>NC_081824.1:458292715-458917715 GCF_030867095.1 Alligator mississippiensis
ATGTAATCTTAAAAGTTACACATCAAAGTAAAATGGACAAAATTTTACCACATACTTTACTATACATTTAATATAGTTAACTACCCTTCACTATTCAAAACTGACACTGTTTAAACAGCTCGTCAGACTTTTGAAAGACACCATGCCAGTTGCTGACCAGTCCCAAAATTAAAAGGCAGAAATCACCATGGCCCTGGGCTCCAATTTGGTGTGCAGATCACAGCCGCTGCCCCCCACCACACACACACCTTTGATTGGCTGGGGCAGCCGGCAGGCATATGGAGTGCCATCACCCCACTGCCGCCTGGCCCAGCCTGACCCAGTTCCCTACTCGGCCCTGACCTGCATGGGGGAAAAAATCCTCCCCCTGGCCCCACACAGACACGAGCTACTGTTTCCCCCTCCCCCTTGCATGAAAATGGTGAAATCATGATTTCACTACATCCCTATTTATATTAGATCCCTGTGTAAAGTCCCATATTCACTAAAGGAGCCCCATACATGAACAATGAACTTAAACCTTAAAATGTGTTTGTCCTTTAAGCCCATTTGTAATAGTCCTTTTACCTTTTCTTACCAAACTTCTTAACATCAACAGTATAGACTCTCTTTGCTATTATTTAAGTTAATACTTTTCTCTTGCTTTAGAACTTTTTACTTTAGCTAAGCAAAAGTAAACAGCATGGCTTTGTAGACAACAACTAAGCCTCTGTGGTTTCACACACCTTTTTAGTCAATTCAGTGCAATTCCCATTACAAATTCCTTCTGCCTGTCCAACAAAACACACTTTTTCGGTGACTCAAATATCAACTAATCCATCCTGTTTCTGCATAATACCTTAGGGAGATTACGGCTAGAACACATGCATCATGACAATGGCAGTTCAAGTGGTACTGTGTTTATAATGGATTTCCTCAATGTATTGAGTATACCAAAAAGATAATGTCTTGGATTGCTCATTAAAAACAACTTACACCCATTTCCTTACACAATGAGGAAATGTAATCAAACAGGCATACACAGGATAATTTACACTTTGGCTGAGTATGACACGGGGAGGCAGAAGAAAAGCCCAATAGCAAACATGAAACCAGGACAATGTATTAAAATATATTACAGCACTATTCAATTCAAGTTCTCAAAATCACGTTATGAACTTTAAGCACATCCAAAATCTATGTATTTTCTAATATCACAACTACAAAATTAATACTTCATTCCAGCTTAGCATTCAAGAATCTCAGCTTTCATTTAAAAATGTTTCAATGCTTCATGACATTGAAAAAGTGAACCAAGTGTAAAATTATTCACTAATGTCAACCTAAGTCTACAGGGAGCATGAAACAATACCACTGAGAGATATGAAATGATTGAATCCTTATCAGGACCCAACGATCTGCAGCTGTTATACGCAGGGGCAAAATTAATTTTTATTGCACCAGAACTGTAAGGGCCGTGCTGATGAATAAGGACCCAGTGTGTCCTATGGTACACTGAGCCCAAGACTCCAGTGCTGCACACAGAAGTAGACTTAAACATATGTGAAGCTTAGGCAATTTGCTCACAGCATCCCAGTGAGTTATGACACTGCAAAAACAAAATTCAAAATGCTTGACTTCTATTCTCTGTTCTAAGTCCTGGAACGTGTCAAAGATTTGAAGACTTACTGACACTGGCAAGTTATTTTAACAGACTTGGATCTTATGCAGTGGACATTTATAAATTTCACCATAACCACTAAATTAATCAGTGTTGCAGATTTAGAAGACAACATATGAAAACTATCCAAGTGTACTCTGGAATTTTAAAGTAATTTTAGGGAACTGTAAATGACTATATTAACCTGCCTTCATTGGTGAAAATTTCTTGCCGTAGTGAACTCTGAATGAGTTAAGATAAATGCATTAACTATATGCTTTACGAAATGTATGGTTTAATATGTTTCACAACCGTGGTACTTTAGAGAATTAAATCATAATTTACATTTCCCAGAGGTAAAAGCAGTTTTATATAGGAGGAGATCTTAATACTTATAAAAATGGAACAAAAACTTTACTTTCTAAACTGGTTACTTTCCATGTATTTTAATTTACCCACACAGATTTAAAAATTAATACAAACCTAATGAAAAATCATTTTTAAAATCAATCATTAACACGGATAAAGTATTGTAAATAAGAAGCATTACAGACTACATCTACCTTTGGTCAGGCATTTAACTCATTTATCAATCTTATTTGAACATGTCTATGCCATACAATCAGTCTCAACTAATTAGAAACAGAATATATTGCACTAACCTATTTTGTGTCGGTGCAGTTTATAAAAATGCCTCTATTCTGTCTAGACAATTTAAACTGATGTCTGACTAGGGTTGCATTCTTTCTGATGAGGGATGGTTTTATTTCTGAAGTAAACTGACAAATTACTAATTGGTGTTACCTTTACTTATGAGAAGGGATCTCCGTAAATCACACCAGAAGTGCCCTCCACAGGGGCTCCTTTAATGTTTTTCATTTCACTACTTGCCTCACAACTCTCCAACCTCGCACCACTGCCCAATTGATGGAAGGGCCCCTCCAGCCAGGCCATTTGCTGCTGATTGTCAGGGAAGCGAAAACTGAGGCATATTTAATACTTCTGCCAATTGTGCTTGTGAGGGCAAACAGTGAAATAGAAAACATTAAAGATGACGCTGTGGGGGGCACTTCCTGTGTAATTTACAGAAATCCCCACTTATGAGGTGTCATATGCTAATGGGCACTGGAAGTCAAATATTGACAGTTAAAGACAAAAACCTTTTAAAATCAAAATTTAATCTGTAAGAAAGGTTAGAAAATTTATTTTGGTATGTGTTCCGTGTGGAGTGGTAACTCACACTTTACTATCACTTTTATTAAACCAATTGAACTAATTTTGGAAAAGGTCTAACACCTCCCTGGTTTGGCACAATAGTTTCAGATTTGGCAGAAGCATCAATCAACCTTTTCCTGTTCTTGTGAAAAATCTTTCTTATTTTGCCATATTGCTGAAAATAGTTATTTGCAGTCCATGTTATGCTCAGTAAAAGGCTTATAGTTAATCACTCCCTACTTTCGCTGAAAATGAATAGTTCACTTCATCATCTTGCATCAAGCTTGCCATATAGAATTAATTAACTAATCACATGAGCTCTGTGCCACGTACCTGCATCTCCACACTCACAGCGGGGAATCCCTGTGCTGGACTCCGCAGGGGGTAAGACTCCCTCCACTCCCAGCAGAGTGCAGGGACCTGAGCAGCAGGGACCGGGGGAAGCAGCAGGCTCCAGTGCAAGGCTTCCACCACTGTAAATGTTCAAGCTGCAGGTGTGCGGCGCAGAGCCCCAGCCATAGAACAGGCTCCACTCCCTCTCCCTGCACAGTGCTGGCCAGTGCCATACCTGTGCCAGGCACAAGCGCCCTGACTCCCCACCTGCTGCTGCTGCCAGGCAGCAAGGGCTGCACGCCATGGGGAGAGTGTGTTGGGGTCCTTACACCCCCCATCCTCCCTCACACCCACACCTGCCCCCACAATCGCCATCAAGAAAGCTTTTGACACTGTTTCTTCAAGAAGGCCTTTGACACTTTCTCACCCCATGCTCACTTAAAAACTAGGCGACTGCGGCATTGATGCCTACATGGTCAGATGGGTGGCAAATTGGCTCGATGGCCGCATACAGAGAGTGGTGGGGGACGGGTGGGTTTCGACCTGGAGGCACGTGGGCAGTGGAGTCCCCCAGGGCTCAGTCCTGTGCTATTCAACATCTTTATCAGTGACTTGGAGGTGGGCATGGAAAGCACGCTGTCCAAATTCACTGATGACACAAAGCTGTGGGGAGAATTGAGCACACTGGAGGGGAGGGACAGAATCCAACTAGATCTAGACAAGTTACAGAGGTGGGCAGATGAGAATAATATGGAATTCAACACAGACAAGTGCAAGGTGCTGCATCTAGGGAGAAGGACCTTGCAACATACCTATAAGCTGGGGAACACCCTTCTCAACAGCACAGTGGCTGAATGGGATCTTGGTCACTGTTGCTCCAGCATGGACATGAGCTATAACTATATTTGAGTTATTATGCAATTCCTTCTATATACAGTAGACAATAACGTAATGACAAATATTTTTTGTAATATGTAATAAAATTAAAATATATTATAGCAGGTGTTTGACTTCTAGTGTATGAATTGCTTTTTTCTGGTTCAAATGACAATCGCCCCTCCGAAAAAGGGTATGGACAACAAGGAGAGGGACTTGGGGTTAAGGTCATGGATTAGGGAGCAGGACTTCTGGTTCCAATGTGGCAACCAGGGGGTGGAACAACTGTCAAGGGGCAAGGCTACCTATGTGGCTCCTGACAGCTTCCCAATACTTGTTAAGTGGCCCTCCGCCTGAAATAATTGCCCACCCCTACCTTATATTCTGGAAATAAATCAAGTTGTAAGTTTCTCCAAGGTGAGCATCCATCACTGAAGCAGCCAAGTAGGAAGTTTTATAAAACTATTTGCCTAAATCACATTGTACCCTCGGGTCTTTTTTCATAAAACTGATAGGACAACTTACTACCTTAAAGGCATGCTGCAAATGTATTATTAATGTATTCCTGCTTGTGAGCCAATCAAGCTACATTCAATGAGCATCATAGATGAGCCCAGAAAGAAAATAATAATTCTGTATTCTGAACAGGGCTTGCGTAATGTGCAGCAATCACAAACTGAACATTGTGGCTAAAACAAAATATTGACTATCTGACAATTTAGTGAACATCATCCATCCTGAAAAGGAAGAGTCCTGTGAAAAAGATGGCATATGATCACAAATTAGAGGCTGAATAAAAATGCATACACAGAAGAACCAGAACTGAAGTTATATCGGTACCTTTTAACGTTGTATAACTTTTAAATATTTAACCTTAAAACCTTAAGGAGCAGTGTTGTCATGGAGGGGGGTTTCTTTAGCCTGTAACTATAAAATAACACAGAACATTTAAAATAAAGCTCCCCAGCACCACCTGGGGAGACAAGGAACAATGGTAATAAGCTGATGGAGAACAGGTTTAGGTTAGAGATCAGAAGGCAATATTTTACAGTTAGGGTGGCCAAAATCTGCAACCAACTTAGCCTACCTTAGGCAAATTCAAGAGGAGGTTGGACGATATTGGAGAGGTGCTTCTCCCATCAGAGGGAAGTCATAGAAATGACCAGAGAACCACACAGGCCTTTCTAAGTTTTAAGTACCTCATTTCTAAGTGCCACATTTCAAGAATAGATAAAACATGAATGCCAAGGAAGCTTGGTCACCAAAAGTTTATCCATGATTAAGGACTTACCAAATTCATGATTATGTGATTTCCACAGAAGCCTCGAATTTGGTAAGCCCCATGTGAAAAAGTCCAGTCCTGCGAAAAAGCAGGAAAATGGGGGGGAGGGGGCAAGGGATGGAAGGAAGCTGCAAACAGACACAGGAAGCCCTGACATCTTGAAGCATGGGGAGGGGGGCAGTGTTCCCTCTAAGTTGCACGGCATACACGGCCATGCAGGCGCACCTGGCAGCACAGCATGAGCACACCTGCGCAACCACGCACACCGCACAGCTTAGAGGGAACACTGGGGAGGGAGCAAGGGGAGGAGAAGGAAGATTTTTGTGGCAGAGCAGAGCAGAAGCCCCCTCATCTTTGACTGGCCAAGGGGCCCTGGAAGTCCTGCCCCTCCCCTGAGATTGACAGGTGGCCATTTGTCAATCTCTGGGGAGAGGCAGGACTTCTAGGGTCACTTGGCCAGAGGCATGCGGTGGAGGCCACTATGCTCTGCTGCAAAAATGGCACCAGACACTGAGCTGGGACCAAGAAATATGGAGGCGGCCTCTGTAGATTAGGTAGATCCTTATCTGTGATCTTTTAAATTAATAGATCAGGTATGTGGAGACGTTGAGTATACAATAAACATTTCAATATAGCTAAATACAAGATCATACAAAAATGTTATTCAATGATCTGGTGAAAATGTGAAATTACAGCAAGTAAAGTTCAAACCTGACAAAATGGTGATCTGGTAAACAATGATAGGCTTGTTTATATAGACCATCCTGGGTCATAGGGAAAAATGGGTTCACTTGAACGTTATGGATTTTGTGATGGACAAACTGTAAGCTTTACATCTCAAAAATGAAGAACGCAGACCAGCATTCCAAGAAAATGGAGTGTATTGAAATACAGTAATACTGAAAAAGATATAGGTAGAAAACCAAGTGAACATGAAAGCACAGTGGTGCATCACAGTGGGAAACACGTGTTCCTCAGAAGTACAAGCAGAGATATATCAGCTAAAATTAGAGAGGTGCCACTACTTCTCTAAACAAGTATTAATGACACTAAATCTGGATCTGCTTTTTTACTTCAAAAACAACATTGAAAATTTGGAAAATTCTTGAAAAAGAGCTAAAAAATTACATGAGGTCAGAAATGCATGGATGATAGTGAGAGGACACCTAAAAGAAGGCTGAAGTAATTTATCAGTCTAAAAGTACCTGCAAGGAAAGATTTTTCTGATAGTATACAACTCCTTGGCATAAAAATAAGTGTAATAAAAGCCAATGTTTAGAAGCTAAAGCTAGACAAATTCAGGCTAGACAAAAGGTGACAGATATTACTGAGTATGTAAATGAATATAAGCATTTAAGTGTGATTATTTACCAACCTGCTAAAGTGTCTGAAAATCCATATTGTATTTCCTTTGCTAAAACATTACACTTAAGATTGTCTCACAAAAAAGCAGCAAGGAAGAGGAGGAGCCACTCATTCTTTTCATTAATAGTTTTTCAGGGACTTGAACATGGTAGAACAGATTCACACTTGGGAAGCTAAGTATTAACAGAATGGCACGCTGCTATTTCCAAATGCATGATGCTTATGCACCTAACAGGTGGCACAGAATCTGGCCCAAGATGTTTGTTTCGTTATTTTTACACCGAAGTGGTTAATAACTGGGAGAATTTACAATGGGATGTGGTAGATCCACCATCATTTGAAGTCTCTGAATTATGACTTGGTAACTTTCTAAAAATTATTCTATAACTCCAGCTGAACATAAGGGCTTGTAGAACTTACTGAAACAGATTCTATTTTATGCAGAAGATATCTGTAAATGATCAAAAATGGTTCCTCCTCCCCTTAAAATCTAAAGACAACTAAATAATCTCCTGAAACTAGGGTGGATATAAGTAAATTGTACTCCACAGAAGATATGGTTCTTTAGAAGCTTATAATATCCAACTGGGAACTTCTCTTACAAATGAGTAGTGACATTCTGTGATTCATTTTATTTGCCATTGTGGGGTCTTCCCAACTGTCAACATGCACCAGGGTTTCCCTTGCATAGAATACCGCAGACAGGACGTGTAGCCAAAGATAAGTATTAACAGAATGGCACACTGCTATTTCCAAATGCAAGTGCCACAGAAACATGGAGATGTGAAATTTGATTAGGCTCCAGAAGTCGTGGAGTCTCACTGGCTGGCACCCCTGGAGCCTGCAACTCAGACTGAACGGATCCCTTAATGCGTTACAGTAATTGAGTAGGTTTCCAAAACCAAGCCTCTTATTGCTTCATTTGAACCAACTGAACATGATGCTAAATGTTATCCTGAGATACAAAACTACACATTTAATAACCTTATAAACCAGGCAGCTATATAGAATTCCTTGTCTTATTAAAAGGCAAAAGGCACCAGTCAAGCCTGTCACCAGACAAAACAGCAGACCTGGAAAGCTTCCAAAACTGCTCAGTAAGTGTTGCTTTACTAGCTTGAGACTGTTAATAAATATATTGTAAATGAACTTATACTTGCCTAGGTGGATACCAAGAAACAATGAATCACTGTTCCTGCAACATTTATAAGGTATTCCAATTCTTCACTTTGTCCTAGTTACACATTTCCCTACACTACTTTTACCTTAGCAACAGACATTTATTTGCACTATAAATTATCCTAATGCAGTTTAGTACTGATGCATAAATTTTACAAACGTAACACTTACAGATCGTAGACTTGTAGTAATTAAAACCATGCCTACACAAATGTAATATTTTCTTTACATTTTTACCTACTGATGATTCTGGAAAATTCAGATAGGTACTTTTCATAAGACCCCCTCCTCTCCGGCCCTCCCCACCCCACCGACCAAAATTAACCTTATTTATGAAAATCCACACCTGAAAACAGGCAGGTTTTGGAGAAGGAAAAAGGCTCCTTTCCACTCAATTACACAATACGCATTTGTGAAAGGTACAATATCATGCAAGAAGATTTTAAAAGGGGTAAAATTATACCAGCATCAGCTCTTGTTTCTGCTGTTCAGGATCTGTCATTGTTTCTAGCAAATATCATTTAGCCAAACATTTAAGGCCAACTGATAATGTTTAACTACTGATTTAAAAATCCATATTCTTTTACACTGGCTCTATAATGCAGGAGAAAAATCAATGTATTTGTTAGAATTCATTAAAGGATGGTGACTAACCAAAAGTAAAAAATCAGACTTTGAGACTTTACACTTAGTTAAAAGCTTGCCATTCAAAATCAATATATTAGCACCAACTTCTGTAAAACTTGATAATGCCTAAAGTTGAGCACTCAAAAACTGAGATGCTGGTCAGAATAAAAACTGTGTAAAACAAGACACAGAATAATAGTAGACAAATATACATGACCCAGAGTTAAAAGTGGAGTTAGAGCTCATTGTAGAACCCATTACTACAGGAGGTTGAAAAGGCAGACAGTATAGCCAGGTTCAATGAGGAACTGGACAAATTAATGGATGATAGACCCATTAATAGCTATTAAACAGAACAGTCAGGGATCTCTAGCATCTCCAAAGCAATGATGTTGGATGTCACAGATCATATGACAAGCGATATATCTTATTCAGGTGGACTCTTTCTAAAGCAGTGGGGTGCCATAAATTATCCCCATGTCCTCCCTGAGTTTCCCTCTGATCCCCTTCCCCTGTTCTATTTTTTTCTGCTCCCTGCCTGATCGCTGCTTTCTGCTTCCTCCCCTATATGCTGCTGTGCTGCCTGTTCTCTCCCCTAGTTGCCATTTGCTACATTCAGAGGCTGCCTGTGCCACTTGTGGTACACGTGTCACAGGTCAACCACCCATGTATTAACACATCCATTAGTGCCACTGTCAGAGATGGGATACTAGGCTAGATGGACCAATGGTCTAACTCAGGATGGGACTTATAGGTTCATAGATGTTAGGGTCGGAAGGGACCTCAATAGATCGAGTCCGACCCCCTGCATAGGCAGAAGAGAGTGCTGGGTCTAGATGACCCCAGCCAGATGCCTATCTAACCTCCTCTTGAAGACCCCCAGGGTAGGGGAGAGCACCACCTCCCTTGGGAGCCCGTTCCAGACCTTGGCCACTCGAACTGTGAAGAAGTTCTTCCTAATGTCTAGTCTAAATCTGCACTCTGATAGCTTGTGGCCATTATTTCTTGTAACCCCCGGGGGCACCTTGGTGAATAAAACCTCACCAATTCCCTTCTGTGCCCCTGTGATGAACTTATAGGCAGCCACAAGGTTGCCTCTCAACCTTCTCTTGCGGAGGCTGAAGAGGTCCAGGTGCCCTAGTCTCTCCTCATAGGGCTTGGCCTGCAAGCCCTTAACCATAAAAGTGGCCCTTCTCAGGACCCTCTCCAGGTTATCCACATCCCTCTTGAAGTGTGGCGCCCAAAATTGCACACAGTATTCCAACTGCGGTCTGACCAGCGCCCGATAGAGGGGCAGTATCACCTCCTTGGATCTATTCGTCATGCATCTGCTGATGCACAATAAAGTGCCATTAGCTTTTCTGATGACTTGATCACACTGACGACTCATGTTCATCTTGGAGTCTACTAGGACTCCAAGATCCCTTTCCGCTTCCATGCCACCAAGCAGGTCATTCCCTAGGCAGTAGGTGTGCTGGACATTTTTCCTCCCTAGGTGCAGCACTTTGCATTTCTCCTTGTTGAAATGCATTCTGTTGTTTTCTGCCCATATGTCCAACCTGTCCAGGTCTGCTTGTAGTTGTTCCCTGCCCTCTGGCATGTCCACTTCTCCCCACAGTTTTGTGTCATCCGCAAACTTGGACAGAGTACACTTCACTCCCTCGTCCAAGTCGCTGATGAAGACATTGAAGAGTATCGGTCCAAGGACCGACTTCTTATGTTCTTATGTGAAATCTGTTTTTTTCCTGTTTTATTCTGATCAGTAGGGATCCGGATTTTCTCTCTCCTGCAGAAAAACACAGATTTTCCCCTTCAAAGGAAAAAAAAATTCAGATTTTCCCATTTGAAGTGGGAAACGATGGGTTTCCTCTTGCAGGCTGGCAGCATATCAACCTGCAATGAGCTGCTTGGGGCTGGAGGGAGCAGGGGGGAGGCAATCAGAGGCACAGCCATGCTCTCCTCCTCCTCTGGTCTGGGCCTCATGAACTCCTTTCACTTTTCAGCATGGGGCTTGGGGTGATGGTAGTGTGGGCACCTGGGAGCGGAGAGGCTGTGGCAGGGACTGATGGGCATGGAGTGTGGCAGGCTGCAATCCCTGGAAGCGGCTGCTGCCAGCATTGTACACACACACAGCAATATAGCCAGGCACCTCCAGCACCTACATGCAGGTAAGTGTATGGGATTTGCAGTGGGGGGGAGCAGGAATTGGAGGACCAGGGCTTAGAGACTGTTCTTGTCCCATCAGGACTGGGGGGCTGAGCTCTGGTGAGCCCAAATTGACCCTACAGCATTGGGGGGGTCCCCAATGGCATGGAGGTGGTCTGGGCATGGCAGAGCATGCTGCATAGCCCCAGTGGTGCAGGGCCAGTCCAGGCAGTGGCAGGGCACTTAGAGTGCCTGCCACTTTGAAGCCAGGTAGCCTGCAGAGCCACCGGCAGGTGAGGGTCAGGGCCAACTGCAGAGTCAGCTGACCCAGGGAGCCAGCAGGTAAGGCTAGGCCTGATGAAGAAAGTCACCTAACTGGAGGAGGGCTGACCTTAGGGAAAGTATAAGCCCAGACCCTGAGAGTAGGGCTGGCAGTAACATCTTGAGAGCTGGTGAAGGAACATTTCCCAACAGGAAGGCTGCAGCTCCTGAATGCCAGCAAAGAGAATAACATCTGAAGCAGCCTGGAGATTTGGGTAGGAACTAAAAGGCTGGAAGAGTTTCCTGGGGATCCAGTGTGGGGTCCAGAGCCCTGAGAAGGGGGCTGAGTGTCTGTGGGCCTACTGAGGGGCCATGTGAGTCCTGAGAGACAGGATGAGTGTTTGGGAGACCTAGTGAAGGGTCTGGGTGAACCCAGTGAGTGGGGCAGAGTTTGGGGGCCTATTGAGGGGTCCAGATGAGCCCAGAGAAGGAAGGGGCTATGCTAGTGAAGACCTATGGAGGACTCTGGGTGGGCTCAGAGAGAGCACGAGTGACCTATGGAGAGGCCCAAGAGGGAGGACTGACCCTAGAAATCTCTACTGGCCTGAGGGGCAAGGGCCCAGGAGGGGCCAAAGGCTGAAAGAGACCACAGCATAGAGCAAGAAGAGCCTGGAGATCTCAACTGGCCCAAGATGGAGCCAGGACCAAGGACCTTGTGTGGCCACATCTGACAGGAAGGGCTAAAGGAGCATATAGCCTGGCTGATGGTAGGCCATCGGAGGAGGAGGGAATCAAAGAAAGAGATCCAAGAGAGTGGGGGGTCAGAGATGGGGCCTGGAGGCTGGCATCCCGGGAAGGGCATAGGACATACAGGGGGAGACCGGGGGGGGGAAGCTGCTGCCAGGAGGAATCAAGCAGGGGTGAGCAGGGGCTGTGGACAGGGAGTGAGGGGCTATTTATCAGATCTGTCAATTAATTGCAGGCAAGGTAAGCAATTAATGCAAAACAAATTAACATGTTAATTTTTGTAATAAGCATTAATTGCACTCATCTGTTTTGACCAGGGTGGGTAAAATATGGCCCACTCTACACCCTCTCCGGACTCGGTCCAGCCAGAGTGGACCAGCTCTGAATCAGCTGAAACCCACACGTATATCCCCACCTCCTGCCCATCCCAGGTCTTCTCCAGACTGCCAACCCACATTGTGCAGTGGGAGCAGCAGCAGCAGTCAGGCAGAAGCTACTTCTTGGCACAAAGGAAAAGCAGCCCCTCCTTCTCGCTGCTGCCAGCGACCCTTCTTCCTGCATCCACCACAGCCCACACCCAGGCTGCCCTGTGGCTCCTCTCCACCATGACTGCTGCTTCCAGGCTGCCCAGTGTGGCAGCAGTGGAAGTCACAGGGCAGCCCAGATGTGAGCCCTGAATGGCTGCAGCAAGGAAGGCCCAGAAGCAGCAATGGGTAGGGACCGCTCTTCCCCCACACCAAGCTGCAGCTTCTGCCTGTCAACAGCCACTGCTGCTCAGCATGGGAGGGTGAGTCTGGAGCAGGCAAAGGGAGGGCCAAGCTTGGGGCTGTTTGCATAGGTTCCAGGCCTGTCTGCTCCAGCCAGCGGGAGTCCAGAGTGGGCACAGGGCACACCAGGGTCAGGGCTGGGGCCATGTGCTGTTGTTGGTGGCGGGAGAAGAGTCACAGTGCGCATAGGCTCCAGGCTGTTGGGTGGGGGGTGCCGACTATTTTTTAACTGTGCAATCAAAATTGTGATTAATTGCAACTATTAATCTCATAATTGTGATTAATTTTTTTAGTCATTGTCAGCCCCCATATATAGGTTTTCTGTGATTCAAAAGAAATGCCACTCATATATACCTATATACACACACACACACACACACACACACACACACACGTTTCATTTTAATCATGGAAAAACACAGATTTTAGGTTTCTTAATCAGAGAATTTTGGATTTTTTTAAATCAGAGAATACTGTATTTAACAGAAAACAGGATCCCTACTGATTAGTCATCCCTTCACAGTTACTTTAATTCAAGACTGAATATATAGACGTACATGAAAATACTGTAATTAATTATAGGGGGATGGGCTACCTACATAAGTAGGTAAATTCTAAATTTGGCATTTAATGTAATATAACACTTTACAGAGTAATTTAAATTAAGGCAGCACTATAGTATTTATGCCACAGTGAAGCCTTTGAGATGCAACAAATAATGTATAAAAGCAGTGCAGTTATTACTAGTGTTTGTTTCCATAGTGGTCTATGATAAACCAATCACTATTATTAAAACTACTACAATATTCAGAAACAGGCATTACTGGTTGACAACTTTTTATCAGCATTACTGAGGAGGCTTACATTAAATAGGAGCAGGAATATATTTGTCATAATACAATTTCAGTTTTCAAAAAATCTGGAACCAATTAACTTTGGGAAAGTTTCAGGAAGGCCACCCAGTAATAAACACAAAATAATTTGTGTCTGCTGTCTTGTTTGTGATAATTTTTTTTATTGCTACCTCAGTTTCAGATGTCAGAGTAATGACTTCCACATTCCGATTAAAATGGGAATTGAAGCCATATGTAAAAAATGTTCGTATGCATCAAAATCAAAAGAAGTTCTCCTTTTTAACTTGTTATACAGTGATGTTTATAAAGCCTAACATTTTGACCGTACATAGACTTTTTTTTAATATTGGTATTATCCAAACAATTAAACTTCTACTTATCACTGCCCTGAAGCAATAAAACAATAATGTAATCACTCTTAATTAAATCTTTCTAGAGAAAAAAAAATTAAGTAACCCCTTCAATGCTACAATAGCCAGCATCTCCCTGGCTATTTCATTTCCAGCTATATAGTGCATACATTTTATTCTAATTAAACAAAACAAATATTTAACACTTGTATGGAGTCTTGTAGGCTAGGATCTGTAAGTAACAATAATCTCAATACATTGCTTTAACTGGGATTTAAGAAGCCACATTTTTTTTTTTTTAAAACAAGACCACTCTTCCAAAATCACAAGGGAAGTATATAAAGGAATCAGAAACAGGATACAGATTTCCTCACTCCTTCATTATACTTGTAAGACATACTTAGTTCCCAGCAGAGCTGACAGTGGCACCTATAGGTAAAGCTGTCCATTTTCAACTGTAGCACGTATCTTCAGATGCGTCTGATGTTCTCAGATTATAATTGTTTATGCTGAAGTTTTTCATACTGGATAACTGCCTTGCATCACGTTTTTGTTGTTGTTATTTAATAGTTTCAAACAGAAAAAGAACCCAGTAGTTTCACACTACTACATTAAGGGAAACGTACAACGTTCAATGTGGTTTCAAATTCTTCCAAACCCGCACTTGAGAAGTTCCGTCACGATGTGGAAGACCTACATTCAGATGAATTTTAAGTTTTAGAATATCAGTGTACACTCGGTTGAGGTTTGCTAGAGATGGAAAGAGTTTTGTGGCTACTCTCTGCAGGGTATGCTCCTTCCCAAAAAACCCCAGAGTTCATTAAGCATACACTCCCGGAAGTACCCAAGCAAGACTTTCCCTGCATTTGCTTTTGCTGGCTGTTAGGGCCACCAAGGCACAGAACAAAGTAACAATCTCTTAAGTCCTCTGTTGTTGTTCTCCTGCTGGCATTGAGGCAGCATGAAAATGGGAGCGAAGAACGCAACAATCTTAAACTCAAGTGCAGAAGGGCGACTATTATAAAAGGAATAGGGCAGGTTAGAAAAGGATAAAGTAAAAAGAGCAAATGGGGTACAAAACAAGCTGGTGTGCAGGGGAAAAACAAGTGCATAAGGAAAAAAAGTGCACAGATAAAAGGGCACCAATGAGAGATACTTTCTCAGGGGAGAGGGAAGGGAGAGTCTGCAGCCCCTCAAAACACTTCCCTCCTAAATGTGGAATAGAACTAAAGATATTGAACTCTGTAACATGCACATATTTAAATATTGATTACACGGTGCGTGTATGTAGTTTTACACTAATATTAAGAGCAGTCAAATTGATATAACATAAAATAGTCGATTTATGATTCTTTAAGTGCATCCAAGTTCAGATACAGCTACAATTGCTACTTATGCCCAGTGCAAAAGATGCTTTAAATAGCATCTTTAACTAGAGGTGCACCAATATATCGGTCCATACCAGATCATCACTGATAAAAGGAAAACTGACATTATTGGCAACTGGCTTTTTTAGCCAATGTAGCCGATAACGTCACCAATACATTTTGTTTCCAGACACGCAGCTAGAGCATGCGTGCAACCAGGAACACAGCCCAGCAGCGTGGAGAGCAGCACCTGGCCGGCAAGTCTGGGGGCGAAGGAGCATGGGGGAGGGAATCCTACTCATACCACTGGCCAGACCCAGTAGTACAAAAATTCACAAGTATGTCTGCCTGAAACTTGCATTAGCTCAAGTAGCAGACCCTTCTTTTGGTAGAAACCTGGCAAAACTCAGAGCCACAAGTGCCAAAGCACTGCAGAAGTCACCACTGCCAAAATCCCTTTCCTGCCTGACCATAGCTACAGGAGCAAGTCGAAAACATGTCACAGAGAGATAGCAACTGCCCACGAAAGTTGGTCAAAGTTTTGGACAGTGGAAAAGAAGCCACAGTGAGTAACAACAAGCCTGTTATTACTGTTACCTCCGAGTTTGCCACTGTTCTCTACCATGATGCGCACACAAAAAATATTTTGAGGTTTCCCTTCCATTCCCCTTGCATACATGCCCCTCTCAGTTGAAGGGGGCACAAACAGAGTTTCATGATCCAAAATGCTAGGGAAGATGCTACAGACATCTGTTGATGTCTATGGATTGCGATCAGCTATGCCACAACGTATTGTGGCACAGTTCATCATACTCCACAGAACATACCCATCTCCATTCTCAAGTGTGTGAGGAAAAAAAAGTCAAGATGTCAGTCTCGGAGTTTGCAAAAAATAAATATAAACTAACCAACGACAGAGCATCTTTTTCATTAAAACCAACAAGTTTTGTATAGATGCAGCCGGGATTCATTGCAGGCAGTCCTCAACTTACAATGTTTCGAGTTGCAACATTTTGCACTTACAACATACGAAAAGTATAAATTGACACCCTATTTCAACTTTCTGGCATGAGTTTTGACTTTAAAACGCTTGATCTGATGCGATACCATGCCAGCAAAGAAGTTTGCTGCATCACCCATTTCCCTGGAGAACATCTGTCCAAACTTCCTTGGACACTTTCTTTAAGAAAGCAGACCAGACTCCAGAAAAACCTGCAGCCAAGACTCCTGAGAAGACTCCAGCCAAGGACCCATCAAAAAGTCCAACCATATCACCTCAAAGTCCCTCCAAATCAATATGATTGCTAGTTACAATATAAATACATTCATGTAGCTATATTACTCATCTATAAATTGATGGAGTACAAAATTCTGGGTTATTTTTGGTGAAAATAGGGTATCGGGCCTTGGTTCAAGAACCAATCCCCCATTTATAACATTGCTTCCTATGGGTTCCGAGTTACATTTCGACTTAAGATGCGGTTTTCAGGAACCAATTGTGTGATAAGTCCAAGGACTGCCTATATTCTATTTATAAACATTTGCATTGTAAGGCTTTTTCATATTAACTTATAACAAAATGAGATTGCAGTGAACAGGAGTAAGGGTTAATTTGTGTTTAGTGTTTTTTGTTTGTTTGTTTGTTTGTTTGTTTGTTTGAAGGGAAGTAGGGAGGGAGAGAAGGGAGCCAAGAGTTAGAGAGAGCTTGGTAAATTCCATGGTTGTGGAAAATACTTCACAGCCCAGTAAAAAAAGCCAAGGTAGCTCCTGGCTGAGGATAGGGCACAAAGGATGTTGGAAAATCTGATGTTGACCTCTAGACTGAAAAAATCTGCTAGGATAAGAATCTGAAAGTTGGCAATATGCCTATATGGTATGAAAGTGCCCTGAAGATTATTTTTTAAATTGTATATAGTTATCAGAGAAACTGGATATATTTTGTGTGTATTCTCTACATTTAAGAATAGCTTTACGTTTTAGATTTTAGAACAGTGTTTTGGGCATTACTGAAAAAAATAATTCAAGACCATAAAATGACACAAAAAAGCCAAACAACCCAGCATTCTCTCTATATTTCGTTTACTGGCAGACCTGTCCTTGAGAACATTAATATCTTATGTGTAACGAACATGGTGGGATAACTGAAACAAAGTAACAGAAAAGACCAATAATTAGTTTACAAACGGACAATTTTCAGGTAGTTCACCAAATCAGACAGTAAAGTATCATAGACAGGGTGAAGAGACTGCCACTGAAAACAGTGGTCCTTAAAACTAACAGCACTCATGTTGTATCAGTGAAACAGAACTGCATTTTGCAATCCATCCAATGTGGGATTGGAGTATTGATTGTTCAATAATGATCTTGCTTATAAACTGACCCACAATGTGAAGGCATAGGAAATCTAATGTTTTAATTTATTAGGGAATTTAAATGTTCTCTCTCTCTCGTTCGTTATATTTACTGCCTAACTACTCTTTTGGCTTAGGAGTTAGAGTAAACGTTAGGTTCGTCTTCCGTTTACACTCAATGTGATTAGGTCCAACTCTGTGTCATTGCCCTTTCCCATCTTATTACAGACAAAACTGGCAGCAATTCCTATAGTTAAGATTGCCTAATATTGCTTATAATAATCCTGTTTTCAGTCAGCTGTAACTGCCAAACTCAAAATATTCAGCTTTGCCCCCACGCCCACCCATCACTCCTGCCCTTATCCCTCTGCCTTGGAAATATATTCTATATGGGAAACAAGGCAAGATGGCATAAACCCAAAAGAGTCAGACCAGTGGGCCTCAACGTAAAGATGTTCCTGGATTCAGAGTTTGCAATTAAATGCAATTTTAGGGATTTTAACTGAATAGTGCATCTAGTTCATTCACAGTCTTAAAACTGTGCAACTTAACTTCAACAAACACAATTCCAGGATTTCACCCATTAGAAAGACTTTTCTATCCTTTTCTATCAGACTTTTCTACCTGCTCTGCTATCAATTTGTCAAGAAAACATGGTCAGACAAGACCAACCATTCTGACTTGTTCCCAGAAAAAGTAAGAAAGAGAGACCATAGAGTTTGACAGGTAAAGGATCCATCTCCACCAAAAAATAAAAAAATGTTTTATTTACAAGGGTAGACTGCATCGGATTTCCCAACACATTTGGGTTGTAAGCTCTGTGCTTTCCTGCATCAGTTTCTGCACAAAAGCCCTTCTTTGAAGTTTCAGCTGATCAAGAATAAGTTCTATAACAAGGTTATTAAAAAAGTCTTACAACTGTACAAGAACACCAACTACCAAAACACTTCATGCACTGGTCTACTAGATGAGTTCATTAACAAAACCCCAAAATCTTCAGGGGCCTGAACTTGAGTTTCAACTTACATTTACAATAAGTGAAGCAGTCTGACTTCATTCTTGTTTAAAAATCAGAACAATTTAGGAAGGTAGGTTTCACAGTTTGTGCAAAACTCAGCAGCTGAGGGAAGGAAAGAGAGGAAAATGGACATTCTTTCTTTCCTTCACTGTTTCTATCCCTTGATCTTCCTTTTACCTCTCCCATTTTGTACTTTCTTTGTCCTTGCTTTACTCTTCTCATCCTCTCCCCTCCCCTCCATTAGCTCTCAATCTTATTTTTCTCCTTTACCATCATGTACGTGCCGAAAAGCATAAGTACAGAGGCAATAGGCATTTGTCTTCCTTTGTGGCTCTCTTTGGAATCCCCATCACTAATATTTACCACTACTTTATTTTGCATGTAATTCCTGTAGAGAATGGAGAAATAAATATGGATACCAGACCCTTTCAGGATTAGTAACTATCTGCCCCGATGTGTAGTACAGCTGAACTGCTTGTAGTTCATAGTAGTGCCCAGAATCTCATGTTCTACATACAAACATCAAGCCTAATTTGGAAGAGGTGTGACCCAAAGGAAGTGCTCTGAGAGACATTATGGTACACAGAATAATAATACTTTATAACACATTTGGATTGTAATTTTATAAACAAACACTAGCAAAACACCCATAATGAATGACTGGGGGAGGGGCAGAGTGGAGACGGATACCTGCATCTGCCCAGCGCCCTCCCCCCCACTCCTGCCACTGCTCTGGGTCCTTCCCTGCTATCCCTCACCCACGCTGCTGTTCTGCGTTGTGCCCCACTCCTCCTGCTGCTCTGGGTCAGTCCCACTCCACCCCCATCCCCACTGCTCTGCATGCGGGAGGCATGGCACGCGGCCGCAGCACAGGGAATGGCCACGGCATGGGAAGAGCTCACCAGCTGCGGAGAGCAGCCCCAGGGTGTGGCGCGTGGCCATGTGGGGGGTGGCACACACCATGGCGTAGGGGGCAACCATGGCAAGGGGAGCACCCATACCTGCAACCACATGTTGGGGGGAGTGGCGCAGTGGTGTGTGGCATGTGACCATGGGGCATGGCGCAGGGCGCGACCACAGCATGGGAACACGGGGAAAGCTCACCGACTGCAGCAGAGTGGCATGGGCAGCATCCCTGGAGTTTGTTGCAGGTGTACATGGTGCACAGCCACAGGGCATGGCGTGGGGAGTGGTCCCTGGATGTGGCATGGGAAACATGGGGAGCATGGTGCATGGCTGTGCAAGGAGGGCATGGCATGCGACTGCAAGGCATGGCACAGGAAGCGGGCATGGCACAGGGGCACAGGAAATGCCTGCTGGCTACGGCCATGTGGTGTGGGCAGTGGCCCCAGGGTGTGGCATTACGCACACAGGGGGTGTGGTATATGGCCACAGGGCATGGCACAAGGAATGGACAGGGCATGGGGAGCACCCGCAGGCTGTGCCTGCATGGCATGAAGAGAGGTCCCAGGATGTGGCACAGGGCGCATAGAGGGGCATGAAGTGGCATGAGGGGGGGGCGACGTGGCACGTGGACCAGATGTCCCACACAGGCATGCAGGGGGGGGCACACAGCCGCATGGTGTGGCGGCGTGGTGCAGCATGCCACATAAGCATGCAGGGGTGGGGCACATAACCACAAGTTGTGGCGGGGGGAGCCACCACAGCACAGGAAGCACTTGCCAGCTGCGGCTGTGTGGCACAAGGAGTGGCCCCGAGGTTTGACGCATGGGGGGACATGGTGCTTGGCTGTGGAGGGACATGGTGCAGGGCTGCAGGGGGGTGGTACACCGCTGAGAGGTGTAGTGTGGAGAGCGGCTGTGATGTGGGGGGAGCACCTGCCAACTGTGTGGTATGGGGTACGACCCTGGGGTGCGGTGTAGGGCATGCGTGGAAAGCGCACCCCACCCAGCCCCGTGGCCAGCGGATACTCCTGCGCCCCTGTGACAGCTCCCTGCACAGGGGCATGCATGCCAGCCCCCCCCCACACACACACCCGGTGCAACCTGCGGCCACAGCTGGCAGTCACTCTCCGCATGACCCAGCCTCCACAACCGCAGCCAATGGGCAATCCACATTGGGGGGAGTGGGGTGTGTGGACACGGGGCTTGCCCCACCCCGCAGCCACACTCCTACAGCTGTGTGCCACACACCCCCCATGCCCAACGCACCCTGTGGCCATGCAGCTGTCAGCCAGGGTGCAGGCGTGGGGAAGCGGATGTGCAGGGTGCGCCCTGCCCTTATGCCACATGCTGCAGCCCATGTACCCCCATGCCAGCTCCCCACATGCCTTGCCTCCCTGCACACCCCACGGTCATAGTTTGTACTGGGAAGCAATCCGCACACAGAGGAACATAGCACACGGCTGCAGGGTGCTGCGTGGCAGGCATGCCCTGCCCTGCAGCCATGTGCTGTAGCTGGTGGGCGCTTCCCATGCACCCCACACCTGCTTCCTGTGTGGCACCCTGTGGCTACAAACCCCGCCCCTCCCCTCCAGGGCCACAAGCCATGCCTCTCCTCCCATCTGATCATCTGGCCAGATGCCAGGGGATTGGAAACTGGCTAGTGTGGTCCCAATTTTCAAGAAAGGGAGGAAGGAGGACCCAAGTAACTACAGGCCTGTAAGCCTCACCTCAGTGCTTGGGAAGATCTTGGAGAGAATCATCAAGGAGCACATCTGTGGGGGGCCTGCCAGGGAGATCATGCTCAGGGGCAATCAGCATGGGTTCATCAAAGGCAGGTCCTGCCTGACCAACCTGATTGCCTTTTATGACCAAGTAACTAAATCCTTGGATGATGGTGTCACTGTGGACATAGTCTTTCTAGACTTTAAGAAGGCCTTTGACACCATCTCTCACCCAATCCTCATCAATAAATTAAGCAACTGCGGCATTGATGCCTCCACAGCTGGATGGGTAAAAAATTGGCTGATGGGGCACATCCAGAGAGTAGTGTTGGACGGGTTGTACTCAACCTGGCGAGATGTGAGCAGTGGGGTATCCCAGGGCTCGGTCCTTGGGCCCACACTGTTTAACATCTTCATCAGCGACTTGGACGAGGGGGTGGAAAGCACGCTGTCCAAGTTTGCTGATGACACTAAGATGTGGGGCTAGGTGGACACGCTTGAAGGTAGAGAGAGGCTGCAACTAGATTTAGACAGACTACAAGAGTGGACAGACAAGAATAGGATGGGGTTCAATGCAGACAAATGCAGGGTGCTGCACCTTGGGAGAATCTACAGCACACATACAGGCTGGGGAGTTCCCTTCTTGAAAGCACAGAGGCAGAAAGGCATCTTGGAGTCATTATTGACTCCAAGACAAACATGAGCTGCCAATGCCAGACCGCAGCCAGCAAGGCCAGCCATACCTTGTCATGCATCCAAAGGTGCATCTCAAGCCGGTCCACAAAGGTGATACTCCCCGTCTATGCGACTTTGGTCAGGCCCCAGTTCAGAGAACCTGTTCAGCCTCAGGGGGGACCTGGTGGCTGCCTACAAACTCATCAGGGGAGATCAAGAGCAAATAGGTAGAGCCCTTTTCTCCCCAGCACCACCTGGGGTGATGAGGAATAATGGTATAGGTTTAGGTTAGAGATCAGAAGGCAATATTTTATAGTTAGGGTGGCCAAAATCTGGAACCAACTTCCCAGGGAAGTGGTCCTCACCCCTACCTTGGGCAAATTCAAAAGGAGGTTAGACAATCACCTGTCTGGGGTCTTGTGAACCCAGCATTCATTCCTGCCTGTGGCAGGGAGTCAGGCTAGATGATCTGTTCAGGTCCCTCCTGACCCTAGCTACTATGAAACATCTCCCCCAAGCTGCAGAGCACAGCCTGGTCCCCACGGCCTCCGCCTATGTGTCTATCCGTCTGTAAGACTCTGGGCGGCACATTACAGAGAGCATTACAGCCCGAAGCATTACAGATAGACAGACACACAGCTGGAAGTGCTACTGCTTTTATTATATTAGAGTATATATTCACCTAGTTTATCAAGATCACCACTTCGGCTGTCTGAAAGCTCTCTGGGAGAAAACAGGACATCACCTGACATCTCACTGGGTCCCCCATAAAAATTTGGTGAAAATAATAGATGTCACTACCCTTCGTTATGCCATGTCAAAGGAAAATCAGTGGCATGACAAAAGCTAGTAATAGACTCTACCACTTTATTGTGGCAGACATCAATTAGCTTTGTGGTGGGAGAGCACCAGTTCCCCACCCACCCAGACCCATTCCTGGTGATCCCAGGAGCAAATCTGGGTGATCAGGAAATGCCACCTCCTCCTCTGATTCTGAACCCATCCCCCCTATGGTGGCTAGCAGGGCAATCCCTGCAGGGGATTTGTCTATTCTTGTCTGCAAGCACAGAGGAAGGAACTCCTATGAGCTACTCCAACTCTGATGAGAGTACAGGAGTTGGAGCAGTTCATAGGAGTTCCACCGTCCCTGCTTGCAGACACATGCCCTGGGTCTGGGCGCAAATACATGTGTTGGGGGTTGCCCTATGCATGTATCTGCAAGCAGGGAGAACTCCCATAGGAATTCTCTATGGGAGCTCCCCGCTCCCTACTTGCAGATGCCCTCGGGATTCCCTGCTCCTTTTTACACACTGCTCTGTGCCGTCGTTTTACAGCATATGAAAAAATGAACTTGGCTATGTACAGAAATTTGGGGAGGTTAAATTGGGTGCAAAATGGCCTCCAGGTTTAAACTTAACTCATCCTGGTGCCAACCTTACACTTACAGACCCAGTCTCAGTGACCTGCAACAAGTTTAAAGCTGAACCTGTACAGAAGTTCCACACACACAAACTTGTCTATAAATTGCAGAACCCAGTTTAAGATAAACCTGGATCTATGTAGTACCAGACTTATTTGATTTAGGTCAAACTGGGGCATGGAGCTTCTGTTCACTTGGGCTGCACAGCCCCAGAGCTGGGAAAACCCAGTCACTGGCCCCAGCCCCAAGCCTGCTCCTTTCACTCCACCCTTCCCCCACACTGGTCTATTTTTTGCCCTCCACCCCCCACCAGTCAGCCCTCTCAACCCCCATCCAACAAGCCACGCCAGGTGCAGCTGCTTTTATCAGCATTCAGCACTGCCAGAGCCAAGCAAATAAGTCCCAGTGGGGGGAGGGATGGAAATGTAAGTTTTGCTGTGGGGGACCCCAACCCCATCTACAGGTCACACCTGCCACCCTACCCCACCCCTCATAGGTCATGCCTGCCCACTACCCCATCTGCAAGTCACACCTCCCCGCACCCCTCAATGGGTCACGCCTGCCCCCATATCCCTACACAGGTCATGTCTGCCCTCCCTACCCCACCCACAGGTCACATCTCCCCTCCCACCCACCCACCCCAATCTTGGCTTACCTGAAATTATTGGGCAGCAATTTTGAATCAATGTAACCACCCCCAACACCCCCAAATATCTGTAATCAGCTCAAGTTCACAAAACATGTGCTCTACATACATCTTATTTAGTTAGACTATAAGGTGCATATGTACCCTGCCTTCCACAAAGCTCATCAGGACAGCAGTCACTGAGCCACTCTGATGCTGCTGTGTGGATGGAGAAAGATCCTTCAGCAATGGAATAAGTATCCCCCCATAGTCACACATTGTACTCTAGTATAAGACTAGCTGCAGGAATCACTTGTTGCAATAGCTGAGTAATGTAAGGCAAACCATGGCTAAGGACTCCAAAATGTATATGGCTTCTCAAAACTAAACCATAAGAAGGAAAGCTGTAGAAAGACACAGAAGTCATGTCTTCTATAAGGGCTAAAAATGTCTGTTCGTTTCTCCCATGAAGAAGATCGAGTCACAGAAGCTTCTATCGTCAATCATCTCTTTTATGTAATAAATATTTTTTTCTGTGAGAATCTATTCATGCTGTCTTTCAGGAGAAGGATTTGGCCTTAAAAGAAACTGGAAGTACAATACTTCAAAAAAATACTTGCAAATGAAAAGAAATATTAAAGAAATGTTACACGATAAAAAGAGCAAAGTGCTTTATATCTCCACTTTGAATTTTCATTTTTAAATTTTACCATTTTGTAAAGGTGCGGTATTGTTTCAAGAGTAATTTTTACTTTTGTTACAGATCACATTTAAAAATTATAATTTTTCTCAAACAATGTTCCCTGATAAGAGATCAGTCTTAAAGATTTTTTCCTTTCACATTTTCAACACCAATACTGTTTATTAGCTTCACTGTCTTCCATCAAGACTGACATTTACAAGCTGCCCTCGAGGTTGTCCTCCTCCACATTTCTAACCTTATTCAAGGCATAAGGAGCATGTCAGAGACAAGATTCCAAATGCTCCCCCCTCCCTCTGAATACCAAACCAATGACTGTTTACACAATTAAAACTGGGTCCCAGCACTGTTTAAAGTCTACAGATCTTATGACAGCATCATGTAAAGAACTTAAACCTCCACGTGGTAAGATTTGCCAATTTACACAAACTGATGGCTACACACCAGCACATCCATTACATGTGATTATAAACATAAGGAAAATACTTGGCTATTTAAAGAATCAAAAAGCCTTTGGAAAATATTTATGTGGCAGAAAACTCTTCTTCCTCAGAGTGAATGCTGAAATGTGTGCCTACAGTTATAATAATACACTTCATAATTTTTGTGCATGAACACTCTGGACCACAAAACAAGAGAAGAAAATAAACTGTGAGTGAGCAGGGAGCTGACTCTGAGAAAAGTTTACAAAGAAACTGTCTGCTTTTAGCTCCTTAACATGCAGTCTAAACAATTCGTTCACACAGAAGTGATATAAGCACGCTTAATTCTCTCTAATTTTAAACAAACTTGCTAGGCTATTTTAGCCTGAAACGTTCACAGTAGTGCTTCAATTTAAACACTGTAATTATATACCAGTGCTTTGTTGCTTTAGATGTTGAGACTGAAGGGACACAAGCAGTCTCTCAGCAGAAACTACTGCTATATCTAATGAACACAACTGACCTTAAGAAATATCTCAGAGTTGGATGCTTATCTTGCTGGGGTGATCTGACCCCAGCTGACTTCCTGCCCCTTGGGTAGGGGGCTGGACCTGTTGATCTTGCAAGGTCCCTTCCAGCCCTAATGTCTATGAAATCTATGAATTGGTCCCTAGTGCAAAACTGCTAAAGACACTTAACAGTTTGAAGTGTTTTATTTAAATTAATACATTTTAAATGCAGAAAAAAGCAATACATTATTTTAAAATATGTAGCTGGGATTTATTTTCCTCCTTTAATTACAACTCATGGTACTGGATCTACATTACAAAAAGCTACAATCAGCAGAAAAGACTCATGTAATTCAATATTATCACATGCCTTAGCAGTGCCTTCTTTAAATATGTTTTTGTTTTTATTCTAAAAACTTTGGAATAATTATTAAAAGGGTAATTAAAGATGATTAGATTACCTCAATGTACCCACGGAGATAACTGATTTATAGGAATATCAAGACATACTTTCAGAAGTTTAAAAAATAATAATTATTAAAATGCAAACCACTATACAGAAGTGATTTTATATATTGTACAAATATTTGTTTAATATAGTGTTACATTTATATTATTTTGTATTTCTACCTTTATTTCTTATATGATTCCCATTACTACAGTATCTGAATAAACCATAAGTTTGGTAAAGCAAATAAGTATTTCTACAACAAATTAGTCATTATTCTAAAATGGTATTTACACTCAAATTTAGAGTTTTTTACTGATATTTTTTTCATTGCTGTATAATTAAAAGAATAACAATGAATTACTTTATTAGGAACTTTAATCAAGTTTTGGAACCCCAATGGACTTAGCATTGTGTGGACATGCAACAAAGGACATCACTGCCCTACATGTGCATGTGAAAGTGGATATACCATGTAGAGCAGGGCTGTCTAACTGGTACCCACAGGCCAAGTGGTTCATTTGTGGCCCACAGACCCCCACCCCACTGCCATTGTCCCCACTGCTCCTCCTGCTGTGGCGGCTGGGTCTCTGAGGCAAGACAGCACAATGAAAGGGAGCCTAGTGGGCTTATGCTGTCCTTGCAGCAGAGCAAGAGGGAATGGAGGAGGTCAGGGCTTCTGCGCAGCAGGGATCCTAGCACGCAGGACTGGCATGGTATGCAACCCCCAGCCATTTGGAAGTTGGACAGCCCGAATAAAATTGAAACATGAATTAGGAGGTTTTGGTTTGAGAAAGCAAGGTAATAAAATTAATGAAGTTTAGCTAAATCAAAGGTCACAACCTGCTCAAACAACCTGAACAGAAAAAAAGTGCAACTTATGAATTAAAAAAAATGGCTTAGTAAAAAAAAAAAAAAAAATTCACCAATTCTCTGCAATATCAAAGAAAGAAGGAAACCTGCTTTTGAAGAAGCAACTTGTAACACAAGATCTAGAAGGATTTAAAAGAAGAATCCAAGATACAATTCAAGGGGGGGGAAGAAGAGAGAGGGGGAAGGGCCCATACGATGGAATGAACCAGTCCCTTGCGCTGAATGAGCAAGTGAAAGAAGCGGGCTAGATCAGTATATGAAAAATGTGAACATAATGAGAAAGTGCCGTGTTTATCAACTTGGGTAAAGGAGCTACTTAAAACACACACACACGCTTTTTTTATTTAAAAAAAACCCCAAAAAAACAAAAAAACATCCAAAAATCAATCCTGAATATCTGTAACCATTTGTTTATCTTTAATTGCTTTAAATCATATTGAAGTCTACTCCTTCCTTAAAGTTCAGTCTCTATTGAAGGGTTTATTAGACAGGGTCCCAAATGCCCAGACTAACTAAAGGATGTTTGAATTGAAAGCATATTCCCCCTCCCACAAAGCTGACTCAATAGGCACAACCTAGATAATCCATAGACAGATTCTGAGTACTTTGTTTTTAAATCTCAGACTCTTTTTTTCTTAATCTCAGAATTATGCAGCTGGGTTAATAATATACGTATATAGCTAAACTGATGTTTTTATAGCCTGCTCACAAGTATACCTGTGGGTAAAAACAGCAATGGAATTCAGCTACCAGATCTAAATTACGTGAAGTATGGAGAATTTAACTACTGCGTTGCAGATTTTAAAAGGTCAACATAACATTACTAAAAGCACTTAGACATGCAGCTAACAAACCTACTTAATCTAGCCAGAGCTAGAGGAAAGTAATCAAATTTATTTCTCCATTACATTTAAGTAAGTTTCAGAATCAGAGGAATTGGAACAGAAGATATACATGAGACTGTCAATCAAAAGGTCAACTGAAAATAAGCCAGAGAAAGTGCCTTTTGCTAAGTATCCATCTTGATGGTAGTGTTTAAAAGGTGTCACAGCTGAAATAATTTAAATACAGATTTGTTAAATTCAGGTATCTTGAAAAAACATTCACTTCATATTAACCCTGATACTACTTAACAAGCTAGAGTAGAAGTTGTTCCTAACAATGAGATTGAGACAGAATGGGCTCCATGATCATATCTGAAAGAGTCAAAGCCGCCATAGGATGCAAATACTTCAGGATTAGCCTAAGAATGTTGTATAGGCTCCATGGTAAGTGAAATATTTCTTTTACTTTTCAGTTCTTGAAATATTTTTCTAGAGTCAAGAATACCCCAGAAACTTTTCCATCTACCTATACCCATAGTGTATATTCAACCACAAATTAGAACTGCTGTTTACTTTAACATTAGGTGCCCAAGACACTTTCAGAACCTGAATACCAACTTTCCTTTGGTATGAATTGTTCATGAGATCCTCAAGCATTCACACCTATAAAAAGCCCCACCTTTCTTTGGCATTTAGCATTTTTCTGGAGGAAAACTAAGTACACAAATATCCAACCCATACAAAAATAAAATTCTGACTGGGCAACCAATAAGTATGAATTGTAGACAATGATACTTTTGCTAATCCCAGAAGTCTGAGTAAATATTAACCTTCATTTGCTCATAGTGGGAAAAAATATAAAAAGAGTAAAAGGCGATCAGAACTTGTAGTAGAGATGATATCTTTTATTAGACCAACAAGATTTTTGCAACAAAAAAAAAAAAATCCTTGAATTGCAAGCTTTCAGGCACAAACACCCTTCATCAGGCATTGGAGAAAAGATTGTAAAAGTTCTCCTGGGTAGAAGGGAAAGTTCATATTTCATATAAAGACAGTAAACACATTTCAAAATCAAATGTTGTACCAAGCTTGTAAAGAGTTACATGGAGAAATTCAAAATGGCAAAGCAGCCCTGTATAAAAGGCAAGAGACAAAGTATTAAATGTTTTCCCTGGCTCCTGCCAAACTTCCTGCTCTGAAGTGATGGATGAGGTTTCCTTGCGCTAACATGCCAAAGCTAATTAGCCATGTCAATCCACAAGAACACCAGCTGCCAGGATCTAACTTTATTACTGTATGATTTAAAAAGTGAAGACATAAGAAATGTTTATGTTCATGTGATGCATGATTTTGAAACTTGCCCTTAAAGATTTACTCCACTGGTTGGTAACAATGACTTTAAAAGTTTCAACGTTTTAAAAAGCATCAGAGTGATATAATCTATAATTTGATCATGTTCAGGATTCTGTTAATAAAACTATTTCAAACAATTCACCACTCAAAAGAAACCAGGAGTTGAATCTATTTCTCCTTTTATAAACAGTTTCTGTAATTTTTATATTTACGAGTAGGAATTTACCTCAATATTGCCTCATTTGCCAAACAGCCTATTCCGCAAAACTTAGTACGTGTAAAATACTTAACTACCCCATTTAGGCTATCTAATTTTGAACACCAAAATATAAGTCCTTCAGCCAGCCTTCATCAGCTAGTTAAAGCATGCCTGGCCTTGATCTGTTTAAAAGATATGCATTTGATTTTCAAGCTAGGAATTTGGAAATGCCACTTATACATTTCCTTGCAAATTCAACACAACAAACTTTCATAAATCAGTCAGGCACAGACAAATACAGTTTTTTCCATTTGCACATCTTGGACATAGCTCTGTGGAATAAGTATTTTCACTGTGCAGTAAGAGAATCTGCTTTTTCTGAAAGTTCAACTTATAAAATCTTTCACATTTCTTCAAGTTATTCATAAAAATTCCACTCCAGTAACTTTTGTGGTAGGCTCAAAGTCTAATCCTACTCAGAAATGAAGATTGTTTTCTTACTACAAACTGCATGGGTGGGGGGGGGGGGGTTGTTTGTTGTTGTTTTTTGGATAACTACCTTTTCACTTGATCAATTTTTTGCATATAGGCAAGAGACAAACCGTAACCAGTTCAAAAGCGTTTTTTCTATACACAATTGTACGTTCCTAGTCATCTCACATAAATATACTGAAATGGGTTAGGCCTAGAAGAATGTGCTGTTTTGTGTGTCCAAGCAACAATATCTTCCTCCTTCAAATCCCTATCCAAAACTCCCTTTTGATCAATTTTTCATCATTAATTCTTGAACTGGAGCTTTTAATTTCATTACCATTCGATTACTTAGTGAAAGATAGAGAAGCTTAAAGCTACTCAAATCACTCATGGAAAGACCTAAATCTCTCTCTTTTTTTTTTTTTTTTTAAGTAGAGAGTAATATCTAGTTTTAAGCAGAGGGCAAAATGCTGGCTTGCATCCATAGATACTTCTCAAGCAAATCCCAGGACGTCATTCTCCCCTTGTACTCAGCCTTGGTGAGGCCACAGCGGGAGTAATGCATCCAGTTTTGGGCTCCACAATTCAAAAAGGATGCAAAGAAGCTTGAGAGAGTCCAGAGGAGAGAGATGCGCATGATCAGAGGTCAGGAAAACAGACTTTATGACGAGAGGCTGAGAGCCATGGGACTCTTCAGCCTGGAAAAGCGCAGGCTCAGGGGTGATCTGATGACTGCCTATAAGTTTATTCAGGGTGTTCACCAGGATCTGGGGAAACGTTTGTTCACCAGAGCACCCCAAAGGATGACAAGGTTGAACAGTCAAACTCCTCCAGGACCATTTCATGCTGGACATAAGGAAAAACTTTACTGTCCGCACCCCCAAGGTTTGGAATAGACTGCCGCTGGAGGTGGTTCAAGCACCTACTTTGAACGTCTTCAAGAGAAATTTGGATGTTTATCTTGCTGGGATCCTATGACCCCTCCTGACTTCCATGCCCCTGGGGTGGGGGACTGGACTCTATGATCTTCTGAGGTCCCTTCCAGCCCTAATGTCTATGAAATCTTATGATTTGAAATAATACTTTAGTCCTTTGATGAGACCTAAAAACCACAACCATGGCATTCCTTCCCATTTTCTAAACGCAGCAGAGATAGATACAGCTAATATTAAGGGCAAATATGCAAGACTATGAATTTTATTGCAATATTTCAATTTTAAAAGTGTTCATGTCATTTTAATGTTGAGTGTCTCAGTTTACCTGTAAGGCTAGTTGAGAGAACTGTCTAGGTGGGGGATGAAACAAGACAGACCTCTGGCATCAGTGAACACCTGAATAGCTTTGTTGGCAGATCTACAAACCAGGATTGATGGTGACACCAAGGAGGATCCAGGGAAGCTGAGGAAGATAAGCATGGCAGGACAGTAGGAACATGCAGACGTCTAGCTGGTGGGACTCTATCTGAAGATAAGCCAGCAGAGCAGCTTTCCAGGCTCCTGGCTGTTTGGACTGGAGAAGGAACCATTGAGTACCTTTTATGAAAAGCTCTCCCAGGTCTTCTGCACTAAGAGGTTAAGTGTCCTTTTCATTTTATGTAGAAGACTTAAACACTAAAACGATTTTTATTTAAAAAACAAACAAACAATTCTATGATTTTGCCTCTTTTTAACTCATGGCTTCATCAGGTAGGCTAGGGACAGAAGTTACACAGAAACCAGTTAAGTGATCAGAAACCGTTTTAAAACTGTAGCAGAACAGAAGTTCAGTGCACTTTAAACCACTTTCAAAATGGCTAAAGCCAGTTTAAGATAAACCTGAGTGGACACAGTATTAGACTTAACTGATTTAGGTCAAATCGGTTTATGGAACTTCTGTCCCAGACCCCTTCCCGGTTCAAGTTAAAATCACAGTCCCCCAACATCCCAGGATGCTTTGCAGCCCTGGGCTGTGCTGTCTGCTCCAGCAGAGCAGGGTTGGCCCCATTCCTCTGCCCCCCAGCCAGAGCACTATCACTGCTCCAGCTGGCTGAGAAGCGTGTAGGGGTGGGAAGCCTGGCTCTGAACCCAGCTAAGTCTGCCTGGTAGGGGCAGAGGAGGCCCTCGCAGTCTTTTTCCCTGTTCCCTGCTGGACATGGTGGGGGATGGATGGGGAGGGAGAGGCACCTCTCCCTCCCTTCTGCCTCAGCATGCCAGTCTGGCTGTCATCTGGCCACATCCCCCACCCCTCCACTCGAGCGAAGAGTATGGGAAAAAGCCAGGCATGGACTGCTTCGCCCTTGCCAGGCATGCCCCAGCTGGAGTCTTGTGTGGGGTGGGGGGTAGGGGGGGGTTAAAAACCCCTCCCTGCTTCTGGACCCAAGCTGGGGTTTGCCGTGGAACAGGGGAGACAGCCTCTGCCATGCTTTTGCCCCCCCATCCCCACTCAAGGGAGAGGAAAGAGGGAAGCCCTTGCCAAGGTTTTCACCCTCATTCAAGCCCTGGCCCAGGGCTGGCATGCTGAGGTGCGGGGAGTTTAAGCCCCCCTCCCACCCCACCTGAGCAAGCAAGCCCCACTGGGGAGTGGTCACAACCCCCCTCCAATAGAGCAAATAGCAAAGGGGGAGGCAAAAGCCTAACCCCCTCCCTCCCTGCCTCAGCCTGAGCCTGTGAGCCCCTAAGCTCTCTACACAAACAGGAGCCAGAGGCCTGGTAGGGGCTGTCCCCCTCTATGCCCCCCCCCCCACCAACCAACAGATCTGGGTGGCAGTCCCAGACAGCCAGGAAGGGGGTTTAAACCCCCTCCCTCCCCACCTCAGCCTGTGAGTCCCTAGCCAGGCATGGACAAGCCCCCTGCTCTCCACTCAAGCGGGGGGGCAAAACCCTGGTAGGAACTGCACCCCCCCCCCTCAAGTGGGTAGCAGAGGACAGAAGCCTAGCAGGGACACTCCTCTCAGACAGATCGGGACTGGGGTCCCATACAGGTCCACAAGTGCTCAGAGTGCTAGCCGCAACCTGGGGTCCGGCCAGGTGCCTCACTCTCTGCTCAAGCTGGTGGGCAAAAGCCTGACAAGGGTTGCCCACCACCACCACCAGATAGACCCTGGCTGGGTTCCTATACGGAACTGGAAGGATGTTTAAAAGGCCCTCCTTGCTTGCCTCAGTGTGCAAGCCCTGGGCTGGGACATGGCCACAGCCCCTGCTCTTTGCTCAAAAAGGGGAGGTTGAGGGCCAAAGGCATGGCAGAGGCTGCCCCGCCTCACCCCACCACCAGCTGACCCTGGCTAGGGTCCCCGAGGGCCAAGGATGGGGTTTAAACTCCTCCTCCCTGCCTCTCAGCATGGTGGCCTGGGCTGGGAGCACAGAATGGGGGATAGGCCTGACGGTGGGGCAGGGAGCACCAGACAGACCTGGGCTGGGAGAAGGGTTTGAAGTCCCACTCCCCCTGGCCTCAGTATGCTGGTGCCAGGTTAGGTCCTGGCCATGCCCACTCTGCTCGAGCAGGGAGGAGGGGAAAGCCTTGTAGGGCTTCTCTCCTGCCTTCCTTCTTGCAGTGGCTGGGAGGCGTGCTCTAGCACCCTGCAACTTCTGGTCCGAGCCACTGCAGGCATGTACATGGCTGCATTTCCAGAATCAAAATGATCACTTGTTTCTCAGTTCAATCTACGCAGTTTAGACTAAGCTGCAAAGATTTACTCGATTCAGCTTCTGGCTTATGGACTGTCTGTACTTAGCCCTTGGGACCACAATACTGAACACTGCTACACATCCCTTCAGCAATTCAAGATACCACAAATGTTATTATGTTCTCCACACTGACTTCCTATAAAAGAGTCAAGTTTAAGGCCCCAGATCCTATCTTCAAGGCAGGCAGCGAGAATAGCATATCCAAAAAGTGGTTATTACATTACTCATAAAAAACTGCACCATCATAATTGTTGGACACCCAGTGGGGCTGCACAGTATAAATTAAGGTAAGGAAGCAGACCAAAACTATTGATTTAATCTCTGTTCTCATCCCCCAAATATCTCACTAATCTGAAGGAAAATCTTATCAGTGTGTGTGGTTGTGGTGGTGGTTGCATACATGAGGAAATTAAAAAACAAAGCAAACACACAAGTGCTTTGCTTGGGTCCAAGAAAAAAAAAAAGCATTCATTAGTACTTCAGACAACAACAGTGCAAATGCAGTAGGTATCTTCACCTGTGCTTGCACACCATCCTCACTCTGACACAAGTAGTTTGCTGTTAACTACACTGTTTCCCAGCCAAACCTACTAGGGCTAAAAACAAACCATGTATGAGGCCCCTAGCAGACTCAGCAAAAGAATTCTTCTCTAATTGGTACAGCAACCAAGAATCTAAAGGAAGTGTTCAGTATCCACCTGAATACTTCTCTGTGATATATTATTTCATTTAAATGTCAAACACACACATTTATTGTATATTTTATGCTTCATCAATTAAGTGGAAAAAAGACACATCTCCATGTAATAATTAGTGTTCACTGAATGTTTCCGCTGTATTCCATCCTTGAAATACCCCTGGGATTCTAAAGCAGAGCTTTATACAAAAGAAACAGCCACATTAACAACTTTCAAAAACTTTTCAAAACGTCATTTATAAATTTCTCTTGATATAAAAGGAAAAGTCATATTTTTAAATCATTTTGGGAAATTTGACCTATATTGAACACCAACCATTTGAATTAGTCACAGGAGTGACTTCCTGATTGCAAATTAGCAAAAAACTAAACATAGGTTCACTTTTGAGAAAAATGCTGTTAGAGAGTTACGACGTTCAGTGAAAAGCCTACAAGAAAAAGTATTACAACAGTAACAGTGACAGAAAACCTCATTAGACAATTAACTGTACTTACGTGACTCCAAGACAAGTTTCCCATCTCCCCACCTCCCCCCAACACAGGAGTTGGGGAGGGGAACCTCATCTTTGATTTGAGTACAGGCCTGGCTCTGGCTCTGACCCAGGGGACAGATCACACAGAGGGGAGATCACACAGCACAGGGTGGAGGCACAGGGGAGAGATCATGCATCAGGACCTACCTAAATCAGGGCAAGACAGGGTTTTTTCCAGCCTGATTGCAACACACAGAGCCACTTTCATAGGAATTTTGTGGCAGCCCTCGCTGCTAAGTGGCCAAGATGCCCCGGAGGTCCCACTCGTCACTGCTGATTGGCAGAGAGGATTGCTCTTCATGCAGCCTTGCTCCTTGCCACTGATTGGCAGAAAGGCAGGTTGAGGGGGCAGTCAGCATCTTGACTGCTCTCTGTCATGCCTCTGCCAACCAGCACCTCCCCCACTTTCCCAGTGGGCTGCAAGGCCAGTCAACAGTGGCCATGAGAACCGCTAGCTCCCACTGGGGAGTCAGCATATTAAGTTTTTATTCTTTTCAGGCAATTCTGCAGGAAATTGTGGCAAATGCCATTTTTCAGGGCATTTGCAGAAACCCCTGTTTTCACTGTTTCCATGAACATTGTGAAAGCGTGATTTAAGTAAGTCACTAATTATTTAGCAGCAGGAAAGCTGCTGTGTCTCCAGCCATGAAGTGGGGTTGAGCTCAGGGCTAAAACTGCAGCTTCTGGAGCTGTAGTCAGAACCGCCACATAGGCTAAGCAGTGGTGGATATGGAGGAGGAAAAAGACATGGGGGCAAATGGCAGGGGGAGGGGCAGACTACCTGACCCCCGCTACTACTGTTTCCACTTCTTGCTCCCTCTGCCGCTGCTTTTCCCAACAGCCTCCCAAACTGCAACCAGCTTCAGAAGAGTTGAACATTATGTATATGCTGAGCCCTACATATATACACAAGGGTCCTTTTCATGCATGGTACTTGCCAGAATGAAGGCCTAAGACAGCGAGCCAACAAAAATATTTTTTTGTTCTAAACATACTAAAAATAATCAAAATGTTTATTTTTTTCAATTATAAACGTATATTATGCACTTCAAATAGTTATTTTTTATAATATTAGTATTTGCAATTTAACTATTATTTATTAACAGAAATTAATAAAGTTAATATTTATTATGTATTAAGATATTTCAGATTACACACTTAATATCACTAACTAAAGATTATCGCTCAGTATCCAATAGCAGTTTGCACCTGGCATATATCACAGTACCATTTCACAACTGCCAATGAGTATATGTGAATCCTTTTCTGTATTTACTTGCAAGCATATTCCTTCGTATTGTCTTGGCTATATATTCAGGCAAAGCAAATTGTTGTTTTAGGAGGAAATTACACAAAGAGAAAACAACTACAAAAATGTCCCCAAACCCTAGCTTTTATTTGAGCACAAAATACAATTCTCCTTTTTTCTTTGGAAGCAGATAAAAATATTTTTTTCTGATTTATATCATCCAAAAGTCATCACGTAATAGAATAAAATTTCTGATAAGATACTGTTAAACTAATATGATCTATGAAAGGCAACGTTAGTCTTTAGAAAAATGAGTGAAGTTTTCAGGACCTCAGCAAGCAAAATCCTCCAAAAAGAACAATTTGTATTTTATAATATACCATAGAGTAATGGTGGTTCTTTAAGATGCTGTCCATTAGATCCCTTGAGCATACAATATATGAACCCCTTGAATACAAGACTAGAATCTTTTTGAACAGCAGTGTCCACTGGGCCAATGAGAATGTAAAATGACAGCATGCCCCAAACCACCACACCAAACCTCAAATAAGAAGATTCCATAGCAGCTGTCGAGTTCAGAGCCATGTCGATGGAATATGAGAGAATTATCATTTCAGTAATCAGTGGTTCTCAAGCTGGGGGTCACTTTTCCAAAAGTCACAAGATCTTTTCATGGGAGTGGCACTTGTCAACTTCGTAACTATTTCACTCTTGATTTTAGATGGAGAAGCTAGGAGTTAGAATTATGGAAAAACAGTCAGAAGTGACCTCAGGAGATCATCTAGGCCAAGGAGGAGGTCAAGGGTCCCTTTTTAAATAATTCTGTATTTGTCTAACCTGCTTTTAAAAACTTCCTTGGATTGAAATTTTACAAACTTCTCTGAGCAATCTGTTCCAGTGCTTACCAACCCTGAGTTAGTGAAGTTATTTATTAGGTCAGTTACTAGGAAGTTCTTTGTAATATCAAACCTAAATTTTTCTTGTTGCAATTTGAGACCTTTTTGCCCTATCCTCTGCAGTCACTGAGCATAAGTCAATCACCATCCTCTTCTATCTACTTACATGACAACTGCAAGACAGTTAATGAAATTAGGAATCGGAGCTAGATGGCAGTGCTAATGAGCAATGATCAGTTAATGCATTAACTGAATTGAAAGTAACTGCAAGACGAATTTAATCCAGAAGGATAAATGCTAAATAATACACTGGAAAGGATAAATGCTAAATAATATACTGGAAATTGCCTGAACTTTGGCAGAAGTAGATTTAATACAAGGAAGAAGAAACAAATTTACCCCTAATCATAGGGATCCTGATGTGATCAGATCTGTTTTGGAACCTTTGCAGTGAAATAGCATCGCCTCTGGATTTGTTTTCATAGGCTACAAAATAGTCAGGATTATTTACAAAACTGTTTGGTCCTATGCAGGTAACATCCTACACAAGTAGTAAGGTCAGAAGGTCAACATTTCCCTTGTGCTTGAATGTGATTTTGGGGGAAAAAAACCTGTTAAGAAACAGTATTGGGTAGAAACCTTGTTTAGGTCTACAAAATCACTTTATCCTTATTAAAAAGGAAAAATATCATATGGAAGAAACCCTACCATTAAGGCCTGAATCTTGCTTCTTCTCCCTGGTGAAGTAATTCCAATTCAGAAAGCAGGTTTAATTGACAGGTAACAAAAACAACATGATCCAGGAACCTGGTTTTCTCTGTTTAGAAGTCACAAATTCTCTCATTTAAAGGACGTGGGTAGGGGGAAGGACACCACAAATCCTCTGATTTAAAAACCCAAAATACATTTTTTTGCACAATTAAAATGAAACAGCCCTCTATCTATCTATCTAGATCTATAGATAGATAGATCAATAGATCGGCTGAACACAATGTTTTATTGATATATTTACAAATTTAAAGCAATGTGGAACCCTACCAGTGCCTCAATCACTATAATAAAATAAATTCTACATACCTATACATTTTGGCTGTTGATTTTGGGAATTTATCATGGAAATCAAAGCTCCCCCTGCCCCCTTTACTCACCAGGTTGCAGGTCCAACTGTGACTGTCTCCACCCTCGCCCCCAGCCCCCAGCCCCCGCTGTTTTGTGGCACTGAGCAGCCATCACATGCTGGTTTCCTGTCCCTCCCCATGCTGGTTACCCCTCACTCCTGACCCACTGCCTCCCCCAGTATGTGAAGGGAGCGGGTATGCTGAGGAAGGTGGAGGGGCCACAGGTGGCAAGGTGGGGGGGGGCATGTGCCCCCCAAGATTTCTGTGCCCACACTAGGGTGCAGGGCTGCAGCTAGGGCAGACCAGCTCTGGAGGAGCCACTCTGTAGCCCAGCGAGCAGGACCCAGTACGTGAAGGAGCACTGTACCGCCATGGTGAGATGCAGAAGCAGCAGCACGGAGTTGTGCCCCCAATGCTGCCAGGCAGGCAGGGGGTGCCTCGCGCTGGTGGCAATGGCCGGAGAGATGACTCCTGTCCAGAGCTGATCCAGCCCAGGGGCAGCCCCACATCCTGTGTCCTGCAGTGGACGCAGAAATTTGGGGGGCATGTGTCCCCCAACCTCTCTGACATGTTGCCTGTGCCCCCACCCTGCCCCTCCCAATATGTGGACTATGCCCCTCCCTACCCAACTCATGGCCTGTGCCTCTTCCCCCTCCCCGCCACGTAACCTGTGCCCCTCCCCCCACACAGACTTACCTGGTGGGAGCTGCTATCCACCATTGCCTGGCTGCCACGTGCATGTGCCCACACATGCATGTGGCACCCCCTGCCCCCGATCTCCTTCCTCCCAACTCCCTACAGCTCCAAGCAGACCCTTGCAGGCTGGAACTCAGCCTCCCTGCAAAAGGAAATCCATGATTTCCCATGTTTTTCACCGCTGAAGGGAAATATCTGTTATTTTCTCATTTAAAAAAGAGAAAATGCACCTTTTTCTCCATTAAAAGAAGAAAATCTGCCTTTTTCAGCATTTTTCCACAGCAAAAGGAAAACCCAGATCCCTGATGATGACAATAGTTCAAAGGTCAATGCCATTAGAAATGTAAAAAAAATTATTCAAGCCCTGTGCAGGGGGGATCTCTCTGGAAGGCACATGCATTAAAACTTCTGGAAATGTGGATACATTATGGTACGAAAATACAGGGCATTTTTGCACAGTGAATCTTTACTGAACTTAATGAAATTTCAGATATTTTTAAAGACAATTAGTCCAAAATATGAGGGCTGGAAGCATTCAAAAGAAGAAGGTAACTCCAAGCTACCCACAGGAAGAAAGTGCCATTAGTTTGTCAGTTATATTTTGGTCTACTACAGGTTTTTCTACCCCAGATCAGAATACCTTGGACCTCTGTAGAACAACTTCTGTCCACAGCAGTCAGCCAACCATCAACAGCTCTTAATGAAGGAGCAGAAAATCAATTTCAGAAACTATGTTTGGCTTGGCAGCATGGCAGGTGGTTGGACTCACAGAACAGATCTGAAAATGAAAACTGACATGGCAAAGCTGGAACTATAAGAATCAGCTGAGCTTGGTCTCATCTCGCATTAAAAGGGACATTGGAGATCAGAGAAAATGATAAAGTCATATTTTGGGGATTGCTCTAGAGCAGGAAAGAATCCAACACAGTCTTTGCTCATCCTTCGAGAAAAACTCAAGACTTTTTTTGTTCTTACAAGTCCCCCCTCCCAAAAGAAAGAAAAAGAAATCTACATGAGCCACATACATCCCATTTTAAAATATTTGAGTTTAACATCCTTCTGAGACTATTTGAGTTAAAATACCCTTTCTGCCAAGCTGGTCTGCTAAAAGCACTGTATTCTCTTGCTAGATGTTCTAGTAGTAAAGCATCAATATTCCTCTCTCCTTCCCCCTCCATACACAATACGCTAAAAACAAAGAAAATAAGTAATGCAAGTACACAAGCTAATTTAACAATGATGCAACCAAGTTCCACAGGAAAGCTAGCTGGACAATGAGGTTCTTTCATGTGTCTGACTATAAGGAAGATTTAAGTAGCAAATGGTGCTTATTCCTTGGTGAGGGAGTGGGGGGGACAGAACTGGGTGTGACAAGGACATGCAAGTTTTAAGTTGCTCCAAAGGACACTACTGGTTGAGATTTTAATCAAATGCATGTCCATCAAGAGTAGGATCCACGTGGACAGATATCTGAAGCAGAAGAAACGATACATGACAGATAAACAATGAGTCAACCTGTAAAGAATCACAATAGAGAGACAAGGCACCAAAGCCCTACACAGTGACAGATATATTATTAGATTAATGTACATCTTATGTATTAAATGGAAAAGAGAGGACTCAAGTCAATGACCCAGGGAGCCTCTTTCCATCCTCTTTAATTTCTAGGATACAAAAATCTAAGTATTACCAGGTAGCCTTGTAGGGAAACAAAGATGCTGCACGTATGCTATTTCATAACACTATAAACAACAGAAGGAAAAGGGAAACATTATAAACAACTACATGGCCCTCATTTTAAGAGGCTTCTCTCATTAAGTATATGAGACACATCTATATCTATATACATACACATATCTATCTACCTATCAACATACACATATATGTGTATAGATAGGTGTGCGTGTGTGTGTGTGTCTGTCTGTCTGTCAGTAGATCAATAGATACACACACACACACACACACACACACACATATATATATATACACATATGGGCGTAGTCTGTCTCTGTGTTTCTGTTGGTCTGTAATACTCTTTAAATGCAAATAGCTTGAAAACTGAGAGAGAGAACTTCTGTGTTTTCAGAGAAATTTCTTTGCTAAACCTTAGCATTTGTTTAGTGACCATGTCAAAATGATCCCAACTTCCGGAATGAGAAAAAAGTCAGGGGCCAGGCCTGTTTCTACTGAGCTCCTCCTAGTAAGGCAAAGGGAGGGGCCAGCTGATGAAAAGCAGGAGCTGGGCAGAGGCACAAGGCAGCGGGCAAGCAGCAGCGGCCCTGTCCCAAGCCCCAAGCAGGGCAGCTCACCTGCCCTTGACCTTGCCCAGCAAAGAGGCACACAGGCGTCAGCCAGGCAGCAGCATGGGAGGGGGCACCTCCAGCCCACTGGATGAGAGCAAGTGCAAGAAGGAATTGATATCTTCAAATGTTCAGCCTATTTTATTTACGTTTTATAACTATTTAAAATATTTAATAAATATAAAAAGTAAAATCCACCTGTTTGTTTTTGTTATTTGAAATTCATCTGTCATTCTTGACAGGCAATTTGCTAGTACAAGTATATGCCCCAACCAGAGGTACACATCAACATAAAATCTATCTTTATTTCACCAGTTACCAAGGATTTATACAAAGTGATAAAGTACAAAATATTGTTTATTTGTAAAATCTCCTGCTTGCTAAAGTGTGGTCCCTTAAAATAAGCTTGAACCTGTTTCTTTACACAGCTTGCTTTCATTTTGTTGCAACATAATTTTGTGCATCACTTCCACACAAATTTATGAGTTAAGAAAGCAAGTTGGGAATGTGAGAGAGAGTAGGGAATTTAGTGTCACAATTTCCTGTCCTTCATTTGTAAGTTTGACATTTTGCCCCCAGTGAAGAGGAATCATTTTAACCTAAAGATACAGAACACCCCTTACAAGTGGATATTCTGTTTAGCAAGATCAAGCTGAAGCCATTTGCAATGGTTCATATTTCATTTTTTCCCATTTTATAACAAATGACTATTTATAGAAAGGGATATCAAAATGATCTTAGAGAATTAAAATATCTGCAGCATATTTGATGCTCCACCTTATTTCCTCTTTTGATGCCCCCAACTTCTCTTAACTTCCTATATATTTTGCTGCCTATGTGTATCGTGCATCTTATGGTACCTGGCAACCGACTCCCCAGCCCAGCCTAGCCCCTGGCTTGTTTACTTTTCATTCCATCCAGGAAGAGCACGCAGCAACTGCTGCAGCGTCCTTAGCCTGACAAAGGGTTTTTGAACCCAAAAGCTTGCTTAATAACTATTCTCCAACCATTTGGGTTGTTCTAATAAAAGACACCAAATTCATCCAAAGAACCTTGTCTGCCTATGTCCTTAGACCAACACGGCTACAACCTAAACCCCTATCTTATGTTACCCTAAATTTTGTCACGTATTAGAAAGCTTGATATATATAAGAATACTCTGATGCACTTTAATGCACTGGGACTTTTGAATCCAAAATTCTAAGCATCTGGAATGATGGCTATGTCTGCATTAAAATACACTAAAGACTTGTTTCTCCATTAGATCCTGAAGAACTTGTTTTTAAGCCAGGCTTCAGGAGTCTGGCACAATGTTAGACCAAATATTTCATGTGTCAAAGCCTTACGAGTGCAATTGATTATCCCTCTTTCTTAACAAATGGTTGAAATAGTCATAACTCTGTGGCCAAAATGAACACAGACTTGGTCCACTTATGCAATCAAAGAACAATGTTTTTGTGAAGTTGCTTGGACTCCCTTCAGAGCATATTAAACTGCTTCCACTCAGTCAAGATATTTATGAGATACAGGCATCTGTGTATCATTTACTGGAATGCATCTGACCAATTCTCCTGGTACGTGTTTTCATTTAATAAGGCCAATATTACTAAGGAGCTTTAACTACTCCTCAACTGGACTTGAAAGTTATTTTTGTAAAAACATAAAAAAATAACAGAGGCTGACTGCCTTAAGAGAACAGTAACAAATTATCCAGCTGTTCAGGTTTGCTGCTAGATTGAATTCAGTCAGGTATTCATCCAACACAAGCCCCAGAAAGTCATCTCTAAGCAGGAGCTTCAACAAAAAGTGTTACAATTTTTTTTGTATAGATTTTTGCGAGACTTCTGTATCCAGTCTCTACTAATACCTTGCAGATCACTCCATTCACATTTCCTTTTGCTTCCTACTAACTATAAACAACCTGTGCAACCATCCATCTGCCTTCTATCCTTGATCACCTCCAGATTTCCTTCTATATTCTGTTTAAATTTCTTTCTTGGACATCTCCCGTTGGATGCCACCATCAGCAGTACTGTCGAGAGGCAGGGGAAGGAAGCTTGAATTATCCATATTTCCTTCTAATTATTCTCCACCTTTCATCATTTACATCTTCTAGATTCACTACTTCATTATCAGTTTAGTAAATCCTGTCCTTCCATGTTTTTTGTTACTAAATCTCTGCTCTTCTACTTTAAATTCACCAAAATTCATCTTTTCCTCTAGTTCCAGCAGTCTTTTCTGCTGTTCTCTGTCTTAGCTATAATACATTCCTCTCTCCCCCACTTGTCATTTTTCTTCCTTCAGCTAGCCAAGATTTCACCAATAAATTCACCAAATTCTTCTGCTATATCACCCCATTTCAAACATGATTTCTATCCTTTATCACATGAAATTTCAACTTTTCATTCTCATCTCATGCCTATATATCAACACCCATTTTCCTACCACTCTCCTTTCTCTTTTTAATGCTATACTAATTGGTTCCCATTCTCTAATTCCAGGCTTCATTAATAGGAGACCAGAATAAACAGCACTTTCTCCCTTCAATCTGAGTGAAGTAAGTGAGGAAAGACTTCTGTATAACTGTATTATCAGACTGTGTGTTCTATTAGTCTGGCTGTCCTAACACAAGGCATTAGATATCTAACCTATGACCCTCAAGAGTGACTTAAGAAAAACTGATTTAATAATTGTATTGAAAAAACACATACATACAGGACCATATGGTAGAAGCACACAGTTTTTCAAATATGTGGTATGTCCACAAATCAATGGTATGTCCTTCCCTCAAGCATTTATAGTCTAAAAATCAGACAACACTTGGACAGATATCAGAAAAAATGGAAAGATTGGACAAGATTTATACAATAAGGTCAAAGTTGATTAATTTATGCAGTTTACAGTTCAGTTGCTATAACAGCAGGTGCTATGCAACTTGCTTCTTTCGGTTAACGTTTTAATAAGTAGTGCCTGTATGTCTTCCAGAAAGCGCATATTTTTCCAACAGCCATGATATCAAATGGGGTTCAACTAGATTAGTTGTTTGCTATCTTGACATTGGCTTTCTTTAATGTAGATCATCCCTCCTGCAAGTGCCAAATATTTCTTCCCTTTCACAACCTAAAATTAATGTAAAGACATATTTTCTTTTACTTAAAAGCAAAGACTACTACTAAAATACTGAATGTTTTCCTACTTCACAATACATTACAATGACAATCTTTTGAAATCCAAGAACCATGTCTTATTTATTGGCCTTTGCTTATTAAGTATCTTCTACCTTTTCAGACAAAAATAACTTTAGTGATTACATTTCACTTCCCACCTCTTGATGGAATCTTGGGGTTCCTTTTGATCCTAAATTATCTGTGAAAGAGATATATATAATTTATTTACTGCCAATGCACCATTTACCATCTTAGAAATGTCTTGACTTCAACATGTGCAATCTAAAATAGAACTGGAAAGGCTTGTGCGTGTCTATGTGGCCTTCAGGACTTACTACTCTTCCTTGGCACTACAGAAACTTTGATTCACAGATTGCAACAGGTTCAAGGTTTCCAAGTCTACATTCTCGACAACTTTGTATCTGGTCATATTAGTTTACTTCTGAAATCTTTGTGCTAGCTTCCAGTGAGGTCACAGGTCGATTTTAAATCCTGCACATCAAAAATAAAACTCCACAAAGAACCTTGCCCTTTATATTCATTCCAATACCTAGTTCACAGCTAAAAGCCTAGCAGTGGAAATATATATATTTTATATAGCTCCTGATCTTGGCCATTACCTTGGCTGTAGTAGTCATCTATCTAGTTTGAGATCACATTCAGTACATTTTCCTGCCCAGTGCAACTATCAATTATTTTTTCACACTACCAATTTATTCTTATTAATATAAAGATGCAGCTAGTGAGAGTTTAGGTTTACAAGTATCTGTAGTCACTGAGCTAGTGGGATCTTTGTCCAGGTATTTCCCAGAGCAGGCATATAAGAGAGCCAGGAAATCTCTTCTTACCTCTTATTTCATTAATAATTTGTGGTATTTCACTCCCTTAACCATGAAACATTACCCAGTACCAGAGGAGAAGCTAAATAGGTCCATTTTGGTGAAAAAGTTTCTTGGCTGATCACTGGTGGCCCAGTTCTGCCAACCAGGCTACCATGGACAAGTGTATTGTGGGGGAAGGGAAACAGTCATACCTCTGTCTCAAACAATAGAAATCTTCTTGGATTTCAAAATAGGTAAACAATGACAATTCACAGGTTGTTGCATCAGAACATACTGCAAAATAGGCAAGGTAGTAGGTTATAATACCTAGCAATAGCTATATATCATGTCAAACTGGACGTAATGAAGGTGCATACACAAATATATATCTCTCTGATAAAGCTATATGTATACCTAAACTGCACGATGCTGAAAGCCCTTGAATACCAAAAACTGCATAGTCTTGTTAGCCTGGCATTTTATCAAGTTTGACTTCTGGTAAAAAATTAAACACCTATATTGCTTCTAATACTGCTTCTTCTAAAATGTAGATTTCCTGAAAGTCAAGGTTCCAAAATAATATTAGCAAAGTGTAAAAAAAAAAAAAAAAAAAATAGAAAGGGAAGACTTTCTAAAACACTTCCCTAAATCCACATTTTCATTGTTTAGTAAATCAGAGAAGCTACATTATGTGCTGTTTAAAAAGAAACTGCTGTCACTAAACATTAAAACTTGATGAGCCTCCTAAATAAGACATTCTCTATATTCCAAGGGCAAATTTAATATAGATATGCACTAGTGGGATTTAAATTTATTATCAGAAAAACTCAAGCATATATAGTCTTAGCAAAGTAACAAAAGCAAAGGTACATTAATTTATAGTGACAGGACATCCTACCAATTCACAAAAAGTGTCATGGTCAAGCTAAGTACATCAAGCAAGCCCCCTATTATTCTGATTTCACACTTCATGTAAGTACATCTAAGTATGCAATTAAAATTCTTATTCCTAAAGTATCTCATTAGAGAGAGAGTTCATAGCTCAAAAAGAAACTTCCATTAAATACTTTCAAGTAATTTATTTCTCTCCTGTATCCTTGTCATACTTACATGGTACAGAGCTTAATATTTACAAATGTTTGACCCAGATCCGGTTTGTTTTCTCTAATCCAATCATTCACAAAAACAGTTAACTCCCTGTCAGAGTCTGGGTTTATTCCAAAACCTAGTTTTTAAGCAAATTCTTATTAAACTTCTTTCCTGAAAAGCTCTTTCCAAATGGATGACGACACATTAAATTAATTACCACCATTCTTCTAACATACACTTCCTATACAGGGTGTTGGAGCACGTTGGTTTTATTCAATTAAAGGAGAAATGTGTCAAGCCTACCAAGATTAAGTTGACCCTGTTAGGAAGCCAAAGCTTTGTTAGCTTGTTCAGTTAGCATTCTATTATAAATCTATTATAACATTCCATTATAAATCCTGTTGTAAAAATGTTAATGTCCACTATTTAAATTGAAAAATAAATCTGACATAAAAAGCCACCCTATAATATGAGGCTCCAACAGGCAGGACACTGTGGAAAGAAAAGTTAAATATAATGTTGCCTACAGCCAAATCAATGATGAAAATTATTCGGGTTAGAGTACTCAGAAGCTTTAGACACTGACCAGGACCTGACTGTGATAGACGCTGCACAAAACACAGAATAAAAATGCCTCTGCCACAAAGAAATTATAATCTGATGTTAAATGTTTTAAATTGAAAAATAAGGACAAGAGCTAAAGGCCAGATGGAGAAGTAGAAGGAAACAAGGTAACAATCCGGGTCAATCACACAGGCAGCACTGTCAAAACACCAGCAATCTAAGGAGTGCGCTGCTAAGATTTTGTACACATCAGAACAGAGGGGAATTTTCACGACAGGATTTTGAAGGAGAAAAATCCCATTGTTTTGGGGGAGCTTCTATGATACGTAACTGCTCAACTAGATTAACTCCACCAGAAACTATTTATTTTCTAAAGGCTGTCATCATCACCAAGCACATGATTTTACAAAGACTGAAAAAAGAGCATACATGCCTTGCCTAAAGCAGCAGCCTTCAGACCTATCTGAGTTAGCCACCAAAGAATACCACTGTATTCTTCAAACTGTAAATATGAGTGGCATGAATTCAAAGGTATTTGGACCCTGTCTCTAAATATGTTTGGATAAAAAGCTGTTGAAACTGTTTAAAGAAGGCAGCAAGACCGTCAGCTCCACCTCTTCTTCTTTCCTATTCATACATATATATTATTTTATTTCTGTTATTCATATCCTAATGCATTATATCTGTGTAGTATTGTCTTAATTTGTGCATCTTTGAGAAGGCATGAAACCACATGTCTCTACTGTGAAGAGTACTGCTATAACAGAACATACAGAAATCAATCTCCTTTTTTTTACTTTTTATTATGTTTCTTTACCAAAGCAAAATGACAAAACACAAAAAGGACCATATAATTCTTGTAGAATAATAATTCTGAACAGTTATGTGACACTAAAATATTATATATTGAAAGCAAAATTAATTGTATAAATCACTAATAAATTGAATGTTCATACCACTGATTTTAATGAAATGTTATACAGTATTACATACAAATCAATACAGACTTTAAATATAAACTAAATGCAAATGGCTTTGTAGGATTGGACTCCGATCCACACACAAAAAAAAAAAAAAGTTGTAGGTACTGCTCTACTGATCATGCAACATACAAAATTGCACTTTTGAGGGTGTAATGGAAGAGAACCTAATAATAATACTACGGGTAATTTCAGTCTTCACTGTGAAAGTATTTGCTTTTACGGAGGCATTATCAAACTTGTATCATTAAAATAACTTCGTTATCTGAAAGTGTAGAGAAAATATTAAACTGTTTAAAAGTAATAAACCTAAAATATAAACTAATTAACAAAAGATGTTTTCCCACGCTCATAAAATTTATTTTTGGAAGAAAAGATTACTCACCAAATTGGCCATGTAAATTGTGAGCAGACCTCTCCTACAAACAAAAATGATCAAGTTAGTGGAAACATACACACATACATTAATGATCACCATTAGTCATCATTCATATACTGAAGGAGATGCAGTTGCATCTCAAGAAAGCTTTCCATAAATCTCGTGGAAACCATTATGGCTTAATTATATACATTTAAATATTACCTTCTAGTACAAAAAAGAAGAAAATTTCCAAACAAAACCAGGTCACTAGACAGTATTGAAGAGTGAGACTCCAAGCAGTTTAGTAACAACAGTTTCCATCAATTGGAAAGCAAGATAATAAAGTTTAAGCAAAAACCATAACAATTCTTGACAATTCAGGAGCTCCTAAGTTTTTTCTAGTTCTGGTACCATCTTTTAAACTACATTTTTCTCTCCAGCCTTTTTCTGTCCAGTTTTCTCCTGATCTTTTTATATCTTCTACCTTTAAAGTGTTTTGCACACTACAGGCAGTCCTCGCACTTACGGTGGATTATGTTCCTGCAAAAGGCACTGTAAGTCAAAACAATGCAAGTTGAATCTGATGCCCACCTTTTTATAGAAATGACCATAAACACCATATTTAAATCAACTATTTAATCAACTATAAGTGATATACACTGTACAGTACAAAGCTTTCTAACATGTACTGTATATAAATTGATTAAACAGGGCAATACAGTAACTAATGATATAGAATTGTATTTAATCAGAAGGTGAAAAAACACCTTCATCAGGGCCATGGAATTCAGAGGGGCTTCTTTGGGGAGACTTAGGGCCACTTGATGGCTTTTTGAGAAACTGATCCAGGGATGTTTGTTTTGCTGCCCTCTTTTTCTCATTGTAAATTTCCCTGTAGTGCCGTACGTGCAAGGATCCAGCGCCGTAAGTAAAAACATGGGCATAAATGGTGGAGCGCCGCAAGTGCAAATTGCTATAAGTTGAAACGTCGTAAGTTGAGGACTGCCTATATTTATAACGCACTGATCTCCACTCTGCAGTTTGTAATATTGCAGCCCCAATGTTACAAACCATTTGGGTTCCAGTTCCATGAGCTTGAAACACATATGCTCTCGCACTTTAGCCAAGTGCCATGGAAGCAGAGGACAGAAACCTGGAACTCTGGGCTGTTACCCATGTTTGCATAGGAGCTATTTCCCATGCACTTCGTATAAGATGTCACTGGTTTGCTGACAGTCCATCAAAGAAGCCATATGCCCTAAGAAAAGGCAAATGCTGGGTCACGTAACATTCACTGCCCCCATAATTTCTCAGACTACTCTTCCACTCAAACTAGTTTAGAGCCTAAATCTCACTTATTTAAAAATTTCCCCTTTCATAAAAAAATATAATAAACCATTATGGCTGTGAAGAAAAGCTTGAAATACTTCTGGAATTTGAACATTCAGGGTTCTGTCATAATAAAACAACCCCAGTATTTATCTGCTAAAAATAAATGCTTTTAAGCCAATCTCATGCTTATTTGGAGCCTCACATGATTTATTCATACTTGAAAGTGGTCACTGATGTTATTTTCACTACAATAGCACCAAGTGCCCCAAGCAGTTATTCACTCCATGTGTTCTGGAACAGCACCTAACAAAGAGCTCCTTTCACTATGCAGGTTGAGAGTACCCAGCAGCTCTCTGAAGATCCTAAAATCAAAACTAACACAAAGCATCTCATAAGTAACTGGGAAGAAGCGAGCAAAAATCGGAGCAAGTGAGAAATAAAAACAATTCCTACTGCCCATCCCTAGCTGTTACACCCTATATTTAGCGTAACACCTGTAATTTCTAGAAAGTATTTTGCCCATATTAAAACCCACTCTTCTAAAAAAAATGAAATAAAACTCCAGGAATACTCAATCTCAGTATTTCTTCACTGCCTAGAAAATATCTACGAATCCCGCTGACAACATACAATTCATCCCACTCTCATAACTACTTCAAAAAGTAAAACAGCTTAATGCTACCACCAGTGCTCAGTTCAAGTGGACCGTGCCTACGTGCTGGATTTAAATGTTCCAGCCCAGCTTGTAATACTGGATGGCATACGGTTCCACGCAGCAGGTATTTTTCTCCCCCAAGAGTAAGCTGAAGAAAATCAATCTGAATTATTAGGGCTTTAAAACTGTTTTCATCACTAAATTTGTAAATCTCAGCTCTCAATAGATAAAACCAAAACTGAGCAAACTCAATTCCACTCCATCACAGGGGAATAGGCCCCTTGAAGAGGTTTGGGATTTAGTCTCACCTGTACCCAGGTGCAGCCTCTCCCCCACAAGGGGCATTTGATTACACTTCCCAACGGGACAGGATTTAAAGGCAAACCAGCACTTCCATCAGAGCCCAGGAAGTGAAAAATTGGAAGCAGATACTCCATAGAAGAAACAACCAGAAGAGGGCCTGTGAGGAGGTCTAGGACGAGTAACTCTACAAAGCCCCGAGATGGAAGGCCTATGACTAAAACCTACAGTGAGCAGAAGCCTGCCAGAAGGAAAGCTTCAACAGGGAGACCACCAAAACCCCTATGACAGGATATAAGCCAGTGAGAAAGACTGCTGTTTTGAACTTTATATAAGTAAACCAGATTCGTTAAATTGGAGGGTTATCCAGAAAACATCCAGTTGACATCTGGTAACTTGGGAAGGAAGAGAAAACTGAAGTAGTGCCCTAACCTAAAGGCCTTCTACAATACACATGCACATTAGGGGTGTGCAAAGCAGGCCGTATTCGATTCAGATTCTGCCTGAATCGGGGGACAGCGATTCAATCTGTTGATTCGGATCACAGTCCCAATTCGATTCGGCCAAATCCAAATCTGAAGATTTGATGCTGATTCACAGAATCAGCAATTCAGCCATAGACACAGCTTTAAATGTTTTTTCTACATATCTTGAGGTACCAGGCATGGATCGTGAACGCTGAGATGGTGGGGTGGATAGAGAGTCTCAAAGGAGCACAGGGAGGTCCCCCCCACATGCTCAGCAGCAGACACGAAAGTGGACCGGAAGTACTTCCAGGCCCATCGCCAAGCATGCAGGGGACCACCCCCACCCAGCTTGGTGATTGGCCACAGGGGGGTGGGGTAGGGGTTCCCCACATGGTCAGCAGCGGACCTGGAAGTGGACTGGAATTACTTCTGGTCCGCTTCTGGGTCTGCTGCTAAGCACGCTGAGCCCCCCCACACTCCCATGGAATGCTCCATCTGCCCCAGCATCTCAGTGTTCACGAGCCACCTGGTACCTTGAGGTATGTAGAAAACACATTTAAGGCTGGTTCTATGTCCGAATCATCAAATCTCTCCGAATCGATTCAGTTGATTCAAAGAGGGTTTCCTGATTCGATTTGGAGATTCGGCCGCCAAAGCGAATCAGCAACCAAAGCTTCACACAGCCCTAATGCACATATAGTCTTTCATTGCATGAGCATGCTCTTCCCCCGCCACACACAATAAAATGCTACCCTCATTTGATATGCAGGATGGTGATCTGAGAATAAAACTGGGCCAAGCAGCGAACAAGTCTTTCACCTGGAGAAACCTCACCTATACTGCATTCACTTAAAGCCATCCCTGGAATTCCCTTGTAAGTTTTCTTCCCTAACTTATTTCAACAAGCTCAGGTCACTAGTAGGGCAAGTGCTGCCAGACAAGGGACCAAAGGCAAAAGGTGTGCGTGAAGAGTGGTCGCTCCCCTTAAGGACATGACCCTTGAAACACAAAGGAAGTCCATTCTCATGCAGAGAAAGGGTAGCAGAAGGGCTGGGAAGCCCTCTTGGCTAAACAGGGAAATCATGGTCCTTCTTAGAAAGAAGAAAGAAGTGTACCAACAATGGAAGCTAGGGACAGGACCCAAGGAGGACTATACAACAATGGCCCACACTCGTAGGGAACAAATTAGAAAAACTAAAGTGGTGACTGAACTTAAATTAGCAACGGGAATCAAGGACAACAAAAAGTCCTGCTTTAGGTACATAGGGAACAAAAGGAAAGCTAATGGGAGTGTTGGACCACTGCTCAACGACTCAGGACAGCTGGTTACCGACACTCAGGAGAAAACTGAACTCCTGAATGACTACTTTGCTTCGGTGTTTCACTGGGCCATGAGGGAAGTTGTGCTGGATAAGGTACAGAATGAGCAAGACAGAAATGACTGCCTTCTTACCATAGCCGTAGAACTGGTGTGTGATCAATTAAAGAAATTAGACATATAAGTCAGCAGGACTGAATTAACTTCATCCGAGGGTGCTGAAGGAGCTGGCCAACATCATCACGGAGCCCCTGGCAAAACTGTTCCAAAACTCGTGGTGCTCCAGAAAGTTCCCTGAGGACTGGAAAAGGGCCAATGTCATGCCCATCTTCAAGAAGGGGAGGGGGGAAGACACTGGCAACTAGAGGCCAATTAGCCTAACTTCTATCCCATGTAAAATCCTGGAAAAATTCATTAAGGAGTCTGTGTACGATAGGTTTGCAAGAGATAGGATTCTGAACTACAGCCAGCATGGCTTCCTCATGGGCAGGTCTTGTCTTACCAACCTCATCTCCTTTTACGATCAGGTAACTCACCACCTGGATACGAGAGAAGTGGTGAATATTGTATATCTTGACTTCTAAAAAGTCTTTGATCTGGTATCCCACAATGTTCTTGGGAGAAAATTGGAAGATAATGGACTTAACTGCAAGATGATTAGGTTGGCTAATCTAAGCTGGCCAAGCTGGCTACGGGGTAGGACCCAAAGAATCCTAATGAACGCATCTGTGCTGCTCTGGCGAGAAGTGGGCAACAGTGTCCTGCAGGGGTCAGTGCTTGGTCCTGTACTTTTCAACATCTTTATCAACGATTTGGATGAGGGGGTGAAGAGCTCACTGGCCAAGTTCACAGATGACACTAAGTTATGGGGAAGCGTGAAGATAGGCAGCAGATACAAGCAGACCTAGACAGGCTAGCAAGTTGGGCGAGTCAGAACCAGATGAAGTTCAATGTCGAGAAATGTTAAGTGTTCCACCTGGGGATGAACAATCCCCTGCACAACTACAGGCCTGGCAACACCAACCTGACCAGCACAAAAAATGAAAGCTACCTGGGGGTAATAATGGACCACAGCATGAATATGAGTTGGCAGTGCAACACTATTGCCAGCAGGGCAAATACTCTGCCATGCATCAATCGATGCATCTCCAACAAGACCAAGGAGGTGATTCTTCCTCTCTACTTGGCACTGGTGAGACCCCAACTGGAGTACTCCATCCAGTTCTGGGCACCACACTTTAACAAACAGATGATAAAACTTGAGTCCAGAGAAGGGCCACCCATATGATCAGAGACTTGTATGGCAAGCCATATGAGGAAAGGTTGAAGGACCTGAGACTCTTCAGCCTGAAACAGAGAAGGCTGAGAGGGGACTTGGTAACAGCTTGCTGCTATGTCAGGGGAGTACATCAGAGGCTCGGTGAACAGCTGTTCACCAGGGCACCTTTGGGGAAGACCAGGAGTAATGGCCACAAACTCCTGGAAGACCATTTCAGGCTCAACACTAGGAAAAACTTCTTCACAGTTTGGGTGTCCAGACTGTGAAGTAAGATCCCACCAGAGGTGGTGCAATCACCTACCCTACAAATCTTCAAGAGGAGACTAGACAGTCATCTTACTGGGGTCACCTGACCCCACCTGTCATTTTTTCTGCCTGGTACAGGGGGCTGGATCCGATGATTTTCCAAGGTCCCTTCCAGCCTTACAATCTATGGATCTAGCCTCTGGAAAGGCAAGGTAAAGCTTTCTGTTAAGACTGAGTACCCAGGAAATATCTGACACACTCACACATTTAACCCATCTGGATCAATGCACATGGTTTATGACATTCATATCCTCAAAATATTGAAATGCTGTGTCTACAGAGGCAGAGGATGCTATTGGCAAAACTCCCTTAGCCTCCTCCCTCACTCACCTCATCCCCACAGCAAGATTCTGCCTGTCCAATTAACTTTTACTGGACACTCTGGACCTCCCTTTCATGGCAGGTTTCAACTACTGACTCAGCATGTAAGTTTGTGACAATTCACATATTGCATCTATACGTAAAATATATGTTGCCATGATGTGTTAGTAGTAACTGCAGAGCTGTGAGATCATACAATTAATGGTATAAAATGTAATAGTTCTAAAACTTTTAAAAATCAATTTTGATATGTACCCCCTCAGATCTAATTCACCTCTTATGCCACAGTTAAGGAAAGGTCATAAATGTAACACAAAGCTATTAAATTTTATTATGGCTCAATGAGTACTCAAGAACATAACTGGTTTAACTACACCACATTAGCCAAAATGAATCCTTATCGTTAGGACAACATCCTGGCTTGAATTTTTCAATACAGGCATTCTCTCTCTAAAGCGCACATTTACACTTTTGTTTAAAATATAAAACAGTAGGCATTTGTTATTAACCGAGGGCTCAATTTAGGAAACTTACCATAACAAGCATCAGGAGTAGCCAGATCCCACCCAGCATCCATGGACAATGAAGACTTTTAATTGAACTGCTATCTTTATTGCTACATTTATTCCTGTAAATGCAAGTGATTTCAGAATTTCCTCTTTCCCCCTTTAGTAATAAAATGAATTCTGGTTTAGAGAAGGATAGATTAATTCTGTGGTATGTAGTACTTTGAGCAAATACGATTCTCATAGTTTAGTTAAATTAAGGCTGACATTCGGTATTTCACAGGCCACTTGTTTCATCCAGACACCCTCATATCAAATCCAAAGACTTTAATTAGATTAAATCATTCCTGGTTTTGAAAAACTAAACTAATGTAATGGGCAGAGTAGGTGAGACCAAGACACCACCAAAGCCTAAGGTCACCTTAATGACAGGGAGCCGAGTAGATAAAATAAATCCAGATGATCTCAGTAGGAAAAAAAAAAAAAAAAAAAAAAAAAAAATCGCACCCATCCTGCAGAGGGAGGCAAAAGTCTCCTGAAGTCTGACAGCCTGACCCAGGGAGAAATTCTTTTGCAGTGTTGTTACATTTGAAAAAATGGAACCTCCAAATTATCCTGTTGAACTAAATATTGTCTTAGAGCATGAATAAAGATTCACTTGGAGTGATTGCAAAAAGAGAGGGGGAGATGCTGCTCCCGACCACATATCACCCATTATGTTGCAACTGTTACTTGTGCATAAGCCTGCAGTGATGAAAATGCTGCAAAGCCATTCCAATTTTAGCCCCAGTTCACCCTGGATTAAAGCTGGGGTGATTTAGCTCACTTATATCATTTCAGGATCATGCACACGTAACAGCTAGATCATAACAGCTGCTATGTGCTCCTGAGAAGCAGCTCTCCCCCCACCCCAGTTTTGAAACTGCTCCACACCATTACATTTAAAATTAGGTAAACATAACATTTTTCCCTTAATACATTGCTGTAGATACCACATATTTTGATCATTTCATTCATTGGCATCTCGTAGAAGCCCATCTCCATCAGAATCAATGTCTTCTGCTGCTATGTGCTTGCCTTCAGATGCATGGTCACGTGTGCAACACAGCTCTGAGGAATTCGTGTGCGCAAGGGATGACAAGGGTAACTTGAACTCATCTGCAAATGGACAAAATGATCAAATATGAAATTTCTCTTTCAAAAGGCAGGTACTCCTTGGATCTTTCTGAATTTCTATGCATTTTGATCATTTTTGTAATTATTTATCATACATTGTACAATGGTTGATTGTACTATACAAAATCATAATTACCTTAAGTCTGCCAACATTGCTTGCTCCCAATAGGAAATGCAGTAAGCAGAAAACCCCTGAGCATGTGAACAAGAAAGTGCAGCCCAATATCTAAAATAAAATCCTCTGTAATAGCTCAAGAGGACTATCCCACTTTGTCCAGTACCCTGCCTCAGGTTGGGGCCAAACTCTGGTGCCTCAGTGGCAAAACAGTCATCCAACAGACCTGGGAAGGAGGAAATACTTCTTGACTTCGCTGAAACTCTAAAGCAGAGGATTCAATTATAAATACTGATTTATTTTACTGCTGCATGCATGAATGCCATATTGAGGGCAAGTTAGGTAATATTCTCCCCCATAGTCCCTGAGGGAAAGAAATGAAACAGCTGGAGTATAGACCTTAATATTAAAAGGGCCATTACAATGATCCAATCTGAACCCCTACACACAGGCCATAGAATTTTTCCCAGAGCTAGAATCAAACATTGCTCTTCAAAAAGAAAGCAATTCTCATCTTAAGGCCTCCAAGCAATGCTGGGCCCATCCACTACTTTGGTAAATACCTCTGCAACATGGAAATTGCATATTATTTCAAGGCTGATTTTGTCCAACTTCAACTTCGCCTCATTGGATACTGTCAGCAAGTTCAACAAGCTTCTCTCTCACTATCACTATTAAAAAGCTTCTCTATATGTCCTGAAAGCTTGCTAGAAAAAAATTCCAGCTGTTGGTCTAATAAAAGATATTAGATTCACCCAAAGAACTTTGTCTCTCTATATGTCAGCATTTCAGTCCTCAAGGTAAGAAACTGTGTACCACTGGCAGAAAACATAGTATTCAAGTCACCTTCCACCCTTTGCTTCAATAATGTGAGTAAACTGAACTCTTTAAGCTTCACACTATGGTTTTCCAGTTTTATGGCCCCGATTCAGATGCAGCAAGATATAGAGGAGATAGATAGCTTGCTTTGTTTCACAATCTTCCAGTGCAAAACAAGACTAAAATGACCTTATTTCATAGGAACAGTGTGAGGATCTGTTAGAAGGGCTGTCCAACTTACTTGGCTCCCTGGGCAGGAAAACCTACATGTGGCAGAGGCTTGTCAGAACAGCTAGGCCACAAAACTGGTGCAGACCCAGAACTGGGGGGGGGGGAAGGAGGACACCTGAATTCTGCCACCACTTTGCCCCTATCTTTTCCCCTGCCACTGATTTGAGTTGCTAGTGACAATCAAAGACCCCAAATTCAGCAGCAGGTAAGGTAGTGGGACAGAAGTAGGCAGTGGCAGCACAGCAGCTCTGTCAGCTATACAGATAAGCTCTGGAGGCCTAAATTTAATTCCTCACAGCAGGCCACTACTTGAACAGCTGTGAATTAGAGTATGTAAAAGCATATTAGGATCCTTGCAAAGAAGAACTTACCATAAATGCAAAACTATTTTTATTTCAGGATTGGTGGTTGTAGCCATGTTGATATAAGGACATAGGTAGACAAGGTTCTTTGGCTAGATGCGATACCTTTTATTAGACCAACTAAATAGTTGGAAAAATTGTTCTTTGCAAGCTTTTGGGCACAAACGTCCTTCAGGAAGACTCTCCCTACACCTGAAGAAGGGCGTTTGTGCCCAAAAGCTTGAAAATAACTGTTTTTCCAACTACTTAGTTGGTCTAATAAAAGGTATCGCATCTAGCCAAAGAATCTTGTCTACCTATTTTTATTTCAGTATTTAGTTAAGAATTGTTTTGGGCTTTAAAGTCCTGTATGAACTTGTTCCAGGGTACTTCATAGACATGCCTCCCCCTTCCTCCCCCCAACCCCAGTATACAACACACATTAATGAATTCATTCTCCCCACTACACAGCACTGTTATCAAGATGGAACCTGTAATGGAAGAAGAGCAGGGAACAGATCTGTCTCGATGGATCCTGAATACATATTCTTCCCCTTAGCAGTTGCTTTGTGCCACTATGAGATACAGACTACTGGGCTTTGTGGACCTGTGGTCTGACCAAATATAACATCTCTTATATTAAGTGTTATAGAGATACACAGTGGGGGGGTATCTACATAATATATTAAAGAGCTACAACAATATATCATTTGCTGCCATCTGCACCTTCAAAACATTCTCCTGACTTCCTATCCTACTATAAATTAACAGAGATAAAGACTACATTTCTGTCCGGCAACAGAACTACAACACACCAAGAATAACATCTGTCAGAGCCCTCAGGCACCTAAATCCACTGTTCCTAACAGGTGGAACAGAATCTGGACCTTAGACTTATTAAGACACAACTATTTCCCAGGACATGCTTTACATGAGATCAGCACTTTGGAAAAATTAAAAAAAAAAAAATCTTCTCTCTGAACCCAACAAATGTTTTGTGATCCTGGAAAACAGAAATCTACCTATTGGATATATTTGGGGGGGGGGGGGGTGCAGGTTTTGATTTTTTGCTGTGCAAATTAAATATGAAAAACGTTAAGGTAACCAACATGTTAAGTTACTTAATTTGAATTAATATTATTACCTACATAAAGTAAAAGTTAGCTCTACCAAACAAAACAAACACATTTGTTAAGAACTCTGGCATATGTGGTAATATAACATATGGTAAAAAAGCATGCATGCATACGCACACACTTACGACCTTGAAATGAGTCTATATTTAAGTATTAAATTGACTGGTATTTCTAAACAATTATATAGAGAGGTCAAAGTTTTATAAGTTTCTTTCCCAAGTTCCAAATTATTGTCCAAATTATTTGAGATTTTGTTGCTTGCAGTCCTTCCAGCTGGATGTTTACTTAACACTTAAGTTTTCATCAGGTATATGTAGTAAGATGCAGAAGAAAATGTTTACATTTCTAGACATTCATGTTGCAGCTTTTATCAAGCTGAAAACAGACAGAACCTCAAGAACATGCTGAAAATGAACAGCTATTAAATCTACAAAGTTCCATTATGATCACACACATGCAGGTTTGACCACAGAAATGTAACCGTGAAAGTGCTTTACAATTATGTATGGCAGATTAAAGAGACTAATTTTTAAACACCACACTAAGGGACAAACTCTGTGTGACCTAGGCTGCCTGCTAAGTTACTGCGATCACAGGCTCCTCACAACATGCATTTTTTGAGCATCTTTAGAAACATCAAGTCTTTTATGGCATCCAGCAGTGATTGAATTAACACATGGGGCAAAGCTAACATCAGCTATTGAATAACATGATGGACAAATTTCTGTCCTAAGAGGGTAGTCTGTACATTTTCAGATGCTCACTACTGCACACTGTATACAATAAAAATTGTGCATGCACGCACACGCACGCATAAACACACACTTAATTTAGGCGAACAAGACTCAAAGTGCCGTGGCAGCCCACTGAAATAACTCTCTCGTACACCTCATTTTAATACTCAGCATTAGCAATCAGTTTCTTTGGCAAAACAGACAACATGTGAGGCTACTAGGCATGATACTGGATCACCTACATTAACTTTGGAAAAGAGTTGTTAGGAGGGGATTAGCCAAACAACGACAAATGAAAGAAAGCAAAGAGAGAGAGGAGGGAAAGTCACAGTGAGATTAATGTGAAGGAATTGTGAAGTAGGAGCTGGAAACAAAACAATCACTGTGATCTAGGAAGACTAACTCAATTTTGAGCCCACCTCTTGGAAAGTAGGTGATTGTTCAGAAAATATGTTACAATAATAATTAATTTATCATGAAAAATTAGAAAGGGAGGGTGGGGACAGGAGGGATGGGGATAATGTGTAGCCACCCCTGCAGCACTGGTCACTGTACCCACACCCTTTACAAAATCCTTGATTCACCCACGGATGCACCTTATAGGTTACCCTGCCTTCTGTCTGACTTCAGACCAACACAACTAACTAACTCTCTTTACTCACCAGAATAGTATGTAGAATTACATTTTGAGAAGCAAGAGATCCACAAAATTGGGACAGTTTATAAAACAACATTTGGTAGAAAGAGAGCTACGGGATGACAGGGGTAGAAAAGAACTTAATGACACTACTAACTTTTTTTTCATGAAGGATTACAATGCAGGATTAGAGCGTTATGGTAACCTATAACATGTGCCAATTCCCTGAATTAAACCTGGTTTAAAAACTAGCATATCTAAACCAGGGCTGTAAAACTGATGGACTGCAGGCCATATGTGGCCCACAAGGGGTTAATTTGTGGTCCCTAGGCTCCCCCTGGCTGCTTCCTCCCCTCATTGCTCTGGATGCTCCCGGGGTCTCCAGGTTCCCACCCTTCTCTGGCTTTCACTTCATGCCCCCACCCCAGGGGGCTTTACAGGGCAGGATGGTGCAGCTCAGCACAGCCTGTGGTGCTGGGGGACCCTGCAACCAAGAAGGTGAGGTAGTGGGGGGCAGTGCAGCAGCTGAGGGGGAGCTACCTGCCCCCTCTATGCAACACTACCATAAATTGGACTTGTTGTTTATGGTTTATCATGAATATTTCATTTTAAAACCATTTTCTAAAAGAGTATACAGGCTCAAAGAATAAAAACTGGCTAGGACCACCTATGGAGACAGCTTGGTTAAAAAAAGATACCTTCTCCTTACAGGGGGATGCACTTATAAAATGTGCTTATACTGATGGCAAATGTATCGTATTCAATTAACCGATTCATCCTGAAGTGTCTTCAAGCATTTAAAACTATATACAAGTCAAGTGGGGCAGTTATTTTAATAGAAAGTTGCCAATGGTGCCTCTCCTTAAACTAACCAATTACGTATCTTTGCCTAAAGTATTGATATATATTTTATGCTAAAGTCCACACCTGTATTAGGTACTTACAAGTGCTTACAACATTAGTTCAAGGATAAGGAAGACCTAATACCCAAGTTGTACCCACACCATCATTCCACTCATGTGAAGCTAATCTAAAGATAGTAATATACTTTAAGACTAGTACCTGTACAGATGACTTGACCAACATTTGAAGCCAAAGACTTTGTATCAGGAAATAGTTAGCCTAAGTAAAAAGAGAAGTTACTTACCAGTAACTGGAATTCAAGATGTACTGACATGTATTATCACTGCAGGTGTCTCTCACGTCTCTGAACTTTGACCTGAACAATTGGTCTTAACAGGACCCACAGTGTGAGTAGACCCACCAATCCTCATTGCCTGAGGGGAACAAACAGCGGCTGGCACTTCATGGTCCTGGGAAACTTTTGCGTGGAGGCTATGGAGACCACCAGAATATAGTGTAATGGGCCTGTTTCCAAGGGTAGTTCCAGATTAGCAGTTTTGTAGCCACAACAGTTTTACAAAACTCAATATTTTACTGTGTCTGAGCAGATATTGCAGTGCCTTTGGATATCTCACTTAAGATGACAAACAGCTAGAGACTTTCTGAGAGGTTTATATCCTATGAAAGCAGTAGGCCAAAACTCTTCACGTAGCCAGAAAGCAGTAAAACCTTGGTTTGGGAAGAGTGAGAGCATCCACACATGCAAGCACGTGTGCTCGCGGGAGCTCAAATATAAACGGTGCAAATTTGAGCCAGGGCTTTTTGCCTCAGTGCACATGCTCAGACTTTGTTGTGGAGCAAATTGTGCCACTTGGGGCAAAATAACTCAGCCTGGCTCCTCCTGGATCTGCAGCCAGGAAGAGCTAGAGCTCGGGGCCAGCACCTGTGCTATCCCAAGCAGCGTTAAAAAGCTGCCCTGTCCTGGCTCCAGCAATATAAAAACCTGCCCTGGCCAACAGCTCAGGGTTACCTGACCTCAGGAGCTTCTGAGTCCAAGCCAACTGGTATCTGAGAACATTAGCCATGTGTCAGCTAGACTGGTGAAGCAGCATCCCAAATTCACTTTTTAAAATATCTCAAAATCTACATTCTTCCACAATTAGAACAAGAGAGAGAGAACAGGGGGACTGATCAGATGGACAATGTTTTATTGCTATATTTAAAATGTTAAAGAAATTTGGAAGTCTACCAGTGTCTCTAGCATCATAATAAAATAAATCCTAAATATCTATACATTTTAAAGTTTGCTTCGGGTTTCCTTATCACATGGTGGGTGTTTGATGGGGGGGATGTGGGGTCTGCAGGAGGGGCTGGGAACAGGGTTGGGGGGACATGGGTGGATGTGTGGGTGGGTGTGCAGGGATGCGAGTCACTGTGTGGGTAGGTGTGGGGGGACTGTGGGTGTGGGGGATGCTTAGGAGAGGTGGGTCCCCTGCATGAACACCCACGTGGCACCCCCTATGCATCACCAGTGGTTCCCTGCCCTGCATAGGGCAGACCCCCCCCACCCCAGCACATGGACTACCCTGCAGGCCCCCCTACCCAGGCCCCCCTGCTGCTCTCCAGCCCCCTGCTCATTCCCCTGCTCTTCTCCAGCCTCCGGAGGCTGGAGATGAGGAGGAGAACAAGCAGGAGTCTGGAGAGAATAGGAGAATGAGTAGGAGGCTTGTTCCCCCAGCTCCCCATTCGTTCCCCTGCCCCCCATTCATTCCTCCAGCTCTCCGCTTGCTCTCCCAGCCCCCCCTCACTCACCGGCAGTAGCAGAGAATGAGCAGGAAGCTGAAGAGAGCAGGGGAAGTTTCAAGCTTATCTCCAGGGGCTTGTCTCCAGCCTCCTGCTCTCTCCAGTCCCCTACTCGTTCCCCTGCTCATATCCAGCCTCGGGAGGCTGGAGACAGCAGGGGAACAAGGAGGTGGCTGGAGACAGCCCCTGAAGACATTCTCCTTCTCGTCTCCAGCCTCCGAGGCTTTTGCCAGGTAAGTAGGGGGTTGGGTGGCTGGAGGAGGGGGAAAGGGACCTTCCCCAAATCCCCATTTGTTCTCCCTGCACTCCATTCATTCTCCCTACTCCCCGTTCGTTCCCCTAGCTCCCCACTCACTCTCCCCACTTCTCATTGGTTCCCCCCACCCCTATTAATTCCCCCAGCTCCCCCCCCCCCACACTCACCCGCAGTAGCAGAGAATGAGCAGGAGACTTGAGAGAGCAGGGGAATGTCTCCAGCTCATTTCCAGAGACTTGTCTCCAGCCAACTGCTGGTCTCTGGCCCCCAGCTCTCTCCAGCCTCCTGCTCATTCTCTGCTACCACCGGTGAGTGTGGGCGGGGCTGGGAGAGCCAACAGGGAACTAGGGGAACAAATGGGGGCAGGGGGGAACTAACAGGGGTAGGAAGAACTAATGGGGAGCAGGGAGAACCAACGGGGAGTAGGGAGAGTGAGCGGGAAGCTAAGGTAACAAACCAGGAGTCGGAAGAATGAACAGGGAGCAGGGGAAGGTCCCCTCCCCCCTTCTCCAGCTCCTCAGCCCCCTACTTACCTGGCAGAAGCCAGATCCAGGTCCTTGCAGCTTGCACTGCTGCCTGCCCCACATGAGCAGGCAGCATGCTTCAGGATCAGGGAAAGGGCCAACCACAAAAATGCTCTGGCATGCTGCCAGAGCATCTCTGTGAAAGACTGAGCTTCTGGTTGCCTATGGGCACAGTCTGGGACTGTGCCCTGACCCCATTTTTTCCCCCAGGATATTGTTTGACCCCTGGATATCCAGGGGTCTAATTTTGCTCCCCCACTGTAAATTTGCAGCACGGGGAACAGTTTTTAGTTCCCACATGTGCCTCTTGCAGCATCTCAAAGGGGGTCGAGACGCTGCAAAAGGTACGTGCGGCCTCATCTGGACACGCCCAGTGACACCTTGGGAGAAGAGCAGGTGAGTTGATTTGCTGCTCCAAATGAAAGTCTGACTACCTAGAGCAGGAACTTTGGGTGGGTCTTTGAGATCACTTTATCTGGAGAGAAGATAACAAAGTCTAGATCTCATCTACCCTCTTTCCAATACATTTCCCACACACAAAACTGTTTCCATTCCTGTCATAGTTCTCTGAGCATGTTAACAAGCACAAGGACAAGAAAATACAACTGACAAATATATCTGGATTTTCAAGACACTTTCAACAAAGTCCCTCACCAAAGGCTTTTTAGAAAGCCCAAGATGCCACAGGACTGGAGGGTAGGTTCTTTTATAGATTGAGAGCTGGTTAAAAGATAGGAAAGCAAAGGGTTAAATGATCACTTTTCAGGATGGAGGAAATTCAAAAGTGGGGTCCTGCATGGATTTGTGTTGGGCCCAGTTTTGTTCAAACATTTTTATCAATGGACCTGGAAAAAGAGGTACACAGTGAAATATCCAAGTTTGCAGATAATACTAAATTATTTCAAGTAGTCAAATCCATGGACACGGAGAGAAGCTGTTGGAAAGTTGTAACCAAGCTAAATGTAAGTGGGTAAAACAATGACAGATGAACCTCAAATTTTGACAAGCACAAGGTAATGCTCATAGTGAAAAATAAATCTAAATTATACAGACAAAATGCTGAGTTCTGAACTGGCTGTTACAGCCCTACAATAACTCCAAGGTCTCTGCCTTGATAGTTCTCCAAATACATTATTAGCTCAATGTGCAGTGTCAACCAAAAAAACTAATAAAATGCTGGGTTTCATTAAAAAGGGAATCAAAAACAAATAGCATCATGCCACATACAAACCCATGGTATGTCTACATCTCGAATACTGTGTGCAGTTCTGGTCTCCTCATCTCTACAAGGATGCAGTAGACTGAGAAAAGGTAATGACAAGGGCAACCACAATGATCAGGGACATGGAGCAGTTGTCATACTAGGAGAAACTAAAAAAGGTTCATCAGTTTGGAGAGGAGGCTGAGAGGGGAATATGATAGAAGTCTATAAAATCATGACTAGTGTGGACAAAATGAACAGGTAACTGTTGCTCACAAAGTCTAAGAACACTAAAAATAGAGGGCTTCTACTGAAATTAGCAGGAGACTGGTTTAAAACTAGCAAATATTTTTTTTCTGCAACACAGTTAGGGCCCTACTGGATTCACAGCAGAAGTGGACTGCGCTGTAGCTCCCTTAATCCCTTGAGCACCCCCCTGCTGCTGATTGGCAGAGGGGTCCAACTTGAGGCTTGCTCCTAACCATCGGGGAAGCAAAAACCATGTTTTTAAATTTGGCACTATTTCTGTCTCCCTGCCAATCATCAGGAAGCAGTAGGGCCACCAGAGACCCTCAGCCATCAGCGGCAGGGAGACAAAAACAGCACCAAGTTTAAACCACAGTTTTTACTTCTCTGACAATTAGGAGTAAGCTGAAAGCGGTGCCCCTCCACCAATCATCCAGGGGGAGCATGCGAGAAACCCGCAAGATTAAAGGAGCCTCAGTCAGCCCACTCTGACCGTGAATCTAGTAGGGCGCTACATATAGTTAACTTGTGGAACTCATTACCACAGGAGGTTGCAGACACCAATAATATAGCCATTTCACAAGAGGGATTACACAAATTCACAAAAAGCTATTAAACAGAACAGTCAATGATGTTTAGCATCTCTAAACCAATGATGGTAGATGCCAGGGACAGACCACTCTAGACTGACCCTGTTCATATGCTCTCTCTTTCTCTCTCTAAAGCACGGGTGTCAAACATACAGCCTATGGGATAAGACCAGCCATCAAAGCAGCTCTATCCAACCTACCAGGCTACTGATGAGCTACCAGAAGTTGGTGGTATAACTAGGGGGATTGGTTTGCCATAGAATCTGGGGCCCTCAGGTACTACTGGACATGGTGACCAGCTTCAAGAAGATGAGTGAGGGCTGATATAAGCACAGCTGCCCTTCAGCCACTTCACCCATAGCCATCACTACTTCTCTACCTCCTCAGCAAACATCCCCAACACTACCACGTGCTGAATGCTCCATGCCAGAGCTAGAGTCCATGGGTACCCCATATGCTGCCGTGGTAGGCAGCACATGGCAGCAGCTTTAACACCAGCATGAGATATACAGCACAGTGGCAGCTGGAGCTTCTGCTATCACTACTGTATGTACCAGGAAGGAGCTGAAGCTACAACCACTGCTGCCATGGGCACCAGGCAGGAGCTGCTGCTACTCCTGGAGCAACCCCATGCCCTGGGCTGATTCCAGCTTGCAAAGAGCCCCAGCGGTCCAGATCCAGTCCAGAGGAAGAGGCAAGTTTGACACCCCTGCTCTAAAGCATCTACTATTGCAACTGTTGAACTAGATGGACCACTGGCATTTGACTACAGTCTTCATATACCTTAAGGACAATTATATGGAGATGAACTATTCTCTGTGGCCATACAGGACAGGACAAGGAACAATGATCTTAAATTGCAGCAAGGAAAATTTAGGTTGGAAATTAGGAAGAATTTTATTATAAGAGTGGCTAGCTACCAAGAGAGGTTGTAGAATCACCATCCTTGGAAGTTCTGAAGAGCAACTTAGACAAACATATAACCGGTTTAGTCAGGGACAATTCTGCCTTGAGATGGGGCTAGACTACATGACCTCACGGACTAGGGACAGACATTCAAAAAGCCTGAGCTTGAATCGATTCAAATCTTTACAGGCTTGTCTAACCTGCCTAGGTTGAACTGGTTTGCAACTATACAGACACTCCCTCTGGACTGAAGAAATGCAGGCACATGCCTGCAGGGGCTCAAGATAGAAGCCAGGGGGGCACTAGAGCAGGCCTCCCTTCCCTTCCACAATGCTGAGCAGAGATGGGGTATGACCAGGCCCCAGCAAGACACTGATTAGGGAGGGGTGTAAACTCCCACCATGCCTGCACCATCCCAGGCTTTTCTCTGCTCACTGTTCAAGGGGCGAGAGTGTTGCCAGCCCCAAGCCGGCACTCTGAGGCAAAGGGGAGTTGTGCACTTCATGCATCTGTTGATGATACTGAGCTTTTCAATCTCCCTCTTCCTGGTTCTTCATACCGTCTGCAAACCTGACAGGCAAGGGAGCCAACAGGAAGCTGATAACAGCATTTATCAGCCCACCAACAAAACAAATGCCTCTCTCATTAGTTCAAGTTCTTCTTAAACAGATTTTTCCAAGGAAGAAACAGAGGGATATTACCAGTGACATGTTGATTAACTCCAAAAAGCTCTAAAGGGACACTGTTCTGTCTGCCTGACCTAGTGAAATTGGAGAAACAGAGACACCTCTCAGCATTAGCTAGCATTCCACATGCCTAGGGTCCATGGGGCTGGGGTCCATGCTGGGGGGGGGGGGGGAGGGGGGATCCCTGCTTGAACAGCAAGCCGGGGTGGAGGAGCCAAGCAGTGTCTGCCAGAGCTCCGGCTAGGGTGAAGAGGAGTGGGGCCAGTCATGTTCTCTGGAGCAGACAGTCCAGTCCAGCCCAGCCCAGCCCAGCCAAGCATCTGGGATGCTGGGGGAGTCTGGTTTAACTTAAACCAGGAAGGAGTCTGGGACAGACATTGCATAAACCGGTTTGACCCAAATCAGTTAAATCTGATACTACATTCAACCAGGCTTGTCTTAAACCAGTTTCAGCCATTTTCAAACTGGTTTATGTGCACTGAACTTATGTTCTGTTACAGGTTTAAACCAGTTTCTAATCACTTAAATCAGTTTATGTGTAATGTCTGTCCCTAGCCATGAGGTCTTTCCCAACCCTACTATTCTACAATTCTATTAAAATCTTTCAGGATAGGAATAATCTTAGAGCACTGTTAACTTGAAATATACTCAACTGGAAAAATTAGTTAAAATGTTTTTAGTTATTGCTCATGTCCCTGTATTTTCTTTACCAGGATGTTTAAAATTTTCCCTTTTTTCCCCACTTGTTTTCTATGCCTAGTTAGTGTTTAAAAGTTATAACAGAAAACAACTACTTAAGATGAGGGAGTGGTTACGCACGAGACAAAAGTAAAGTCAGACATTTTTACAATCTTTTAGTTTGAGTAAATCTTGATATTAATTATATTAGTAATGGATATAATCTTTTCAGAATAAAGCGTGTTAAGTCACACGTAAGTTACTTGTGCCCCTGTGTTTTGCAAAGTATCCATATATACAACATTAAGGTGTGAATCGCCACCATGTATGAAATTAAACCTTCTCAGATCATAGTCCCTTTGATTATTTCCATTTCTCTTCCTATGGCTTCTCCAAAATAAAACAAGCTATTAACCAACCCCTGGATTTTAAAAGTTTTCAACCTTCTTAAGAGTGATTTACAGAGGTTTCTTTCAAACCTGTAATTGAATTTAGTATCTCTCAAAAAGCAAGGCTTTAATAGTACTGTTAAATCAAAAACATAATGTAAACTTTGCTACAAAGTTCTGTAACTGTAACACACTCCTGAGCCTCCTGAGCTGTAATTTCCTTATTATATTCTAGTCTTGGGCTCCTTCTAAGCAAAAACTGCCAGTCACGTCAAACTAAGTAATGGATCTGAGATGTGAGTAAATGGGTACTGGAATAAGACAACCAAACTTATTTTTTCTTGTGACCTATGTCAGGATTTGAACTACATATGGCTTTAATATACCAAAGTTCACTTTCTTGTAAAATATAGACCTGGAAAGTTTCCCATAAAGCAGGCTTGTATTCTGTAGGGACAAATGCCAGTATTTATTGGCTCAAATATTGTTGGGTATTCCAACAGAACTACCACCTTGGCTTAATTGGTTATGCATTATGTGGACTTTCCAACCAAGAACCACAAATAAATATCCTTCCAGATTAATCAAAGAAAAAAAAAGAAATTATAGGGGAGAGGGAGGAGGAAGGGAGTATTCATTTTATTCCTGCTTCATTTGGGCTAATTTGAAAACAAAAATACATGCAGCTTTAAAGAGAAAGAAGAAAGGAAAGGAGGAGTTAACTTTGGCTTTAGTTTCTGAATACAAGCTAAGAAGCTAACATAATAGTCTGTAATGGCTCCCTTGACAGATTTGTGGTCTGCAAAAACAGGAAGAACATTTTCCTCCCCACTGTAAAACATACATTTAATAACCTGCAAAACTAAATAAAACACACAAATCACAGGTTGCTCAAAAATACATAATCAAATCAAGAGATAAAGATTTCTCTTCTTCCCAACAACAGTGTGACACCGAACACCGAGATCAAAAACTGTGATTGGGTCTCTGAAATAACAGAAGTACTACAGATGATGTTTAGGTTAGTAACTTTCACACCCACCAATTTCCTACTGACAGCTGGAGCCCAACAGTGAAACACTGGTGCAAAAGTTCATTTAGAAACAGCAAGAACAGATAAGCTTTCAAAATAATGCAGGGAATAAGGCAGAGTCTTAAGCAGCAAGTTTCAAACCTGAAAGAAACCACAAAAAAAAAGGTTTTGAACTTATAAACGCTTAAGAGCAACAAGTCTTACATGCACAAAAAATGTTGTAACATGAAGTATATTCTTTTCACAACATACAGGTGTAGAATCTAGTACCAACTCTTTTACTATCATCTTTAATGTCAAAGGCTTAGACTTACTAAAATAGAAAAATAGGTAACATTTGATGATGCAGAACAACAGAAAACAGTACTGTAAATCAGAGGTCACTCAAAGCAAATATACCTACTTACTTTTCCAATTTTTGTTTTCTTTCAAGATATTCAGATGCTGCTGCTTTTTTTTTTTTTTCCATAATGAAAAAAAAAGTGAACTTCAATACATTATATTATTTTGGACATATGCCTGAGAAAGGGGATGAAAAACAGGTAAAGACAGAAGCCAAAAGGAAAAGTTACTTACTGTAAACACATTCCACTGAAATCAGCATGACTGATACTTCCTGACTTTTCAACTAGTACACTAAAAGGTAACATCTATATTTGAACTGTTTCATATTCTATTCTTATACCTATTTTCCTTTACCCTTCCCTTTCCCCTCTTTTTTCTCAAAGGCCCACTAAGCCAACCTACAGTTAGAGACTGACAGTCCTAGAAAGACAAAACTATAGTGACGGCACAAGGTTTCAGAAAGAGAGAGAGGATTAAAATCCTAAAAATTTATTAGCTATTTTTATTAAAATGATTTGGCTAGCAATTCAAACACAGCGGCTCCTTTACAAAGGGACAGCATTTCTAAAAACGCACATAATTGGCTGAAATCTTCTTTTAAAAAAGTAGCAATTAGAAACAGACCTGAATAGCTACCCGCTGACTGAAATACAAAAGCCTTACTAAAGACTCACATTCCAGCAATTGAGAAATTAATAAATTGCAGAGATATGGGGAAAGTCCAAATATTTTTTTTTTTTTAACCAGACATGACCGTGGATAAAATTAAAAGAAAGTTCTGTTCTTCTGACCATGTGACAAATGTAGATAGAATGGAGATACTCTAGTTGAATTTTTGCAGTAAGCATCCAGTTAGGCCTGTGCAAAGCAGCAAGTATTCAATTCAGATTCGGCCAATTTGGAGGGACAGTGATTTGATTTTGATGATTCAAATTCACTGTCCCGATTCAATTTGGCCAATTTGGAGGTTTAGCACCAATTTGGAGATCTAGCCATAGACTATAATGGGGAATCACTAAAATACCTATAACTTTTCATTTTTTTTTTGCAGATTTGGATGAAAACAGCAGGGATGGTACCCCCTTTCTGAAGGCATGAAGCCTGCCAAGTTTCAAGGATATAGGTGCAGGGGTTTCTGTGAAAGTGCACCTCAAACTGTTGAAAGCAAAACTCGTATCACTTGCATGTGATAAGGCAAAGTAGGATGAATGCAGCAGGGATGGTAGCCCCTCTTGTGGGCATGAGGCCTGCCAGGTTTCAGGCAGAGCAGTGCAGGGTTTTTTGTGAAAGTACACCTCAAGGTTCTGAAAGCAAATTAAAAAAGCAAGTAGGTGCAGATGGAGTGAGAAGGGTGGCACTCACTCTGTTTGCATGTGGAGCTCAGGGAACCCCAGCAGCAGGAGGTTCACCTTGAACACCAGTTGCTCCACCAAACCAGGACCCAAGCAGGTGCAACGTGGTGTCACTACATCACCAGCAATGCTGAACACCCTCTCACTTGAAACACTAGTCAGTGGACAGGACAGGTGTTCCCAGGCAACCGTGGCCAGGTCCTGCCACACCTGGCTGCGAGCTGCCGAATAGGCCAAGAAATTGCAGTGCAGTGGCTCTATATCCTTGGCGAGAGAGGTAGCCACCAAGGCCTCCATACTACCTGCCTGACAGTGGGGTCTGGTGCCTCTGGATGTCAACATTGAAACCATGCCCTTTGCCCACATTGACAGTGGCTGTGGTGGAGGAGATCGGCTTGTGGTTGAAGTGCTGGCATGGGAAAGTGGATCCCCCATCTTCCACATCCCCCCACTTTTGCCCTTCTGCCTCCCAGACTCTGTTCACCAGCACCTCCATCCACTGATCAAGGGTTTTGCTGCTGCAGATGCTCCCCTTCACCCTCAGGTTGCACATGCCCACCAGCGCGTGGACCATACTGGACTGCAACAAATCCAGCCATTTTTTGATGCCCTCATTCAGCTGCTTCACCAGTGCCTGCACCTCTGGTGAAAGCAGCTTGCCCCAACCAAGAACATAGATTGCCTGAAAGTTCTGCATTTCATTCTCAAGCTCCTTCACTATGCTAAGGAGCTGATCACCTAGCTAAGGAGGGCATCATCAGCACTGAGGCTCTCGGCTGCCTTGAGGAACAGCTTAAGAACCACGAAGATCTGGGAGATGGTATCCCACTGTGTTTTAAGGGGGCTGCTGATCCCAGTTTGCCCGATCAAGGCCATCTCACGGATGACCTTCTGCTGCTCAACCAACCTTTCCAGCATCAGGTATATGGAGTTCCATGGAGTCTCCACATCCTGTATGATTTTGTGCTGCGGGATGCTCAGCACTGCCTGCTTGTCCCACAGCATCTTGCCCCGCTTGATGCTCTGGTGGAAGTAGCCTGCCACCTTCCTGCATTTCAAAATAAGCTGGCTGGTAATGACAGTGCTGTCACCGGGAGTCCTGTCCCCCTCCAAGGCATCCCTGACTATAAGGTGGAACTTGTGTGCCACACAGCAGATGCCAACAAAGTTGGCATCACGCACCGCCTTGACTATATTGGCCCCATTGTCAGTGACTATGAACCCGCAGGTGAGCTCGCCCTGCCCAACGAGCCACCCCTGTACCATGCGGTTCATGGACACCATAATCTCCCTTGCCGTGTGGAACTCATCCAGCACCTCGGCTTGGAGGAGAGCCCACCAATGCCCTGACTGGTCGCACCAGTGCCCTGTGAGGGAGAGGTAGGCGTCATGTCCATCCCAGCTGTTCCAGATGTCTGAGGTGAAGTGCAAGGCTACCTGCGAAGCTGCCTCCCACAGCTCCTCCCTCAAGTACTCTCTGCATGCCTCATACAGGGAGGGTACCACTGTCCTGCTAAAGGTGGTGCATGTGGGCACTTGGTACGCTGGGGCCATGAGCCACCTGAACCCTTGCTGCTCAACAAAAAAGAAGGCCTGGCCATCCAGAGCAAGCATCTCCCCAATGTTCTGGGTGACCTCGCTCGCCTTCAAAACGCACCCCCCCCCTTTTGTCTCTGCTTTTCCCCCACTAGTCCAGGGTGGCCTGCCTCTGCTTCTTGGGGACGGGGTCTTTGGAGTGAGAAGGACTTCTTTTTGGGCACATTCCCACTGGTTGCAAGCCAAGGAGAAGCAAGAGCAAGGGGGTGCAGCCTCCTGAGATGCAGCAGAATCACCATGGTGGCGAAGTGTTGCACGTACTTGCCCTAGCTGATCTGCCTTCAGCAGTGCTGGCAGGTAGCATACCTCAGATCATCTGCCACCTCAAAGTGATCCCACACCACGCCACCCACCCACTTCTGGGTTGAGGGTGGGGATCCTGCCTTATCCCCCTCCTCACCAGGCAGAGGCACAACAAAAGGAGGAGCTGAGCCACCTGCCCCCACAACCTCCTTCAAAGTGCCTTCCAGAGGAGACCTGCCTCTAGGGAACTTTGAGGGGTGTGGAACACAAACTCAGATTCCCCCTCCTTCCCCAGGATTTCCTTTGCTATGGCCCTGCACTCCTGTGCTTCCAGTTCCAGCTCCTCCTCTGGCACTGGAAGGATCAAGCTGGGAACTGAAATTGGGGTGGAGAATGTCATGCTACTGCTGGTTAGTGGTGTTAGTGCAGGTGCAGGCACTGCAACCACATCCTAACAGTAAAAGATTCATAGTTACCAGGAAAGAGGGTGCATCTATGTTTCCGGCGGGGGAAACTTGCAGCTCTCTCTCTGCCCCCTCTCCCTCCTCTGCCAGAAGACTTGGCACCTGCCTTTCTAGCATGCTTCATAATGTTTGGTGTGCTGCAAAGTAAGTGTGTGCATGTGCATACATAAGAACAAATAAGAGGATTTGGGGGAAGAATAAGTTGAAAGGAATTGATAGGGATAACAACAGGGATTGTAGGCAAGGGTAAGTAGGAAAGGATTGGATACAACTTACAAGAAGAGAGACTACCTACCAAGAGACTACATAGCAAGCTAGAATCTTTCAGATGCTGCTGGTCCAAGAGAAACTGCTCACAAAAGGCACAGACTTCAGACCGAGCTTGATATATTGTTCCTATGTCCCTCCCTCACAGCACTGTGACTGGAAGGGAAGTCAGAGAAAGATCAGTCACTTGTCAGCTACAGATGTCAGTATCAGAGCAGTATTTCCTCCCCCACGGCCTTTTCTATATATGTAAAATCACCTCCCATCCCCCTCCCTCTTCTCAGTTTCTGTTTCCTACAAGCCTTCCGAAACTCCCTAAATAGATTCGGACCTTTTAATGGAACTCCCGATTCGATTCAGATTCAGAGATTCAGCCGCCGAATCAGGCTGAATCTCCTCCGAATTGAATCAGCTACCAAAGCTTCACACAGCCCTACCAGTTACTGCAAAAGAGTCTTGCAGACACAGAAAAAGGGGAACCTGGTCTGTGTCAAAACTTCTTGTCCTCTTTGCATTCTTCTACAATACATCATCTTTGACAGCAGCAGCATGGAGCGTGGAGTCTTCTGGTGAAGATATGAGAAACAAAGAAAGTGAACCTAATTTTATTTTTTCATCTTCCAATAAGGATTTTGCTGGGAAGACTTTCGGGGTATTCTTGGGCCAACTGTATAATTGGGAGAGCTGTAAGGCAAGTTTCTGAGGATCAAGTACCTTCTTCAGGTCACCTGAAGAGCCTAAAGAAGGGTACTTGATGCTCAAAAGTTTGCTTAACAGTTCTCCCAATTTTACAGTTGGTCCAGTAAAAGATATCACAAAAATTCTTCCCTCTTGGACCATCACAGGTACAACAACACTCCAACCTTTGCTAGGAAGAATATCCTAACTCTGAAGGTGCTGAGGAAGTGAAAAAGAGAGGTTGTGAAATCTGCATCATGAGAGGGTTTTTTAAGTGTGCATTAGACAAACACTTGGCTGGGGTGATTTACATATCTGGTAGTGGGTTGTCTTAAATTCAAAGTCATCTTGGACTTGGGTAAATGCAGTATATAAAAACAATTGTGCTGGTGGTGACAAATTATAAAGTAAAAACAATGTGAAGTGCAATCCTAGCACTTAAAAAGATATTGCTCCTTTACCATGATGCGAAGGGTGGTCCCTTTTTTGCATTCTACTTACAGAAGCAGAAATTCTTTTAACCCTTTCACCCTTTAATAACTTAATTATTAAAATTAGCTGGGTTGGTAAATCATCCATTTAAAGACTGGAAAATAAGACTAGAAAGCTGTAATGCAGGGAAGCTGCTAGCAGTGTATAAACAAGTTAAAATTAGGGAAGAAAATGGATATGAGATGATGAAATTAAGAGATGCTAATAAACAATGAAAAAGATGTAATTAAAGCAGTTGAAGTTGCTAAGGAAAAAACAAATAATGTAAAACAAAATGCTCAAAAAGTTACCTTGCTGCCTTCTTAGCATAACTACATTAAAAATAACTTTTTTTGTTTTATGAGTTTTTATATTTGTTTGTAATTTATTTCATCATTGAGGAGAAAGGAGGCAGTGGGGAATTTCTCAGTCTTCAGTTAACATTTGTATTTAAATACCAATCTACAATTGCTAAAAAGAATTAACATAACTTTAATTTTTAAGCATTTTATGTCACCTTTTTCCAAGTTAAAACAACTCAAATTAAGTATCTGCCCTGTCAGATTATAAAGTGTCTATTACTTTTGTTATTGTTCTAATAAATTAATGTTTTAAAATATTTGACCATTTTCTACATTTGATCAAATTGACCAAACTTAAACCACCAATCGCTGCATGCTAAATCACATCAGGCCCCCTCTACACTTTACATTAATGCCACGATTACCATGTTAATTACAGCATAAATAACAATGATACCACACATACACCCAATTTAAGGCACTGTAAAACAACAAACCAGACATAACAATATTCTACATATATCATGGACCACTGTCATGGCTGGTTTGTACAGGACCTTAAAATTGAATATGTAGCAGGTCTGAGGCTCAAAGCTAACCATCAGCTGATTGTCAATCCAGGCCCCCCCAGACCTGATCAATTTACCAGTGCAAGATCATGCAAACGATCATGACCCCAGGTCCCCCTGCACTAGCAAGTAGCAAGGGTGTAATTGGGATCCGATCTTTAACCCCAACAATCGCACCTCCTGCCATGCACATGTGGGATCAAGGATCAGCTCCTATGGAATCTTTAAATTAATGTGTGCCACGAGTCTTAGTCACATTACAAGACGTTAAAATTCAGTTAAGAACTTAATTAGGGCATATTTTCAAGACTGTTAATAGTCTGGGTATTATTCTTAAAGGCATGATATATGATTAAATTCAACGTTCCTGCCCTTCAGAGATGCACTACAATAAGTCTCAACTTTTCTATATATGTCTAAAAATGTAATGTATAAATTCCTGAGGCTTTGTGGAAGCAATTTAAATGGAAAACTCAGTTTACAAATCAGGAAGATTTCCTAAAGAAAGTAAAAGAACTATTTTTGTGCAGATAGGCTAGGGACAGAAATTACACACAAACCAGTATAAGCAATTGGAAACCGGCTCATATCTGTAAAACAGAAGTCCAGTGCACATAAGCTGCTTTCAAAATGGCTGAAGCCAGCTTAAGATAAACAGGGATGGACGTAGTATCACACTTAACTGATTTAGATTAAACTGATTTATTGAACCTCTGTCCCAGATCCCCTCCAGAGTCAAGTAAATTTATAGTACCCCAGCATCCCAGGATCCTTTGCACCTCACCTGCAAAGCCTGATCTCACACAGTGGGCAGCCTAGCCTGGGCCCAGGTTGTCTGCTCCAGCTGAGCAGGAAGGCATGCTCTAGCACCCTCAGCTTCGGGCCTGGGCCACTGAAGAAATGTGACTGCATTTCATTATCACAGGGCCTGCACTGGGTTGGGGAAAGGCAAGGTCAGGTAGCAGCAGCAATCCCCAGAGGAACACCTGCAGAGGCCACGGAGTAGCTTCGGCAGGCGCAGGTTGACAACTGGAAGAGAACATTTACCTACTTTACACAAGGGGACCTTGTGGCACACTTCTGTGCCACAGCGCAACCTTTGGGTATCCCGTTGTTACAGCATAAAAGTTGCTGCACACTCCTGAGCAGCAGCTCCCCCTACCCTTCTGAAGCCACTCCAAACAAACGTTTGCGCACACCCTAATTTTTCAGGAAAAAATAGAATTCCATCGGGTCTCATTTTCACTGATCAACTACTTGCCTACAACTGGAAAATTCCAATTTCAACCTGGTTGACAGGATAAAGAAAACCCATGCAAATTCTACCATGAATAATCAGCATGGACTCAAAGTACCTAACATCAAGCCAGAAAAAATATTTTGCTAAACCACTCTATTGGCACTTTTCAATTTCAATATCAAAATTTCAACTTTGTATGACATCCATTCAACCATTAAAAAAAACTAAGCAGACCCCATCATGATATTTCTTAAAGTGATTAAAAAAAAACATGTTTTTTCACTCCCCTCAGATAGTAGATGACAAAATCATTGATTTGGTTTCAGTTGCAGGCCAAAAAGTTAGTTACAAAACAGTATGTCAAAAACCAGCCATGGAGAGGACACAGTATGCAAACATAACTCTAAACAGTAACTGCAGGTCCTGTTCCTCCTGCAAGACTTTGAGGGCTCTATAATACACTGGACTCAAATGTTGATTAATCCAGGATTTTTTTATATCAAGAAGTTGAACACCTCCACAAACAAGGTTTTACTTAGAAACGTCATTAGTTTAAGGAAAGGAGTATACAGTGGGGTAGCCTACAATTGCAGGGGACTGGAATCAAGAACCTAAAATGCTCCTTCCAGTCCTAGGCAGACAAGTTTCCTTGGGTGAATTTGATATCTTTTATTAGACCAACCCAAATAGTTGGAGAAAAGTTATTAAGCAAGATTTTGAGTTCAAAAACCCTTCGTCAGGCATGTTGAGTGGGGGGCTGAACCAGCTGAACTCAAGAGGTCCCTCCCAGCCTTACTTTCTTACAGTCCTATGATTGTAAGAGAAGCTCATATTTTCTGTCAGGACAGAAAATATATATAAACAGTTTATTAAGAAAATGGTAATAGAGAATAGTAACAATCTAAAATTATATAGATATAGCCACTTATACTCTTCCTACCATTAAAATAGCCAAATTCATTGCATGTATTGTTAATAAATATATCAAACAGTGAGATGCTAAAAATGAAAGGAAATTTTACTTTTAAAATAATTATCAAAATTAATATGAAATATAGATTTGAAGTATGATTTTCAAGTGCACAACAATTTAAAGTCATTTTTCAGACTATAAACAAAACACGCAAAACTTTCATGCTTGTGCGTAACAGAAGATGAACATAATTAAATACAAAACCACCCAAATACATGCAACAAAACCACAATTAATCCAAAGAATGCACTAACACAATGTGACAGGATTGTGCCTCTGCCTTGGACTCGGGCCAGATCCACTTTGTTACTCAAGAAGGGAAAAAAAATAAAATCAAACCTCTGATTAATCACCTTCAACAAGCCCCAAGACTTCCACACATCTCACTATAGCCTAAAACTACTACTAAATTCACAGCTATTCCCAAGGCAATTTTTGTATATCACCAGCTGAACCTTAGATCAACAGAGTAGAGAGTCTTTCACAACCACAGTCATCTATCAGGTAAAAGAACATTAGTTTAGAGATGGATCAAACAGCCTGAAATGACTTACACTGACCAGTATGTAAATAGAAGCACAAGCCCTTTATCAAAGTTTGTATATGAATTTTAAAATTACTGGAAAGGCAAATAAAAAGACTTGTGGGATAGTACACATTACAGTTTGTGATGGGTAAGAAAAATAAAAAAAACTAAAAAAATAAAAGAAAAAATCGTGCTTGCTGGATGTTGTTTGTAATGTTAATATTTTATTTAATTTGAATAGGTCAAAACATCTCAAGGTAATACTTGTTTTTATACAGCAACCCAGGTATAGTTGGTATTGTAGAGAAAGAGGCATAGTGCTCTGCCTCACAGAATTTACAATTTAATAGAGGGCCAAAGGGTATGGGGAGAGGAGTATAAACACCAGCCGCAAAAATACAGAAAGAAAATTAACAAATACAGAAAGTATGAGCCAGACAAATCTAGCCATTGATACCATACTCCCTTCTTAAATATTTAAAAGTGTAAATCTTTTAATGGCATTGAATGAAGAGACTCCTACATCCCTGGTATCCAAAAACTTGTATGAAAGTGCACTGGCAGACAAAGGTTACATGAACTCACTTGTACATAAAATATGCAAGTCATAAAATAGCTCTTCACTCGGAGTAAATTTTATATGTTTGTACTTTTACAAATGTAGGATTTAGTTTACATTTTGTTTGTATCACGTCTCTATGACCTCCAAAACGCATCCCTTTCCTTTGACATTGGCCTGCTTCATAATCCTGGTATGATTTCAGTGACAGCTGCAGTCTGTAAGGCATTTTGAAGACTAATCATGATACTTTCCTGTCACTTACAAGCTGCATTAACTGGCCTGTTTATTTCCATCAAAACTATCTGCTACACTATTTACTGTAAACTTTTCCATAGCGACCAGTCATTCTGGAAAAAAAAAAAAAGAAAGAAAAAAAAAAATCAAATATTGAAGTTATAACAAAACTAAGCAAAAGATGTTTTATCAAAACCTGAAGTAAAATAGCCAAAAAGAATCGTACCTTCATAAAGCAACACCACTCTCTATTTAGCCATTCCTTCATTCTTATTGAATGGTGCCATCTCTAATCATATCTAGGGACCTACCTAAATAGCAGTGGGAGTTTGCGGTGCAGAAGCGCATTGAATTTTATTTTTTTAGCTGCGTTTCTTCCCCACCACTAATGAGTAAGTGACAGGCAATTAACATCATGGCTTTCGCCTCTTGGCCACTCAGCAGCTGGGGGCAGAGGGTGGAGGCCACGCAGCAGTAAGAGCAAGATTCAAGGTGCCACAAACCTTTGCAACGATTTAGGTAGGTCTTTAAATTCGTATCACTCCTCCGTTGTGTACTCTGGTCTCAAGAAGTACTGACCCTTTAATGCTCATGACAGAAATCACAATCTTCTTATGGAAAGTTGTTTGTGGTAAATTCATCTTTGTACTAGGTGACAAATTCAATGTAAAGGTTGCATTCCACACATACGAGAAAAAGAAACTTAGAACATACTTGCAATTTGGGTTTGGAAGAGGCTATTTTTCTTTGTACAGTATCATGGCACAATATAGTTGAGTCCCAGGATGGGACTGCACAGCACTTCCACAATACTATTACTAATTTAACTATTTCCAAAGAATATAGAGTTACCGGCAGAAATTTTTTTATTCCTATATTTTAGAAAAATATATATTGCCAAGGGGTGAAGAGACTTAACAGAAAACGGGTCGTTTTGGCTGCCATACAAACCTAAAAATTTAAGTTCCCTACCTCTCAGCTGAGAGCACAATAGATGATATCAGGTAGAAATGGTGCTCTAGACTTAGTCTTTTCAGAATAAACTGAAGAACTTTAAAGCTACAGGTGTATTTTCTTACACTGTGTAACAAAATGTTCTCATAACCTGTGTGCAAAATTTCATAGATTTCACAGACATTAGGGCTGGAAGGGACCTCGGAAGATCATCGAGTCCAGCCCCCTGCCCAAAGGGCAGGAAGTCAGCTGGGGTCATAGGATCCCAGCAAGATGAGCATCCAGTTTGCTCTTGAAGGTGTGTTCAATGTAGGCGCTTGAACCACCTCCGGTGGCAGGCTCTTCCAGACCTTGGGGGCTCGGACAGTAAAGAAATTCTTACTTATGTCCAGCCTGAAATGATCTTGTAGTAGTTTATGACTATTTGACCTAGTTGTCATCCCTTGGGGCACTCTGGTGAACAAACGTTCCCCCAGATACTGGTGGTCACCCCTGATAAACTTGTAGGTGGCCATCAGATCACCCCTGAGCCTGCGCTTTTCCAGGCTAAAGAGCCCCAGGGCTCTCAGCCTGTCATCGTAGGGTCTGCTTCCCTGACCTCTGATCATGCGCGTGGCTCTTCTCTGGACTCTCTCAAGCTTCTCCACATCCTTTTTGAATTGTGGAGCCCAAAACTGGACGCAGTACTCCAGCTGCGGCCTCACTAAGGCCGAGTACAGGGGGAGAATGACATCCCGGGATTTGCTTGAGAAGCATCTATGGATGCAAGCCAGCGTTTTGGTCGCTTTACTAGCCGCAGCATTGCACTGCAGGCTCATGTTCATCTTGCAGTCAATGATGACCCCCAAGTCTCTTTCTTGCATAGTGCTAGCCAACATAGCACTGCCGAGCCTATAAGAATGCTGCGGGTTTTTCTTCCCAAGGTGGAGAACCTTGCATTTATCGGCGTCGAACACCATCAGATTCTCGTCCGCCCACTTGCTGAGCCTGTCCAGGTCAGCCTGGATCATCCGCCTGTCTTCTGGTGTGGATGCTTTTCCCCAAAGTTTGGTGTCATCGGCAAGCTTGGCCAGTCCACTTCAGACTCCAGTGTCCACATCATTAATGAAGATGTTGAACAGTATGGGTCCAAGGACAGAGCCTTGGGGGACCCCACTGGTCACAGGACACCACGATGAGTGACTTCCATCAATTACTACCCTCTGGGTCCGTTCCCAGAGCCAGTTTTCCAGCCAGTGGATCGTGGAGGACCCAAGGCGACAATTGGCCAGTTTCTCTAAGAGACTATCATGGGACACCAGATCGCAGGCTTTTTTGAAGTCAAGATATATGACATCAATCTCTTCTCCCTTGTCCAGGTGATAGGTCACCTGGTCGTAGAAGGAAATGAGATTGGTCAAGCAAGACCTACCCGCAACAAACCCGTGCTGGCTATCCCTTAAGATGTTGGCGTCGGCCAGTCCATTAAGGATGGCCTCTTTAATAAACTTTTCTAAGATCTTCCCCGGGATAGAAGTCAGGCTAATGGGCCTATAGTTAGCCGGATCCACTTTCCTCCCTTTCTTGAAGATAGGCACCACATTGGCCTTCTTCCAGTCTTCGGGCACTACACCAGAGCACCAAGAGTTTTCAAAGATCCGTGCTAGAGGCTAGGCTATGATGCTCGCCAGCTCCGTGAGTACCCTGGGGTGAAGATTGTCAGGGCCGGCTGACTTGAAGGTACCCAGCTTCTCAAGATGTTCCTTCACGAAGTCAGCATCAATGAAGGGCAGGGGATCACCCTCACCCGGACTTCCCTGTCCCGTAGTGGGCATGGGCGTCCCATGGGACTGATGAAAGACCGATGCAAAGTACCTATTTAATAGGTTGGCTTTTTCCTGGGCGTCAGTTGTCAGTTGCCCCATCTGGTTCAACAGGGGTCCAACGTTGCCCCTGCTTTTCCTCTGGCTCCCCACATATCTGAAAAAGGACTTTTTATTATCCTTGATGCTCAAAGCTAGCTGGAGTTCCGTTGCAGCCTTGGCTTTCCTGGTCTGCTCCTTACAGGACCGGACCAGTGCAGAATAATCCTCCTTGGAGGTGACTCCCATCCTTTGTAGGCCTTTCTTTTTAGCCTCAAGAGGTCTGCTAGGCCCCTGGAGAGCTGCTAGGTCCCTCAGGGGGCTGCTGTGCCCTCTTGCTGCCTTTCCTCCGAGATGGAACAGACTTAGTTTGTGCATTGAGGATCGCTCCCTTGAGGAGCAGCCACTCTTCTTGAACTCCCCTTTCTCCGTGGTCATGGTCCTGTAGGGCCTCACTGACAAGCCTCCTGAGCTTGTCAAAGTCTGCTTTCCTGAAGTCAAGGACTTCCGTGTTGCTGACTGACTTGCCAGCTTTTCGGCGGATGGTGAAGGTGATCAGCTCGTGGTCGCTGTCACCCAGCTTCCCATCAATCACTAGGTCGCCGACTAGGTCATCCCCAGTAGCCAGTACCAGGTCGAACAGCACTTTGTCTCTCGTTGGCCCATAGACTTCTTGAGTCAGGTAGAGGTCATCCACGCACGAGGAAGCTTTGCAACCGCTCAGATTTTGCTGAGCGATCCTCCCACGAGATGTCCGGGTAATTGAAGTCACCCATGACAACCATGGTCCTGGAGCATGCGGCCTCAGCCAGTTCCCGGGCAAACTCCTGGTCAAGATCAGGACTTTGGGTGGGAGGTCTGTAGTAGACTCCCACCATTGTGTCCCCTGTGCCGTGTTCCCCACGGATTTTAACCCAGAGGGTCTCCAGCCGTCCACCCTGGTCACCAATATCGGCTTGCAGGGACGTGTAGCTTTCCTTAACATAGAGAGCTACACCCCCGCCCCTTTTCTCTACACGATTCCTCCTGTACAGGGTATAGCCATCTATACCTGTGGTCCAGTCATGGGTGGAGGTCCCACCAGGTCTCTGTTATCCCTATGACATCATAATTATTTGCATTGAGCAGGAGGATGAGTTCCTCCTGCTTATTCCCCAAGCTCCTGGCATTTGTGTACAAGCAAGCAAGTGCCCCCTGGGGGGCTCCTTCCTTGCCCACAGATTTTGCCAGGGCTAGGGCCGGGGTGGGCTCCCTTAAGTGCCTTGACCTGCTGGCTTTGCAAGGATTGCTCAGTGGGCCAGAAGTGGCGGTAGTGCCCCCGTCCCCCGGTATCACAGTAAACAAATTACTGTGATTCTACACATAATCATGGTATATGAGCAGATGTACCATTTCAAGTGCAATCAGGTGAGTCAGACTTCAATAATCAAAAAGAGTAGAAAACTCATGAAGTGCCAAACAACAGCAGAGTAGAGAATTATTCTTCTTCAGTTTTACTCATTTCGAAGTACAGTCCCAATACTGGAACGCTTTTATGCAAGTTGTAATATTTATTTTATTCTTTGAAATTTGATTTTTTTTAAATGTAGGCTCCGTTTGTCCAATACAGAATAGTGATAGTACAGCACAAAAAAAACTTACAAGTTCAAGATTGCCCTGCACAATTATATCTTTGAAACATGTATTCATCTTCTTCATAAAAGTTAGCTTTATTAAAATTGCAAGGCAAACTATCACCATTTTTAGGCATAGGAAGCACAGAGACACAGGGCTACAAGATGAAGTATTTGAAAATGCATGAAACACTGGGGCCGAGGCCTGCAAGTGACTTGAATTTTTTCCCTTGAACATTTTGGCCAAAATCACATACATGAAGGCTACGGCAAAGTCAGATACTAAGCCGCAGATATCCCGAGTGCCTTTTTTGGTCTTTTAACCAGCAAAGTCCTCTTCTGCTTGATCACATAACCCTACATGGAGTTTTTTAAAGCAGCCATACCATAATATCAAGAGATTCTTAACATTTCTGATAAAATATTAGTTATTAATGCAGCCCAGCCCTGCTTGGCTTATGAGTAGAGCTGCTCAAAATGTTCCAGCAGAACAGCTGTCTTTCTTAAAATGCAAATTCAAAATTAAGAAGGCTACCCAAGCATGATCCCAGGAGTCTGGCGCTGTCCAACTACCCAGCATATCTAAGCTGTCTAGCTTCTTGGGTTGGACTGAATACTAATGAATCAGCTGGTCAGCTCTCTGGGCCACCCACTTAATCAACCTCAGATTCCCAGGGAAAAAAGCCAGTTCCATGGCTCCAAAGGTTGGTGGCTCCCCTGTCTAGCCAGCTTTACAAGGGCCCATTTTTCCCTAGGTACATATCTGACAGTAGGTAAGTACATTGCTCAGGTCCCATGACTGCCTGGGCAGTCAAGCAGCAGCTCCTCATCCTACCATACCAGGAAAGGCTCTGATGCCAGGGGTCCAAGGAAGCTGAGCATCCCACAAAGCGAGATGCTGAAAACCAAGGCATCTTGAAAATATTTTGCTTTAGAAACACAAAAACATTCCTGTGGCCTTCCTCCCAAGGCTTTGGCTCTACATTTTTGATGACAAATTCTTCATAGGAGTGAACCTGAAATAACCTTGGTTTCCCAGGCAGCTCAACTTGTCAGAATCATGGGCCAAAACAGCATGTGGCAGATTCGTGGTGGCCTCTTAACTGAACACATGCTGCTTCACTGCAAAACACTGACCACTCCACAATGAAAAATGGTCAGAAATAAAAATATGTTCTCTGACCATTCTAGAACCACCATTAAAAAGGTGAAAACTGAAATGTAATGGTGGGGTTCTTTCGTTACAAAGCATTGTTTCTCTATTGCCAATTTATAAGTTAATTGCCATCTAATGTCAGTTGGAATAACTGAAGTATAAAACCCCTGGAGAAAAGGAAGTCTTTCATAGAATTAACATGGCAAACTTAAATATGCTGTATACCACAAACTTTTAACCAACATAAATTACGTTTAAATTAACAAATCCACAAAAACCACAGAAACACTGTGTTACTCTATGCCCACTACCTAGTACTATCAACATTGCTACTATGTTCCCTCATTATATTGTATTCACATTAACCATTACTATATTTCCCAAAAGACTGAGATGTTTACTACATTAGTCATTACTCTCTATTCTGTAAATACTGGTGCTCTTCATATACTTGATGTCTGAAATTTTCAGACATGGACATGAAAACACACACACGCTTATATGCTTTGTGTGTGCAATTACAGTGATTCCCCATGCAACTGTGTCAAGTGTGTATGCAAATGAGTAATTCAATGTCACACTGGCAACTGCATGTATAAGGCAAGAAGACATTCAAGTAACTATAAGGTACAGTTAAAAAAAAAACCTACAAAATTCTTACGTAAAAGCAGCAGACATCTCTCTAAATAGTGTAGCTGGATACTTCTTCCTATCTAAAGTTCATTCAAGGATTCTACTCTGCTATACATCATATTTACACATAACAGACAATATTATCCTCTTTCACTATACACAGCATGCACATATCACCTTTTAAAATGTTAACTGGTTTTAAATATTTTGAAGAGTGACTCCAGTACACAGAAGCTGTTCATGAAAAACTAAGTTTCAACTAAAACCTAGTTCTCAAGAGTTGCCTAGAGCAAGTTTTTACAACCAAATTATGAAGCCCTAAACTTCAGGTTTTATAATAGCACCCGTGAACAATCTTACCTATACTGACGAGACAGGCGCCGCAATAATATCACCAGCCAGTGTAAACATTATTTCAGCCCAAGGCAAACTTAGAAGGGGGAAAAAAGGACCAAAAGGATCCCTTCAAACTGTTTCAGACATTTATTTAGATTAGGTGCAATTAGATTTGTTTGGTGCAATTTACTGTGGTTTAATTAGCAGCGAAGGGCACACAAGGTAGGATGATTACTAGTTTCAACTGAAATCTAACTGTGTATCCATAAAACTTCACAGATTTATATTAACACATTTTAAAAATATGCTTTAATGTTTTTGTAACACAAATTCCATTTTTAATAAATATTTGCATCTTATTACTACTTCAGTAGAATTTTTTTTAAAAATATGCACAGACTGCAAAATATTTAACAGAAAGTAGCGCTCATTTCTGGGAAAATAGGCATGAAAAACTTCAGAAATTACTGAAGTTTAGTTAGGCATCTGGGATGTAGTCATATAGGTCTAGAGACAAAAGGAATCAAAACTTGTGGCAGAGGTGATATCTTTTATTAGACCAACTAGATATTTGCCAAAAAAAATTCTTTATCTCCTAATTTATTCTGACGTTTAGTTAGGCATCTAAACCTCTCCAGTTGCAGGGGGGGTAGAGAGCGTAGGAGAGATGAGATGGGGGGAGAAGAGATGTGGAGAGTCATTAAGACAAATACATTTAAGTGAGATTTCTAATAACACATGCCTTCAGCCAGGCCCAGAACAACATTTCAAGAGAATGACTGACTCTCAGTATTTTTGCACTTCCATTTGGTATTTCATGTTTTCCAACTACACCAATACAGCTTTTCCTCTACTAAATATTTCTTTTGTTGCTCATTTGCACAAGAACTTAAAAAAAAAAAAAAACAACATTGTATACTTCTAGGGGATGTCCTTCGTAGTCAGACAATGAATAGCTTAAAGTTTTCTTTTTAAATAACTAGGGAGTCTTAAGTTATCTCAAAAGAAAAAGAAATGTATGCACATTTCTGATACAGGACATAAAAAAGTGAAATAATTAAAAGAAATTTATAGTTAAAAATACCCATACTAAAATCTACATGTCCACTCAGTCTGGTTTAGCTTTTGTTAGAGAAATAAGTGAACTCTTGCCCATCACCCCAATGACATTATCAAATTGTTTGATAACTGACAAAAGATTTTATACCAGGTTTCACAGTACTTGTGTGACAACTGTTAGGCTATCATAATATTCATGAAAATTCAAAAAAAAAGGAAAAAAAAAATAATCACTAAAACTTGGCAAATGAGCAAAGTTACAAAAATCCTTATTTTGTTTAATTTTGTTGATACGTTCTGGCAAAGGGAGTATGACTTTTTTTTTTAACCTTTCAAAACATTTTGCTTTCATCTGCCTGGATACGTGACAAAAAACCAACAGCATGCCCACAATTTTTTTTTCCAGAGTCTCTGCCAACTACTGAAAAATTAGAGAATAGGAAAAGAAATAAAAAGAGGCAAAATCCATCAATATCTACAATCAAAGAGAACACACTTCATGAGATACTCCCACTTGATTCCAACAGACAACGTCCACTTCCCAGTGTGCCAGATTAAGTCAGAAACTTTGACTTTCCTCACAGAAACATGACTCTCCTTACCATAATAAAGGCAGCTGCAAGAGAAGAACACTTTGTACAATGGACCAAGAATCACTACTAATATGCATCTAATCCAATTTAAATTAAAAAAAACCACTAGCATCTCAAATAGCCATTTATATCATTGAATCTTAATAAATTGATTACTGTTACCAACTCCTGAGAATTTCGGTAGAAAAAAGTACTTATTTAACTTAAATTTCAGATTTCAAATTCCGTTATTGCCTACAGAGTCTAATGATAGTATTCACAAGAGATACAGTATGACTAAACATTAACTAGGATATTTAAAATACTGATACTTTACGTGCATCGACATCAAAGAAAAATAACATCAAATATAAAATAATTTTCTCAGCATATCTGTAATTCTTAAAGAACATAAAAAGCTTCCCCCACCTCACTGCTCCAGTGCTATTTTCCATGTCAATTTCTAGTTGTCAACAGAATCATAGAAAGTTGGAAGGGACCTCAGGAAGTCATCTAGACCAACCTCCTGCTCAAAGCAGAACCATCCCCAACTAGACCATCCCATCCAAGACTTTGTATAGCCAGATATTAAAATCCTCCAAGGACAGAGATTCCACAACTTCCGTTACCTTGTTTTACTACCCTCCTAGTGAGAGAGTTTTTCCCAATATCTAACCTAAACTTCCCTTACTGCAATTTGAGACCATTGCTCCTTGTTCTGTCTTCTGCCACCACTGAGAACAGTCTAGCTCCATCCTCTTTCGAACCCCCCTTCAGGTAGTTGAAGGCTGCTATTAAATTCCCCCCTCAGTCTTCTCTTCTCCAGACTAAATAAGCCCAATCCTTCAGATTCTTCTTGTACGTGCCCAAGGCCTCTAACCATTCTCGCTGCCCTCTCTTGATCTCTCCAATTTGTCTCCATCCTTTCTGTAGTGGGGGGCCCAAAACTGAACACAGTACTCCAGTTGTGACCCCACCACTGCCAACTGAAGGGGAGATGAGTCCAGGAGAGCCAGCTGTACTTTAAAGAAGCCTTATTGAGAGTGCAGGAACAAACCATCTCAATGTGCAGGAAGACTAGCAAGTATGTCAGATGACCAGCTTGGCTTAGCAGGGATCTCTTCAGTAAACTAAATCACAAAAAGAAAACATATAAGAAGTGGAAATTTGGACAAATAACTAGGGAGAAGTATTGCTTGCCCACGCAGGGATGAAGTCAGGAAGACCAAGGCACAATTGGAGTTGCAGCTAGCAAGGGAAATGAAGGGCTTCTACAAGTATGTCAGTAACAGGAGGAAGATCTAGGAAAGTGTGGGTCCCTTACTGAATATGAGAAGCAACCTTGTTGAGGATGCAGAAAAGGCTGAAGTGTTCAGTGCCTTTTTGCCTCAGTCCTCACAGGCAAGGTCAGCTCCCAGATTACTGCACTGGGGAGCACAGTTTGGGGAAGAAGTGAGCAGTCCTCAGTGGGAAAAGAACAGGTTAGGGAGCACTTAGAAAAACTGGATGTATACAAGTCCATGGGGCTGGATGGGATGCACCCGAGGGTGCCGAGGGAGTTGGCTGATGAAATTACAGAGCCATTGGCCATCATCTTTGAAAACTCATGGCGATCAGGACAGGTCCCAGATGGTTGGAAAAGGCCAAATATAGTGCCCATATTTAAGAAAGGAAAGGAGGAGGATGAGGGGAACTACAGACCAGTCAGCCTCACCTCAGTCACTGGAAAAATCATGAAGCAGATCCTCAAGGAATCCATTTCTAAGCACCTGGAGGTGAAAAAGGTGATTAGGAGCAGTCAGCATGGATTCACCAGGGGCAAGTCATGCCTGACCAACCTGACTGACTTCCATGATGAGGTGACTGGCTCGATGGATGAGAGGAGACCGGTGGATGTGGTGTACCTTGATATCAGCAAGGCTTTTGATACGGTCTCCCACAACATTCTTGCAGGGAAGCTAAGAAAGTATAGGCTGGATGTATGGGTTGTAAGGTAGATAGAAAACTGGCTGGAGAATTGGGCTCAAGAGTCGTAATAAATGGCTCAATACCTAGTTGGCAGCTGGTATCAAGTGGAGTGCCCCAGGGGTTGGCCCTGGAACTGGTTTTGTTCAATGTTTTCATTAATGACCTGAAAGATGGCATAGAGCACACCCACAGCACATCTGCAGATGACACCAAGCTGGGGGAAGTAATAGACACCCTGGAGGGTAGGACTAGGATTCAGAGTGACCTCAACAAATTGGAGGATTGGGCCAAAATAGATCTCATGAGGTTCAACAAGGGCAAATGCAAATTCCTGCACTTAGGACAAAACAATCCCATGCTTCACAACAAGGGTACATTGTTGTCTCACATTCAGCTTATGGTCCACTGTAGCCCCCAGGTCCTTTTCTGCAAAGGTCATGCTTACCCAGTTAATACCCAGCCTGTACTGGTGCACGGGATTGTTCTGTAGGACTATTAACTTCTCCTTACTGAACCTCATGAGATTTCTTTTGTTCCAATCCTCCAATTTGTCAAGGTCTCTCCGAATCCTAGCCCTACCCTCCAGCCATGCCCTCCCTAACCCTACTACCCACCTCAGCTTGGTGTCATCTGCAAACTTGCTAAGGGTGCACTCCATCTCATCTTCAGGCCCCCAGTTGGCTGTGGCTATAAAGAAATTTTAAGAAACCATAGCAGGACGATCAGTCCAAGCTCCTATATCAGCATATAAAGCCGAAGTTGCGACTCAGATTCTACATGGTGCTGGAGTATGGGGTTATGCCACCAGCAGTGATATAGACATACCTCAGAACAAATTTCTTAGGGCTTTTCTGGGTCTTCTTCCTTCAACTCCTGCATCCTTTTTGATGATTAGAGACAGGATTAGATTCTATTTTAATTAATATTATTATTAGAATGGTGGGATTCTGGTTTAAAATCCTGCCTCTTCTACTGACTCGCCTGCTTAAAAATTGTGCTATATAGAAGACATCAGTAATCCCTCTTCTCTTCAATTTCCCTGGTTAGCTTTTCTTTCCCATACTTTTGCACTTTCTGGGATGGGATACTGTGTCAAAGACAATGAAAGATTTTTCTCCCCCGTAGAAAAAGTTTGGGTTTTTCAGAGGTTACAAGATATTGCCAGGCAGAATGATTTTGCAGTGTCTAGGGCTACTTGTATTGTGCCTTTATATAGTCTTTGGAAATTAGGTTGGGTGTGGGAAAGGTATTTACAGCTAGATCTCAACATCTTTAAGGTCATTCATGAAATAGTGAACAAAACCAGCCCCAGGACTGACCCCTGGGGCACTCCACTTGATACCGGATGCCAACTAGACCGAGCCATTGATTACCACCCTTTGAGCCCAACCATCCAGCCAGTTTTTTATCTACCTTACAGTCCATTTGACCAACCCATACTTCCTCAGCTTGCTTGCAAGAATGTTGTGGGAGACTGTATCAAAAGCCTTGCTAAAAATCAAGGTATATCACACCCGCTGCTCTCCCATATTCAAAGTCAGTCATTTTGTTGTGAAAGGCAATCAGGTTGGTCAGGCATAACTTGCCCTTGGTGACTCCATGCTGTCTGTTCCTAATCACTTTCTTCTCCGGGTGCTTAGAAATGGATTCCTTGAAGACATGCTCCATTATTTTTCCAAGGAGTGAGGTGAGGCTGACTGATCTGTAGTTTCCTGGATCTTCCTTCTTCCCTTCCTTAAAAATGGGCACTGTATTTGCCCTTTTCCAATTGTTCAGCACGTCCCCCAGTCATCACGAGTTTTCAGAGATAATGGCCAGCAGCTCTGCAATCATCAGCCAACACCCTTAGAATCCTTGTCTGCACCGTATCCAGCTCCATGGACTTGTATGCATCCAGCTTTCCAAAATAGTTCCTAACCTGTTCTTTTGGCACTGTTGGCTGCTCACCTCCTCCCCAAACTGTGCTCCCAAAAGCACTAGTCTGGGAAATGACCTTGCTGTGAAGACTGAGATAAAAAAGGCATTGAACACTTCTTGCTTTTCTGCATCATCTGTCACTAGGTTGCCTCCCCCATTCAGTAAGGGAGCCACGCTTTCCCTGATCTTGTTACTGATATACTTGTAGAAGCCCTTCTGTTACCCTTCATGTCCCTTACTAGCTGAAATTTCAGTTGTACTTTGGCCTTCCTTTCATCCCTGCATGCCCAAACAATACTTTTTACTCCTCTGTAGTCATTTGCCCATGTTTCTACTTGTAAGCTTCTTTTTTTGCGTTTTAGCTTACTGAAGAGTTCCCTAAGCCAATCTGATCTTCTATCATACTTGCTAGTATTCCTACATATCCAGATGGTTCATTCCTGCACCCTCAGTAAGGTTTCTTTAAATTACAACCAGCTTTCCTGGACTCCTTTCCCACTCATACTGACCTCCAAGGGGATCCTGCCCCCCAGTTCCCTGAGCAAACTGAAATCTGATTTTGTGAAGTCCAGAGTTCTTACTAAGCTACTCTTCTTCTTCCTTTCCTCAGGATCCTGAACTCAATCATCCGGCGGTCGCTGCTGCTCAAGTTGCCATCCACTTCTACATTCCCCACCAATCATCAAAAGCAAGTTCTTAGAGGTCAGAAAACATAGGTCTCCTCTCCATATGAGTATAATGCATGCACTTGGTTCTCCTAAGACTCCCTGTTATCTGCTCCTGAAGTTTTCTAAGGGTTATATAGTGTACAGGAGTCTGGTCTAGCACACAAAAACAGCAACACTCAACATGGGCAGTCTGATTTACAAGCACTGTGTTCCCAAGTTGAGAGCCTGACAAGGATGCTGTGCAAGCAAATGCCTCTGAGGAACCTAAAATAGGGTAACCACTTGGGACGAGATTAAGTGATTAAATTTGGTGTCACTGCCAGCTGCTAGCTGATATTTAAAGGGCTAGAAACTTGTTTATGAGCTAAAAACCAAAACACACAGTTTATTTTCCCATTTTCTTCTATTGACTTATAAACTAATAATGAGATAGACATAGCTGCCAGCAAGTATTAGTTTAAAAGGCAGTTTTCCAGGAGTCCAAAAAAATTCCATTTAAAAAAAGTATAAAGAGAAAACTGTAAGAGAATACTGTGCACATCAATACATCTGAAATGAGAAAAGCATATTTCAGTGTATTGGTTGGCAGTAACATATCATGCATCATATGATAACAGCTATGTTTTTTAACACAGAGAAATATTTGGTGTTTCAATAAAATGATTTTTATGCTATTTGTCCATTTTATATTAATTCATAGATGTTTGGGTCGGAAGGGACCTCAACAGATCATCGAGTCCAACAGTCAGATGACCCCAGCCAGATGTCTATCCAGCCTTCTCTTAAAGACCCCCAAGGTAGGGGAGAGCACTACCTCCCTTGGAAACCCATTCCAAATTTTGGCCACCCTTACCGTGAAGAAGTTTTTCCTGATATCTGGCCTAAATCTGCTCTCTGTCAGTTTGTGACCATTGTTACCTGTTACCCCAAGAGGCACTCTTGGTGAACAGAGCATGCTAAATATAAATAACATTACTACTTTTATTAGTACTAGTTCTACTACTACTACAATCACAAAAGTAAGCATTATTACATTAAATGTATAGAAAACAGAGACAGTTAGAGACATCTCCATCTTCCTCCCTAACAGTTTATTTTAAATATTGTTTCCCCAACAACAGCTTTAATCTTTTACTTCAAGATGTGACATTTACTTCGTATATATAATCAACATGGCAGTGATAACATTCTCCTTACAGTTTTTTTGATTTCTCTTCCTGCTCCAAGTTGCAAATTACAGGGCATACCTCAGTATAGTGTATGTACTCCTCTGGTGCACAATTCTACATGGGCAGGCTGCATTATAAATGCTAAATATAAAGATATATTTATTTCATTCAATGGAAATCCATTGTGGGAAACCACCTTTTTAGCCAATTGACATTATTCAAAGATTCCAGATTTTGATCTCCCGGAGTACAATCTTCTAGAAATCAAATAGTTCATTATTACTAGGGGTACACAGATAAAGAATTTTTGTGCCAATATGGATGGCTGATTATTAGTGAGCCATATCAGCCAATACCAATCCAATTGCTGATATACAGCCTGGCAGCTTGGAGCAGCAACTGGCTAGTAAGTCTGTTGGGGGGGGGGGGGGAGAGTGCAGGTTGAGGCCCCCATGGTGAGGGAGTGGAACTGGGGCTAGGGCAGGGGCTATCCAGCCGGGCCAGGGTGGGGCAGGCCACACAGCTGGGGATGGAGGGACTCCCACTGCTATGCACAGCCCCAGGTGAGATATGGGGGGCATGTGTCCCCAAGATCTGTGCATGGGGTGAGGGCAGGCTGCCACTGTGTGCTTGAGGTGGAGTAGCTGGGCCAGGGCTCAGCTCAAGGAAGGCAGCGGCAACAGCGCTGGGAGGTGGTTGCTACTGCTAATTCTGGGGTGGCCACAGCCCACCCCAAATCCACCCTCTCCCAGCACCACCCCCTGCCTGCCTCAAGCACAGCTTCAACCCAACCCCCCCAGCAGGAAGAGCCCGGCACTACCCCCACCCCCAGCAACAGCCCACCCTTGCCCTGCGCATAGATCCAGGGGCACATGCCCCCCATTACTCCCCCTGGGGTACACACAGCAGTGGGAGCCACCCCCTCCCTCCCTGTGCCATCCTCCTCCCCCCCCTCCCCCCAAGATGAGCCACTCACAGCAGTGTCCCGCACCCTGCCCAGCTGGGCAGCGCCAGTGCTTGCCCCTGCTCCACTCCATCCCTCACTGCAGGGGCCTTGATCTGCACCTCCATCTTCCCTTCCCCATGGCAGACTTACCACCCAGATGTTGCTCTCCAAGCTACGGGGCTGGCTATGTGCCTGTTACACCCGCACACGGCATTTATCGACAGCATTATTAGCCACATCAGCCAAAAAAGTCGAATAATGATAATGTCAATTTTCCTTTTATCAGTGCCGATATGATATGGACTGATGTATCAATGCGCCTCTAATTATTACATAGTAAATATATAAACATATGTATGCATGTGTGTATATGCTGTACATATTTGAAATACCATATTTACTCAAAAACAAGATGAAGTTTTTTCTTCCAATCAGACTGGGGGGGGAAAACCCTCCTCTCACATTTGATGAGATTTTCTTGTATGCGAATGTATTAGCTATCATTAAACTGCTGCCAAAAGCAGCATGTGCTTAGCAACAGAAACTAAGTACAAAATTGACTAAACAGTCAACAGTGAACACAACTATAAACTACATAATGAGCAAACATTAGTGCAGCCCATCCGAGTAAGACACAAGGTATTGACCGTTAAGCACAGTCCCCCACAGTGAGTACTCTTCCAGTCATGGTGAACCACCACAACACATATATTTCAATTTCATCTTCACTTCCACAACTGAGCTGAGCCTTCCTTTCCCATTTAGGATGAGTCCTGCTTCTTTACCAGCCTTAAATGCCTGGCAAACATCACTAAATGGGGCTCCAAACATTTCACCCAGAATCCTTCTGTCACCCTCTCTCTCAGCCTGTCACATGTGATTAGTGTGGCCCTGCCTTTCATGATGTGATGGCAGACCAGGTTGCCCTGTGCCTCATCTGCATATAAATTTTTGGAATATCCCAGGATACATGACAAGAACATCCAGTTCCAGTCCTTTGTGGAGGACAAGGTATTTGGAAGACACATACATACTGGATAGTATACTGAGCTGTGGGGTCCCCACAACTTGAAGTCATGTTGATTCTGGTGAGGCTCAACTCGGTGAACTATGGTAAATCACGAGCCTTTTGACTTTCAACTAATATCATACATATAATACAAAGTATGCATAAGTAGCAGCCAAAATGCTGTTTAAAAGTATGTTTATTGAGTACTTGTGCTAAAACTTGCAGCAGTTTCAAAAGAAAAGGTAACATGAATCAATTATGGATGAACAAAGCCTATGGGTACTATATGCAAATTACTAGAGCTGTGCACAATTTCACAGTCATTGTTTTCATATTTGCTCCTCCCCTCCACGTGTTTAGGAAGAGGAGGGTTTGACAGTACAGGAAAGAAGTTGAAAGGAAGCAGAGGGTTATCTAACCCCAACCCCCAGATTTATTTTCCCTGTTGTAGCAGTGGGAGTGGGACATATTCAAGACAAACCTCCAAAAATTAGATTCTTTACCTGGAAAATTATATCAAATTTATGTTGATATAATTATATCAAATTTATAATAGAAACAAATTACTGAGTGGTCATTTTATAATTAGGCCATCTTATTCAAGTAAATACAGTACATCTTTTCAAAATGTATCCATACTTAAAGCAATACTTATGTTTTTACCTTTTTCTTCCTTTCTCAAGTAGTAGCTGTCAAAGGCTTTAAGCAAACACCGAATGAACTGTATCACTAAAAGTGAGAAATGCTAATTTGACATCACAAAGTTGTGCGTTGGTTTCGCATATGAGATTGGAAGAGTTTCCTCTGGAAGGACTTTAATCTATACCACCAGCCTTATTTCTATACACTTAATGTTTTCAAATGCTATTCTAAGAAGAGCATGACTTGATACTTGAAAAAATCCACAAAAAACCCACAACACACACGCACGCATGCACGCACACTGCACCAGGCATCTACTAAAAATTAAACTGGTGTTGTCCCTGCGAGGCCTAAAAAAAGCCTCCCTGGTTCTACTTTGAAATGAAACATTGACATCAACAGGAGTGCTAGAATCTATGCAGCGAGCTTACGCAAAGTTTTGCCAAAATGAATCCACCTTCTGAGAAGTACTAGAATGAATTAATGAACGAATGATAGAGGTGCACTGATACATTGGTCTGATACTGGATCAGCACCAATATAAAGAAAATTGCCTGTATCAAAAAATCAACCTGCTATAGCCTATAATTTGACTGATAAATGGCCCGTGCATTCGCGCAGCTGCAGCGCAGCACCAACGCGGCAAGGAGCAAAGCCTGGCAGCTTGGAGAACTGTGTGAAGCTGGTAAGTCTATTGTGGTGAAAGGGGAGGGGGTAGGGAGAAGGGAAGGGAAGGGGTGTGGAGGGGGGCAGATCAAGGCCCCTGCAGTGAGGGAGGAGTGGGGCTGGAGCTGGGGCTGGGCAGGGGCTGCCCAGCCAGGGTGGAACAGACACAGGATGAAGCCGCAGCTCGTCTGGGGGGGTCGGGGAGGAGAGGCAGTTCCCACTGCTGCATGCCACTCATCTGGGAGCCGCACATACGGTGCCCACCCACTCATCTGGTGACTCCCACCGCTGCTCCCACCACTCATCTGGGAGGGCATGTGTCCCCAGATCTGTGCAGGTTGGGGGGGGTGGGGCCAGGGCTGCGCCAAGCTCTTTCTGGTGGGGTGGGGCTGCACCTGGGGCAGGCACTGGGAAGGGGGGCTACAGTGAATTTTGGAGTGGCTGCAGTTCCCCCACCCCGTAGCTCCCTCCCACTGCCACCCGCCCCGGACACAGCCCCATCCCACTGGAAAGAGCCTGCACCGTCCTGCACAGATCTAGGGGCACACGCCCAGATTATCCACGACTATTACTTCAGTCCCCAGGGTCTAATCTTCAGGTATGAAATCTCAATGTTCCTCTGTATTGACAATGCCATTCAACTTTATGTGAACACCACACTTTTATTACCACATTCCTACTTTTTGTAACTAAATAGCAACTTTATTAAAAAAATAAAATTACAAATAGTAAGCTTTAGTGTCACATGCTATATCCAGTTTCAGCCTCATTTTCACTACCAGGTTATGAATACACCAAAAAAAACAAAACAAAAAACCCCAAAGCCCTATATTTTGCATATGTGCAGGGTGCTTTTCCCACTGTTGCTCCTTACTCTTCTGTATAATTATAGCACAGTAACAGAAATGTGCACATTGCTGCAAATGCATAACCAAAAAAACAAACAAACAAACAAACACTTACCTGCTTTTCCTTTCAATGAGAATAGCTACATAGGAAGCTGGTAAAGCAGCACCAAAGCCTGGAGTCCAAAAGTAGAATTTTCCAAGTATCCTCCTGAAAAATAATTATATATTTATCACATTAAATGCCAAAGCAATAGAAAAGTTGGTGTCTAATGATGCATTATAAGATTGCACTCATAAACATTTTCTGTTATATGCATATTGCCCCTTGCATTATTCTGAACTGCAAACACAGACCCCAAGCCTTTCATAAACAGTAATAACCCCTGTTATGGTATCAGTTTTGCACCCATTTCATTTAAGCATTTTTATTCTAAAGCACAAAGTACTCTAAACCGAATGATAAGTTAAAAATATAAATGATCATATTTTCTCACATATCATTGGCCCCCAATAAAGAAATTCACCTTGCTTTTTTGGGGAGGAGGAATGAAAAACAAAAGTTCTTTCCTTGAGAACACCAATCACTATTTTTGCAGGGCAATAAGGGGTTGTAGTGAAGGGGGGGTTCAGGCACAAAAACCCTTGGCTGCCTTGTTCAATGTCCCTAGCTGCAGGACTGCCCATCCAATCTGATAAGTGGGCCCAAGCAGTTAAGCTCCATCAAGACTGGCCCTCAGCTAATTCAGCAAGTGCAGCTGACTGAGTCAAACTGCCTGGGTACACTTTAATCAGGATGGGCAGCCAGTTGTGCCTGCCACATCAGTTGAGAGCCTGATTCTTATGGAGCCAAACGCTCAGGCAGCAGTGTCTGCTGAGTCTGCCAACAACCCACCCAGAGGAGCCAGCAGACAGTTCAGCTTAGCCAGCAGTGCTGACTGAGCCAGCTGAGGGCTGGATCCTCTAGAAGTATATTGCCTGGAGCCTGTTCTCAAGCTGATTGAGCCTTCAGTTGACTCAGTAGGGACCATCAAGAACAGGGATCAGACAGCTCAGCTCCCACATGACTGAGCTCACTCCAATTCCTTGGTTAAAGGGACGTTCCATGATTTCCAATAGCTAACTTTTTGGGGAGTAGAGGAATATGCATTTTGTATGCAAGTAAAAACAGTTGATATAGAACTACCCAAAAAGTTAGTTAGTTTCTATGCTGCTTCAAGAAGATTCAGGGATGTGAACAAGACGATGGGTCAAGAAATGTAAATTACACCATGTACCGGAAGGACAGAAAAACTGATCTTCAGATTTCATTGAATTGTTTAAAATAACCCAAAAAACCAATATAAACTGGGATTAGAAACTAGAAGAGAAATCTTGCCTCTATTATAAAGCGAGTAGTAAAGCTCCCATTGACTTCAGCAAGGCCAGGTTTCATCTGAAGAGTACAATTTCACCTGAAGAATCATAAATTCATTGCACATTACTAACAGCTTCCCAAAAATTTCTTCTTATTACAAAACTAAAAATTGCTAACAGTAGAAAAGTAGGCTTTTAGGAAAAAAAAATTAAATGCCTCATTGTGAGAAAAGGGGAGAACAGAGTACATATCCAGTAAACACAGCCTAAGGCAGCAGCTCAATATTTTAGCCTGAGTTTTTCTGACCATGTGAATCTGCATATCACTCACAGTGAAATCACAAGGGCAAACATTCTTCAAAGAATGGGTCAGGACTGTATAACCAAAGTAATACAAGTGTATACACATTTTTTTCAACAGCAATAACAACTTATTCTGCACTAATTGGTTTCATTTGAGTGTGTCCCCCTCAAACAGGGCAAACAACATGACAAACTGTTAGGCTAGAAAAATTAATTAACTGTGCCTGAGAAAAGACAACACAAAATACAAAAATCAAGTAAAATTATACACAACACCTGGAGTAACTCAGTTTCACTCCTGTCCTAAAAAGGCAAATGACTGGTCTCATTCTATAGCTTTGTCCTCATTTTTCCACAAAAGCATAGCGTTATTAGTAAGTACTACCAGCTTAAGTTTTTAAGTGAAAAGAGAGCCAGCGAATCAGGAACAAGTGATGTAATGGTAATTATGCACACTGTACATTCCCACAGCTGCAAAAGAATAATTTCACAGGACAGCAATGCCAAATGCTGCAACAGCTAAAAGATCCTTACCAGGACTTTTCTGGAACTCAATTACTGTATGAAGTTTCATAGAAGTCATTTTAAAAATTTGAACTGGTAAGAATACATCGTACTATATACACCTGCTGAAATAACAGAACAAGAATCTTTCTAGTGGGAAAAGGAAGTGGAATCTGTTATTTCTGCATGATTTCAAATCTGTTTGCTAATGGCTATACTGTCAATTTGAAAAAGATTTAGAAAAAAGCAATATACTTTTTATTTAACGCAACCATCTGAAAATTCTAATTCTTGCCATAGATATTCTTTAATTAGCAGATTAGTGCTGGGCAGTCTGTGCTAAGAATATTGAACTAAGCATTTAGTACCACTTACTATGGACATAGCAACACAGCTTCCCATTTAGAAGCAAGACATCACGTCTGAGGGATCCACTGCTTAGCGTGGTTAGTTTTCTGTGTAGGCACAGCCTCCCTCTGGCGCACAGATTCCTCATATGTAAAATGGGAAAAATAGTTTCAAACCTTTTAAACTTTACTACCATCTTTGAAAGACCTAACGACGCTCTAGAGGCAAAGTATTATTGTGTAAAAAAAACCCAGTAATTTCTTATCTTCAGGAAGCGGAACTTCAGACATGTTGCAAGGATCTCACTTCTCATACTCCACACCAAGCCTGTGTGAAGCTGAAAGTATTCATTTCGGATTCAGAGGGAGAGTGATTCGGATCGCTGTCCCGATTTGATTTGTCCAAATCCAAATATATTTGGTGCCGAATCTTACTCAGTCATAGACTATACAGGCAGGCAATGCTGGCAGGAGCAACTGAGGGAGCAGCTGGATGGCAGCCCCGGGAGAAGCCGCAGGGGCTGGAGGTATTGAACCGGGAGCTGGGGGGCAGCCCCTATTTGTTGCCCCAGCTCCCAATTATTCCCCCCAGCTCCCCGATCATTTCCCCCCAGCTTCTCTGGCCTCTCCCAGGGCTTCCAGCAATACCTGCCTCGCCCCAGCAGGGGGACAGCCGGAGGAGCAGCCAAGGGAGCCGCGGCTTGACCCAGCAGCCCCAGGAGAAGCCACGGGGGCTGGGGAAATAGACAGGGGCTTCCCCCCAGCTCCCGGTTCGATTCCCCAGCTTCTAGTTTGATTCCCACAGCTTCTCTCAGGGCTGCTAGCACTGCCTGCCTCTCCCCAGCAGGGAGGCAGCAGGGGAACCGTGGCTTCTCCCGGGGCTGCTGGCTCAAGCCAGGGCCCAGGGCAGCTGGCTCAAGCTGGCTGCTCCCCGCGGCACTGCCTAGTACCTACCTGTACAGTCTATGGTCAAATCTCCAAGTTCCTCTGAATAGATTCGAAGGCTTCCAATTCGAGTTGGAGAGATTAATGGGTCTTTCAATTTGATTCAGATCCGGAGATTCAGCTGCTGAATCTCCTCCGAATAGAATCAGCTACCAAAGCTTCACACAGCCCTACTCCACACCCTTTTAAGATGCAGACAAATACTTCCCAAGGACAGCAGAAAGGTACATGAGAACAAGCCAAACTCCCTACTATTTGGTCTAATAAAAGATATCACCTCTACCATAAGTCCTGATTGCAAAGTCCCTACTGGCACTTACACACAAAGCTGTCTTCTTAAACTCAAATTTTCCAATCAGCTCCTGATTAAGCAAGAAGTGAAATTTCCCAGCTAAAATAAGCTGATCATTAAAACTCAAAGGTTGGGAAAAAATGGTCCTAAAAAAGTAAACAAAAACAGCCAGTTTGCCAACTTGAGTGGAGTTTGTTCCAAACCCTGAAGGGAGGAGACTGAGTGAATTGCAGATCCTCAAAATGATATCAGAAAAGCACAAGGGAAAGAATTTTCAAAAAAGTGCCATATGTGCAAAATTTGCATTCTTAATGTTCCATTCTCCCCCCCGCCCGGCCCCTGCCCTGCAAAAAAGGAGATACTAACAAACTGAAACTTTCCTTCCTTGGAGTAATAAGGTGCACAGATCTATGATACTGGGTCCCTATTCTATGCAGCCTTTGAAGGAGACAAAAATCTGTGAATCAGTGACAAGAGGCATGGTTCTCCTCTGCAAAACCATCAGCAACTACTCGTATGGACGGCTCCAGGGGTCTGGCTGCCTTTCCTGTTTGAAAAGTGAACATCAGTTCAATTGCTAATTGGTTCAATCTATGCAGTTTAGAGAAACCTACAAAAATTGAATCGATTCAGCCTTGGGCTTTTTGACTGTCTGTACTTAGGCTAGCTGCTGTTTAAACAGTAAGAAAAATTAAACTTTAATATTAAATCAGAACAAACTTCCTGAAAAGCAAGGAAATGAGTTAACAACGAACTCTGAATGTCAAGTAATAATCTCATGCTTGATGCCCCATTCAGGGTAGATGGGACCTATGCAACATAATTTTCCAAGAAAGTACATTTGCTCCTAAAACATAGTTAAGTGTTCATCTTAATCACAATGAGGTCCATAAAATCTCTGAGGATCCATTTTTACAGTAGCTGCCCCTCAGAGGAAGGAACTAAATATAGTTATGTCCAGATGAAAGAGTAAAACCACCTTAAAAAAAAAATCACTGGAATCTGAACACAGTGACTGGAGACCCAGCTTGTAGACAGTAGAAAATATAACACAGTAACACACTTATAGATTTCAACATGTAAAGTATATGATCTTTGTGTCCAGGAAGTTGACACAACCTCTGACGGAATCAACTCTGAATTTGGAAATGGAGTTAAACAATTTGACTTTGTTGTTGTTGAAATACAACAGCTAAGCCACTTTGAAATTCAGAATGACAGCCCAAAAGTTAGGTCACAGTGACCTCCAACATCAAGCTGGCAACAAGTACCTAATACTTTTCCCATCTTTGAGGTGTGACAGAAAATTGCCTACCATAGTATTACACTTGGCTAAGGAGCATACTAAGGAATATGCAGCTCTTCTAAGGAATGTGTTGACCTCATAAGCCTAAACTATAGGACTTAATATATTTTTGCATGAAAATCTTATCCAAGTGAGTTTTCTGATTGTTAAATATAAACATTTTACCAAGTAAGCCTCTAATTCATATTTGAAAGGTTGCCTTCCTCCCCTGAGGAAGAAGAATTTCCTTCATGGACATGTGCGTGTGCATTCCTAGAGAAAACAGCACATCTCTGTGGTCTCATCTTTTTTGTAGACATCTGCCATGCCACACTCCTGTGAAGGCGAGTAAGAAAACAGGTGCTCAAGATTATCTGCATTGCTACTCCACAGATGTGTGTGGTGGGAGGGAAAGAAATTTCATTTTTCACCTTTTAAATCCCCCGAATAAAAATCTCTAGACAATGAAAGAAATCAGGGCACTGAATTTTCCTTTAGTACTTTTTGATGTGGCAAGCAGAGAGCTCTGAACATCTCAGCATCTTCCTCTTCATCAAATGGTGACAGAACACAGAAATATTAGGCAGAGGCTGGGGGAGGGGTGGGGGGGAGTGGCCTTGTGATTACTCTTTCCATCAGTTTTCTCAGCCTAAAAAAGAAGAGATCAGAGTGCTGTTTTGTACTGCAATACAAAATTCCTGCCCAGAGTCCTACACTTTGGTCAAGGGAGATTCCTGTAAAACTTGTGTCACCAGGCTCCAGCCTTGAAGGTACAGGTGGGGCCCTTAACCCATTTGCTGTACTGAGAGATACAGAGACCAGGGAAAAAGCATGCTGCAGAATGAAGGAACAGTTAGGGCCTCAATACCCCTGGCCAGATTCTCCTTTTTCTATCTATTTTAAATGCCTCTCAGTCATTCTCTGCATCTGAAAACATCTGCAAAATATGGACTGGATAGCTGCTCTGCAGTCAGTTACAGATACAAGCACAGGTTCCAAAGGCTGGGCAGGAAGCTTCCCTACAGCTAGAAATTGCAGCTTCAACCTGTATTCACCCAAGGGAAGAAGCTGCTGCTGCTTGTGCCAATCTTCAAGCCACCCAGGGACTTTTGCTACTGAAGGGCAGCTGCTGCCTCCTGGGAACTGAGAGGAGAAAGATTGCAGGAAACTCTGCCACAGCCTGACTGCACAAAGCAGGCACAGATTTCCAGAATTTTTTACTCTCCCCTTGTCTCATCCACAATGCTGCACTTTGCACTGCTGATTGGTGGAGGGGCCATGCTTGCAGCTCCCTCCTGATTGCAGTTAGCCTCCCCACCTATCAGGAGCAAGCTGCAAGCAGGGCCCCTCCACTAATCAGCAAGGAGGGAGGTAAGGAGGAAAGGAGGGGGCACATGGGGGGCCATGATTAAAGGAGCCGCAGCACAGCCTACTTCTGCCGTGAATTTGGTAGGTCCTTATCCATGGGTCACACTTGACCTGTGGGCCAAAGGTAGAGCGTCCCTGCTGTATGCCAATGAAGTTAGGTGTTCAGGGTCTGAGGATACTGAGCTTTTTTCTCCACCCCCAGGCCTCTCTCCCTGCCCCACCCTCAAGCCCCGCCTGCTCCAGTTTATCCTGCGGCAGAGAGAAGCTGGTACGCCTGCCTGTGATAAAGGACTTGCATGAGAAAAAAAATCTGTTTGTCATAGGGGACCCATACTTTTTCTGTCGTTAAATAACAGTCTTGATTTGCCTTCCAAACTAGAGTGCTTAAGGGCCAAGTACCATGCACCTTGTTATGCATGAGTTGTAAAGAAAATTATAGTAGTTTTGTCTAACCCACATTTCTCCAATTTGTTGACAAGAAAAATACATGGGACTTTGTCAAAAGCCTAACTGAAGTCCAGTTACACTATATCCACTGCATTCCTTTCATCCACCCAGCTAGTTATTTGGTCAACTCAGGAGATCAGGTTTGTTTGCCACAATCTGTTTTTAGCAAATACAGGCTGGTTGCTCAAGATCAGTCTTTCCTTCTCCAAGTACTTGCAAATGAAACTGGATTAGACAAGAACAGTAAACTGGCTGAAGAACGGAAGAGGAGGTAGCAGTGGGTTGGAATAATTAGACTGGAGGGAGGGGAATAGTAGAGATAGTAGACTTCTGCAAGGATTCGTGTTGGCAACAATCTTGTTTAACATTTCAATGAATGACTTCTAAAAGGGAAAAAAAAAAGTAGTAGCTGACTAACTACTGACTAGGGATGTAAATATCTTAAAATATTATCCTCCAATTTTATTGGTTAAACAGTTAACCAATAACTAATACCTAGTTAAGTGACCTTTGGCAGGAACTTACAGCTTCACTGTGCTCCCAGCACTGTGTGGGTCTCAGGCCACTGGCAGGGAGCTGGGCACCACTACAGGTAGGCTGGGAAGACCTACCACCGTGCCAAGACTCTCAGTGCTGTAGCAGGAAGGCCCTGCCTGAGCCCTGTGAGGGGCCTGACACCTTCCTCTCTCCCCATGGCGGCAGGATCTGGGTACAGGAGAGAGCACAGGAAAGGTCCGCAGTCCCAGCCCCTGCAGGTGGGGAAGCTGCCCTCTAGTGGCTCAGCCACACTCACCGCCCCCTGCCACAGCTTGCTCCCCACCAGCAGCCTGGGACCCATGCAGCACCCACATGAAGACATAAGGGGACAGAGCCAATCCTGCCAGAGGTCACTAAACAGTAAACAGGAAGCAGTAAACAGTATAAATGTAATCGTTGCTTAACCATTTACAGCCGTACTACTGACCCATTATTGCTGACCACATGAAGTTAGAAGGCACTGGAGAAAGAAGAGTGTGTCATATAGGAAGAACTGAATAGTCAGGAGCACTGCAGCAACAGCCCTGGGATGAAGTTCGATGGCACAAGTGCTTCAGTGTGGGGCCAGTCAGCAGGTGTCCCCACACTGAAACACCCTCGTGCCCCAGCCAGCCCCTGAATGTGCACTGCTGTGGAGTGCTTTTTGGGTTTTTTTTACTCTGCAGCAGGATATTACGTGCATTTACAAGTACTATCCTGCTGCAGAGTAAATGCATTTACTCCAGCCTAATATGGGTGCACGTGTAAATGCTGAGACCTTTACTGTGCAGCTAATTAGTGGGCTGTGCAGTAAACATCTTGTGCAGATGTACCCAAGGACTAATAAAAAGTTTGTTATATATAACACAGAGTTTTGTCTTCTGAAAACAGGAACAAAAAAACGCAAAGATATTATTCTGTCACAGAACAATTGGTAGCTAGTAATGTGGTGCTGCCATAAAAAAAGGAAAATAAAATCCTAGGATGTGTTGGCTGGGGCAGACATAGGGAAGTATTACAGCATGCAAGGCAATGGAATACTATGCACAATTCCAGTCCAGAAAGAGGAATTTAAACTGGAACACATGCAGAGAAGAGCCACTATGCATCCAAATTCTATCTTATGAAATAAGATTACATGGGCATGGCTTGTTTAGCCTAGGAAAATGAAGGCTAAAGGAAAAAGGGCTGCACTTAATAAATGCAACAGGACATAAACAACAGGGAGAAAGAAAACATATTATGGACAACATCGACACAAGAGCAACTGGGCATTAAACTGGCTAGTTTCAAACAATTAAAAGAATACAGTTTTGGAGCAACCTTTCAGATTAAATAGCAAAAGCAAACAACCTTTCTGTTTGCAAGGTATAGGTTAATAAGTTTATGAACAGGATTATGATGAGCTTGACTCCAACAACAGGGCTCTAAACTCCGTGTCCAGCAGAGCCCTTTCAGCACTCGTTCTTGTGACTAATCAATTCCAAGATGAGCATAAATCTTAGAGAAGATGCAAAATACCAGTTCTAAATGAAAAACCCTGTAGGATGTACTGCATTGTATACACATTCACAAACCTGCACACACCTCTGAGAAGAAAAACTTCTGACAGTGGGACAAAGTTTTAACAGCAAGACTGCTTCTAAGCAGTAATCTCCCCAGCCATAAATACTATTAATTTGAATACAGTTTTTCAAATCATTGCAACATGAATTCAGCAATCCCTTAATTTGAACCTGATCACTGATCACAGTGATCCAGCAGCTCACTGATGGGTCTTGAGGTGACAGACACTTTAACATGCTCCTTATAAGCAGAGATCCTGGTTTTCTCCGATTAAAAAAAAAACAAAAAAAAAAAAACCCCAATTTTCAGTTAAAAAAAAGTAACCCCAAATCCACATTTTTCCTTCATTTAAAATGAAACACCACTATATACATCTCTCTGCATATTAGTGGTGTTTCATTTAAATCACGGAAAAATGTGGATTTGGAGTTACTTTTTTTTAAACCAAAAATTGGGGATTTTTTAAAATCAGAGAAAAGCAGGATCCCTGCTTATAAGACACCAAGCAGCCAAAATGAGACAAGAAGTTGGGTTGTAGAGACAGCAGGAGATTTATACCAGTGATTCTCACCTTTCAAAGACTGCCCAGAGGTGTAAGGAGTCGGAGGTAAGCACCGGTCCAGGCTCTTCCCTGCCTGGCTGCTCCCCCACCCCCCGAGCAAGGAAGGAAGCATTGTAGTAAATAAGGTAGGGTTTGTTGGTTTTTTTAAATGGGGTGCCTCTCAATTCACAAAAGTTATGAATAGTTAGGTGAGAGCTAAAACTCTCGTTCACACCCAAACATCCATACTGATAATGCTTATACTTGTACGGGATTTGCCCTAGAGCACAAGCCTATAAACTCTTCTTACCAAATGTGCCCCCATCCCCATCGACAGCTAGCCATTGATACACACAGCCAGTGCACCTCATGAATGAAGTTACAGGGCTGGACTAGCCACTGGAGGCCAGACTGCACCTCACAGTTCCCTGTTTCTGTGTCTTCTAACCCCCTTACATATCTGCCTCCTCCCTATATTGGTTAGAAGCTGGGTGACGTCCTCTTTGGCATTTAACCCTTCATTTTCCTTGCACACACTCAAAACTGCCAACTAATCCCTCCTCTGACAGTCAGACCATGTGCCCCCCACACAGCTGGCTGGGCAAAGGAGCAGAGTCCAATCCCATTCAAAATCTGGAAGAAGCACAGCACATACCACAACTTCAACCATAAGAACAGAAATATGCACTAAAACAAAAAACTAAACAAGCATGCGCACGCACACACACACACACACAGGCCTCCCTGTCTTTCAATGGCAGTAAATTCTTCCTGGTGTCGTTGCTTCTCGTTGCTAAAGCTCAACCTTCAGCTGCAACATCATGCCTTCCTGCTATACAGTCCTCCCTCCCTTTCTTCTCCCACTACTGTCCTTTTACTATCAAGAAAGCCCAGCTCCTGGGTGTACTGATTCACTGACTCCTCCCTGGGAGACGGGCCACGTTAGTAGCAGTGAAACCTTCAAACCTTTCTAGCCAGCCCATCCTCTGAGAGGACAGTATATGGCTGCAAGGAGGATGGGAGGAAAGAGGCAGAATTTGCTTAAATTCCATCACCCTATGGTTGTGACAAGGCAGCAACAACAACCAATTCAGAGGTAGGGAAAACTCTACCCATTCTCAGAGCCAAAACCCAGTAATGAAAATTCATCATCTATCTCTTTCGAAGCGACATTTGAGTGTCAACTTCCAAAACCCTAAAACGTGTTGCACAAAAAAGATCTCCAACCTGATTCATACTTTTCTTTGAAAAAAAATTACTATTGAATGACCAAGAAACATGTCGAAATAATGAAATTTATCAAGTAAACTGTAATTAGGTTTACAATCTTTAACCTCTCACATTTGCAGTGTCCGAGTAATATGACATTTCAGCTGTACCAGAAGTTATGAAATGCTAGACATCATTAAAATTTTGCATTTCTGTGGAATCTCCTTTCAGATGATCCTGAAGTATACTACAAGCCTCATGATGCCACTGTTCTTACAGCAAAAAAGCACTGCAAAAACAGTGGTTTACAGACTTCTCTTTTCATTCTAAAGTTTCATTATTTTTCTTTTTTTACTTTGTATAATGTATAAATATTAACTTTTTAGTGGCAATATCTATTACAATGCCCATTTTAAATTCTAAGAATCCAGGGTACAGAGAATAAAAACACAATCTTCCCAAGGACAAATTTGGAGTCCATGGCAAAACTGTACCTGGCAGATACTTCAAATATTTTTTCCTTTGTAATTTTTACTGAAGAAAAATTAAAAAAGTCAAATGCAGCCTTCAGCAACATCCAAGTAGCTCATGGTCTGCAAATTCTGCCATAAGTTACATTTGTGACATATCAATAACTAAGAGTTGCGCAGCTGTGACAGAACGCAATTTAACCCTGGAAGCAGAAACTTCATTATTAGTTTGGTTGATGTACATGCCAGATGAAATCAAGCTTATTCCTTCACTTTGGTTGGGTAACAAAAGTAAAAAACACAAAAGCCCCAACAAAAAAAATTTTAGGGAGCAAACAACAATATTAAGGATGAAGGTTTCAGCTGTAATTTGATTGTAAAAAATAATAAAGATCCCTGAAAAAACATTGTGATTATCAAAAGGTCACCTTTAATGTGAATTCACTGAATTCCTCAACTTAACTTTGAGAGCAAGCCAAACAGTTGAAAGCATCAATAAGTGGCCAAGTTAACAAATCAACCTTAACTCTGCTTTCTTGGCAAGATCAGTCTCCTACGCTTACTTATTAACAAAACATGTTAATTTGCAACCACTTCTTTGGTGACAATAAATAAATTTAATCTTCCTTTAGACATCTATGCTCTCATGAGAGCTTTAAAAACTTATATGAACAGTGTAGATATATTAGATTTGGAAAAGACATCGCATCTGTGTACACTTATTACCAGAATGCTAAAGATACTCACAGTGCAGAATTTGTTTTGTATTTAGTTACTAGCCAACTGCCTGTCAAGAATGACAGGGCACCGCCACCCACCACTCCATGCCACTGCTGCCTCCCAGGAACTGGGGCAGCGGGGGAAGCTTGCACATGGCCACCGCCACCCACTGTCTGGCACGGCCACAGAGCCACATCCGGCTGTGTGCAAGCTGCCCCCCCAACTCCGCATCCAGCCCGGTGCACCCCCACACACACCCCGCTGCTCTGTGTCCAGGCGCACAACCCAACCCCCACTGCTCCATGTCCAGCCCCGCACCCAGAGGTGTACTGAGGCCCTGGGCAAACAAAATTGGAGGCAGCCTCGCCGCAGGAGCTGGGCTGCTCCCTGCCCTGCTATGGCCAAACATACACACACTGGCACACACATGTGGGCATGCACACAGACAGGCATATACTCTACTCTCACTCACTCTCTGCACACGGACATGCAGGCACAAACACACTCTCCCGCCTGCCACGAACAGATGCATACACACACACAAACTCACGCACACACGCAGATGGGTGCACACTCTACTCACTCACTCTCTGCACATCAGCACACAGAAAAACACTCTCCCTCCTGCCATGAAAAGACATGCACACACAGACATGCACACACACATACATGCAGACAGGTGCACACTCTACTCACTCACCCTCTGCACCTGGACACAGACACAAACATACTCCCTCCTGCCATGAACACAGACACATGCATGCACACATGCAAACTGGTGCGCACTCTACTCACTCTGCACGTGGACACACAGACCCAAACACACACTGCCTGCCATGAACAGACACACGCACGCACATGCGCAGACATATGCACAAACAGAAGCAGATGCTTATAGGTGGCCTGATACGTCCACACAGATGCACACTCACACGCAGATAGACATGTGCATGCTTTTTCTCAGCTGGCCCTGCTGCTATTAAATTGATCTTTTCAATTTAATGATTGCCCACGTGTAGAAAAGAGGCACAGGAAGCAGCACTGAGGCTGGAAGAGGAGGTGGGGGTGACAGGAGCAGTCCTACTTTTCCTCAGCTAGCCCCAGTGCTAAAGTGCTCCTGGAAATTTTTTTTTTCTTCCCCCTGTGGAGGTGGGGCTATGGGAGGTTGAAAAAGGAGGTGGGGTGATGGGGGCTCCCATTTTTCCTCAGCTGGCCCCAGCGCTATTAAACTGATCTTTCCAATTTACTGATTTCCAATTTGTGCTAAAGGGGCACAGGGAGCAGCTCCACCGAGGCTGGAAGAGGCGGCCCCAGCGGAGGAGCTCCCACTTTTCCTCTGCTGACTCCAGCGCTTGTAAAGTGCTCGTGGCAAAAAAAAGTTTTGCCTTTCTGGAAGTGGGGCACGGGAGGCTGTAGGAGGAAGTGGCGGTAACAGGAGGGCTCACGCTTTTCCTCAGCTGGCCCTGGTGCTATTAAATTGATCTTCCCAAGATGTGGTAAAGGGGCACGGAGGCTGCAGGAGGAGGCAGAGCCAAAGGAGGGGCTCCTGCCTTTCCTCAGCTGGCCCCACCGCTCCTAAATTGCTCGTAGCAATTTTTTTTTTTTTTTGTCTCTGTGGAGGTGGGACAGAGGGAGCCACCAAACTGGAGGCTGCAGGAGGTGGCGCACCAGTGGAGGGGCTCCTGTTTTAACTCAGCCAGCCCTGCCCCTGCCCACCTGGCCACGCAGCCTATTAGGACATGCACACTTTGCACAGTTGGAGAAAGCATTATAGATGGACAAACGCTTTTATCACCGCATGCACAGTTGGGCAAAAGTTACAGACAGACAGACAAACTAAGGCTACTATTATATTTGAATGTTAGACGTTGTGATTCCAGTAGTGTTAAACTAGCGCACAACCAACAGGGCTGGTGCCTTCAGTGTCCTGAACAGGAACCAAAACTTAAGATAAACCTGGTGCCTGGGAAGGCGCACACGTGTCACAATGTTTAATGATATGGTATCCCATACATCAGTTAATGAATAATATATAACAGATTGGATAGCTCATAAAGATAAACACACTTTCAATACTGTGCATAATACTTTGCTCCCATTCCTTTTGTTCTTTTTGTAATATGGATTGTAATACAAAGTTGTGTACCTAAGTATATTAGCTCTATGTTTAATAAAAGAGAAGGCAGATGGGAATCAGGACACAATGACTTCTACAAACTACGTATCAGAGTTTGCCGACGTCTTGTCTATGGCCGGCATAACCACATGGAGGGCGGAAATCAGCACAAGCACAGCACAAACAACAGTACGGCCTTCTAGTTCTGTGATAACTGATACAATGAACCTCTTGTCTCCAAGTTGTTGGTAACAGTAAGGTAATTGCATAAAGGCAGAAGCGAGACTGAATATCATGACCAAATTATACAATTTTCAAATGTTTATCTTAAATTTATCTGTAACTCCAGATTTTCAGTATTTTGAAACACTGGGTGTGGCAGGAGGGGCTGTTAGTTCATTTTTAATAGGAAAGTCTCCATATTATAAACACATACAACCCTTTTAGAGATTGTCAGAGATATGCCCCCACAGGCTGGCCCACAGGTTGGATCCAGCCAGCAGAGATGTATTATATGGCCTACAGCGCTGCTGTATATCTCAGACTAAAACATACATGCACACAGCACATGGGGCCAGTTCAGCATGCATGCTGCATGCAGGGCCAATCCTCAGGCCTGATCTAGTCCACAAACCAGCCGTCCTGCACTACTCGTCCAGTCCACCTGGCCTGATGAGTTTGACACCCATAAATTAAGGGATGGTTTATCTTTAAATAAGTACCTTTTACTAAACCTAAAAATTTAATTTGTTAAAGTTTTTGACTGGTCTGTCCTTAGTGTCCTCTCCTCCACTGATATTTGAATTGTTTGAAGATATTTATTGGAAGACAGAAACAAAGCACGTAGACCAAAAAAACAGGAAGCTGGGATTCTTATAGATTTCAGAAGCTCTTCATGCTCAGTAGCTATCTAGTCAGCCTTAGGGTCAGTTCCCCCTTTGTCCAAATCTTTTCTCCTAGCTTTAAAATATATATGGCAAGACAAAGTAAGAAGACTTGCTGCAAAGCTAGAGAGGGTCTGATCCAAAACTATAACCCACCCAGTAACACTTGCTGTCTTGCCACTAGACACCCTTTAGAAGTTCACAGTCACATTCTAATAATCCTGAAGACATGTTGTACGAACCATCTTTCCTTTTTAAAATTAGCCCTCAACTGGACAGTAGTGCAATTTGGAAATTACTTTGAGGAATTAAGGGAATTCAAAGCGTTTCCAATTCCAAAGCTAGCATGCATAAAACTACTTCCGGTTATCACTGTACAACATGACCCTGTACCACACAGACATGGCCTGCTCCAAATGGGCCTGGTTATCCAAAATCTTGTTTCTAACAGGAAATAACTTTCAACTCTAAGCATCTCCATAATTATTTGTGATGCACAAAGGACTGCCTTCAAGTGAGAAAATGTAATTTACAGTTCAGAGCAAGACTGCACTTTTAAGAAGGTGTCTTAATCACATGACAGCACACACTTTCATGAAACAGCATAAGATATGAAAGTCAGATTCATTTTAGTTCAGATCAACACAAGGGGTTTTGGGCTTGTCTATGGTAGGGAACATGACAGGCAACTGATGACCATTCCAGAATAACTATTCTGGCAAAGTTAGCAATTCCAAAACATCCCAACGAAGACCTTTTTTTCCCTAGAATAAAACTGACCAGAATTAGTCTGTACTGTGAGCATAGTAACAATTTCAGAACAAAGTCACTTTTGTTTCAGAATTGTGTAGATCACTTTTTGATGTCCAAGGAAAAGGAAAATGCTGAAAGAACCATGACATTCAACCAGTCAATCTGGCACATGTTACACTCAAGACACAGTCACTTCTTAAAGCAAATAATGATGTGATAAAACAAGGAGTAAACCGCAAAATTATTACACAAAGAAGCATGTAATAACTTTGTAGCCAATTCCTATCATAATTGAACGTGTGGCCAGGCTGGGGCTCCCAACCCCGGGGTGCACTCCTGTGGCTAGGAAGGAAGTGTGATTGTCAGATCCCATGATGCCTTCACTTGCACATCTGCCCAGGCCTCAGTGAGGAAGCTCTAGAAAATGTATTGGGAGTTGTGCTCATGGGCAAAGTTCCAAAAATAAAGAGAAAGTAACAAAAGTTCCCAATTACTATAATGTAATTCTTGCTTCAGAAAAGGTAGAAATTAAGAGACAACACCAATCAACTAATTATGCTATTTCTTCCAAGATCTTCTAAAAATCAGGCCAAGTAGAGATTTGAAACCAAAAAAACAGAAAAGAATAAAATCAATTCACAAAATTGTATATGGCGAAGTGTTCACATTAAACTGGGAAACACTGAACACAAGATAAGAGCAAGCCCCTTCAACTGGCCACCCTGTTCCAGGGCAGTTGTGACTGCTTTTCAAAGAAGTCCTAATTTTTTTAAAAGGAAGTACAGAAATAATACATCTTATTCAAGATGTCATGATTTAAGATAGGAAAAGATTAAATAAATTATAGGAAAACCTTTGCAAATATTTATGATAGAACATAAAGGTATACCAACCTTAAAATGCAAAAAAAAGCAATATATAAGCTTCCATTTGCTGTCAGAAATGAAGTTGACTGCAAGATTTCAGGTAGCAGTTTGCGCAAATAATAGTCGAGCTTTCTTTTTCTAAGAATTGCTGCAATCTGGGGGGAAAAGAAAATGACACACTTTACTAAAATCTTCCTTTTGCATACTGTAAGGGAAAAAAGACTTATAAAAGAAGACATTCACATAAGCAATACATCAAAGCCTTTTTAAATGCATTGTGATACTTGTACAAACTAAACAGATTTTGTTTGAAACTGCTGCAGTTGTCAGGATATTTATAACAGAAAATACACCAGGCAATCTTAGATTGTGAACATAGGAAGAATTTTATCACCTTGCTACTTTTGGCCATAAGAGTAGGAAAAAGTCTGTAAACTATTCACACTATTATGATCTGCACAGCATTTTGTGTTCCCAGGGTACCAGGCTGTCTCTAAAATAAAGGTCAGAATATGCCATACTAGTCCAAGCATTAGCCCTACTCAGTTCCCACAAAATGGGGAGGTATTTCATTAAGATCTGAACTCCAACCAGCTTCAGAAGTTGTTGTTTTTTTTACTTGATATGCAAAACTTCCTCAAAAAATCTTCAGTCCAAAAACTAAACAGAGAACAGAATAACCCTATCATTTCTGCAAAATGTGCCTGATGAGGAGGGTCTCTCTTGCAACATATCACACAATGTGCATCAACCCTCAGAAAAAAGGCAAAATATGAATGATACATATGCACAGAAGTCAATTTAATTTCCAGTTATATGTTTTATAAAGAACAGTTATTTAGCACGCTGTAAACATGACTTATGCTACATGGCGTTCACACAAATTTTACTCTAAATGCCCATGACCCACACATTCGAGAGACTGCATCTCTTTCTAAAAGGTAGTATGCTTTCCGATATAGGTATATATATATGTTTTGTTTTTTTTAATTAGATTTATATCCCACCTCAGAGGCTTACAGTAAACAGACAACCCCTGCCCCCCCCCCCAAAACAGGAAACGAGTAATTTCCCAAACAACAACCCCAAAACTTAAGAAAGCCAACTCCCCATACCAACAGCTGCTTCCTTGCCTAAACATTCATATAAGGGAACCCTGTAGGCAAACCCAATTGTCCTTTGCATGCAAATATAAGAAACCTCTTCCTATTCCCCAGTCCCCTAGTCATCCATTCCCACTCCCCTGCCCCACCACAAAAAGAGGTCCCTTATTCCAATGTCCCCTTCCAAGCCCCTCTCTTACAGGAGGTGCTCTGGTCATCCCAAGGGGTCCAGGGAGTGGGCTGCATGAGTCTAGCCCGTGCACCACATGTAGTGTGTAGAGCTGGGGCCGGCACATGGGATCAGTCCAACACCCCACAGGTCAGGTTAAATGGCTCCACAGGTAGGATCCAGCTCACAGACTGTATGTTTGACACCTTGGATCTATATTATACAAGGCAGTGCCTTGCTGAGGTACACTGCAACTGCTCCCTGCACTCGCTCCCAAACCTGAAGTCATGTAGCTGCAATTAATGTAGTACTACTTGCACACAAATAGGCTCTGCCTTGCAGCAGAGCTTGATATGCATGTAGTCTCCATTAATGCAGCAACTCTGCTTCTGTTTCAGAAATAAACCACCTCAGACTGTGTCTCAGTAGGTACTGTTTAGACATGCCCACAGTTAACACACTAAACCTGCGCTCCATGCTCTGACTTCCATTGAATATAGAGTCAAACTCAAGAACTCTGGGTGCAAGGGTGAAGGGGACAGGCTCATGGGGTGTTCTCCTCAATTCTTCCAGTCAAGAGAAAGGGCCCAGGCAGGTGTAGATGCATCCCGCAGATTACTGCATGGCTACACAGATGGTGTCGCCAGCAGGGCTTTGGCTTCTTCAACCATGGGATGTTGTTCCAAGAAGGATTGGTAGGAAGAGACGGGATCTACATGACAAAAGAGAAGGAAGAGCATCTTTGCAGACAGGCTTGCTAACCTAGGTTTGCTGGGGGACGGAAAACAAAGCCCTGAGTGGGGAAGCAGGGGACCTAGAAGAAAAGCAAGCAGAAGGTGGCAGCAGGGGAGGCCTCATTCTTCCTGAGAAAGTAGGGGCAATCTGCTAGTCATCTCAGGAGTCTGTACATAAATGCACGGAGCCTGGGAAACAAGCAGGAAGAATTGGAAGTCCCCACACAGTCAAGGAACTATGACATGACTGGACTAACAGAGACATGGTGGAAACTCCCATTACTGGAGCCGTCATGGATGGGTACAAACTGTTAAGGAAGGACAGGCAGGGGGGGAAGAGGGGAAGGAGTTGTTCTATATGTAAAAAAGCTGTATGATTGCTCAGGGATCCAGTATGAAGCTGGAGATTGTCCTTGTTGCTGTCCCCTCTGACCCTAACCCAGAGACTTTCAACAGGCCTATGGTCCTGGTGGGAGTCTACTATAAACCACCAGACCAGGAGGGTAAGGTAGATGAGGTTTTCTTCAAACAGCTAGCAGAAGTTTCCAGATGACAGGCCTTGCCTCTTATGGGGGACTTCAATCACCCTGACATCCGCTGGGAGGGCAACACAGCAGTGCGCAGGCAATCCAGGAAGTTTTTGTAGAGTGTTGGGGACAACTTCCTGGTACAAGCATTGGAGAGACCAGCTAGGGGTCACCCTCTTCTTGACCTACCACTCACAAACAGAGAAGAATTGGGGGGGGAACATAGAAGTGGATGGCAACTTGAGCAGCAGCAACCATGAGATGATTGAGCTTAGGATCCTAAGGAACGGATATGTAGAGCAGCAGAGGAAGGATCCTGAACTTCAGAAAAGCAGACTTCAATTCACTCTTGGAACCAATGGGCAGGATCCCCTGGGAGGCCACTCTGAGGGGGAAAGGAGTCAAGGACAGCTGGTTGCAATTTAAAGAAACCTTACTGAGGGTGCAGAAATGAACCATCCTGATACTAGCAAGTAAGTAAGGCAGAACACTAGCTTGTCTTAGCAGCGAACTCTTCAGTGAGCTAACCCACCAAAAGAAAGCTAACAAGTGGAAACTTGGACAAACAGCTAGGGACATTGGTGATGTGTAGTGGGTGCACGTGCACCCCGAGATAAGCGGTGCACCCCCTGTGAGAAGCACTGCCAACACTGCCAGCAGCACCTGTAGGCAGTCGCCGCTTGTCACCCCTCTCCCTCTCACTTCCAACACTGCCAATGGCATCTGCGGGCGGTCCCTGATCGCTGCTAGCCGCTGCAGAAGCGGGAGGTTGCCGACACTACTGCAGCCACCTGCGGGAGCTCCCCGCTCGGCCCACCTCTGCCGCCAACACCATTGCGGCTGCCTGCGGGAGCTCACCGCTCACCGCCGCCATGCCCCCGCCGCTGCCGCCTGCGAATGGTTGTCATGTGGCCCCAGCCTCCAGGGGCAGACGACATTCATGAAAAGGGAGGAGTAAAAGAGTATTGCTTGGGCATGCAAAAATGAAAATCAGGAAGGCCAAAGTGCAACTGGCAAGGGATGTGAAGGGTAACAAGAAGGGTTTCTACAAATATGTCAGCAATGAGGAAGATCAGGGAAAATGTGGGTCCCTTACTGAATGGAGGAGACAACCTAGTGACACATGATGTGGAAAAGGCTGAAACACTCGATGCCTTTTTTATCTCAGTCTTCAGAGACAAGGTAATCTCCCAAACTACTGTTCCTGGAAGTATAGTTTGGGAGAGGGTGAGCAGCCAACAGTGGCAAAAGAACAGGTTAGGGACTATTTAGAAAAGCTGGACACACAAGTTCAAGTGCTGAGGGAGTTGGCTGTGATTGCAGAGTTGATGGCCATTATCTTTGAAAACATGTGGCAGTCAGGAATGGTCCTGGGAACTGGAAAAGGCCAAATATAGCGCCCATCTTTAAGAAAGGGAAAAATGAGGATCAAGGGAACTACAGACTGGTCAGCCTCACCTCAGTCCCTGGAAAAACTATGGAGCAGGTCCTCAAGGAATCCATTTCTAAACACCAGGAGGAGATGATGATTAGGAATAGCAAGCATGGATTCACCAAGGGTAAGTCATACCTGACCAATGTGGTTGCTTTCCATGATAAAATGACTGGCTCTGTGCATGGGGGAGAGTAGACATGATATACCTTGACTTTAGCAAGACTTTTGATACAGTCTCCCACAACGTTCTCACAAACAAGCTCAAGAAATACAGGCTAGATGGATGGACTGTAAGGTGGATACAAAGTAGCTGGATCATTGTGCTCAAAAGGTAGTAATCCATGGCTCGACATCTAGTTGTCAACCACTATCAAGTGGTTTGCCCCAGGGGTCGTGTCCTGGGGCTGTTTTTCTTCAATACCTTCATCAATGACCTGGAAGCTGGGATGGAGTGTACCCTTGGCAAGTTTGCAGATGACACCACACTGGGGGGAGTAATAGATATACTGGAGGGCAGGGCTAGGATTTAGCAAGACCTTGAAAAATTGGAGGACTGGACCAGAAGAAATCTCATGAGGTTCAATAAAGACATGTGCAAAGTCCTGCATGTAGGACGAACCAATCCCATACACAAATACAGACTGGGGACCAACTGGCTAAGCAGCAGCTCTACAGAAAAGGACCTGCTGGTTACAGTGGACAATAAGCTGAATATGAGGCAATAGTGTGCCCTTGTTGCCAAGAAGGCTAATGGCATACTGGGCTATATTATTAGGAGCATTGCCAGAGGATCGAGGGAAGTGATTTTTCCCAGGGATTCAGAACTGGTGAGGCCACATCTGGAGTACTATGTCCATTTTGGGGTCCCTCTATAGTAAGGATGAAAACAAATTGGAGAGAGTCCAGCAGAGGGCAAAAAAATGGTTAGGGGGCTGGGGCACTTGATTTATGAGAAGAGACTGAAGGAACTGCACCTATTAGGCTAGAACAGATTGGTAGGGGAATGGGGGGGGGACTTAATAGCAGCCTTCAGCTACCTGAAGAGTGGGTCCAAAAAGGATAGAGCTAGACTGCTTCAAGCGGTTACAGATGAGAGAACAAGTAATGGTCTTAAGTTGCAACTGCAAAAGTTTAGGCTAGATATTAGGAAAAAAAAAAAAAACTGTCTCACTAGGTGGGTAGTAAAACACTGAAACAGGTTACCTGGAGAGATTGTGGAATCTCCATCCCTGGAGGTTTTTAAGACCCAGTTAGACAAAAAGCCTTGGCTGGGATGCTCTAGTTGGGGATGGTCCTGCTTTGGGCTAGAATTTCCTGAAGTCCCTTCCGACCCTAATTCTATGATTCTATGACACAGTTTTTGTCTTTGACACACTGATGATCTAACCTCAGAATACCTAAATTCATCACCTAAATTTCCTTAAGCACCATGGAACTTTCTACTTTAAGGATAAACCTCATCTACGCAGGTGAAAGATTCTTTTTAGGACAGTTGGAAATTTTAGAACCAACTCCCGCAGAAAACCACAAGCCATCACAAACTTCAATACCTTCTTTATGAAGTTTTTGAACCTACCATCATTAACACAAACAGCAGCATGTGCATTTAAAAACCCCAGCCCTACTAAACCAAGCTAAATATACTTCAACACTTGCACAACGCTTGCACAATTCTCTCTTTGCAAAAACAATAGTATATCTACAGAAGAAAGTTTTCAGAAAAGAGAACCTAAACATACTGTCTTCTAGCTAAGACAATATTAGATAGAAACTTTTTTAAGAGACTCATTTGGATTCAGTCTAAAGCATTCAGGGGTCATCTACAGCCTTTTCAGAGTTAGATCTGTTCAGTCAGAAAACAATGTTGGTTATTCACTTTGGTAAACCAAGCATTCAATACTGTAATTGCAGTAATGCAAAAAAAATGTACCCTTACAGTCCACAAAATGACTAATTATGAAATGATATGTTCTTAGGTAACAGATCTGCTCCCTTCTGGTAAAAGGGCAACCAAATCTAACATATTTAATCTTAGAAGATATTACGGATTTAAATGAGGAAAAACCCCTGCCCACACAAGTTTAAAAATTAGTATCTATGCATGGAGCAAAACAGCATCTTATAACCTAGTTTGGCAGAGTTTCAAAATACCTAGGAAGAGTCCCTGGAAATTAATGAAGGAAGAACAGATCTCAGGAGTTAGAGGGAAAAGCTGGGGTTCTGTTCCTGCGTACAATTTAATTTTATTGCACTTCTGGAACTTTGCGCAGAAGACAGACAGAGCTTAAGAGTCTGCAAAAGACAACCACCTTCTTCACGGTCACACACACAGCAATACGTACATTTAAAATAAAGTCTCTCTGCTAAGAAACTCAGATCAGATCAGCTCCACTCTATATACTGGAGCCTATTAAATTTCATCCAGATACTGTCTATACCAAGACAAACGACTTTGGAAATCCCTTAATATTAACCACTCCAGCAGAACCTATTTACAGTCCTTCCTCAGAGTGAGTCCATTTTAGCTATGCCATCATTATTTTTCAGTTTACCATATTAATATAAATCACACCACTTTTACCATTGTTTCTACCTCTCCATGAATAGTACATACCCTTCAATAACTGTTTCTTACTGGACATTGTGTTTACATTAGGAAATGGACAGATACCCAACATGATGTTTCAAATCTCTCTCTATAATCCAAACTGAAAAAAGTGCTGCTGAAAGCTGAAATGAAATAGATTCAGTGTACACAAACAGGCACAACTGAGTCCAGGATCCATTTAAAAAAGCATGGTCAAAGCATGGTCCCATAAAGCAGAGGCCCATAAAGCTTTCTTCAACAGTTGCTGAAGTTGAGTTGTTCTATCTATTCAAACTGCACCAACTGGACAAGTTTTAAACACTATGGGAAGTAAGCTTCAGTTGAACTTAACATCAAAAAGATCTGATTTTTTTTAAAGGTAATGAATTAGGTATGTGTATCATGCACCACTGTCCAAACTCATCTGATTTCTGAAGTCCCACACATTCCAGTTTCAGAAAAATTAGACGTGTGACAACTGGCATTCAAAAGACAGAAGTAAAGAAGCTCAGGCCTTTTCTGGCAGGCAGGCATTCAGTCCATCAACTTGGCCTGTTCTTTCATCCTTTTCCTTTCACATTTCTTCACAAAACCTTGACAAGTTTTCTGGAGCAAGCCAGATCAACTGGAATGTTTTGATGTTAGTGATGCATGTAAGTATGTCAGTCCCACTCAAGCAAGGCTTAACACCAACTGCACTGAAGGCCTCCTAGTGAGCAGGAATCTATAACTCACGTATCCCCAGCATGTGAAGAATATTCGCTTCAAAGTAAATTATTCTAAGGTCATGATATCTTGAGGATAGCATTACAGGTCTTTCCCTGATGCACATTTCTGCTCGTCTCAAACCACGGAAGGAGTATGTATTGTGGTACAGACATGGCCAAAGAAAAACAAGGGGCATAAAACACTGAAAAAGAACCAACCAGCACAGTAACTCTTTCAGGGGCCTCATTAACTTCCAGTGGATACAACTTCCATCTCAAGGACTAAAATGAGATGCTGCTAGGTCTGCGCTGAACAGAATCTCCTTAGGCAGTGAGACATCAGATCATTTGTCAATGAAAGAGGATTTCCTCATTAACTCACAACTTCAGCATCATAAATAACCAGTTAAGTAGGGCTCAGTCTGCTCTCTCTCCTCATTCTGTACAGTTCAATAAACCTTCATACTGAAGAATTTTGCAAATGCATTTGCAGTTTCCTTTTAAGTTACTGAAGTTCTTTTTCCTTCCTGAATAAAGACTATATTAAAATACAACACTGAATTGAAAGCCAGTCAGTTCAAATTATGGATGAGAAATTGCAGACAGTTTACACTACCCATTATAACCAGGAGCCGGAAACTCCTGTTACTATAAGGAAAAATTTGCAGCAGGCAGCTGAGCAGGAGTGAGCTGCACCGCAAGCTGGCTACACGAGGCAGCATCCAGGCAGCCTGAGGGTAGGAGCCCCACGCAGCTGGTGGAGCTGCAGCAGGAAGGGACAGGCTGGCCATTAAGCCCCAAGGTAAGCCCCTGTTCTTAATTAGGCACCTGATGGAAAGGGGCAGTGCTTCAGGGCACATAAGCCCAGCCCTAGAAGCAAGGAGGGCAGTCTGGCCCTGCATGCTACAGGGAGCAGATCTCCTGGGGGAAAGGGGCTGCAGAAGGCAGCCTGGCAAACACCTTAACCACCCACCAGAGCCCAAGAGGAGGTATGGCTTGCAGGAAGACATCAACCCAAAGTTGAAGGAGATTTTTGTTGTAAGCGGTTGCTTGGCTTGTATTTGTGTTGCGTTAAAGTTGAAACCAGAAGGCCGTGTTGTGGCTAAGGGAGCGGAATAAAGGCTGGAGGGGCACCTGAGCAGCACCCCGCATAGAGCCCAAAAGGTGGCTGAGTAGCATCAGAGCTGCCTGGCCTGGGTTGGAGACCCAGGGAGCTGAGGGGTATATAATCAGGCTTGCCCAAGTCGGGGACCCCAGAGGGCTGAGAGGAAAAAAAGAGAGTGCCAATGCCTGGGTCTGGGACCCCAAGGGGGCCCAGAATCCAGGAGAGGCAACACCAGGGCCAGGGGGCCCAGAGACCGTGAGAGACGGGGGCCCACAGGTGGACATAAGGAGAAAGCTGAGATAGCGAAAGCCAGGCTGGAACCAGTGGGCCATGGCAGGAAGCTAACAGCTAGAATAGCAGTGGCCCAAGCCAAGAGGGCAGAGGCCCCTAAAGAAAGATCCAGGAGATTATCTGAATAACAGCTGTGGGGCATGGCTGTGGGGGAGGAAGGAGCCACAAACAGCCCTTAAGGCAGTGGGTGTCCTGAGGCACTTAGTGCTTGAAGGGCAGGACTGGGAGGTACCTGCTAGCCGAAGAACAGACAAGAGCTGGCTCTGGGACCCTGGTTAATCCTCGACAATGCTCCTGGTCATCCAACCATCCTTCGTGACATGCATCCTGACATCAAAGTGGTCTTTCTGCCCCTCAAACACCACCTCGTTGCAACCCATGGACCAGGGGCTAATTGCATCCTTCAAGGTCTACTATCTTAGGTACACATTTCCCCAGGCCAGCAGAGCAATTGAGAAGGAAGGTGGACCAACACTGAAGGAATTCTGGAAGGGCTTCAACATTTACCATGCAGTTAAGAATATTGGTGAGGCATGGAATGAAGTCATACAATCAAATTTGAATGGCGTTTGGAGAAAATAGTGTAACTTCCAAGGTTTTACAGACATTGTTGAAGAGGTGACCAAAAACGTTGCTGAAATGGGCAAAGAACTCAACTTAGATGTTGCACCAGAGGATGGTGATGAGTTGCTGGCATCACATTCTGAAGAATTAATTAAATGAGGACTTCATTGAATTGGAACAGCAAAAAGTGGCAGAGGAAGAAGATGCATCCACTGTTGACACCTCCTCAAAGTCTTGACAACAAAAGTGCTGGCTGAAGCATTTCAATATTTGGAATCTGCTATGTCCCTGTTTGAGGAACATGACCCCAACATTGAACACCGTGCATCAGTGAATAGGGGCATATCCAACATGTACAGCTGTGATAGAGAAATTTACAAGCAAAAGGAGAAACAACTGTCCAAACTTCCTTGGACACTTTCTTTTAAGAAAGCAGAGAAGACTCCAGGAAAACCTGCAGCCAAGACTCCTGAGAAGACTCCAGCCAAGAACCCTTCAAAAAGTCCAACCAAGAGCCTTTCAAGAAGTCCAAAGTCACATCAAAGCCCACCCACAATATAAATATGTTAATGTAGCTATATTACCTGTCTATAATTGGTTTGAGTACAAAATTCTGGGTTATTTTTGGTGAACATAGGGTATCAGTCCTTGGTTCAGGAACCAGTCCCTCATTTATAACATTGTTCCTATGGCAGGGGCTGTCAACTGGGGGAATGCGGACCAGTCCAAGGGGGTACACGCAGGTAGGCGGGGACGGAGCGCCGCCACCTCCCAGGAGCAGGGCCAGGGTGGAGCAAGGGCAGCAGCACCCACTGCAGGGCCGGGAAGCTCGCATGCGGTGGCTGCTGCCACCACAGACCAGCCCAGTGAGTTTCCCTGTCCCACAGAGGGGTGCCACTGCCCTCACCCCAGCCCAGTAAACTTCCCCTTGTTATTCTACAAGGGGAACATTTTCACACTGACTTGTGATTTCAGTTGATGGCATCCTTTGCAAAAGACTGTAGATGTGCAAGTAATAACAGTTCTATTAAACAATGTAATAAACTAATTCTAATATTAATCAATTAAATGTTTTGCCAGCAGTGAGATTATAAAACCTGAAAAATCAAGGTCACAGGAAGTTTTTGCCCTTTGCATAAACAAACACCCAGTAGGTATAGGAAACAATTAGCTTATTTCTTGCAACTGCTGGTGAAGTTTAGTATAAAGGGCTTTATATATTAACATTTAACATTCGACATACACAACTACATCTTTGTTCATAAGAATAATAATTGCTCCTTCTCCTCAAAGATTGATATCTGACTGCCAAGCACATGCAACTCTTTTATCAGAATAATGTTTTGGTCAAGACAATAAAATAAGGTATCCATGCATTCTGATCAGGGAGCGTTTTCTAAAATCCTGCAATAAAATGTGTTTACCATACACTTATCAATCATAGTCCTGATTCTAGTATGGGCAGGAAGAATCATTTGCCTGTACCATGAAAAAGCTTTTCTCACTGTAAAAGCTCTCACTGACAAGTGCTATTTAAGGCTTATGGATGTCAAACCCATAAAAAGAAGGGTAAAATTCTGTACCACAAAGCATTCCTCGTTCCATAGTATGAAGGGAAAGAAATGACAATTTAACATTTAGGAATGGACTACACACTTCAGATGAAACACTTCTAAAACAAACAAACTTTAAATGGCTTCTGGTAAATTAATATCATTGACAGTTTCTACTAATAAATCAGGTCACAAATATTATACCTCTAGAGCAAAACCCGCATCTTTGAGGCACAAAACATAAGTACACACAGCCACAAAAGCATACATCTACATGTTCATTTTTCAAGTTAATGACAACAATATTGAAATTTGGAATAAAATACGATAGGCACAAAACTGTATGTGCCCTCACAGTAAAATTTCAGGGTTAATATCTAAACCAAAAAAAATGTATCATTTATTAGAAAGTAAACATTAGGTTTTTCAGTTGGTGTTGCTTTGAATTATTCAGATTTTACTTCCAGCCCTACGTGCTAAAGGATTTCAAAACATCATTAGGAACTGCAGGAGCCCTGCACAACAATTTTTAATTCACTCTACATTTGCAAATTTTGCAAGCAATGACAAATTTAAACATGGTATTTTCACATTTTTGCCTATCGAGGTTTTTATCAGATTAACCCTAACAGCAAAAATCCCAGAAGATTAACCACAGGAGTACAAAAGTAATTACTTTTCATATTGCACAGATGAATAAAAGTAAACTAGTTTATAATTTGGCACCAGGCACTAAATAAAATAGTTTAGAAATATACTTTGCAGGATTTAAGACAGTACATGTTCTAACAAGTAGGCAGGATTCATTATGAATAACAGCACCCCAAGTACATTAGGCTCTTTACCAACAAACAGATGAACAACGTTTACGCCCTAGGGATCTTAGGTATAAATCCCATAGATACAAAAATAATTACGGAACAAGCAGTGCCAAGTAAGAGATCAACACTGGAATGTTAAGTAGAAGGAATAAACTCTCAAATCTGAAAAGCGGAAGTAGCTTGGTGCACGAAAGGAGGAAAGTTGTGACACAAGTAGGAGGCGATAGAAAATTACCGTAAGTCAAGAATCAACGAGTAAGAGAATAGGAACACTGACGTCAGGGAAATGAGACAAATAAGACCCTGGGTTCAGGCCCTGGTTCTGCCCAGACTTGCTAAGAAAGTCTCTCTGCTCCTTGGGTATAAGGATTTGGGCAGCTAACTCCTCTTTAGGTACTTAACTTGCCAGATTTCATTTCAGCACCCAGGGAGGAGTTTGGTACAAACACATTTGAGTCCTTCAGGATGCCTATACACAAGCACAGAGACTGCTCCGATGTGCTGCAATTCCAGAGCATCAAAGCAGACTCGATTTGAGTTTGCTGGAGCATGGCAATTACTGCGCTCGAGCAGCCTCCTGCGTCTCGTGTATCAGTGTCCCCACGCTTAAAAATGGCAGCATGGGTGCCTAAACTAAAGCTTATCAGACATGCTTTAGTTCAAGCGCCCCCACCACCATTTTTAAGTGTGCAGACACTGATACACGACATGCAGCAGCGCTTTAATAAAAGTGGCTCTTAGAGCTGCTCTAATTAAAGTACCACCCCCCTCCCACTCCCAGAGCATGTGTAAAAGTACCCTCAGAGACTTAATTCACCACATTTCCTTTCTCCCTGGGTGAGTCTACACATTCATTAATGCACTGCAGTTCCTGCACATTAAGTTTAGTACTTGTATAACCAAGTACTAAATCAATGCACAATTATTTAGCAATGCAGTGCAGTAGAGCTGGCACACAGCTTTTTAGTGACATTAAATGTACCCTAATAATACTGCAAAGTAGCATATCAGCATGATTTTTGCCCTGCACACTACTGTGCAATAGAATTAAGTTGTGTCTTGTTATCTGAGACAGTTTTACTGATGCAAACTTTGTGTTGGAGGTTTATTTTAGCGATGTAATTATATCAGCAGAGCCTTTTCACGATGTGCCAGCTGTAGGTGTTATAAGGCCTATTACCTCAGCTGAAAGTTCTTTTACCTACAGGTAGTGACAGGATGCACCTTGCTCTAAAATCACCTGGTCTGCCAGGAGAATGATCTTGTTCCTCTCACCCGCCACAATTTTCTATTATAAATAAGAAGCAATATCCCTGAGGTGATCTTTCTGGCCCTAACCTCTGTCTTCTTTGTGGGGCTCCAAACCTCCCCTTTACCCCACCCTAGCCACTCCAGCTCTTGACAGAATTAAAGTTTAGCTGTGGCCTGATATTGTAATGCCCAATGATTCAAATACAGTGTCCTCAGCAGCTTGCAATCCAGATGATCGTCATCTTAGTCCAAATCATGCCTATAGCAGGTGACACAGAGTTTGATCCTCCCTTGGACTCAGAATGCTCAAGAATACACTTGCTTTTAGTCCATTCTTTTGAGGCCAGGCTACACAGCTGTGGAGCCTCAGAGTGTCCTGACCCCATATTCAGGGGGCAGTCTCTAGTCCTCCAATTAATGAATGTGTTTTTGCTATCTCTGGAACTGAACGCATCCCAACGATGAGTGAACAAAGTCCAGCACAAGAATCCCTGTTCTGATCAAGCCCCACCTAGCATTTCTCTAACCTTAGAGAATGATCCCCACTGCCTTTCACACTGGGATCCTCTGCAGCCGATCTGTAATCTAGCGTTGTCTGAATCTTCATGCAGGCACTCCTCTAAGTGCCCCCTTTTTCAGGTCGCTCTCACAGTGTTCCTGGCAGGGTCGGTGGCACCTGCTTCGGGGAACACTGTACCGCTTTTCCCAGTGGTCTGCAGGGAATTGACCCTTTCTGCCCCTCTCCAGGACCGGAAATACCTTCTGGCACCTTCCTCCTCCAATCTGGAGTGACAGGCTGCTCCAGAAGAGCTGCTGTGGCCTTTGCCGCACTCTCTCCTGGCTCCAGCTGTAGCCCGGTCATCTGATCACACTGTGAGCTCTGTTTACTTCCTTCTACCCTTTCACACATGGATATAACCATATCAATATAAAGATAACTTATACCCTACTTTTTACCAGTCTTGGCCATTTTCAAGGGGCCTGGGCCAAGCTGCAGAAGTGTTATTAAGCAGAAGGCCCCAAAGCCTGTTTCTCGGTGACCACAGCATGAACCTTTGCAGATGTGACAACTTGGTCAGCCACTAAGAAAAGGAAACCATCAAACAAAATTAAACAAATCATAAGGTTTGAAAGCAGATAAGGAACGATCATACATTAAATACTCCATGTACACCATATCATAGCTTTATCAATTCAATAAACCTGAATTGATTCCATCTTCACAGGCTTCCCTAAACTGCGTAGACTGAACTGATAACAAAGTGAACCGACGTTCACTTTTGAATCTGGAAAGGCACCTGCAGTGGCCAACAGCAGAAGTCAGGGGGTGCTAGAACATGCCTCCCAGCATGCCAGTCACAACAGGACATGCAACAGAGTAGAGCCCACTCCCAATTGGCTGTCCAGCATATGCCTCCCAACCCCCTGCTGTATCCGCGGGGACAGAAACAGTCCCACACAGGGGGATTCCTGCACTTTAGTAAAGATTCTCCACCCCAGGCAGGGTCCCCCAAGCCCTGCCAGAGGGCCAAATTTCTTCTCCCAGCCTTCAGCATGGTCCAGCACCAGCTGAGCTCTGGGTGCAACAATCTCTCCAGCCTGAGACCCAGCCAGCCCTGGGCATCAGCCCACATGGGGAGATCCCTGGACCTCTGCAGCCATTTCTCCACCCCAAACAGGGACATCCAAGCCCTGCCACTGGTGCAAGGAAAATTTCCCCTCCCACACAGCTCGGTAACGGCTTAGCCCTGCCCCTACAGATCCAGGGTAAGGGCTGGGAGGTGGGGAGGAAGACTCCCTCCAGCCTGGGGCAAGCCATCACCAGACCATGTGGAGGAGTGAGAGCGGGGAATTCCCTTTTTGCACTGGTGGCAGGGCTCAGAGGATCCTGACTAGCCCTATCTGGGAGCCCCAGGCTGGGGGGACCGTTTTTCCCCCCACTCCTATCTGCTTGTCAGTGACTTGCAAAGGGAGGGGGGACTCTTGCACGCCAGCGATGGGGGCCGGGGATGGGGGCTCCCAGGTAGGGTCAGTCACAATCTGTTGGGGCCACCCCTCAGTGCCAGGCCATAAGAAGCCACACTGAGAACCAAGCGCAGTACAGGGCACAGCCACGACCTGCTCCCTGCAGGTCCCTGCCTGTGGAACCAGCATCCATTGCAGGGACATGCATGGAGTGAATCACAGCTCAGCCCTGGGCCTGGACCCGCACTGTCACCATCCTGCGATCCTGGCCCTGGCCCCACCTGTCTTGCTCCTAAACACTGCTCCCTGCCTATGGCCCCATCGCATCCACCCAGCCAAGCATGCTCTGCCTGCAGGGGTCCCAACTCAGTCTCCATGGAGACCCCACCCACCTGCTCCATTGGGCCATCCAGAGGACTGGCCTATCCTAAATGACAAACAAGCGTTACCCTGTCAAGGTTGCTATATGAATCTATTTTGAAAAAAAGGGCTTAAATCCTCTTGTTAAGTCCCAGACTGAGAAGATCTTCACTTAGCCATGAATTGGCAAGCAGAAAACCACATTCATTCTTCCTTTAGTAAGGGTCTCTCTGACTGCTATGTGCCTTGAAGGGTTGCTATATTATACATGTTTCCTGCATGATTACTTAATGCATGACCAGACCTACAGGTCTGCATGGACTATTTGGCCCTGTGGGGTTTCAGGCTCATCAAGTTTGAACCATTGTTTTATAACCTTGGCAGCAGTACACATCCATTTGGGATGCCTCTTTTGTGTGCTCTGCCAAATCTCCAACACAGTTTTCAGTTACTGCAACTGTTACTGCTCCATGGAATACTACTTCCCTTAAGAAGAAATAAAGCCTTTATTTTTCCATGAAGTCCGAACAGGGCAAACTAGGGGAGAGGATTTAAAACTAGGAGATTAACAGCACATGTACAGCAACAAAACATTGTAAACTGGCAGGGGTAGGATTTTGATGTAGGCAAAACCATGTAATTAGAAAGATAATTAACAGTAATCCATGGAGGAGATTGGAAGCAGGAACTCTACACATCCCAAGAACTGCATGGATCTCAGAAACAGGGAAGCATGAACTCCAGTTTCTTTGTGCAAAGGGACTCCAGTGCTGTGCTGTAAAAGTAGGTAGCAAAGGAGGTAGGAGCAGGTGGGCTTCAACTGTGTACAGCTCTTGCTATTGCCAAGAAAGCAAGTTTGGCTGCAGAGCCTGTGCTTAAGTAGTGCTAGTGCAGTACTAAGTAAATCTCTACCATCTGGAAACCAGAGCTGGTTGAATCACTGCCAACCCAGCTGTTGTTGGCTGACAAAGAGGCCCCAATACCGGAAAATGGTCACTCTCTCTAATGGTGCAGACTTCCTGGTCACAGTCTTTGCTTCTGGTTCTTAAAGCAAATTAGGGAGATCCTCTCCCTGTCCAGGAAGTTTTCCTGAGCCAACTGCTCCTTATGGGTCCCTCCCATCCATTTCCACATAGTCCCAGTGTTGCTTCATGTGCTCCCTCCATTCATCTGCCATTTTGGCCCACCTGGCCAAACAAGTCCACAAATTGATCCAGCAAATTATACCTGACGCACTTCTTGTGAATCCTAAAGTTCACTGGCTACAGTCAGAACCAGCATCTTCAAGGGTCCTGCAGTTGTAAACGCTAACCCTGGTGGGCAAGAAAAGTAGCTGCTCTTTCTTCACTGTCTGGTGTCTGTGGTCTCAAAAAGATAGCTTCTGGTTTCCCACAATTTTTAGGTGGCCTCTGCAGAGCATCTTCTCAGTCTGGGAGACCCTGGAGAAGGCAAGTCTTTTTGACTGTACAGCTGCTTGTCTTACAAAGCAGCCTAGAGCTGCATCTGGGGAGGGAGCAGCAGCAGGAGAGAGGGGAGAGAATCCAGTCTCTCCTTACAGAAAATACATTAGCCAAGTTCTAACAATGCATCTCAGACTACTTTATCTGCTAGGCAGATATACTCTAGGCTCAATGGGCTGTCAATGATTGTCTCCTGTGATTGCTGGTGTCTGCAGGAACTGCAGGTTTTACTAACAGGCCCTATAAATATATAAGTAATTTCTGGTACCCATCACTTGCTCTTAGTCAACACTTGGAGATCTGTTTCAGCCATGGGCTTCTTGGGAAAACTTAACTGATTTGCTTCAAAGCTGTTTACAGTGCCAGAGAACAACTGTAAAATGCTTTTTTGGCTTCTTCCTTTCAGCAAAACCCCCTAAAGGTGCACTGCATGATAAACAGAATGCTACATCAAGGAATTTTACTACATTGCTTTTTTGAGTTTCCACATGTCTAAAGCCATGGGAGGGCAGACAGGGAAGGGATGCTAAGAAAAGCAGGAACAAACTGTTGAGCAATTCAGTAGGGAGATGACAGAGAATGTGGCACTGGGTGCAAGACTGGCCCTGGGTAGCAGTACTGGAGACGCAGGATCACAAAAGCAGAGATTTTCAGTAAGCACCATCTGCGATAGCTATCTTGGAAACACAGAGGGAAGGAAGCAGAACACAGAAGCATTTTGTTCATATCTGTCCATGATGGCAGCACTCTGAACCAACAGTATCAACAAATGCCAGCTGACACCAGTCAAGTATGCACTAAGAGAGCACATGACAGCATGCTAGATTACCATTCTCTCCCTAATCCCTGCCATAGCCTGAAGTGCTGGCTGAAAAGAAAACTGAGGGGATCAAGTCTGTAGATCTAAGTATGTGGGTAAACAGCCCAGTTTCTGGCTGGCACACAAGTCCTGGCTTTCAAAACTTCATTGTGCATACACTCCTCTCAGACCCACTGACCAGTCTTGTCCATGACACTCCTGATCTGCCAAAGTATGGCTCAGTGGACATCCTGCACCAAGATCCTGTCCAGCTTCTTGTAGCATGGTGAAGTGGCATCATACACCACCTGAGTGGCAGCTGATATTGCTTTTAGGCCCAACTTTAAGTCCTTGACCTTGCACTGGTTCTACAAGTGATCATGCTCGTGACACCTGTCTACCTATGCCATAACACATCCTACAGACGGTGATTTTTACTCAAGGGTTTGCTGTATTTTTGCATTGGCTAACACCAGCAGAAGACCAAGGACAGCTCCACAAGCCTTGAGCAGGAATTGGTACAGTCATAGAAAGACAGTGCAGGTGAGCTCCCAAAGGTATTGGTCCCTGAGTCTCCAACCAAGAAGAAGAATCCAAATATATGTTATCATTTAAACTAGGAGGTGACTATAGTTGCCATGACCCCACAGTAGAGGTTAAACAGCAAAAGAGACAGTTTAGCTGGAGAACTGTGCAATGCAGTGTGAGAAAGCAACTGGTAAGCCACAGGCTACAGAAGGGTGGGGTGCCTTGACTTGCATGCCAATGCTGACCTGAGAGAATTTGCTCTGGTATGAAACAAACTTAGACTGAAACCTGGATACAATTTCTCAAGCTAGGTCACATTTATCTTGAATCAAGATGTTGCATAATGTATTGTGTAGGGGTGTACCAATAGAGATGTTGGGGTCTGATACCGATCGCCGATTTTTAAGGAGGCATATCGGCTGATACCAATTCAATTTCCAATATGTAGCCCTGCAGCTTGAAGAGCTGCATCCAGCTGGTAAATCTGTTGTGGTGGAAGGGGAGGGGGAAGGGAAGGGTTGTGGGGGGCAGATCGAGGGCCCTGAGGTAAGGGAGGGAGTGAGACTGGGATTGGGGCATGGCAGGAACATAGAATCATAGAAGTAGGGTTGGAAGGGACCTTGCAGATCTTCAGGTCCAACCCCCTGCCTGGGCAGGAAGAAAACTGGGCTCAAATGACCCCAGCCAGGTAGGCATCAAGCCGCTTCTTAAAGACCCCCAGAGTAGGAGCCAGCACCACTTCCCCTGGAAGTTGGTTCCAGATCCTAGTCGCCCTGACTGTGAAGTTGTCCCTATGGATGTCTAATCTGAACCTACTCTCCAACAACTTGTGGCCGTTATTCCTTGTTATCCTGGGGGGTGCTAGGGGAAACAAGGTCTCCCACAAACCCTTCTGGTCCCCCCTAGTGAGTTTATAGACAGTCACCAGGTCCCCCCTCAGCTTTCTCTTGTGAAGGCTGAACAGGTTCAGGTCCCATAGCCTCTCACTGTAGGGTCAGCCCTGCTGTCCCAGGATCATGCGGGTGGCCCTCCTCTGGACCCTCTCCATGTTGTCCACACCCCTCTTGAAGTGGGGTGCCCAGAACTGGACACAGTACTCCAGCTGTGGCCTGACCAGTGTCGCATAGAGGGGGAGGATCACCTCCTTGGACCTACTTGAGATGCACCTGTGGATCCACAATAAGATCCGGTTAGCCCTGCCAACCGTGACCTCGCATTGTCGGCCCATGTTCATCTTGGAGTCAATAATGACTCCAAGATCCCTTTCTGCCTCTGTGCTCTCAAGAAGGAAGTTTTCCATCTTATAAGTGTGCACCTGCACTTGTCAGTATTGAAACACATGCTTGCAACCAATCCAGGTCTTCCCCAGCCTGGGCAGGGAAAGGTGCCAGATGGAACCATGGCTCACCCTGGGGGAGGGGGGGCGTGGCTCCAGATGCTGCACACACCCTGAGAGAGCACAGGGGAGGCCTGTGGCCCTGGATCCGCGTGGGGCCAGGTAGGGTGCAGCTGCAGGCTGGGGCGACATGGGACTCTTCCCAGGCTGGGCCGGGACGAGCAGGGCAAGCGGTGCTGTTCTGGGCTGTGCTAGGGGCGAGCAGTGGTGGCACTGTGAGGAGGGCTATTGGGGGGGGGGTTGCAGCCACCCCAAAATTTGCCAAAGTCCCCCCCATAGCCCCACCTCTCAGCACCACTGCTACCTGTCCCAAGCACAGCCCCAGCCCAACCTCCTTCCCCACTTCCCTGCCCATGTGCCAGGAAGAACCCGGCGCAGCCCTGACCTGCAGCAGCAGCCCACCCTGCCCACAGCCCACACAGATCCAGGGGCACATGTGCAGTGGCAGAAGCCGCCGCCCCTCTCCCCGCACCCCCTGGACAAGCCGCAGCTCCGTCCTGTGCCCCAGCTGGGCAGCGCCTGCCCCAGCCCCTCCCACACCACAGGGGCCTTGATCTGCCCCCCCGCCCCCCTTCTACCACAACAGACTTACCAGCTGCACACAGCTCTCCAAGCTGCTGGGCTGTGCTCCTGGTTGCCTACAGGACAAGACATTAATGGAGACTTGAAGATGAGGATTAAAGTTGTGGATTTTTTCATGGAAATAAAAGGGAGTCTATTCAAGCATCCAGGTGGGAAATTTTTAGCAGTATTATTTTGGAGACTGGTAAGAAGTAGATTTAAATAAATACAAATCAAGATAATAAAATGCTCCAAAGCTATAAGATGCATCACGATATACACTATCAAACCAGGTGCCAGAATGGAAATGTTCTTGTTTTTGTCAAAAATTTCATTCATTTGGGAATGGTAAGTCACTTATTTTCCAATGTTTAGAAAAACTAGCAAATTACATTGTTTAAAAATTATCGTTTTCTCCCACAGATGGAAACTAGTACTTCTCGGCAACAACTGCATTGCATTTATGAAGGGCAAATGTTACTTTTAACATTTTTCAGAGAAACTGTAACCTAACCCACAGTACCTTTTTTTTTTTTTTTACTCAACCAAGTTCAAGAGACATGAAAACTCACTGAGAAAATCCATCTTCAGTACAATTCTAAGACAGGCATTTCTTAACTTTTTGCAGATGGTGAGAATGCAGTTAGAAGTATCTGAAACTGTTTCACAACTGTTAGAGACTAGGAATTGTTACTGTAGCACTGCTTTAAAAAAAGAAAAAAAGTATGCACATAATATATTTATTACTACTACTACTGAGACAGGCTAGTCTGATGTATACAAAGGAATTCAACCCCTGTTCTCAGCTGTCCCATCAGCTTTGTGCAGGACCACAAAACAAAGCCTTTCCTTATTTTTTCCTGCGAGGATGGGGACAGTATTTATCTTTGTACACCAAAAAGTACCTGTGTTCTAAAGATTTCGAATCACTTTTCAGTAATCTTGCTATTATGCCAGCAAATATAAGACAACAATATTTAAACAAGATTGTGAGAATACTTCTTACTACTAACACAAAGAATAAAAGACAAGACAGTGTCAGATTGTCTGCTTGGGACCTTCCCCTAGACCCCAAACTTTTACCTTGATCTCTTTTGCTCCTCCTTTACTTCCTATTACATTTGCAAGGATCATCCCACTAAGTTTCAGATTTTCCCACTAGAGCCTAGTCTACAATAACTAGGAAGTCACTTATTGCCAACAGCTCAGGTACAGGTGCATCAGCTCCAGTGCTGAAAATGATGCAAACTTCAGCCATACTTCACCATGAATCACACTGAACAAGGCCTGCTCCTAAGTTTGCAGTTAAACCATATAACATACAGATTCAGCAACACTGCAGTCAGTAACAGGTATATATATTTTCAAGTGAAGAAGTCAGGCCATTTCCCCCAAATTGTTTCGCCTCAACTGCTTTCTCCCCCTCTCCCAAAAATCAATTGTCTTTTACTGTGACTATAACTTTTAGGCAGAAGGCCTGTAAAGTTCATTGTATGTTAGTTCCTGTACATGATGTACATATTCCAGCTCTCTCTGGCTGAAGCTGTATTGAAGAACACAGCAGCTAAATGGAATTCCAAGATTCATTTAGGTTGGCAACTAATTCATTGACAGGTAAATAATTCTGTACATAAAAATACAGAGCTTAAGTTAGTCAATACTCTTTGATTTTACAGAAAAGTAAAAAAAAAAATGCATATATTGTTGCAGCTCAATACGGATTTTTTTGTTAAACCTTTCACCTAGGAGACCCAAACATAGGAAGTGGCAGTGTTTAATTTATCCATATTAAAAACTGAAAAATCTAAATGGGCTTTCCCATAACCTCAATCTATGGCTCCTGATGCATAAACTCTTAAACCACTAAGGTCTCCAACTTCACATGTTTAAAATAGAGTCCCATAATGGAATCATTCTCTTCCCCACCCCAATCTGCTTTTCATTGTTATGATGTAAGCCATTAAAGAGTGTTTGAAAGTGAACTCCTGTATTTTGATCCACTTTCTTGACATTTTTAAATTAATATATTTTGTTCATTTATTTATTGATTTGATTTCTATGCTGCCCTCCCCAAAAACACTCAGGGTAGCTTACAGCAGCAAAGTCAGAAAGACAGGTAAAATAAGAAAAAGTTTCACAAAGAATCCCACCTGTTTAACCCCACCTGCTAAAAGCCTGGCCAAATTAGGAGGTCTTATACCACTTCCAAGAGATAGCCAGGCTAGGGCTCTGGTGGATCTCAAGGGGGAAACCATTCCAAAACTTAGAAGCAAAAAACCAAGACTAGACATATTCACACTGGGCTTTTTGGAAAGCATCTTTCTGGCCAACATTCCTTCAGTTCTCAGAATGCCATGAGGTATTGAACACGAAAAAAAAAAATATGCCCTTATAAAGCTTATTCCAGTCTCTTTAGACCACTATATACTAATTATTTTGCCCCTTTGAGGTCTTCAGATGAAATATGTTGCAGGCAAAGTATATTCTAAGCATTACAGACATTAGATTTCACAGACATTCGGGCTGGAAGGGACCTTGGAAGATCATCAAGTCCAGCCCCCTGCCCCAGGGGCAGGAAGTCAGAAGGGATCCCAGGATCCCAGCCAGATAAACATCCAAATGTCTCTTGAAGGCATTCAAAGTAGGTGCTTGAACCACCTCCGACAGCAATCTATTCCAAACCTTGGGGGCTTCGACAGTAAACTTCTTCCTTATGTCCAGCCTGAAACGGTCATGGAGGAGTTTGTGACCATTCAATCTTGTCATCTCTTGGGGCGCTCTGGTGAACAAATGTTCCCCCAGATCCTGGTGAGCACCCCTGATAAACTTATAGGCAGCCACCACATCACCCCTAAGCCTGTGCTTTTCCAGGTTGAAGAGTCCCATAGCTCTCAACCTCTCATCATAAGTTCTGTTTTCCTGACCTCTGATCATGTGCGTGGCTCTTCTCTGCACTCTCTCAAGCTTCTCCACATCCTTTTTGAATTGTGGCCCAAAACTGGACACAGTACTCCAGCTGCAGCCTCACCAAAGCTGAGTATAATGGGAGAATGACGTCCTGGGATTTGCTTGAGAAGCATTTATGGCTGCAAGACAGTGTTTTGCTTGCTTTACTAGCCGCAGCATCACATTGAAGGCTCATGTTCATCTTATGGTTAATCATGACCCCCAAGTCCTTTTCATCCGTAGTGCTAGCCAGCATAGCACTGCCGAGCCCATAAGCATGATGCGGGTTTTTCTTCCCAAGGTGGAGAAACTTGCATTTTTCAGTGTTGAACACCATCAGGTTCTCATTTGCCCATTTCCTGAGCCTGTCAAAGTCAGCCTGGGTCACCCTCCTGTCCTCAGGTGTGGATGCTTTACCCCAAAGTTTGGTGTCCTTGGCGAACTTGGCCAGTCCGATTCTGCTGCCAGTATCTACATCATTAATGAAGATGTTGAATAATACAGGCCCAAGAACAGAGCCTTGAGGGACCCCACTGGTCACAGCGCACCATGACTGACGTCCAACAACCACCACCCCTTGCCTTTGGAGCCAATTCCCCAGCCAGTGGATCGTGGTGAAGCCGAGGCTGTAGTTGGCCAGTTTTGCTAAAAGGTGATCATGGGATACCAGATCGAAAGCTTTTTTAAAGTCAAGATATATGACATCAATCTCTTCCCCCTTGTCCAGGTGATAGGTTACCTGGTTGTAAAAGGAAATAAGATTGATCAAGCAAGACCTAGCCGCAACAAATCTGTGCTGGCTATCCCTCAGGATTTTGCCATCAGGCAGTCTGTTGAGAATGGTCTCTTTGATAATCTTTTCTTGCATCTTCCCCAGGATAGAGGTCAGGCTGATGGGTCTACAGTTTGCCAGATCCACTTTCCTCCCTTTCTGGAAGATAGGCACCACACTGGCCTTCTTCCAATCGCTGTGCACTTCACCAGAACAACAAGAGTTCTCGAAGATTCGTGCGAAGATCCCTTGAGTACTCTGGGGTGTAAACTATCAGGGCCAGCTAGCTTGAAGGTGTCCAGCCTCTCAAGGTGTTCCTTCACAAGGTCAGCATTGATGGAAAGTAAGAAATCTCCCTCATCTGGGCCTTTCCTGGTCCTGGGCATGACCTAGAACTGCACCCTGCCAGGAGTGGGTGGCCTGGTGGGGCTCTCAGTGGCGTGGAAGCCCCCAGGAAATACCAGGCCAGTTACCACCCCGGTGAAAGGCGGGTCGAAGCACCTTAACCCCTAGCCCCCACAACCGGGTGGGATCCCCACTTTGTAGGGTCTGGCAGGTGGAACCCCAGAGAGAGAGAGTGGGGCCATAGACTCAAACCTGTCTGGACATCCCCTCACTGATCAATGCTGGGGCCAGGACCAGAAGGTTCAAAGGGCCAGGGGCCTACAGCGAGGAACACCCAAGAGCCAAGGGCCTGGGGTTCTGACTGGCCTGGAGGTAGGCCAGGGCTAGTAGCCAAAGGTCCCAGGGGGGACCACACCCGGAAGGGGAAGCAGTTCAGGGAGCCATGCTGCTGCCCAGGATGAAGACGGATTAGGCCACCGAAATGAAGAGATCTTAGAGGGGTCCTGATCGGAGAAGCCTGGGGCCCAGTGTGGAGCCAGTGACTGTTGAGAACATCTAGATGCCATCTGTGAGGCTTGGGCTGCGGTGTAGGAGAGGAAAGGAGCTGCAGATCGCACCCCCTGGCATCGGGGCAAGAAATGGGCAGCCTCCTGTTTTAGTAACATCTATTAATTAATTATCATCAAGGCATGGCGGGCGAGAAGGCAGGTGGTTAGCCCAGAAACAGGTGGGGGAGCCACAGGGAAATCGGCCCCAAGAAGGCCTGCTGTTACAAGCGGACTGTGGTCATGGAAGCCGAAATCTTCCCGATGACACCAGCACCGCAGTCTTTGGTTCACTACCTTGATCCTCTTCTCCCTCCTCAGCCCATAGCCCAAGACTGGGAGGATCGAAGAGACCACCACCTGCACCCCCAATCCCTTAAGCCCTGCTCCCAAATTCCTGTAGCGCTTCATGACCCGGCTGGGAGTGCTCCGAGCCATGTCATTTGTGCCCACATGGATAAGGAGCATAGGGTAGTGGTCAGTGGGCCAGAAGAGCTCAGGGATCTTCTCCATAATGTCTCAAATATGGGCTCCCACATTAAAGAGCCAAGCCACACAGCCAGCCTGCTAGAGCAGACACTGTAGTGTCTAAAGAGGAGTCATCTATTCCACTGTACAGGTTTCCCTTGCTTTATGCTGTACATGCGTTCCTGGAAAATGGCACAAACTCGAATTCGCATAAAGAGAACCCACTTTACAATGTAACAAATAGGAATACATTCTAAGACCTCAATTGTACTGACCTCCTCGACTGTTGATGTGGCATCATGCTGCTCCTGGGGCAGCTAAAATTCCAGAACCACATGCACGAGCTGCCCTGAGCAGCGGCTGCAAGCACAGCTGCCAGGCAGCTTCATGGCTCACAGCTCCTGCTGATGGGTCCAACCCAGGCTGGGCTGCAGGGGCTGGCACTGCAGCCCAGCCCGGGCATCACCACCCGGCTCAGCCCCCCAAAATTATTTTTTCTTCCTCCACCTATGGTGTCAGTCCTACAATTCACCGCATAGACCATCTGACTGTGGGTTTCTACCATGCTGACTGCATAAGAGTGAATTTACCTTGCATGTAATTAATTTTTGGTATAAAAAGGGTCATCACATAAGAGTGAATTCACACATACAAAACCACATAAAACGAGGGAAACCTGTATTATTACATGTTCTGTTTCCAGTATTCAAGCACCAAGAAATGATGTGCAATAGGCATGCTCTGGACATCAGTAACAGTTTACAAGCAGATATTAAAGGCTCTTCAGTTTAGTCATTCAGTCTAAATCTCTGCAACATTTAAGTTACATTTTTAAAAGATATTATTTGTATAAGCTAATGCCTGCCAGCACTACGCAAATCATTTCAGCTACTACCATTCCAACATCTAACTACAGCCGTTTGAAAAAAATTGACAGGGTGGCAAGATCAGGACAAATGTAAACAGGTCAGTGTGTTTTCAACAAGTTTGGGCATGCTTTTTTTTTAATAAGAACACCAGGAATGACACCTGCCTTCCTGAAATCCTACTCTCACATTGCACTTTCAGAGTTAACTTCGGCTTTCAAGATAATCACTAATTACAAGAGCAATTAAAATAAGCTAACCATCCAGGATTATTCATGGAGAATGAGCACCATTTTAGCAATCAACAAGATCCCCACAGCCAATGGTACTAGTCAGCTCACAGATTCCTTGGATGATCAGCTAAGCAGCAAGATGGAGCACCTAAAAAAATGCCCACTATTTTGGGGATGGTTTTTGAACTCCTTCGAGCTGATTCCAGCCAGACAATCTGTCAACAGACAGACAGTTGTTGTCGCTCCCCCCTGTAAAGCACCTCCTCATTTATAGATGAGACTCTTCAGAACTATGGGAAGGCCACGGCCACTTCAAAAATTCCCTAGCCTTTTCAAAATAATAAATGTTCGCCTTAATGTTATTTTAAAGCTCTAAGGGTCAGACTACAATGGGACTTAGATATGCAATAGCCATACCTTAACTTTCCGGTGTCCCAGTCTTTGCTTGGAAATCACAATCCTGACTTAGGCATTTAAATTCCCTACACAATGCAATGGAGAGTCAGGTGCCTAAAAATGGGAATTAAAATAGTCAGGATCAGTGAGCAGTGGGACACTTCTGCTAAACACTAGGAAACATTGAAGAGAGGAATGTGCCTCCCCACTAGACACATCTGCCCCCCTGGCAAACCTAAATTAGGTGCTTTTGTGAGATCAGGAATCACAGCCCAAAATTATCTTATGAAATTAAGTGTCTATATCACCCATTTGGATACAAAACACTAGCTCACATTTTTCTTGCAAGACATAGCTGAAAGAAAAAGAAATGATGCAACTTTCCTTTTACGTAACTCACTGCCAAGCAGATACAGTTCTTACTCATAAAGTGAGCAATTTAGGTTCAACATCTTCTTCGGCCTGAAAGGGCTCAAACTCGCATCTCCCACCTCTAAGCACCAAGCTAGAAGCTGGGGGAAGAGAGACATGCACCACGCCTCCTGCTGATGGTGTGCCAAGTTGCAGAAAAGAATACAAAATTCACAAGGGCAAAAAGGAGCAAGCAAACTTCAACAGGAGGAATGGAAGTTTCCCTCAATCTACCCTTGCCTGTAGCCCACTGGTAGAGAACTAAGATGTGGTTTTGTTCCTCATCAACTCAGGCAGACATTGACCACAAGTCTCCCACTTCCTGGAGAGCAGTCACTGTGCTCTGCTTTGTGCTGAACTCAAGGCTGTTGGTGCATGTTAGATGTGCTCTGAATGTGCCTATCAGATCAGAGCCCTACTCGTGAATCCCAGCCTCATCCACAAGACAAGCACCAAGATGCAGCAGTTCCAGGCATGCACAGAAGCAGAACCTTAGATGCCTAGATAAATTTAGTGATGAAAAAAAAACGTTGGTACTGAAGTTGTGCTATGTTCACACGTCACTCATCTGGGCCTAGGCCTTAAATTGTACTTGAACCAGATAAAGTCAGGAGCTTAAAGCGCTTTACAAATATTAATTATGTTTGAAGCCAGCACCACAAGTTTGAAATTGTAAGGATTAATTGTCACAGTGACTCAGCTGAATAAAGACCCCTTAAATTAATTCTTCAAGACATGTTAATGAATAGACACACTATTAGGTTCACAAATGCTCCCTTACTGAACCAGTCTGAAAGCAAAAGAAACTATCCAGATCCACTTAATATACAGCTGAGGAAAATTACTGAAGTAAATTCTTAAAAATGCTTAAAAATGCTTGTGATCTGTTTAATGATACCTATTTCCTAGCACTAAAAAGAAATGCTACAATGACGAATGAGGTTACAACAAAAAAACAATATTAGGTCCATAAGTGAATATTAGGTCTGACTCATGAAAAATTATACATCTGATTTAGTCTTACATGGTTCATCTCTACCCTGCCTTCTGCCTGACTTCAGACTAAATACAGCTCTCCCAGATCCATAATTCAGTTTACTTGTTCAAAATTCAGCATACTATACATTTGAATGTAATACAAGCTTCTGTTATCAAAATGCCAAACAAATGTGAAGTTCACATATTCCAAATAAAAATGAATTCTGGCTTCATTAAACAGAAATGTTGTGGGGAACAATCTCTGCATTTCAACTAGGCTTGGCAGGTCAAAGGCTTAATGAAAACAATGTGAGAGAATGGAGAGTATGAAAGGTGATATGTACAACTATATTCAAGTCATCTCAAAATGGTTTTACAAAGTAACGAGTTAAATAGTTGCAGGGCATTACCCGTGTAAGACAAAGCTGCTATTTAGCACTCAACAGCTCAGTCTTCGATAACTGGATCTGTTTTAGCAAGAGAGAAAGGATTCGAACATCGCTGTATGCACTGGGGTTATACACTAGTACACAAACCACCCCATGGATCTTTAGCATGCACTTCTTTAGAGAAATCTATGCAAGCAGTCTGTAAAGTCAGGGCTACATACAATTCCTAATGAAGTAAATAGGATTTCTGCTTCTTCTGAGATCTGGACCTTGATAGTCCTGGTGTAGCTATACCTGTTACAAAAGAAACAGCCCTCAGTTCACCACTTTTTGGCATTTCCATTCAACCTCACACAAATTCTCTTTCCTTGATTAGACTTACTACCCCAAGACCATGTAAGTCATTACTTTTGTAAGATTTCAACTGCAGCTAAAAAAAATTAGTTACATTTTTGTTCAAAGGTAGGGACAGCGTATGACCTTTACCCTAAATCCAGAACATTGAGCACTAGTTCGCAAAATGGATCTTTGCTTTTACGTGAATGACACAAAAATACCTAAGGTAAACAAAGCCTAATGAGAAGTGAAATACTGCTCGATTAAAGTCCACCTTCACATTAATGACTAGCAAATGGCCTTCTTTGGGTACTTTCTAGATTAACTGCCCATCTGTAAACACTCCAATAGAAGGAGTAAAGTAAAACATGGGCAGATTTTCAAAATGTTCAAAGTAAAATATGAATGGGTTCTCGGTTTTGAAAATACAATGGAAGAGCGTGTAGTATTCAAGTTGTCAGAAAGAGCAACGCATCCAGGATGATCCTGCCTTAAACAGGGGACTGGACTAGATGATATCCTGAGGTCCACTGAAGCCATACTTTTCTGTGGTTCTATTTTGGAATTGTAAAAATCTGCTATATAATGCTATCCTCTCCAAATACTACCGTGTTCCTGTTTCTAAACGTTCCTGCTACCCTGCAGTCCAGAGCAGGGGTTCCCAACCCCTGGGCCATAACCCAGTGCTAGGCCACAGGAAGGCTGACCAGAAGTGACCGTGGACTGGCAAATCACAGACTGGCAACCCTTTTTAATACCGAGTATAAAAAAGGGGGTTTTATACCGAGTATAAAAGAGTTGGCTACCTGCTCATAGTATGCTGGTCACTGCTGGTTCGCAGTTTGCCAATCCACAGTCACTTCCGGTCCGCAGTTTGCCAGTCCTCAGCTTAAAAAGGTTGGGAACCCCTGGTCCAGAGTTACTCATCCCTGTCAGACCCAAAACTGAAGTCCTCCTTTCCCTCCCCTGCATCCCCACTTCTCCCACAAAGTGACTTTCTCCCAGGCCAAGATTACATAATCTTCTTCTGCAGTACTTCTGTCCCAGTGAGCAAAACAAGGAGGTAGCTTTCCTTAAATTAATAGTGAAACCGGAAAGCCTAAGAAATAGATGGAAGGGAGGAGAAAGTCGCTGTTTTTAGAGGCTACTATTAAAGCTGCTTGTTCCAAAAATGTTCCTGACTGCTACAGCAGTTGAACTCTCAACACTGTCAAATGCTCAGGCAGATGCAAACAGCAAATAAGGCTTCTCTGCATGGGTTCAAGTACCAGTCATGTATCTAAAGGGGATAAAGAAGGTGTTTGGTGAGATTTTCAAAATAAGCTATTGGAGAGTTTGATTACACTGAGCTTACCATCAACTTTAAAGCTATCCCTCAATCAAACTGAATCATGCGACCCACCTTTTCCCATCCATATCCATATCCTATAGCTCACAATAAGGTCCGTCATACCATTCTTCATGAACACCACATTAAGATGCATACTGGCACATTCCTGCCCATCTCCCAACCTTCTAAGAATAAGTATGCACACTACTTGTTTCTCCTGGACTTGTTTGTATTTACCAGCAGGTAAGAGAAGAAAGGGGGTGAAGAAGGGCTGGAACACAGGCTTGAGCAGAAAAATCCAGGACCTGTACTCTACTTTGTACACGATTGCTCTATAAAAGCCAGAAGCCTCGGGGTGAAACATAAGATTCCTCATAAAGAGTGGCCAAATCCACATTGATTTAGGGAAATTTTGGGCATTCTAAAAAAAATAACATTTAGAATAAAGGAAATCCAGTAACTCAGCTCCAAAAAACCACAGCTAACTACTAGAACACGTGTTTCATGAATAAGCTACTGGAAAAGCATTCAAAATCCCTTTCTGCCAACACTGAGCAAAGATGCAGCTCTGAGAGCAGTGGCTGGACATGAAAGCCATAGTAGGTACCTGGATTCCTAACTACCATCTTCTTCATACCAGGAATAGTATGAAGCTAGTTTGAGAATGGTGTAGAAATGTCCAAAGCCACCCCTCAATCCTGTGATCGCAGGACTAGAACAACTGGGTTTTCAATTGATTTAAGTAGATCAGATACCAGTTCTGAAAATCCCCTTCCACTTGAGTCTGTTTGGCATCCCAAAAGCCATTTATACCTACACAAACTTTATTAAAAAAAATTCTCTCAGGACCTACTGAGAATTGCCAACTGAACAAATAAGGACACTGCAGTTCGCATGCTGATTATTTATTTTTACTGAATTACAGGTGAAAGGCAGTTATTTATGATAACACTTTGTCGTGTTTACTGAGTCAGGTACAAAGCTCCTTCTAAAAAAAATCTATTCTGACAGGCTTACTCAATCTCTAAAATACATTAGACAACTGCCAAACACACTTTGTAAAAGCAACTAGTCAAAACTGGAACTAATATAAAGAAAGAATGCTAAGGTTGCAGATTTACTTTACTAGAAGTACTTTTAAGCACGTCATGATTATGTAAAAGGAATCTCAGGGGGCTGCTTAACAAACAAAGACTACTTGATGAAAGCAAACATCTCATTCACAAGTCATTTTCACCAAACAGTGGCATCATTTTTTTGGCTCCATCGGTGTCATAATTAACAGAAAGGTGGCCAAACATTTCAGACTCTGAACCACAGCAGTCCCTAAACCTGTTCACCTCTACACCCACAAACATCTGGCCCTTTGCTCTCTCCTTGTCTACTCATTCTAATTCACTTCCACAAAAAGTTTGGGAGAGGAAATAGTTAACACTTCCCAAAGTTTGACTTGTGGCAAGAGGAGCAAACAGACAGAGGCAATTACATGCCTGGCAAAGAACAATGCAGCAGTGTAGCTTGGATGTGGAGGGCCAGATGTGTTCATTTCTACTGCTGTGAAAAGGACTTGGTCCAAGTAGTAATGGAAAGGACCCTTTGACCACCCACTGATAAAACTACAAGGATGAAGTGGAAGCTGGGAAACGCACGTAACAGAAAGAACTTAAGGGGGGGATAAACTAAATACAGATTTGGTGTTTTTTATAGTGCTGCAAGACCTTCAAACAGAAATGCCAGTCCTGTGGATGCTTATACATGCGATTCTCTTAACTCACATGAGCCATCTACCCATCTGGAGCTAGACTGTTCTCAGTGGAACTAGTCTGTTAGCTACACTGCTCTCAGTAGACTGGAGTTAGACCAGGGGTGGTCAAAATGCAGCCCACCAGGCCATTCTATCTGGCCCGCAAGGCCTGTAAAAAATTTAGAAAATTAATATTTAGCTGCCCCTGGCTGCCTCTCATGTGGCCCTTGATGACTTGCCAAAACTCAGTAAACCTGAAGCCCGCCTGAAATAATTGCCCACTGCCTGAGCTAGACCATCTACCCATCTGGAGCTAAGCTGTCCTCAGTGGTGGCAGACGACACAACAAGGAGCAATAGTTTCAAGTTGCAGCAAGGGAAGTTTAGGTTAGATGTTAGGAAGAATTTTCTCACTAGAAGGGTAATAAAACACTGTAACAGGTTACCAAGAGAGGTGGTGGAAGCTCCATCCTTGAAGGTTTTTAAGATCCAGCTAGACAAAGCCTTGGCTGGGATGATCTAGTTGGGGATGGTCCTGCTTTGAGCATGGGTCAAACTATTTCAGTTGTTCTCAACCTTTTTTAATCCAGGACCCATTTAAAAACATCAGTGGCCAGTCCAGACACAGTGCCCCTCACTCCTGACCTGCTGCACCCCCCACCCACCCCTAGCCTCCCAGTGTGTGGGATGCGGGGTGGGGGGCAAGCAGCCCCTTGCAGGCTGGAACTCTGCCAACCTGCAAGGGAAAAGCCACAGTTTCCCACATTTTTCTCCTTTAAAGGAGAATCCATTTTTAAAAGTTTGTTGATCCATTTTTAAGGGCTGTTCACAACCCTTACATATATTCTTGCAACCCACGGGTTGAGAAACGCTGGACTAGATGACCTCCTGAGGTCCCTTCCAATCCTAATTTTCTATGATTCTATACCCTTTTCAAGTGATGGAGATCACTCATGTAAGCCAAGTCCAGCAAGGTAAATAAAAGAAAGTCTATGGAAGGGCTGGTGCCCAAATTTTGTGTGTCTGAATTTTCCTTCAGTGAGTGAGGAGTCCAGGGGCAGACCTGACAAGTCTTCCTTATTTGGGGGTGTTGGTTGTAGCTGTGCTGGTCTAAGGACATAAGCAGACAAGGATCTTACACCTGCACCTCCAGAAATATAATGCATCTCATGCAGTACACTACATGCCCTAATGGAAAATATGTAGGAGAAACCAAATAACTGCACACCAGAACGAATGCACACCAAAAATCTATCAAACAGAAAAATACCCAGTTACCTGTGGGTGCACACTTCTCACAAGGCAACCACGCTCTCTCCAATCTCTCAGTTCTAATCCTCAAGGGGAATTTACAAAACACCTTTCATAGATCAGCCTATGAATTTCACTTGGTAAATCTACTGGAAACAAAAACATCAACAGACATTGGATTTGTGGCACATTATAGCTTGCCTGCCATCCGATAACCCAAGGTAACCTGCCTGCCATCCAATAACCCCAGGTAACCTCTTTACTTTTTACCAGCTACATGCTATAACCAGGTCACCATTCCCGCCACCTACCATCTCCTATCACCTCTGATCTTCACTGCCACACATTTGCATTTTTACAGACCTGCATTTTGCATATTGGCTTAAGCTTCTCTTCCACCCAGGAGAGCACAAAAACACCAGCAGATTCACCCTATGCCTGAATAAGGGTGTTTGTGCCCAAAAGCTTGCAAAGGACAATGTTTCCAACAATTTAGTTGGTCTAATAAAAGATACCACATTTACCCAAAGAACCTCATCTGTCTTATTTGGGGTTCATTTAAGATGATAAAGTTTCTTGTTTGCAAGGAAAAGCAATTGGGGCTCATAGTAGAGGTGGTACCATTTGCGAAGAAGGATTTTTGCCAAGTCTTCTGAACAGGTATTTTTCAAAAGAGCTTAAGCAGTTTAGAAAGGTATTTCAGTGGGAACTGGGCACCTTAGCTGCTTAGGTACCTTTGAAAGGTTTGAATGTCTGGAGTTTGTCATATCACTTTTACAAATGCAGCTTTCTCCCAACCCCAATGGGACCTTCATATATGCTAGTGACAGAATTATCAAAACCCTCCATTGCTTTGTTTCCTTTCATGCAATCTGCCACAACAGCAAAGGAGCTCGTCAACATCAGCCTCCCTCCTCCCGAAGGAAATCAGCACTGCTTTCCTAGTCATTTGAAGAAAATCTCTCACCAAACCTCACAAACTGCTGCTGGGAAGGCAGTGCCCTGTGAAGGCGATACAATTTCAGTTGGAATATTTTCCCCGGAGCCCATAGTTAAGACACAGCGCTTTACGAATTACATAATCAGGAGCAGGAAGAGGCACACTTAAAAGCAAGAATATAAATGTTTGAAGAGAAGGAAAGTGAGGGCATGTCTTAACAGAACAGCAAATAACTGTACTCAGAGGTGAACAGCAAGGTGGAGGAAGGGTGCGAGAGAGGACATCTCAAGTCAGACTGGAGGGAGGACACGTGCCCAATGCCTCCCAAAGATGCGCAGGGTGGGAGACGGTGTGGAGGGGGTAGAAGAAGGATGCTCATCCCAGATAAGAGGAAACAATGTGACAGCGAAAGGCATCCTAGATGCTTCCTGGCTTAGCACAAGCCCTCCACCTGCACTCCTGGACCGCAGGCCCAGCACCCCTCAGCCACCCCACCCACAGGCCCCTACAAGGCATCGCCCCCCTGCGGCCCACCTCATGAGGTTCCCCCGGCCCCGCTCACCAGGTCAGGGATGCCCTGTTGCCCAGGGGCCTGCACCTCCCTTCCTACAACGCCCAACCCCGATCACAGCTTCTCCCCCTCGGCCCTGAACCTCTGCACCCCTCCCCATCCCCTCCTCCCTGCACCACCCCATAACAGCCCTCTGACCCTCTCCCTGCCCTAAACACCCTTCCATCACCCCCTCCCTACTGACCCCCCAGTTTGCTCCCTCCATCACCCCACCCCACTATATCCTTTCCTGCCCCTCCCCTGCCCCAGCCCCTCTACTCTGAGCCTCCAACAACCCCTCCCTGCCCCTGCTCCTGCCTCACCCCCACCCCATCCTCCCATCCCCATCCAGGTATTATTATAATCCAGGTATTATTCAGGAAGGACCCATTCCCCCTCCATCCTGCCCTCCCACCGCCCGGGCTCACCAGGTAGAGGGTGCCGTAGATGCGCAGGGACTCGGCCAGGGCCCCCTGCGTGATGTGCAGGAAGGCGCGGGTGCAGCGCGGCTCCCAGGTGTGCCCCAGCTCGTAGCAGCCGTGGGGGATGGACTTGCTCAGCGCCGCCATCTTGCCGCGCTGGGGGAGGGGCCGCGTCGCGCCGATGCAGGAGAAAGGTCGCGCGGGGCAGCGCTTCCCCCTCCCCCCCCGCCGGGGTCACTCGCGGGCAAACCGCCGCCGCCGGCTCGCGTGAGCCCCGCAGCCAATGGGCGCCAGCGGGGGCGGGGCCAGCGCGGCACGTGCCCCCCGGGGAGGGAGAGGAGGGGGTGCGCGCGCAGCGGGGAGCTTCGCCTTGGCAACTGCCGCTGTTCACTCTGGTCCCTAATGGCGGCCACAGCCCCCGGCCCTGAAACACCACAGGGAAGTGCAACACCATGGTGTGTGCTGGGAAAAAAAAGCTATTGTGCGCTGAAATAATGTGCGAATAAGTCTTCTTTTTTACTTCCCGGACATGGGCAGCGAGTGAGCGGGCCGTCGATGTTGAAGCATGTCCTTCTTTGGACGAACAAAAACAAAAACACAAAAAACCAGGAGCTCTCGGTTTCAACGTGATACCTCGTATTGGACCGACTGGGAAGTCGCAAGCTTTCAGGAGCCGTGCGCCGAGGAAGCCCTGACGCCAGCCCGAAAGTCAGCTGGGATCGTGTCCCTGAGTGCCGCTAGCAGGGTTTGACGCGTGCCCGGATCGATTGGCTGCCTCCAAAACGATTTGAGCCTTTTCACTCTTATTGGGTGTACATTGTGCAAAGGTTGACATTGTTGTGCAATATAGGAGTTATTGTACACCCGGCGGCACGTGCCCTCCTGCCCCCAGCAGGGCTCCCTCTGGCTCGGACCCACGGGCAGGGTGGCCATCCTAGAGGCCAGTCCAGTTGTCCTCTGTCCTCTATTGATATGAAACAGGATGCCTTTGTGTCCTCTATTATTCTCTTCAAGAGGACATAAAGGCATGCAGTTTCATATTTTCTTGAAGAGAAATATAGAGGACATAAAGGCGTCCGGTTTTGTAACAATAGAGAACAGAGTAGCAGAAAACCGCAATGTCCTCTAGGATGGCCCCCCTGCCCACGGGCAGCACAGCCTCCTGCTTGGGAAGGAGGGTGTTTTTGCTGCTTGACCCCAGGCCTCAGTGCTTCTGCCAGGCATTTGCAAAAAAGGGGAGGAATTTGGCCCCCACAGGGCTGAGCGGGGGGGAAGGAGCTGCTTCTCTTCACTGGTTTCCTTGCCTGAGTCATCAGTGAGGGGAGGTGGGAGATGGGCAGGCAGGGCAGGGGCCCCCTCACTAGGGTGATTCACATTGGGTGAAGCCCCGTTTTGGGCCTGCCTGGGGGTTAAACCAGTTGGCAGGTGTGGGGTAAAGGAGGAAATCCACCCCACCCCACCCCTGCTATTAAATTGGCAAGGAACTTTCCCTCTAAAATAAGGCTCTTCTCAGGATCACAGGAGCCATTTTACCTAAGAAATAAAAAGCATCCCTTTAGTGGTGCGTGCCCCTGTCCCTCCTGCTTGCTTCCAGTGGCACCCATGGGCCTTTCCTTAATCAGGTGTCTCATGGTTGCACTGTCAGAGAAGAGCCTCAACCAACTGACCTTCTTATGAAGCCTTTTAGACATGCTTCTTATGCGGGTGCCTGCAGCAGTAGAGGACTGGGAGGCTTTTCTCGCCAGCCACCTTCAAGCCCCCTCTGCAGGGTGCAACACTAATGCAAAAGTGATGTTGTAGCTGTGATGGTCCAGGTATAATTCAAGAGGTAAGGATTTCTTAGGGCCAACTTTTATTGGACCAACCAGGTCATTGGTATCAAGTTAGACCAGCTTTTGAATTTAAGACAAGTCTGACCTAAGAAAAAATGTCTTACATTAGGAAGCTGGTATAACTTTATAACAGTGACAAAATTGGACCAATAAAAGCAATCACCCTAAGAAACCCTTGCCTCTGAAGAGCAACAGCATTTTTCACTTGGCCCTCTGTGCAGAAGTCAAGTCCAGGAGGGTCATAGCAAGAACTGTGTAAACAGAAAAACATGCCTCTAGGCCAGATGGGAAGAAAAGCACCCTCTAACTGAAATAAATCTGAATGATCGGCACAAGTTCCATGTCCCAGGCCAAGTATGGATTTGGGACAGTTGCAGAGTGAGAAAAGAATTTCTCCAGTCTGCTTCCAGGAGCTCATTTCTCTTGTATTCAACAAGTTTGCCAATAGTCTGTGCTCTCCCAGCTTATTTGAGCAAACTTCCCGATTTATCTAGCACCAACCTCTCTCTTCCTTCCAGCAATTTTCCTGTTGATATAAGAGCACTTAATGTCGCAGCTCCTGCCATTTGGAAAACCTTCCTTCTTTCTGCCTAATATTTTTAGTACTCAGATAGACTGCTTGCATTTGCAACTGCCCTGCCGCATGTCAGAATAGATGTAGTTCTCTCTTAAGGGTGACTCACACAATCAATGCAGTTTGATAACCCTTGCACTACAACAGTTTTCAGTACTTAGTATGTTTTGTTTAGTTACTATTCCCAAATTTTTTCCTATTATCAGTGAGCTGCCAATTTTGTTCTAAAAATGTAAAACCATATTATAGGAGAGGTCAGGGGGAAACGGATGCTTCCATTTCCATTAGGAAGCTGTCAATGCTTTTAGCACCAATAAAGCAGAGGAGGCATTTTTGATTAATGAAAAAAAAAACCCTGAATGTTAAAACGATTGGCAGTGAAATACCAGATAGTTTTAATACTGAAATTTGCATATTTCAGTTTCCCAGTTAGCAGCTCCTGGAGATGAATGGGATAATTCGCAGCAGTCGCTACTGATGCAGCCTTAGGCCAGGTCTCCGCTACAAGCCCGTTGCCAGTGTAAGTGTACCAGTACCTATCTGCCCAACAAAATACTCTGCTTACAGGAACAGCTGCCCACCTGACACACCCCAATGGGATGGAGCTATAAGCCAGAAGTTCATTTCTCTCTTTATCCCCTCCAGGAGACTACCAGGAGCCTTCCATGCATTAGCAAAGCCACTCCTACCTGCAGCATGTGCTTTTTCAGGCAGTGTAATACAAGCCTTATTACCCCAACACAAAGTGGGCCCTCTGTACACAGTGCTCTTTGACATCTTTGGGCTTTTCCCCTCCTCCTGAATAAGCCCAGCTGGGAGACACTTACTCCATCATAGGACGGTTTACATGACATGTTGCTTATGTGGAATTAGCTTATCACAACAAAACTGCATTTTTGCCAGTGTACCATAGTCCAGTTACCACTGAATAATACCAAAGTGACACAGACAAAAGTGCAGTTTTGTTACACTTGCAAAAAACACAGGAGCTTTAGTCCTGGTAACAAATCTCATGTCTGATACCAGTGACAGTTTCTACCACGGACCTGGCTTCAGGGCTTGTCCACATGGGAAAGTTCTACCACTATGCATTAAGGTGCATATTTAAGCTGAAATACTTGGATAAAGCTGTGTGTGGACCCTCTTTACTTCAGCACAAAACCATTTTTCCAGTTTAGCTTAACTCACTTTGGAAGGGATTTACATTAAATTGAAAAAAAAGTCAAACAGGAAGGTGAGAAAAGTAACAGACATTTATTGTTTGCATTTTCTCCCTCCCAACAATTTAGGAGAGGCCCTCCCTAGATGACATTCCAGTGCTGGCCCCCCTGGAAATGGCAAGCCCTTACCTTGATTCCAGTCCTGCATTACAAGCAGCCAAGACTGCAGTTGGGTGTACAGCTTTGGAGTGCAATTGGCACATTCCCAAGCATGCTGACCTAGGTGGGAATGGATCAGCTTGCTTCTGTGTCCAGCCTGGCATTGGTACCACGTGCATTGTCTAGCACTGTGATAAAAAACTGTTGAGGGAAGGAAAAGCAGGAAGGGATAAAGAAACTAGATTCAGGTACTGCTTCCCTTCTCTGTCAGGTGCTTTGACTCTGATGCTCTTATGGGCTTATAGGGCTTGATGCTGCCTGCTGTATTGGTTCAACCACCTGTGACTGTGGTACAGCGCCTCAGACACCTGCTGCAATGTCCATTGCTTGAAGGCACATATCAAATGAAAGATCATGCAAAATACAAAAAAGGAACACAAGTATGTGTAACAAAATGGTTAAATGTGTAGAGACACAAGAAGAAGAAGCAGCTGCCTTCTGTTAAAGGAGGGTTTGAGGCTGGTGATTGTGTGTGTGCTTTCATGCTCAGCCCAAGGTATGGAAAATAAGTGCTTGCTCTGTGTGATGAGAAATTAAATAAAACGTCTATGAGGGTGAAGGGGAATCCTGCTACATACACATTGCTCTTATTCACCAGGAGGGTTCATTCAAAGAGTGGAAGGGCAAGTTTTCCATTTGTGAACTAAGGGTGTGACATCTCTTTCCTACATAGAGCTGAGCTGAAGCATTTCTGAGGGGCTACAAACAGACATTGCATTTATCCCTCAATAAACCATTGTATCTCAGGACAAAGGGCAATCGTTCAGATGTCCATATCCACTGTCCTGGGATAAAGCCTAAGAAGGTTCACAGGATCAAAAGAAAGTAGGGCTGGAAGGGACTTCACAAGATCATCTAGTCCAGTGCCCAAGTCAGCTAAGTGCTAAAGATAAGAAGTACTAACAGAACACGTCTACGCATGCACATTTACTGTGCAATAACTGAAAGTACGCCCATACTGTGCACTAAATATGGCGACTTATGCCGACTTAAGCATACCAACATCATGCAGGTATCAAATTTATGTTACTGCACAGTAACACTGTGTATGTGGACTGAGTTGGGACTAACTTTATTCCTAAGTCTGTCCACACACAGTGTAAATGCATTTTAACCCCTACACATGTAGACACCAGCCTATTCCCACTTACTGTGCAGTAACTTACTGCACAGTAAATTTAAGCCAGTGTAAATGCACATGTAGACACGCCCATACTTTATCCCAGGTTATTGAAAGTACATCTGAATGGTTATCCTGGGACCGCATCACTAACTCAATGGCAGACAGGCAGTAATGCATTCAGCTGCTCGCCAAAACCTGGTTAGAAAGGTGTTATGTATACTTGTCAATCCTGAGATAGTTCTGTTTTGGGACAAACAGACACAACTTGTTCAAGGACAAATGCAGCACCAGCTCCTAGCCTATCAGATCCAAGTCTATCTCCCAAGAGGATATGCTGCAGGTCCATGTGGCTACGAATGTATAGCTGCAGTGCCTGCTAGAGACTGCTATGACTGGGGTAACGAAGTAGCTGGCAAGCTTGCAATTATCCTCCTTACCAGAGGTCAGGGCACTTTTGAGGGCAGCAGGCTGGCTGGCTGTGGGTTGTGACTGTTGAATCTTCATGTTAAAAGGCATTGGCAGGCAAGTACTGGCTTTCCTCTACCATGTCATTTGTGCATTCAGGGCTGCTGGCCAGTCTCATCTCCCATAATGGCCATGATATCCTTTGCTCCCTTGCAAGCCTGTTTTAGGTCCTGACCTTACACAAGCACTGCATGCCCACAGAGTTATCTCTGCACTGCCACACTGCTGTGATAATATTGAATTTGATCTCAATTAATTTTTTCCTTAGGGCTTCCTGCATTTTTGTGTTCCCTCATAGCATATCAAGAATCTCTCAGCAGATTCAAATGCACAAGCAACTAATAGGCATCCTCAAAGAAGTAGGGCCTAGTGTTCTTGCAGGAGGGCAACACAGGCTGCCTTGCCTTGAGAGCCACAGCAAGAAGAGGAAGAATCTGAATGCTTGCAGAACTTGAACTAGAATGTGGTTGCTGTAACTCCAGGGCAGTAGAGGCCAGTTGGGTGAACAGGGTTCAGGGGAGGGCTCAAAGCATTGTGAGATTACAGCAGGCAGGCCCTCTCAGAGGTCAAGAGAGGCCCAGGCCACTTCCATTTTTTCAGGCTCAAAATACAATGCAATAATTTGTAATAAATGTTCCATTTTTATTTAACAAGTGCTTTTCTAGCTTTTTTCTTCTTCTTTCAATCCTGTCAGTGTATCTCTGTGTCTGTATGTATAACCTCATTTGGAGATAATGTCAAAAGTCTAAATTTGAGGCCCTCCGTAAATGAGAGGCCCGGTCCAAATGGCCCTCTTGGCCCCCCTGTGATAGGCCCTGACAGCAGGCAACCAATGGGCTAACTTGAGAGGGGCTGCGTGCACACCAATGATGTCCAGAGATACCTTGCCCTTGATAGGAGCCAGGGAAAGGGCAGCTAAGAGCAGATTTCCCCAGCTAAGGGCAGATTTACCTTGAGCAGGAGGCTGGACTAGATGACGTAATGAGGTCCCTTCAAGCCCTATTTTCCTATGATCTTATGATTCAATAAGTTGCATCATGTGTTTACAACTTTTTTCCCTGGAAGATACCTGTGGTTTTCCCAAGATGTCCCATTTGTATTTCTAGGGTCATCTACAGGAATAAAAGTTGCCCATTCAAAGGTTTATACTGATGTACTGTAACTAAATTTAACCTCAAAAGGGTGCAAGTTCCCAGTCATCCACTAGGCTACCGTGGTTAAGGCACACTGGCTTCAGTAATAGTTGGCACCCAGGAGACTGCTGTGACTAGTCTCAGGTCTAACCGCCCCTATGACTAGGTATCCATTTACAGCTGCGTCAACTTAGAATAGCCAATGCTACAAATCTAAAGTAAGGCAGAATTTGCATGTCTGGATCTTTAGCAAAATGCCCTAATTGCTGCTGCCACCCTACACCCATGTAGCTATGCCAGTAAAATTATATCAATGTGTCATATAGTTTGCATGGTAGTAAACAAAATAAAGCTTTATGGCCCAGTTCTTTTCGGCTGCATCTGGGTTAGCAGCTTGAGGATGCTTTTGCTACTTTCTGTAGCTTGTGCCAGGGCTCGTGTCTCTGGGAGAAGTTGTATCTACCTGGTCAACCTCTAAGGGGCTCTAAGGAGCTGGTAGAGTGAAGCATTCTGTGGATCTTTTCAGCATATGGTGCTAGTGCTGTAAAGATCTCTGGCTGGGACCTGTCTCAAGGCATAAGTATCGTAGCTAACTGGAACAAAATTAGGCTGACAAAAGAGATCTGGAGATAAACCAAAAGAAGAATTGAACATTACTGGAGGTTTTGAATTCCAAATGTAGGAGTGCCTTGGGAGTTCCTTCCTAGAAACATTTTAAACACCAAATCAACCTGAAAGCTTTTTAACTCAGATGAAACCATTTCCCTCCCTTCTCTCATGGCACTTTCAGTTTGAGTCCTTCTTTGTTTTCTGTTTTTTTCTATCTTGGATTAGATGGTCTAACTCTTTCTTATTACCTTGGGTTTTCTTAGTGCCTGCACTAGGCATTTGCATGTGGCTACTCTTGTCTGTAACTAGTAAAAGGTGCTATTTCCAGCAGCATTGTTCTACATCTTTCATCTTTCCTTTTTTCCTGTTTCTCTGTTCCTCTTCATTAATTCTTCTGCTATCGTTGCTTTCTTTTTTTTCTCCCTTGATGTTTGCTCACTCCCCACCTCCCTTGTCTTCCTATTTACCTGCATTTATAAAATGCATTGAGATCCTGATTTAAAAGACATGGTATAAGTGCTAAATACATTGTTATAGGCCAAATTCATCCCTAGTATTACTTGACTAAATTCTGTTGAAGGGGGAACTATGTACACACACACACACGCACACTTTTAAAAAAACAACAACAAACTAATAAGAAAAACTATGGTGCCTTTTTAGTTATGTTCAGAAGGGCCATAGGGACATTCCCGGGATAATTGTGAGAAAAAGCATGCTCCATTGGACAGCTTCAGGCCCTCAACAGAGAAAGTCCAGAATTCCACCGTATCTGTAACATATCTAGGGACAGTCAACCTCACCTACCTCTGTTTCTTGTCAGGATGGAGGAAAAAAGACAGGTACAATACTATGTCAGCTCTGCAGGAAATGGCCACAAACTGATCATAAAGGAAACAGTTTCTTTCTTGCCTATATCCTGATGGTCTGTAATGCTTGGGAAGGTAATCTAGAATGGCAGTCAATGGAAGTTAATTGGACTGTATTTTAAAATATTTTGCTCCAACAGGCACTCTTTAACGCTAACATTTCTGTCTTCGCTCTGAAATTCTTCTAGACTATAAGTTTAAGCCATTTCACTCTCTTTGTGAGGGTTTTCTCTATGGCTTCCAATTGTGCCTGTTAGTTGTTCATTTTTTAGCAGGGAATAATCTCAAAATACCCTTGTGTCTGCTGATATTTCAAGGTAAGGGAATTAACTGGCATGTTTCCCATTTTCCATATGTAATATTTTCCAAAATAAATATGGGGTGAACTGTGGGATAATATCATGTGAACATTTTGATTCGCACACTAATATCCTGCAGTTTGTAGCAATCTGGATTTTTTCCAGAAATACAGTTGTAGTATTTCTTACAGAGGTACCAAAAATATTTGTAAAACAAAGTCTTTTTGCCAGCCACACTGATACTACAAAGCAAGATATATTGGGCCAAATTTGTAGTTGATGCAACTATGGACTTCAGAGAAATTGCACCACAATTGAATCTGAACAGTTAAGAAGACAGGCTATTGTTCCTGGTGCTATTAATTAATTTTCCCTCCTAAACAATTGACATAACTAATAATTAAAAGCTAGATTGAGTCATTTGATTCAATGCTGAATAAAAAAATAAGGAGTAGATAGGACCGCTATAAAAATAGCTCAGGACAGGAAATGCAACACAGAGAGTAACAATTTTTTCCCGGTTTCCAAGAAGACAGTTTAGGGACAAAGAAGAGCAACCAAATTATTGATGAGTTTATGTTACATTGAGGTAAAAAAGAAAGGCAAAGATTTTTTTATTTAATAGGCATGTATGCCTAGGTTCTTAAATCCATATTTAAATGTCCTAATCAATGGTCTAATTTTCAGGTGACTTACAGATTAAAACCTGAGAAATTAACAGGAGTTGCTGGTGGCTCAGCACTTCTGAAAATCAGGCTATTTGTTTGAGACTGAATTTTCAAAAAGAATTGGCAATTGCCAGTGCCTTGACTTTAGTACCCCTAACTTGAGACGTTATAAGAGAACTTTATTTTTCAGAAAGTGCAAAGCACCTATTTTTTGAACTGAAGCCTTGTAAAAGGAGTTGGCACTCACACTTGATTTTTTTTTCTAAAAACTATATATCATTATCAGGAGCTAGAAAGACTTAAATAAACTATTTAAGAAAGCCTAGTGCTGACCATCCCTGCTTTTGGGTTTCTTTTCTCTAAAATGTTTTAAAACTAAATGTTATATGTTTGAAGGGAAACAAATTAAGGAAAATAGGTGAAACAGCCTGGTAAAACCCTCTATAGAATTGTTTTTAACCTGGAAGACTTCAGAAACAAAAACTCCTTTTTTGACACCCTTGGTTCCTCAAGGTGAGACATTTCTTCTTACATTCCTATTAAATCAGAAAGTCACCAAAGCATAGCAACATCACTCAGCGGCAGTGGAGAAAGCATCAAATATCCTTGAGAAAACTCTGAACAGCACTGAAAGAAAGAACAAATGGTTTATATATGTGGTATTGTTAAGACTCCCAAGTGGCAAAAATATAATAAACAATAGTGAAGGGTGGAATATTTCTTTTGGTTCCACACATAAGATGACCTAACCCACCTCCGGCATGGCTTCACTTTGTGACTTGTAAGCTATTTGATCATTCTGAACTTGTGAAAATAAACACTATTATTCCACTGTTCCTCATCGTGAATTCGTTCATCTTCTGTAAATAGACTGTGAACTATCAAATGAAAATAAATTGTAATAAAAGAAAAATTAAAATAAAAATGCAGATGAAACATAAAAACAACACATGGAAAATCTGCAATGAAAATGTAAGTTATGGAACTGTACATAGCATTGATCTAGCATTTTGTTTTGGGTAATTCATAGATTCATAGATGCTAGGGTCAGAAGGGACTTCAACAGATCATCGAGTCCAACCCCCTGCCTAGGCAGGAAAGAGTGCTGGGGTCAGGTGACCCCAGCCAGATGCCTATCCAGTCGTCTCTTAAAGACCCCCAATGTAGGGGAGAGCACCACCTCCCTTGGAAGCCCGTGCCAAATTCTGGCTACCTTACCATGAAGAAGTTCTTCCTGATATCTAGCCTAAATCTACTCTCTGTCAGTTTGTGACCTTTGTTTCTCGTTATCCCAGGAGGTGCCCTGGTGAACGGAGCATCTCCGGCTCTTTGCTGCACCCGCTAATGAATTTGTAGGTAGCCACAAGATCACTTCTCAGCCTTCTTTTGCAGAGGCTGAAGAAGTTCAGGTCCCTTAGTCTCTCCTCACAGAGCTGACCTGCAAACCCTTAACCATACGAGTGACCCTCCTAGACCCTCTCAAGTCTATTAACATCCTTCTTGAAGTATGGCACCCAAAATTGGATGCAGTACTCCAACTCTGTCAGCACTTGAGGGCTAGGGACAGACTTTCAAAAAGCCTGAGCCTGAATTGATTCAATCTTTTCAGGTTAGTCAAAACTGGCTAGGCTGAACTGGTTTGTAACCACACAGACATCCCCTTTGGACTGGAGAAATGCAGGCACATGCCTGTAGTGGCTCAAGCTAGAAGCCTGGGGGGTGCTACAGCAGCTATCCCTTCCCTTCCACAGTGCTGAGCTGGGGGCAGGATGTGACCAGGCCCTGACAGCATGCTCTGATTAGGGAGGGGTTACTTGCCTCTCCCCACTAGCAAGGGAGCCAGCAGGGTGTTACACAGCATTTACTCACACAGCAGGGAGTTTACACAGTGTTTATCAGCCCATCAAGAAAACAAAAGCCTCTCTCACTAGTTCAAGCTCTTCTTTTAGCTTCAAAAAGCTCTAAATGGACACTGTCCTGTCTGCCTTTGTCCTGTAGTGCCTTACACAGACACCTCTCAGCATTAGCTAGTATACCACATACTGGCAATGTTCCCTGCTATGGGAGAGGAGAGGGAGAAATCCCTGCTTGAGCGGGGGGGGGGGGGGGAGGGGGAGGCGGGGCACAGGGAGACTCTGCTGTGCCTGCTGTCTCTGCCAGAGCTCCAGCCAGAGAGCAGAGGGGAGGGGCCAGCCCAGCCCTCTGGAGCAGAGAGCCCCACCCAGGGCTGCAAAGCACCTGGGATGCTGCAGGACTCTGGTTTAAGTTAAACCAGGAAGGGGTCTGGGACAGACATTGCATAAACTAGTTTGACCCAAATCAGTTAAGTCTGATACTACATTCAACCAGGTTTATGACAAGCCCATTTTCAACCATTTTCTAACTGGTTTGTGTGCACTGAACGTCTGTTCTGTTACAGGTTTAAACCAGTTTCTGATCACTTCAACTGGTTTATGTATAATGTCTGTGAGGGGTTATTCCACAGCCTCCTAGATCTCACTACCAGGAGGCACGTCTACACGTGCATTAACATGTTTTAGTTAATGCACATTAAATCTAGTACCTCCATTGTGAGGTATTAAGAAAATGCTCATTAGCCTGTCTCAATGTACATTAACTAAAGAGGATGGGCATTTTTACACATGCCAGTGCCACAGTGCCAGGCACTTTGAAAAGTGCCCAGTGTTGTGACACTTGCAGATGTATAAGTGGCCTAAAACACATCAGTGCTGAGAAAATGGTGTTGGCGCACTTTTGAACTAAAACACATATAAGATGCTTTAGTTCAAAAGCGCACCACCACCATATTCTGCATGCTGACACGCATTTTGCTACTTATACAACTGCATGCGATGCAACAGCAGATCTCCAGCACGTTGTGTGACCAAAAGGTATGTGTATAAATGCCCGATGGTTTATAAGTGACGCTTAATGCACATTAGCCTATTTTAATGCACATTAACTAAATAATGCATTTTCACTGGTGCTTTAATGCACAGTAAAATAAGCTAATGTGCATAAATTGCATGTGTAGATGTGCCTGGAGGTACTAGATTTAATGCACATTAACTAAAGTGAATTAATGCACGTGTAGACATACCCAGAAAGTTTTTCTTGATATTTTATTGCATTTGTCACCCAGAGAGCCCACAGCATTTTATACATCTTACAAATGAAGGAGCAAAGAACTTGTGGTTTGAGCTAGAGTCCTGCTGTGTGTGTATGGGTAGAGAGGTTTGGGGGGAAGGGGATGGTTTTATTTTATTCCACTATCTTTTCATACCTTGGAAATTCCTTTATGTATATTCTGTGCATGTGCAGTCCTGTTTTATTTAGTGCATAAAAGGAGTACCAAATTCCTGCTCTGCTTTGTCAAAACTGCTGAGAGACAGTTTTGACCTGGGAAGATGTATTATGAATGAGAATAGCTCTGAGAATCTCAGATATGTGAACAGACGTAAATCTGGGGTTCATGTCTCCAGTACAATAAAGCAACATTTCCCCAATGGAATATTGCAAAGGAAATTCTATGAGTTCAGGGTTGTACATCTTTCCACTTAATTTTACATGAGAGGTCGGGATACATGCAGGAAACGATTCATCCAGTACTGAATTGTGGAAGTCACCAGACTTATCTTTTGAGAGTGGAGGGCAATGTTAGGTAGATAAAGTACAGTGGTGCACTTGGAGTTTATCCACAAAAGGCAATTTTGCACCATTATGTTTGTGGAAACTATACTGGGATCATTTCTGACTAACAGCAAAAGGTCAGGATCTTAGATTTACTGTCATCTCACTTAATCATCCGTCAACACAAAAGCTGTTGGTTAAGTTTCTAGAAAAAATGAAGTTTTGCCTGAAAGATAGGACTACTATGTACTGAAACCACTTTCAAGGAGTAGCTTTCAGAATCCTCTTCTCATTTGTGTTTCCTGAATAAATGATTCCTTGAGAGGGGTTGGCTGTCATTGGAATCGTAGGTTCAGGTCCTGGCAAGCTGGACTCAGCCCTTTATCCTGAGGAAGATACACTTAGTTCTATGTTGTACATATGGCTTGCAGAAATTACCTTCAAAGTCAGATCCTGTCCTACTTCCAAAGGAAAGTATTATCCTTAAGTTTAGAGTGTAGTTAGATTTCCCTGGTCAATACCTCCTCAACCCATTTTTATTTACTTCACTCAGTCTCAGACTGGATGCAATTTAGTAGTACATGCACTGATTCTTGTATGTGTTTAGAGCCCTATTCTCCACTGCTTTGCAGATTTCTGTTTCAAATTGGCATTTTCCACAAGTGATTCCTCCATTTGTGGAATTAGAACATGTCCCCTTCTCTTCAACAATGATCTTTATTTCTAATACAAGAGTCATTTGCAGTTTAGCTAATGATAAGCTTTTTTCAAGGCTCTTTATCTGGGTTGAAACCAAGTTTGCATTTAGATTTTTTACAAGCTTTTTAAAAATGCCCCAGGGCCAAAATAATAAATGACCTGTACTTCCACGATCCAGCAACTGAAAATACCAAAGTAATACCAGTTCTCATGTTATTTTTGTCTCCAGGAAAGTTTCTCTGAGGAACCAAAATGCTTGGCAAAACACTGGAATTCACATATGTTCCCATTATAGTTTAAACTAAGGGTTCTAAAGGATTCTAGATGAATTGAAATCCTACAGCTATAAATTATACTGTATCAGATTGGAAGAACATTGCACACTCAGAGGTACAGTGATAATGATGATGATTTTATGGTTGTGCCTGTCCTGTCAAAATCTTTTATACTAACATACCACAGTGATCAGCATTATGGCAAGACTTACATTAGATACAGATAGATTAGTAACTATGGTCCTGATTCTTCAGTTGCCATCTGCCTGTTTGCAAGGAGTACAAAATAGATGTGAAATGACTGGAAAGGGTAATGGTGAATGATCAGGCCCTCTGGGCTAGGTTGCTATAAAAAGACTTGTAATGGGAAAAAATGCTTCTTGATTATAAATATTTTAAAAGGAGTTTTTTGATTAGCTATTTAGTGCTCTGCTTTATCCCCAGGTTAGTGTTTGGCAGAACTAAAACAAATTAGTTGCCTCTGGCTATTCTTGTACCAGCCCAGAAAAAGGGCACCAGGCAAAGATGATACCAGCTGTATGCCTTCTCAGCTGATTGCCTGGAATGAGACTCAGGACATAGAGTAGAGGTGCTCTTGGGAGCTGATTAAGGCCACTGCTCCGAGCTGTCAGACGTGGGCAGGAACAACAGAAAGGTCAAGTGAATTAGCACAGCTGCAACTCCTGATCTCCTTTCAGCTGTGTTCAAAATGAACTGACTTAACAAAAACCATTTACAAGATGCCTCGGAACTAGTGCCGTTTACCAAGCAAACACAATTCTTCTGAAGCAGTCTGACTACCTTTGTGAATACACAGTGGGGTAACCTGTACTACTTATGGGTACTGAATGTTTCACCCGCATTTTAAATGCTGCAACCAGTTCTGAAAAAGTCAAAATTCTTTTGCAGACACAGGCCTTCAATGGGAATAACAGTGACCTGCAAGATTCATTTACCAGCTTCAATGCTAATTAAGAAATCTGTTCACCCCAAACTAGCCAAACCAGTCCTAGCATCAAGCCTATGGATTTACCTTCACATAATAGTGGGACTGAATTGCTTTAACTACAGCAGAATATTCAAAGTCAGCCAAAGTAAGATAACTTTGCTCACCTGGTGCAGACCGAGTTGTAGTAGTTTAATATTGGTACGATTCTTTCTGTATGAAAAGGGGAATCAACTGCAGGGAAATAAGGGCAATAAAGCAGGCATGTTTATGCCATTATAACTGCATCCACACTCAGGGTTGTAGTGGTATAATGGTAGCAAAACCCCAGTTTTTCTTTTTTTTTTTTTTCTTTTAAAATGCATTCCCTCCCCTTCCCCAACCATTTCTGACTTCTCTCCCTCTCTATTCCCTATAGATAAGTATAAGTGAGCTCAAACTTAGGATAAGTTTTAAACTTTTTTTTTTTTGCTAGCAAGCTTTTGGTTTTGGATATCCATTGTTTTATATCATATAATTATTAGGTTTGTATTAATTTTTACTGTTGTATATTGTATTATTATCATTTTCGTATTGATTTTTATTATTTCGTATGGATATTGTATGGTTTAGGCCTGTGTTTTTAAGTGAACCAAAGTCATGTCAAGTTTCCATTTTATATGTCAAGCCTCCATCTTGTGTCCTCTGCCTGGGCATCCCATGTTGCAATAATATGATTCATTGTACCCCTCCCATTTAAATTGGTTCCCCGATTAATGAGAATGGTTGAGAATGACTGAAATACAATGGTAGCAAGCCTCTACTGAATGGCCTGTAATGACTGAGCCATCACCTCACATTGATTCACCCAGGAACCACGGACCTCACCCAGGAACAGAAACAAGAACCCAGCATTTGAAAGACAAAAGACCCTGCAGAACCTATCATTGTACCCCACCATTAGAGACACCCAAAACTGCACATCCCTGCATGGAGCACACATGCTCAGTACATCAGGGGCTGACCCTTGCCTGGGCATGCCTCCTGTCACTAGGGTCACACACAGTCTGCCCCTATAAAAAGGGGCAGTGAAGACAGACGCAGTGGGAATGCCATTTCCATCCGGACCAGACCAGCTTCATGTCACCTATCCACCCCAGAGGCCCTGCTGGTGACCTCCTCTGGACAACACTGAGCTGAAGGAGACCCCGACTACCCATTGAGGATCAACTTCCAGCCTGGGATAGGTAGATATTACCTGCACACCTCCTCCTACATTTTGGACTCTCTCTTTCTCTCTCTCTCTCTCCTCCTGGACTTTAGTGGACTTCAGCCCCTGCACCAAGCCTCTCTAACTCCTGCTGCCATGGTGTGGGTGTGGGTGTGGGTGCAAGGGAACCAGTTTGGCATTGTGTCACCATCTTCCCTGTTCAATAAAACCACTGTCATTTGCAACCCTGAGCTGGGTCATGTTTTACTGAATCCCAGTCCCTTCCCTATCTTAAATTCCAGCCTCATTCTCTCTCTTTCTCTCTCTCTCAATTCCAGCCCCCACCCCTCTCCGCTAGTTTTCCGATCTCCTCTCAATTCCTACTGCCTTTTCCCTGTGACTTTCTGCTGCCTTTCAGTCTCTCCTGCTGCTCTTTCTGTGATTTTTCTGCTGTCTGTCTCTGTGTTTTCAGCCCCCCCCCCCAACCTCCCCCTCTCCGCAGCTTCCCAGACTTCTCTGGCTCCCCCACACCCAGAGCCCCTCTTTAACACCCACACTTTCCCTTAGTCCCATTTTTCCCTCTCCCCATCTACCTTTTCAGCTTCCCATAGCTCTGGCTCCAGACCCAACCTCTGTGCCAGCATGCTTCCCTGTTCTGCAGTCTTTGGGCGTTGTCTTTTAATCAATTAAGATCAGTTAACCTAAAGTTACCCTGGAGCCTCAGTTCTTTGGCGCAGGCCCCTCTAGTCTAGCGGTTCTTCGGGTCCTGGTAACTTTAACTCCTTACACTTCTACTTTCTTACCTTAACCTTTCCCCAGGTATCCCAGTACACCAAGCATATACATACATACACATCACAACACCCAACTTAGGAACTCACCTGTGTGTATGTGTAGGTGGGTGATATGTGTGTGAATTAGTAAATACACATATATATACACATACACACACAATGATATTTATATATGTGGTATATGATTTAGTAATCCACGTATGTGTATTGGATGTGCAGGTGTTGGTAACTGATTCTGTCTAAATTTGGTGTGTGTGTAGCGTGTATGGGCTTAAACTGGTGATAGGTGTGCATGAACCTAGACTAATTATTTTGAACGTGTGTGTATCTGAGCTGCTAGTGTGAGTGTGTATGCCTAGTAGGGGTGTATGCACCTAGTGAGTGTATGTGTGCTTAATTGATTTTTATGTGTGCATGTGCAATTGTACAACACACCCTCCTGTCTAACAGTACAATATTGAGATCCTGAGCATTGTCCTGACCCCTCAGGGCAACATAATTATTGTGGTAAAAAATGCTTGTCCCCCACCACACACAACAACCTAAATAGTTCTATCAGTTCTTGAACTAGAGACTCAGTCCTAAAACTCCAACCATGGCCATTCAAAAGAAAGAAGGGGTGTTAAAAAATGGTAAAGAGTCCAAGAACTGGTACAGATACTACTCGAAAGAAGAGGGAAAATGGAATTTGGAAATGCCTGATATTCAAAGCCCAATTTGAAACGGACCCTATTTAATAAACAATCCCTCTGTAAACTGAACAATTGCTCCTAGGCAATTGGAAGATCCCAGGGTTAATTTTCATCTACATAGCTCTACACAGCTCCAAAACTGTAAAGAGGCCTTAAAATGGGTGTAAATATAAATTATATCTACTTTAGAGCCACTTTATGGTGCCAGAGCCCTGTAAAGGGGCTTTACTGTAAATGAGTCAGGCCTATCATTTCTATCAGCAGGGGATACAGTTTAATATTGCATCAAGTTGCCTCTTTGTGTATTCATAATATCTGCAAAGGGAGTGTGCATTTGACTCACTCAGGCTTTTGGCAATGGTAGGACATTCTTCCCAGGAAAGTGACCCACCACCTGCCTGTGATATAAAAAAGTTTGCTTTCAGCTATGCCCTGCAAGTTAATATACACTCTTATGTAATTATGTGTAGCATATGAATTCACATACTTTATTTTTATGGAAAAGCAGTACAGTTTGAGCTCTACAGCCAGATTCACCAGCATGCTCAGACTGCTTTGTGCCACTCCAGTGACACAAAACAGCCATAAACCTAGAGTAAGTGCCTGGTTAAAATAGCTTATGGCTGCTTTGTGTCAATAAAGTAGCATAAAGCAGCTGCAACATGCAGAATCAGAGGGCTGGATGGGACCCCCAGTCACCTAATTCAGCCCCTGCACAGATGAAGAGTTTGCTGTTCTGTCTTGGAAATCTGTCTTCTAATCTACTATTCATTGTGGCATTTCTATTCAGCATAACTAGTTATTCAAAGTCTAATAATTTGTTTAATCATTATACAATAGGTTTTATAGGTATTGCATTTTGAAGGAAAGCACCCTCTGACACTCTCAAGTACTACTTCTGTCTTCATGCGGTGGGCAGATACAGATGATCTGAGAGACAGTTGGATTTCTACACTGTTGCAAAGAAGGACATGTATAATTTAACCTTGGGGACAAATGTAGTAATATAATCAAATTAAAATGGGGAATATGAAGGTGGCTTGGGAAAATTGAAATTGGAGCAAATTTACAAAAATGACATGCAATGACCTATCAAAAAGAGAATTCAATTTGTTGTTTTTTTATGTTGACATTATATAACATACTGTGAATGATGGATCTGCTATTTCCAAACTTCCAGACAGATTTGCTATTGCAAAATTAAATTTCTTCAACCAAGGCAAAAAGTACATTCCTCCTTCAGGACTGTTCTCTGTATAAGCCAAATCTGAAGTTGTAAAGCCAAGCTGGTTCTGAGTTATCTGAGCATATAAAAGCTTTGAACAATTTTCTTAGATGAAAAATGGTTATCTTTTCCAAAAAAAAAAAAAAAAAATTCCTTTGGGCTAAGATCAAGCGTGGGAAATTTCAGTCCAAAATGTTAATCTTTGAGAAAGTTACAAGTAAATGAAAGTAGCAGTTTAGAGTGAAAGTGATATTATGGAGCAGAAGAATTCATTCTACAGTTCAGGCTGAAATTTGCTCTCTGTTGTATGTCTGATTTTCAAACCGCAGTCAAGTCATTTCCCCAAACAGAAACAGATCCCCTTGAAATCTGGCATGCTGCTCTGGGGTAGAGCTTTCCTAGATCAGAAAGAAGGGGCATTTATTATTATTATTATTATTACAGTGTTTTCAAAATTCAGCTGTAGCCTTTTATTTTTTTTTTTTAAGTTGTCTTAATGCTTTTTGGAACATCAGATCCTGTCAATGTCTTGGCCGCAACAACCCATGTTTGTTTTGCTGGCCTCACTGGCCATGCCTTTTAGTACTTTGAGGTGGGGAGGCTGGCGGAGGTATTAACAATAAAAATGATCTGTGAGTGTATAACATACGAGTGGGCAAGAGGAATGCCTATACCAGGGGTCGGCAACAATTTTGGACAGAGTGCCAAAAGCACCCGTAACCTCAACTTGTAAGACTGAAGTGCTAGGGGCAGACAGCAGGGGAATTGCAAAGGGCCCAATCTTTTTTGTGGCATCACCCTTTCCCATGAATAGGTAAGGAATCCAGCAACTTTAAGTTCACTACAGGCCATCTGATTTGGATTGCCTATCTAATAACATTATTCAACGTTTCTATTGCAAGACCATCCAAAATGTAGCATACGCTAACCAGAAGCAACATGCTATTGAGGTAGGCACCATAAAAGCATATAATAAAAGGCAATCCCTGCCTAAGAAAAGAAGAGTTATGCAAAAAGTTGCGGGGAAAGGGAAGCAGTCAAACTGGGCACTGACTTCTGACAATATTCTGCACATTAAAAATTGTGCTAATATGCTAATGTGCAGTAAAAATAGGCTACTGAGCCTTAAGCCTCACCTAAAAAGTATACACTTTTTCTACTGTGCACTAGGACAGCCTAATGCACATTTATTTAGTACCTACATTAGAGGTACTAAATTTAATGCGCAGTAGCAAAAGGTTATTAATGAATGTGTAGACTCACTCACTGGCCACATGTACACAAGACGTTGACTGTACAGTAACCCAAGTTAGTGCATAGCAGCACCGATGAACACCCTTTTTGTGATGCCACTGTGCAGTAGCTTGATATTACTGTGCAGTAGCATCATGTCATAGTTGTTGCCATGCAACACTACTGCGCAGTAGTATCGGGCTACTGTGCAGTCAGAGTCTTGTGTAGTGGTCCGAGGGATTTCAGTATAACTGCACATGGAATAATGCACAATCCAACATGAATAAAAGTATCTAGCCCAAAGAGATTCTAAAATTCCACTTCTCATTCAAGGGAGCCATTTCCAGTAATCTCCTAGCATAACATTCATTTATGTACAGATGGCTGGGACAAGATCTGGGCAATCTGCATTACTTCAGTCTCACAAACAGGCCCTAGTCCACTAAGAAAATGAGAAATACCAAATCCAGTACATAGCTCTGACTTGCTCTACTAGTAGAAGTGGCAGTTTTGTGGCAGCAATGGAACTCAGAATACACACAAATTTTTGCTGGTAACTCACAGTTTCAGAGACCTGCTGCAAATGTAGAATCTTACTTGTACCTATATTATACATTTTTTGATCCTGCCATTTTGTGTCTAGCATGTGGCAAGTTATTGCATCTACACTAGAAAAGCATTAAATCACTTCCTGCATCCATGTTTCTATGCAGGGCCTCCACAAGCAAAGTCTATAGCAACCTATCTCAGAAATGTATATTGTCAGAATCACTAGCCAAAATTCCTGCTGAGCTATCATAAAAAGGTAAACATTTCCTAATTCATATACCTGAAGAGAGGAGTCCAGATACACAGAGAAGCATACTACTTTTCAATCAAAAAAGACCTTTTACTTTCCGATGGAGCATATAGGCATAGCAAAGCAATCATTTGGAGCCAAGAGAAATATAACATCTTCATGAATGTCAGGACGGTGAGATGAAACATAATTTCCAATTAAATAGATGGAACTGGAAGCAGTAAACAAGTTCCCAGATTATCCCATCTTTGAATGGCCTCTAGGGTCTTGGAAAAATTGCAGTCAACTTCGCTGCTAGCAACATATTATGAACTGTAGTGTGTCATATACACCACGGTCACTTCATAGTGTGTTGTACAGTCCAGTGGAAGCAATCTGAAAGATCTTGTGTTTTATCAAGAAATCAATACTTTTGTGAAAACAAAGAAGGTGACAAAATGGAGCTCTGTCTCATTTGGCATAGGCAGGGACAGATATCCCATTTCTTTCACTTATAACACCAAAGATCCAGGAGTCTGGGCAACAATTCTGTCACCCCATTTAAAGTGGTTGAACATTACATCTGTCCACAGCCTATGCTCAGACTGCTTTTCTGTTGTCTAAACCAACACTGATAAAACGCCTGTCTGAGCATTTATTTTGAAATAAGTTGGATAAAATCCAAAACAAACATCCGCCTGAGAGATAAATTATAAGCAAGGCCAGTGCTTTAAAACAAATGGAGAAGTAAGAAAATAAATGGTATTGTGGCGAAGGCCCTAGGCTGCTACTAAGGAGGGTCACTTTTTAGCTATGCCATAAACTAGGGGTGTTAAAGACAGGGGGCAAGCCAGATCTGGCCCCTGGTGCGGGCCCAACACAGGACAGCCAGTCCTTTACAAGCATCTGAGGTGCCTATGGCATCTGCTTTGGCCAGTCAGGGACTATGCCAGACCTGGCACCTCCTCTGGCTGGATCAGGATGTAAGCCCCTTGTGGCACCTGCTCCAGCCAGTCCAGGACAGATGCCACATATAGTATAGGTCCCAGAGAGGGTGTTGCGTGCAACACAGTTCCAGACCAGCAGAAAGGGCACTGGATCCAGCATACGAGGGGGGAGTCTCCATGGGTCTCCTCATGCCAGATCCAGCCCCTGCTCTGGCCAGTCCAGGACTGCACTGAGCATGGCATCCAACTCAGATCAGCTGAAGCAGGCATTGTATGGGGCTCATGTCCCAATCCAGCCAAAGCAGGTGCCACATGTGGTGCAGTCCTGGACCAGCTGGATTGATCTGGCATCCAGGTGAGAAGGCTGTGGGCCCTATCTGGCTCCTGGGGCTGGCCCTGCACTGTTCATTTGGCCCTGGGACCAGTCTTGTGCCCTGTGATAGACATTTTGATATCCCTGCCATAGACATTTGCCATGAGTTGTGACATGTCACTTAAGCTTCTTCTACACTAGAAAATGTTGCTGGTATAGCTATATTATCACCCTTCCCATGTGGAGGCTGCTCATACTAGCTAAAGAGTGCTTCTATGATTCAAACTGGGTAAGCTATATTAGCTATGGGTTCCCCACTGGGAGATTCTGATCTTGGAGTGACTCTCCAGATCAATGAGGACCAACCTGACTGATGGCAGGACAGAGCTGCCTTTGCAATAAGACCTGGCTGGACTGGTAGCTGCCTTGAGTGCCCTTGTCTGTCAGACCAACAGAAGTAGAACTAACATTACAAAACTAAGTCAGATATAGAATCATAGAAAAATAGGGCTGGAAGGAGGTCATCAAGTCCAGCCCCCAGCTCTAGGTAGGATCATCTCTGTGTAAACATTTCAGACAATGTTTGTCTAACCTGCACTTTAAAACTTCTAATGATGGAAATTCCTACCACTCTACGTAATCTGTTCCAGTGCTTAACAACCCATATAGTTAACAAAGTTCTTCCTAATATCCACACTAAAATTCCCTTGTTGCAGTTTCAGACCAGCACTTCTTGTCCTGTCCCTTGTTATAAAAATGTGATTTAAAAGAAGAAAAAAAAAATAACACCCAACAATGTTAAATCATCAAAAGTTTCTAGAGCAGACCTGACCTTGATCTCTTTGTACCTCAGTAAAATGGGGATAATAATGCTTCCTTTCATCCAGGCTTTGTCTCATTTGTTTATTTAGATTGTAATAAGGAAATTGTCAAGGCACAAAGCTTTGGCACATTTGATGCACTGAAAAATCACAATTTTATCTGGAAGTTGGCCACCTAGCTTATCATTTCTGCCTTTGAAAATTTCCTTCTAAATTCCCTGGAGAGAATTCTCATATTATGTGAATATACCATATCTCCTCTCCACCTCCCAACCAGGGGCCTTAATCTTGGATAAACCTAAACAAGGGCACATTGTTGGCTCATATCCAGCTTATTGTCCACTGTAACCCCTAGGTCCTTTTCTACAGAGTTGCTGCCCAGCCCTTCAGCCCCCAGCCTGTACTACTGCATGGGATTGTTCTGTCCTACATGCAGGACTTTGCAGTTGTCCTTGTTGAACCTCATGAGATTCCTTTTGGACCAATCCTCCAATTTGTCTAGGCCACTCTGAATCCTAGCCCTATCCTCCAGTATATCTACTACTCCCCCCAGCTTGGTGTCATCTGCAAACTTGCTGAGGGTGCACTCCATGCCATCTTTCAGATCATTGATGAAGACATTGAGCAAACCCAGCCCCAGCACCAACCCCTGGGGCACTCCACTTGATACTGGCTGCCAACTAGACATCGAGCCATTGATTACTACCCTCTGAGCCCAATGCTCCAGTCAGCTTTCTGTCCACCTTACAGTCCATTCGTCCAACCCATATTTTCTTAGCTTGCCTTCAAGAATGTTGTGGAAGACCATAACAAAAGCCTTACTAAAATCAAGGTATATCACATCCACCAGTGTCCCTGCATCCACAGAGCCAGTCACCTCCTCATAGAAGGCAATCAGGTTGGTCAGGCATGACTTGCCCCTGGTGAATCTATGCTGACTACTCCTGATCACCTTTTTCACCTCCAAGTGCTTAGAAATGGATTACTTGAGGATCTGCTTCATGATTTTCCCAGGGACTGAGGTGAGGCTGACTGGACTGTAGTTCCCTGGATCCTCCTTTTTCTCTTTCTTAACTATGGGCACTATGTTTGCCCTTTTCCAATCATCTGGGACCTCTCCTCACCATGAGTTTTCAAAGATTCATATATTCATAGATTGTAGAGTCGGAAGGGACCACAATGGATCATCGTGTCCAACCCCCTGCCTCTGGCAGGAAAAAGGACCGAGGTCAGATGACGCCAGCCAGGTGACTATCTAGCCTCCTCTTGAAGACCTCCAAGCTAGGTGATAACACCACCTCTCTTGGAAGCCCATTCCAGATCCTGGCCACCCTTACTGTGAAAAATTTCTTCCTAATATCTAACCTAAATCCACTCTCAACTAGTTTACACCTGTTATTCCTAGTCATTCCCTGTGGTGCCTTAGTAAACAGCGCTTCCCCTATTCCCCATTGACCTCTCCTAATAAATTTATAGGTGGCCACAAGATCTCCCCTCAACTGTCTTTTGTGACAGCTGAAGAGATTCAGCTCTCTCAACCTCCCCCCGTAGGGTCTATCATGAAGGCCACTAATCATGCGAGTGGCCCTCCTCTGGACCCTCTTGAGATTCCCCACGTCCCTCTTGAAGTGTGGTGCCCAAAGCTGGACACAGTACTCCAAATGTGGCCTGACCAGTGCCGCATAGAGGGGGAGCATCACCTCCTTTGATCTATTAGTCGTGCACCTGCTAATGCACAACAAGGTGTGATTGGCCTTGTTGATGGCCTCGTTACACTGCCGGCTCATGTTCATCTTGGAGTCAATTATGACTCCAAGATCCCTGTCTGCCTCCGAGCTGCTGAGAAGGACACTCCCCAACCTATAGATGTGCTGGGGGTTCCTCCTTCCCAGGTGGAGTACCTTACATTTATCTTTATTAAATTGCATCCTATTTCTCTCTGCCCATTGATCCAACCTGTCCAGGTCGGCTTGAATCTGCTCCCTGCCTTCCAGTGTACTAACTTTGCCCCATAACTTGGTATCATCAGCGAACTTGGAGAGGGTGCTCTCCACGCCCTCGTCCAAATCGCTGATGAAGATATTAAATAATATTGGTCCAAGGACCGAACCCTGCAGGACCCCACTGCCCACCACCCTCCAGGCCAAGAAGGAACCATCCACCACCACTCTCTGGGTGCGGTCCCTAAGCCAGTTGGCTACCCACCTGACCATGTAGGCATCCACTTCACAGTCTGCTAGCTTCCCAATGAGGATAGGGTGCGAAACTGTGTCGAAGGCCTTCCTAAAATCCAGGAAGATGACATCAGCCTCGTCTCCCGCGTCCAGGCAGTGTGTGACCTGGTCATAAAAAGCTACAAGGTTTGTCAGGCAGGATCTACCTGTGACAAACCTGTGCTGGTTTCCCCTCAGCATCGTTTCCCCTGCTGGGCCTTCATAAATGTGTTCTTTGATTATTTTCTCTAGCATTTTCCTAGGAATAGAGGTAAGACTGACTGGCCTAATGTTACCCGGCTCATCCCTTCTCCCTTTCTTGAAAATGGGCACCACATTGGCCCTTCTCCAGTCCTCAGGGACCTGGCCAGAGCACCATGAGTGCTCAAACAGCTGTGCCAGTGGCGTAGCTACGACACTGGCCAATTCTTTCAGCAGCCGTGGATGATGGTCATCCAGGCCTGCTGACTTGTACCCATCCAGCTCCTCCAGGAGCTCCTTAACTATTTCAGAATTAACCGTAGGTGGACTGGTGCCATGTGGACATCCATCAGTGATCGAAGTGGGGGAATTGGCTTGGTCGGTACTTAGAAATACTGAAGCGAAGAACTCATTGAAGAGCTCTGCTTTGTTCCCCGTGTCAACCACCAACTGTCCTGATCTGTCCTGCAGGGGCCCTATGTTGCTCTGAGCTTTCCTTTTGCCCGATATATACCTGAACGACTTTTTATTGTCCTTGATTGTTGAAGCCAGCCTGAGCTCAAGCCCCACCTTGGCCTGTCTAACTGATTCCCTGCAATAGCGCGCCAGGGAGATATATTCCTCCTCAGTGGCTGCTCCCTGCTTCCATTGCCTATACATCTCTTTCTTTGCCCCCAGACTCTCCTGGAGTTCCTTGTTCAGTCAAGGGGGCTTTTTTGCCCCCTTACCTCCCTTCCTACGTAATGGGATAGACTCCTTTTGAGCCCCAAGGAACAGTCCCTTGAGATACATCCAACCCTCCTGGACCCCCATTTGCTCTATGTTCTTGAGTTGCATCCCCTCACTAACTAGCCTTCTAAGCTTGCTAAAGTTGGCTCTTCTGAAGTCCAACACCTTAGCCCCACTGGTTACTTTACTCACCCTTCGCCGGATAATGAACTTGACCAAGTGAGGGTCACTATCTCCCAGGCTACCATGAACTCGCATGTTCCCCATGAGATCATCCCCTGTTGCTAAGACCAGGTCAAGCAAGGCGCTACCCCTGGTGGGACTAGACACCAGCTGGGCTAGGTGGAGGTCCTGCACACAGTGTAAGAACCTCCATAAGCGGCTTGTTTTGGCTGTCTGCTCCTTCCACCAAATATCTGGGTAGTTTAGATCTCCGATGACCACCGCCTCCCTCGCCTGTGTGGCGTCTGCTAGCTGCCCGGAGAATACATCGTCTAGCTCTTGATCCTGTTGAGGAGACCTGTAGTAGACCCCCACAACCAAGTCCTTTTCCCCTGGCCCCCCCTGGATCCTGACCCACAATGCCTCGGTGTTCCCCTCCTCCACCCCCGCCTTCATGGTGGAAGATGTATACTGCTCCTTAACATAGAGTGCTACCCCCCCACCTTTTTTCCCCACTCTGTCATGCCTATACAACCTATACCCCTCAATGCCCACCACCCAGTCGTGTGTAGAGTCCCATTGTGTTTCGGTTAGTCCGACTAGGTCATACTGGGTGCTAGCAAGCAAGAGTGTGAACTCCTCTTGCTTGTTCCCCATACTCCTGGCATTTGTATAAAGACATTTTGGTCCCCCAAAGGGGGCTCTTGGTGCCCCTGTGCCTTGATGGCATGTGTTCCCTTTATTACTTACCTGGTGTGGTCTGGTGCCTTTTTTATGGCTTACCGACCCCTTAATACTTACCTGGTGCGATCTGGCATCTTGTTTGTGGTTTACCAACCCTGGGCTCTCTTTGACTACCGGTTCCCTGACCCCCGTTGAGCCTAGTTTAAAGCTCTTTGGGGGAGATCAGCCAACCTGTGGGTGAACAGATACTTACCTCTGGGAGACAGATGAAGATCGTCATCCAGGTCCTACCATCATCCAGAAGATGATGGCCAGTGGCTCTGCAATCTCATCAGCCAATTCCCTCCACCCCCTTGGGTGCATCCCATCTGGCCCCATGGACTTGTATATGTCTAGCTTTACTAAATAGTCCCTAATCTGTTCTTTTGCCACTGTTGGCTGCTCACGTCCTCCCCAAACTGTGCTGCCCAGTGCAGTAGTCTGGGAGGTGACCTTGCCTGTGAAAACTGAGGCAAAAAAGGCATTGAGCACTTCAGGCTTTTCTGCATCCTCTGTCACAAGGTTGCCCCCCACATTCAGTAAGGGACCCACACTTTCCCTGATCCTCCTCTTGCTACCAACATACTTGTAGAAAACCTTCTTGTTACCCTTCACATCCCTTGCTAGCTACAACTTCAATTGCACCTTGGCCTTTCTGACTTCATCCCTCTATGCCCACGCAATGCTCATACTCCTCCATAGTTATTTGTCCAGGTTTCCACTTAAAACTTCCTTTTTGTGATTTAGTTTACTGAAGAGTTCCCTGCTAAGCCAAGCTGGTCATCTAACATACTTGCTGGTCTTCCTGCACATCGGGATGGTTTGTTCCTGCACTCTCAGCAAGGCTTCTTTAAAGTACAGACAGTTTTCCTGGACTACTCTCCCCCTCTGTCTGGCTTCCCAGGGGATCCTGTCCATGAGTTCCCTGAGTGAGTCAAAGTCTGCTTTTCTGAAGTCCAGGGTCCTTACTCTGCTGCTCTCCATCTTTCCTTTCCTCAGGATCCTGAACTCAATCATTTCATGGTCACTGCTGCCCAAGTTGCTATTCACCACTACATCCCCCACCAATTCTTCCCTGTTTGTGAGCAGCAGGTCAAGAAGAGCATGGTAACATTGCAGCTAACTTAAAAGTCAGTTGCACTTATTTATCTTTCATTTTGGATTTTCTTTTAATAATAATATTGGTAGTAGTATTAGAAAGTGAAAAATGATGTCTAACTGCAATTGGCTTTTATGTTAGCTCCAAAATTATTACGAATTTCATGTCCAAATTTTTCATAGTGTAGCACACAGCCCTGATCTACTTATTTCCCATAGCTATGGGGCCCAGTCCTCCAACTCTTGTACAGACTGAACAGCTGCTGACTTCTGACAGCCACCAAAGAAGCATGTTGTTGTACCCCTATATCAGTATGAAAAAATTATACACATATATCCAAACATGTGGAGCCTGATTCAGCACTCTGTTGCATTGGTTTAATGCTAGTGCTCCATTGAAATCAATGGTGTATGATCACTGTAGTATTAGTATGATGAAGGAATTAGACCCACTGGCTAGGGACAGCAATTACACATAAACCAGTGTAAGTGATTGGAAACCAGTTCAAATCTATAATACAACAGAAGTTCAGTGCACATAAACCACTTTCAAAATGTCCAAAACCAATTTAAGATAAACCTGGATAGATGTAGTATCAGACTTAACTGAGTTAAGTTAAATCACTTTATTGAACTTCTGTCCCAGATCCCCTCCAGATTCAAGTTAACTCACAGTCCCCCAGAGTCCCAGGATGCTTTGCACCTGCCCCTCAAGCCTCCCCTTGGAGGGTGGTCAGGCTAGCTTTGGCCTAAGTTGTCTTTTCCAGCTGAGCAGGGAGGTATTCTCTAATGCCTCCCAGCTTCTGCCCTGGGCCACTGCAGGCAAGTGGCTCTATTTCCAGAATCAAAAATTCACTTGCTTATTGGTTCAAGTTATGCAGGTCAGACTAACCTGCAAAGATTGAATTGAATCATCCTCGGGTTTTTGACTGACTGTACTTAGGCACTAAGTTCAGATACATATTCTCCCAAAGGTCCAGGCAAACTCTCATTGAAGCAACCCAAAAAGGTCTAAAATTGAAGGGCCTTTCCCATCTGAGATGAAGGAGGAAACAACTTTGCCTGCTATCAGTAGCTTATGACACATAACTGAATTGGATCTATCTTTTGTGAGCTAGAGATCACTTCTTCAGATTCTGTTTATCATTCAGCTTCTGAGAAGGTGAGCTTCAGCCCACAGCCCGCAAAAGCTTGTGTTATATATATATTTATATATTTGTGTGTGTGGGCGTGTAGTTTGGTTAGTCCATAAGGTGCAAAATCTATCCTACCTTCTACTTGACTTCAAACTAGCACAGCTAACTACAACTCTCTTGAATCTATCTAACAATACAAATGTCAGGAACTTGTACACTGCTGCATCACGTTGCAGTATATGCATTGAATGTACTGTCTGTAATATAAAATGAAATTGTTAGACAAAAGCCAGTCACAGATCTGGAGCTGAACCCTGCCTCATGTTAGTGGGAAGTTAATGGGAATTTTGCCATTGACTTCAATGGGATCAGGATTTCACCCATTAACCTGCATTCCTATCCAAATTGTTCAAGCAACTCTTTGCATCTGTATATCAATTCTTCCTGAAGTCACAGCAGGGCTCATGTTCATTTGATGTGGCACAAGCAGATAAGCACATAGTTACTTGTGATTAATACTCAGATCTAATCATATTTGTTATATACAAACGGAATGAAGTCTGAGCCAGTAATATATATGTTTATGATTTAAAAAGCCAAGTTTCACAAAGCTGAAAAAACTTATGAGCCAAATATGTTGGGTTTAAAGATTGTTTAAATTAAAGAACTGTGAACAATAGCTGGGAAGTGTTCAAGAACATTTTATTAGATATCCTATAAGCCACGATCCCACAACTGAGAGGGGAAAAAAAGGCTTGCTGGTTACAAATTCAGCCTGGCTTAGCAGAGAAGTGAAGGCAGCTATAAAAATAAGAAAACTGCACATAGCAAATCAGAAAAGAGAAGCTGAGCCTAAAGAATATAAATAGGAAGCTCAATATTATGAAAAATAGATATATGGAAGCAAAAAATGCAAAGAGAAATCTCTGGCCAGCAGAGACAAGGGCAAAAAGAAGGAACTTTAAGTGTATTAGGAAGAAAAAAGTTCTAATAAAAATACTAGTTCATCACTAGACAGACATGGTAGAGTTCCTAATAATAATGCAAGAGACAAGAGTGTTTAATAAATGTTTCTGTTTTGTATTTGGGATAAAGCAAAATACTGTAGTCATATGACAGGAAGATAATGAAACCTTTTCTCTTCCAATAGTAACTTGGGAGGATGTCAAAAAACAGTTACTAAAGATAAATATTTTTTAAAATAAGCACATAACTGGCATCCAAGAATATTAATGGAGCCTGCTGAGCTCTTGGGACTGATCATGTTGACTTTCAGCAAGATCCCTGGCAGACAATACACTTAAGATGCAATTAACTTGTTAATTGTGCCATAAATAGTAACTCTGCCACATGTTCAGGCAATAAATGGTGCAGCAAAACAGGAAAACAACCACAAAAATATTTCACAAAATAGTAACATTTTGGAAGCTGGTTTGCATCTCAACTAATATTGAATGTCTGGCAGGTTAGCCTCACCAAATGCAGCCTTATGCTGGCTGTATGGTGGTGCTTGGTTAACAGCTCCCCCAATGTGAGCAACTTGACAGCTATGTGATGCTGCCCGGGGTGTCAAGTGGTGGGAAGCCGATCAGATGGGCTGTGGTTGCAGGGAACAGCTGATTGTCAGTCCTGGCCCTGGGACCGCACTGGAGTCTCAAAGCAGTCCTAGTGCAGTCCTGGGACTGAAACCCACAGTCAGCTAAGTATCAGTCCCAGCCCCAGGACTACACCAGTTCGCTCTGGGCCTCAGGATCCTGGCTTTCAACTTCCCAGTGCAAGGGGAGCTGAGGATCATGATCCTGGGCTCTCTCTGCACTCGCAAACAGTAATGGTGTGATTGAGATCTGATCCTAAAATTGCATATCCTTCCATACACATGTGACATGGCAGGAGGCACAAATGCTGAGATCAGATCCTATTGTCATTAAATGAACATGTGCCTATCTTGGAACACAGGAAGCAGCTTTTAAAAAGGGTACGAATAGATGTTCCAGGTAATAAGTAGGGCTTGGTTTAAATCACGATTTCATGTTTCTCCCCTATCCCTCAGCTCCTCCTTCCCCAACAGGCTGCTCCATAAAGACTTTGCCCGCACCCATGCTACAACTCGGATTGTGGGCCCAAAGGAGTCACCGCCTCCCACCTCCTCCACTATGTCCAGGCGTTGCAAGAGGGATCACAGCTGCAACAGCAGTCAGGTGACTGTGCATCCTGCTGCCCCACCAGGCATTCAGCACAACCCCTTCCCCCCCACCCGCCCTGCCCAGCACTGGCACCAGCACCAGCAACAAAGGTGATGAAACTAGCGGGCTGAGGATGGCCCTGGCACAGGGCACTGAGTGGCATGGGTGGGTCCTCCTGCCCTGGCACAGGGGCAGAGCTGCAGGCTGCTGCTGCTGTTGGGGCTGCCTTGGGCTTGCAAGGTGGGGGATGAAGGGGGAAAATCATGTGCCTTGCGTAGCTGGAGAGATGGGGGAGTCCCTAGTCTCCTTCCCCTTTTAGGGGAGTCTTGCTCTCTCACAGGGGGATGGCACAACTTCCCTGTTCCCCACCTCAGCCCTGCCCCAACCTGTACCCTTGGGGCAGCTGGAGACAACAGCACTGGTGAGTTGGCAGGGAAGGAAAAAGAATAGAAGAGTTGGGGGATCTGCTGCTGAGCACAGATGAGATGGGAACAGGCAGACTCTTACTTGCTTTAGGGACTTAGGAAAAAGTCTCTGAGCATGTCTACATGAGACATTTACTGCACAGTTGACAAATTAGCTGTGCAGTAAATGTTGTGCATCTACACCTGCACCCCTATTAGGTCAGAGTAGATTTATTAATTCCACATCAGGATAGTACTTGTAAGTACTATCCTACTGCAGTTTTTTACTCTGCAGCTAAGTACGTGTAGATGCTGCCCCGAGTGGCTGGGACACAGGGGTGCTTCAGTGCAGGGGCTGCCTGCCAGTTAGCCCTATCCTGAAGCACACTTGTGTCCCAGCCAGTCTCTTCACAGCACATTGAGCTGGGGAGAGCAGTCCTGGGCTGGCAGGCTGACCCTGGGGTCCCCTGCTTGCCAGGGCTACTCCAAACTGGCTCAATGAGTTGCGCTCCCTGGAGCATGTTCAGATGCAGAGCCTGGGAGTAATAAAGTCTGGAGCAATAAGCTTACATAGCCACTGTTGCCTACTCCAGCTGGGCTGTACACAGAGGTGGGCTCAGCCAGAGAGAGCAGCAACAGCAGGTGAGTCCCTCTTCTCTGCCTGGTCTCACAGTGATCCCTCCATTCCAGGGGCTGGCATGGTGAAGGAAACCTGCCCACTGTCATTGCTGTCCCTGGCAAAGCCTGGTTCTGTATGCAGTCTGGCTGGAGCAGGACAGGGGCAGCTTGGGGAGCCTCTCCCCTGATCTGAGTCATCTGTGGACAGCATCAGGTGGCAGAGGGGAGGGGAGGCAGAAATGGAAGGTGAGTAGAGTCTTACCAGCTTGAGAGACTTAAAAAAGTCCTCTGCTGCCACTCTTGCAGCACAGTCTGCATGCCCTGTTCTGGGGATGGGGAGGCTGGGAGCCAGAGTGCAGCTATCTCTGCAGTGCAGGTCACTGGTCTGGCACCCACCTTTCCAAAAATCTGGATCCACCCATGGCTGAAGCTAAACAAATTCAGATTAAAAAGGAGTCAAAAACCACTAGTGAGAGTAAATCATCCTTAGAACATTTTATCCAAGTGGCAATGGTTTCCTCATCAGTGTCAATTCTGAAATCAACATAGGAAGGTTTTTTACAAGTTATGGTGTAATTCAAACAAGATTTAATTCAAGGAAGTCCCCAGACCTGTTAAAATTGATCAAGCTAACTGATCTAAACAGTTCATTCTAGCTCTACATGCTATGAATCTGCAAGTCCACCATCCTGGAGCTTTCCTACTTTGATCTATTTAAAGATGCCATTATGCATGTTGTGCTATTTAAGCACTGTTAATATATGCATGAGGCTAAAGCAGGGTAATTACCATCTTTTCCAACTGAGAGCTCTGGTATGATCTGCCACCACTTCTCCCAGTGTTCTTGTTTAGAAAGCTAACTCATATTTTCAAGAGGACTTTCCAAAGCAAACATGGCAATGTAGCACTTTCTAATACTTATTTTATGTTCCAAGCATAAAAGCAATAATGGTAGCTCATGCTCTGAAAATATATTCTTGTTCACTGTGGCTTAAACCTCCTGCTTCTGCCCGAAGTCGAAGAACCAGTTCCATGGTGAGCAGTAAGTTCACTGTGAAACCTGCTGAATATGTAATAGCTGAATTGTTTCACGGGAATTAAGCAAGTGGCCTGTTATGGAAGCAGCAAGCGCTATGTCAATGCTGAACTGTGGCAGGAGGCTGTAAATGAAAAGGGTTTTACATTACTGAGACAAAGTTTCATAGATTTTAAGGTCAGAAAGGAGCACCAGGATCTTCCAGCGATTTCCTGTATAACTCATGCCAAAACATTCACCCCATGGGAGGTTATTCCTCCTGCATCTTTCTTCTGACAGCGTCATTTTATAGTTTTATATGTTGGCCAGTTGCTTGCATTTGTCTGATTCAGACCATAAGCTCTTTGGGACTGATAACGTATCTTCATCTGCAATTTTAAGGCACCGTGTCTGCTCACAGCACGATATAAGCTGTTGAGAATAAAATTCATAGTTCATGGTTTCATGGTTTCATAGTGCTTAGGGTCGGAAGGGACCTAAACAGATCATCAGGTCCAATCCCCTGCCCCAGGCAGGAACGGGTGCCGCAGTCATATCACCCTAGCCAAATATCTGTCCAGCCTCCTCTTGAAGACCCCCAAGGTAGGGGAGAGAACCACCTCACTTGGGAGCCCTTTCCAGAGTCTGGCAGCCTTAACTGTAAAGTAATGTCTCCTGATATCCAGCCTGAACCTGCTCTCTAACAATTTGTGGCCGTTGTTCTTAGTAACCCTGGGTGGTGCCCAAGGGAACAGAGCCTCCCCCAATTCTTGCTGGCCCCCCCGGTGAGTTTGTAAACAGCCACCAGATCCCCTCTCAGCCTTCTCTTGTGGAGGCTGAATAGATTCAAGCACTTTAGCCTCTCCTCGTAGGGCCTGCCCCGCTGCCCCTTGACCATGCGAGTGGCCCTCCTCTGGACCCTCTCAAGGTTAGCCGCATCCCTCCTGAAGTGCGTCCAGAACTGGACTCAGTACTCCAACTGCAGCCTGACCAGTGACACATAGAGGGGAAGGATCACCTCCTTGGACCTGCTTGTGATGCATCTATAGATCCACAACAAGGTGTGGTTAGCCTTACTGACTGCTTCCTCGCCTTGGCGGCTCATGTTCATCCTGGAGTCAACAATGACTCCAAGATCCCCTCCTGCCACCATGTTGACAAGAAGGGTGTTCCCCAGTCTATAGGTGTGTTGCTGGCTCCTTCTCCCTAGATGCAGCACCTTGCACTTGTCTGCGTTGAACTCCATCCTATTCTTATCCACCCACCTCTATAACCTGTCTCGATCTAGCTGGATTCTGTCCCTCCCCTCCAGTGTGCCCACCTCGCCCCACAACTTGGTGTCGTCAGTGAATTTGAACCAGCGTGCTTTCCACACCCACATCCAGATCGCTGATAAAGATGTTGAACAGTACAGGCCCCAGGACTGAGCCCTTGGGGACTCCACTGCCCACATCCCTCCAGGTCAAAAACGACCCATCCACCGCCACTCTCTGGGTGCGACCATCTACCCAATTTGCCACCCATCTGACTGTGTAGGCATCAATGCCACAGTCACCTAGTTTTTTTAAGACAATGTGATGGGAAACCATGTCAAAGGCCTTCTTAAAGTCCAGGCAGACAACATCCACCCCGACACCCTCGTCCAGGGACTTTGTGACCTGATCATAAAAAGAAACCAGGTTAGTCAGGCAGGACCTGCCCTTTATGAACCCATGTTGGTTGGCCCTGAGCATTACCTCCCCTGCTGGGCCCTTGCAGATGTGCTCTTGGATAATTTTCTCAAAGGTCTTCCCAAGGACCATGGTAAGACTGACTGGCCTATAATTGCCGGGGTCCTCCTTTCTCCACTTCTGGTAAATAGGGACCACTTTGGTCCCTTTCCAATCCTCTGGTACCTGGCCAGGGCCCCACAAGTGTTCATAGAGCCATGCCAGGGACCCCGCTATGACCCCTGCCAATTCCCTCAGCACCCTCGGGTGAAGAGCATCTGGACCTACTGATTTAAACACATCCAGCCCCTCCAAAAGTTCCCTAACTAGGTTGTCCCTGACCCTAGGCATGGCGGTGCCTCCCCTGGGTCTGTCCACAATTCTAGTGGGGGAAATGTCTTGGTCCCTGTTTAGGAATATGAAGGCAAAGAATTCATTAAAGAGGTCAGCTTTTTCATTTGCCGCAATCACCAGATTGCCAAGCCTATCCTGTAGGGGCCACACATTACCCGGTGCCTTCTTCTTACTTCTTATGTATTTGAAAAAGGACTTTTTATTATCCTTAATTCTGGTTGCTAGCCCTGGCTCCATCTCAGCCTTGGCCTTCCTAACAGTGTCCCTGCAGTCCCAAGCAATGGAGGTGTAATCCTCCTTGGTGATAGCCCCTTGCTTCCACTGTTTGTATGCCTCCTATTGGAACAAAGCTAACTGCAGCAGACAATACTTACGATTAAAGAAGGGACTAAGAAGAACTGAGTTCATTTCCTGGCTCTGTCACAAATTCCCTGCATGACCTTGGGCAAGGCACTAAGGGTTGGAACCAGTTTGGTCATGTAGGTGCCCACATGTAGGCACTGGAATGCCTAAATCAGTGGTGGCGAACCTTTTGGCAGGCATTCCACAAGTTAAGCCCCACCCTGAGTGCTGCTCTGATCCCCGAGCTTTAACTGAAAACGTTTACACGCTGGAACCCTAGAATGGAGGTCAGCAGGCTTGAGTCACCAGCCACAGATGTGTGGAGCTCAGTGGGTGGCAAAACATGGCTGCAAAAGGAGATGTTGGTGCGAAGAACTAGGTTAATCCTTCCCTGGCCCCACAGCCACTGCAATTTTATATGGTGAGCAAGAATGCAAAGCCCTGACTCTAGCAGTGAATGAAGGACTAAAGAAGAGTTAATCTGGCTCTTGTCAGTGACACTGGATGCCTCCTCTCTGTGTCCTACTCCCTACCTCCAATCCAGCACCTCCCTCAACTGTGTGCCTGGGGCTCCCATACCATACACAACAGCTGCCTGTTTCACTTGTGGCATGCATGCCACAAGTAGGCCAACCCTGACCTAAAACTTCTATGCCTGGCCTAAGGAGGGGACTCTAATTTGACACGGCTGAGCACATATAATCCCTATAGAGTCAATGGTTATGTCTACAGTGCCATCTGAGGTCACCCCTGAGGGTTGCTTTTAACCAACCTATGCCACACATTGCCCCTTTCTGTTCATGTTACCATGCCACGGCTACACACCAAACATAGAGTCTGTTCCCAAGACTGTTCATGCATTTTATATGCAATGGTGACTGGTTAAAAAAACAGAATAACCCTGGCAGCAGGGACCAGAACCTAAGTCTCTCCTTTAGGGACTCAGGGGTCTCCCCAACATCAATCTGGTTTGTTACAGAGCTTAAAGGGAAGTTAGGTGCCTTTGTAACTAAACTGTCCAGAACCCCAAGTCTGGGCACCTAGACAACTTTGCAGTCCAAAGAGGAGGTGCCACTTGAACTCAGAAACCAAGTAAATGTTGCGGCTTGTCAAACAGATCCAATCAGGGACACTCTTTGACAGATAGATGCCTAAACTCTGCTTAAGTCCCTTTTCTTCACCCATAGAAGTGAGCTGGATATGCCTTTAATATCTTTACATTTGGAAAAAAGAGATGATAACAATACTTGCATTCCTCACATGGAAATTAGAAGACTAAATTCACTGGTGGCAGTGGCTAGTGGTTGACAGGCGCCAGATAAGTGCCTGCATAGATGAAAGCCTACTTAGAATACCATCTAGCTCATTAGATACAAACAATTGTAATTACTTTTAATTCCCTGAGCAATCTTACTAATAGCTTTGTTTATTGCACCTTGGATAGAGACAAGGGAAACAGCAACAGGAGCAGCCAGCATTGAACTGAGCTGCTGAGGGGGACCTACAAGTGACCATGCCCAGAGCTAGTCACAGCCTGACCTCTTCTGAGCTTGAATTCTCATTGATCACCCACAGCCCTGCACAGGAGAGAGGCAACTAGCAGTGCTCTGGTATATAACTAGACTCTACTGACTGGGATGATGAAGAGACCTAAAAGAGAACAGAGACAGTTTAGGAGTACAGTATATAAACACACATGCATGGATCACAATAACTGTCATGTTGAGAAACACATATGCATGTTACAAAACCATATATACACACAAACATACACACGCAAGCAAGCAATAGCAAGACACTTAAATAAGGCCTTACAAATATATTTACCGTATTTACTCAATTAAAGACAAAGTTTTGCTCCCCATTTAACATAGGCAGCATGTGGAAACTTGCCTGCCTCTCTCACTGTCTGCCCCCTATGACCTGCTTCCCTACTGCTTGTCCCCACCTTCTCCCTCCACTACCTGCCTCCTTACAGCCCCCCACGGCCTGCCCTACCATGTGCCCCCATACTGCCTGTCCCCTACCACCCCCCACCTGTCCTACCACGTGCCCCCCTACTGCCTCCTCCACTGTCTGTCCACCCATAGCATGCTCCATTACTGCCTTCCTTATCACCTTGCTCCCCACTGTCTGGAGGGAGGGACAAATTTGTGTCCACCATGATCCACTGGCTGGGGAATTGGCTCCATGGCTGGACCCAGAAAGTGGTAATTGATGGAAGTCAATTGTCATGATGCCCTGTGACCAGTGGGGTCCCCCAAGGCTCTGTCCTTGGACCCATATTGTTCAACATCTTCATTAATGATGTGGACTTTGGAGTCAGAAGCGGACTGGCCAAGTTCGCCGATGACACCAAAACTTGGGGCAAAGCATCCACACCAGAAGACAGGCGGATGATCCAGGCTGACCTGAATAGGCTCAGCAAATGGGCAGATGAGAAGCTGATGGTGTTTAACAGTGAAAAATGCAAGGTTCTCCACCTTGGGAGGAAAAACCTGCAGCATCCTTATAGGCTCGGCAGTGCTACGCTGGCTAGCACTACAGAAGAAAGAGACTTGGGGGTCATCATTGCCCACAAGATGAACATGAGCCTGCAATGTGATGCTGCAGCTAGTAAAGTAACCAAAAGGCTGGCTTGCATCCACAGATGCTTTTCAAGCAAATCCCGGGACGTCATTTTCCCCTTGTACTTGGCCTTGGTGAGGCCACAGCTGGAGTACTGCATCAAGTTTTGGGCTCCACAATTCAAAAAGGATGTGGAGAAGCTTGAAAGAGTCCAGAGAAGAGCCACGCACATGATCAAAGGTCAGGAAAACAGACCTTACGATGACAGGCTGAGAGCTATGGGACTCTTCAGCCTGGAAAAGCGCAGGCTCAGGGGTGATCTGATGGCCACCCATAAGTTTATCAGGGTGACCACCAGTATCTGGGGGAATGTTTGTTCACCAGAGCTCCCCCATAAACTACTGCAAGACCGTTTCAGGCTGGACATAAGGAAGAATTTCTTTACTGTCCGAGCCCCCAAGGTCTGGAACAGCCTGCCATCGGAGGTGGTTCAAGCGCCTACACTGAACACCTTCAAGAGAAAATTGGATGCTTATCTTGCTGGGATCCTATGACCCCAGCTGACTTCCTGCCCTTCGGGCAGGGGGCTGGACTCAATGATCTTCCGAGTTCCCTTCCAGCCCTAATGTCTATGAAATCTATGAAATTTAAGATGATCCTCCAATAATTAGGCTTCATACTTGGAAAATTATAATAAATTTATAAATTTTCCATGTATCTAATCTAACTGTAGGGGGGCCATCTTAAACTCAAGGTCATCTTGTATTTAGGTAAATAGGGTAAATTGCTATGCAGACAGTTAATTAGCAGATGACACATTTTTGCTAAAGGCACAACCAGTTTCACCAGATTTTATTACATGCAAAAATAATCCTGAGAATTTCCAAGTATAACCACATTTCTCCAGTTCTTTCTCCACTCTTTAATTTTTTTTTACTTGTAATTGTTATACTTTTTATACAGAACCACAAACGTAGAAGTAGAGATTTGAGACCAATCTCTCTTCAGAGGCAGAAAGACCTATTAGATCAATGGTATGCAATTTTTCAACCCTTAGGGACAGATGAGTGATGCAGGATCAGTCCATGGACTGGATCCAGCATATGGGGCTGGAGCCCAATCCAGCATGCAAGGCTAGCCTGCCCAAGGTCACTTCTGGCATATAGCCCTTGCCCCTGGATCAGACGGTGCACCAGACTGGCAGCTAGGGATCCAGCTTGGGTCCCATACACAGGGCCATCTCATCTGGCCATCTCATCTGGCTTAGAAATTTGATGGTGGGGGAGTGGTGACGGTATTAATTGCCAATGCTCTCCCACTGTCAAATTTCCAAACATATGGAAAACCCTGTGGGCTGGATGACATGGCACTGTGGGCTGAATCTGGCCCACAGGCAGGAGATTGAGAACCGCTGTACCGTATTACGTCATTCACTTCTGTTAAGACAAGGATTATATTTTCATCAAACATATTTATTTTAGTTATGCAAAGGCCAATAGTGACATTTATTAATACACTCAGGTTTCCTTGGCCTATCTTAAAAGTACAACGAACTTAATACCCGGACATAACTAAAGTGATGTGGAGCAATGTAGCCCACAATTTAGCCCACAACAAGCCAAAAAAAATTAAAACTGCTCAAAATCCTCACCACCACCTCAGTCACCTGACCTAATTTTCACACATCTGGGTCAAAGATGAACTGTATAGTGTCCTGATGGTCATTAGCTTTGCCCTACTTGGAATGAAGGAGGGAGCAAATTTCTGAATGGCCAGGAACCTGGTCTTTTAGGGTGTGTCTACACGTGTGCTTTAATGTGCAGCAGCCTATTCTACTGCACATTTAAGTGCAGTGTAAAAACTGCTAATACGCTAGTGTGCAGTAGAATAGAGTACTGCACATTAAGTGTCACCTAAAAAGTGTGCACTTGTGCTACTGCAACCTAATATGCATTTATTTAGTACCTCATACTGGAAGCACTAAATTTAATGCGCATTAGGAAAAGTGCATTAATGCATGTGTAGATGTGCCCTTATACACGAGCAGGGTTCAAGCTTGAGCATCTACCAATTGCAACTTGAGTGATGTGCCCTGTCAAGCAGGTAGATTTCAGTCTATTTGGAGTCTTATACATGAAGCACAACACCTTAACTTTATCCACAAGCCCATGCAGATCACAAAGCACAGACTGAACAGACCTGTGCCAAACAATCCATTAAAATAAAATTCTGAATGTGAGGACCTGGTATTTTTTTTCTGTGTATGACAGATTAAGAGGTGGGTGAAGATCCATGCTAGAAATACTGGCATTTAGTCTCATGGCCATACACTTTTGTACATTAGAGTGTTGTTGAAACTAGAGTTGGTTGAAAAATGAAAACACATTTTCCTGAAGAACTGAAAAAAAGTTGTTTTCAAATCCAACCTTTCAGCATTGGCTCAGTTTTCATTTGTGTCATTTCATCAAAAGCATTTACAAAGAGATTATCAAACATATTTGTTTACACAAAATTCATTTTTTATGATTACTGTTTTGAAAATGTTTTCAATGAAGTTGATAAATAATTTGAAAAAAAAATTCCATAAGTCACTACGTTTTTCAAAAAATAAATCATTTTTGGAATTTGTCCAATTTCCCCCCCCCCCCCCCCAAAAAAAAAAACTTACAGGAAAAAAATGACATTTCTGAAGGGAGAAATCTTACATATGAAAAATAGTAACCCTTTCTGCTCATACTAAAGCTAAGAGAAAAGGTACTTAGCAAACTGCTTTTGCCCTTGAAAATATACTTACAGGATTTTTTTTTCCTTTTCTTGTGAACAATGTCACTGACTTGAAATTATTGGTACTGAGGAAATACCTCAGTCATGATCACTGGGCTAGGCACTGTATAAAAGCAGAGCAAAAAGCCTACTCCAAACAGTGTACAATCTAATCCCTTTCCTTTCACTTTCAACACAACCCCAGCTAACACTGCATGTACTGAGACATGTTCTACATGGCCAGGGGCATCAAATTCAGAACCAGCTGGACGGCTGCATTTCCTTCTTTTCATTTCCTTCTTTTCGGGTCTCGCTGCTGGGGCAGCGAAGCGGAGGGGAAAGGAGGAGACACCCGCCCCCTGCAGGAACATAGTGCATGTGTGAGAGAGACTGTGACCCCGCAGTGACAGTGAGTGTGTGAGTGACCCCCAAGGAAGAGGGGGAGAGAGAGAGAGAGAGAATGAGTATATGTGTGTCTGCCTGCATGGGACCTCAGGATGCAGGGTTAGCCCTGCTGCTGCAGGAAGCCCTGCTATCATGGCCAGAGCCAGGACAGAAGTCCATGACCTGGAAGACCCTGTTCCAAATACTTGACATCCCCAATCTAGGCCAAGCGGTAGCATGTCTGTCTTCACTCGTGCCATGCAGCTCCATTTCTTGCCTCTGATGATTTGCACAGGAGAGGTGAGAAAAAATGATTGTTGGCTTCAGCCTGCTCTCAATGCTTTTGGGACAGGAAAAGAAGCAAAAAGAAGCAGGTAAGTAATAAAATGCTTGGGCAATTTCCCCCAGAGCTGCCTTTGACATCAGCCTTCCAATTTAGGAGATTGGCAAGTGCCCTGGACCTCATTCACTGCTCAGGCCAATGCCAACAGACTGCTGGGTGGCCATCTACCATCCAGGGGGAGATCAACTGGGCTGGGAAGTGGTGGGCAGCAATGGGCGAAGGAGCCTTGGGGAATGAAAAGGGGTCATGGGACAACTCCCAGGCCCATAGTCTCCAAGAGAGGGAAGGGATGTGGGGAAGATCGAGGGATCAAGGTCATATCCGCATAGTGCTAGAAGGCTGCCAGTGAGCAGACGCTGAGGAAGGGGAAACAGCACCCCTAGGGCAGTCCTGACTTCCTTGGGAGGAGCCCCCCCCCCAAAGTATGATGATACTGAAAGTATCACCATGCCCTTTATAAATCTATGGTGTATCCACACCTTGAATGCTGTGCCCTGTTCTGGCTTATACACCTCAAAAGGGATATAGAAGAACTAGAAGAGGCCCAGAGAATGGCAACAAGGATGATTAGTGGCATGGAGGGGCTTCCTTATGAGGAGAAACTAAAGAAGCTAGGCCTATTTCATTTAGAAAAGAGGTGCTTGAGGGGAGGTGTGATAAGGATTTACAAAATACTAAATGGGGAACAGACAGTCAATAGGGATTTTACAGACTCTCTCACACAAGATGAGAACTAGGGGTCACAACATGAAAGCAGGCAGGCACTTTAAAATGAACCAGAAGTTATTTTTCATGCAGCAGGTCCCTCAAGGGTGGAAGTCCTTGCCACCAGAGGTGGGGGAAGCTGGGAGTTTAGCCAAATTCAAAAAGGGAGTGGACACATTCTTGGGAGAAAGGGGCATCAGCAGCTATCGAGCATGGAAGTGAGGGGCACTGAATCAGAACATCCTAGACCTTAAATCATATTGTATCATAGACAAGTAAGGCTGGAAGGGACCTCAACAGATGATCGAGTTCAACCGGGCAATCCTGCTTTTAACAACTGTGCTAAACATTTGCTGCTGAAGGCTGCAAGGGAGAGAGAAATAGTGGGGCAAAACCCTGGTCAGACCCAGGCCACTCTGCCTTTCAGCATCCACTCAGCCATGTTGTGACCCAAGACTTCCCAAGTCAAGTCAGTCCCAAGGTTGCTGCACCTGTTGGGGCACCTTACGTGCTGTGCATCACTGGTGATTCTTCGGGCGAAGTGACCTAGTGATGCCCATCTCCTCTCCAGGCATGGGTGTCCGTTGGCTTGCAGGGAGCTCATCCACCCTTTGACAGGTCTTGTTTGTAGTCCTGCTGGGCATCCACACACCCTCCCCAGCCAGGCTAGCCTAGGTGGGGGTGCTGGTTTAGTCACTGACAACCCGACTGTAGAACTGACTGCCGTGGTTTACATGGTACCAGACAGCCGACCAAGAGTGGTCCAGCCTGACAGAGCCAGGACTTCTGCTTGACTCGAATTTTATGCTGCTCCATGCAAACGGAGCACCAGCACACACCACCCGACTGCTCTCCTCCTGGCTGCAGGAGCACCCTGGCCATACCTGTACCAACTGCTGGGAGTCTAGCTTTTAACACCATCCTTAAAGGCAAAATCCATGTGGTCTTTCTTCAGCAAAAATGATGTGCAGACCACAACTGTCTGTGCCAGGGCTTTCCCCGGCTGGGCCCTTGGAGACCCTGGACTCATCCCCATCCAGCAGCCTGGCCTTTGTGAAGGCATCACCCACGTGGAGCAGTGGCACTGGAGCTCGATAGGTGCCCTTCTGGTTTCAGGGAAGGAGGAAGGGTGTCAGGGGATGCAAAGCCCTGCCTGTGGCAGGGGGCTGGGGTTGCCAACTCCAAATCTATTCTGAGAGGTTTCATCACACAGAACAATGACATGAATTACGTGCATAGGCTTGACATCAGGAAGGCAAATGCACATGGCTATAGGCAGTCTTCTATTGAAGACTTCAGGTGGCGGCGAGCGGGGAGCTCCTGCAGGTGGCTGTAGCGGTGTTGGTGGCACTTCTTTAGGGGGTGCACCTCCAATCTCAGGGGGTGCACACATGTGCACCCCCTACGTGTCACCAATGCTAGAAAAGTAAGACTACTGATACAGGCAGTCCTCCGATTTACCACACAACTGGTCCCTCCAAACTGCATCTTAAGTCGAAATGTTGTAACTCAGAACCAATTTTCTCATAAGAAACAATGTTATAAATGAGGGATTGGTTCCTGAACCAAGGCCCCATATCCTATTTTCACCAAAAATACCCCAGAATTTTGTACTCAGTCAATTATAGATGAGTAATGTATCTACATGAATGTATTTATATTGTAAATAGCAATCCTATTGATTTGGGAGGACTTCTTTGAGGGGACTTTGCTGGACTTGTTGAAGGGCTCTCGGCTGGAGTCTTCTCAGGAGTCCTGGCTGCAGGTTTTCTGGACTCTGGTCTGCTTTCTTAAAGGACGTGTCCGAGGAAGTTTGGGCAGACGTTCTCCATGGGCCATGCAGTGAACTTGTTCGCTGGCGTGGCATCGGATCAAGCGCTGTCAAGTCGAAACCCACCAGGGTGTCCATGTATAAACCTCGCAAGCGCGAAACGTGGGGAAGTGGAGGGCCGCCTCTTAAGTTCGGAGTTGCGTGCTTTTGTGGTAGAACCAAGGGGGGAAAAGCGGACCCTCAGCAATTTTCAAGTGGTCCGAGGGGGGCACAACAAAGTTGGAGAGCCGCTGGCGGGGGAGGGGGGCTCTCAGCAGTCTCCACTCCCGGGCCGTGCTGGCGGGCTGGCAACCCGGGGTGCGGGGACGAGGAGAACCGCTGCTGCAAAGGGTCTGGGGCGGGCAGGAGGCTTCCCCGGGGCTTGTGTGGCTGCGGGGGCGCGGCTCGCCGGCCGCCCCGCCCCGGCCCGCCCCGCCCCCTCGGCTGGGCTGGGCTGGGCCGGGCTGTGTCGGCTCTGCCCTACCGGGCGCAGCGCGGGGCAGGCAGGCAGGCAGGCAGGCAGCGGCGGGGATGGCGCGGCGGGGCGGGGAGCGGGGCTGCAGCCGCCGCCGCCTGCTGCCCGCGCTGCCGCTGCCGCTGGTGCTGGCGCTGGCGCTCGGCGGGGCGCGCGGCTTCGGCGACGAGGAGGAGCGGCGCTGCGACGGGATCCGCATCGCCATGTGCCAGAACCTGGGCTACAACGTCACCAAGATGCCCAACCTGGTGGGCCACGAGCTGCAGGCGGACGCCGAGCTGCAGCTCACCACCTTCACGCCGCTCATCCAGTACGGCTGCTCCAGCCAGCTCCAGGTGCGTGCGTGCCGCTCCCCGGGGCGGCCGGGCAGCGAGGCAGGGCACACAGCTGCCTTGCCGGGGCTGGCTGGTGTGGCATGGCCCGTCTGCAGTCCTAGGGGTGCTTGGGAGAGGGGCGGCCCTTCCCCGGGCACCCGATGAGCTGCGTAGTCCCTTCCAGCCCCGCTTCCAGGGCTAGGACGTGCGCCTGAAATCAGGGGTCGTCCCTCTCTTTCTTGGTTTCAAGATGTCACCAGGCTGCACAGATAGGGCTCTTCCCACAGGCTTGTAAAAAACAACACCACCCCCCCCTCTTTCTCCACGAGCATGGCACAAGTACAAAGTGTCCGGATGGCACAAGGCGGGAGGTGACGTTCCAGCCCAGATGCCAGCATGTGAAAAAAAAAATTAAAAGCCCCCCCTGCTTTCAGCCCTATGTTATGCTGCTCGCGGCAGGAAGGGGCTGGTAGAGCAGCGGGCGTGCAGGGTGGATGCACGGACAAGAGGAACCGGCGCTGTCCCTCCTTTGGGAAAGTGTGGCCCTTTGCAAGAGTTTCCCCGCTCCTGAGGTTTTTTTTGTAGTGGCCGAGATGTTCTGTCGTTTAAAAAAACAGGTGGACTTGGGGCATGGGTGGGAAGGGGAGTCCTTCCAATAATTTCATCTCAGGAGCTGCTCTCACATGTTAATGGCAAGAGCTTTATTCTACCCCAGCTTAGATTTTATCAAACAAAAACGAGTTTGTTTCTTCACACAGAATTCCCAAACTGACCCTTGCTTGGCTTTCTTAAATGCTTTTTTTTTTTTATTAACCTTCTTACATTTCATTTACTATGCCATAGGTCAGAGTTGCAACTGCACTAGCTAAACGTGCTACAGTAGTCTAACTTGGTTTAAATACACAGGCACTCTTACAGCAGAAAATGCCTGCAATAATTCTTGTAGCAATTCAATTCCCACTTCCATTTGAGTATTAAAAGCTCTATACCATCTCCTACGTGAATCTCTATTCTTTTCTTAAAATTTAGATACTCCACCTTAGTTTGCATCACTGATGTTTAGATCTAGGGCTGAATTGTACCCAGCTTCAGTAAGGCCCATCTGGTCAGTAAAACAATCGGGTTTTGGTCTCAAATTATTTCTGAATTGAAAAAAGGGATGAGAATTTGTGGCTTCTGCTCCTTGTTGGCTTAGGCAAAATCCTCAGCTCCACTGTGAAAGAAGACAGAAAGGAGACATGTTGAACCTACCTAGTTCTCTCTTTGTCTTCTGAACACAAATATGACTATTGTTTCTCTCTTCCAGTTCTTCCTTTGTTCAGTCTACGTTCCCATGTGCACAGAGAAGATTAACATCCCAATAGGTCCCTGCGGTGGCATGTGCCTTTCTGTCAAAAGAAGATGTGAACCTGTCCTAAAAGAGTTTGGATTTGCCTGGCCAGACAGCCTAAACTGCAGCAAATTCCCACCTCAGAATGACCACAACCACATGTGCATGGAGGGCCCAGGAGATGAAGAGGTTCCCCTTCACAGCAAGATGCCCTTGCAGCCAGGAGAAGAATGTCATGCCATGGGATCTAATTCAGACCAGTATATCTGGGTGAAAAGAAGCTTGAACTGTGTCCTTAAGTGTGGCTACGATGCTGGTCTCTACAGCAGATCAGCTAAGGAATTTACTGATATCTGGATGGCGGTGTGGGCAAGTCTGTGCTTCATATCAACTGCATTCACAGTCCTGACCTTCCTGATCGATTCTTCCAGATTTTCTTACCCCGAACGCCCAATCATATTTCTGAGTATGTGCTACAATATTTATAGCATTGCTTATATTGTGAGGCTGACTGTGGGCCGGGAAAGGATATCCTGTGATTTTGAAGAGGCAGCAGAACCTGTTCTTATCCAAGAAGGTCTTAAGAACACAGGATGTGCTATAATTTTCCTACTGATGTATTTTTTTGGGATGGCTAGCTCCATCTGGTGGGTTATTCTGACACTGACATGGTTTCTGGCAGCCGGACTCAAATGGGGCCACGAAGCTATAGAAATGCACAGCTCCTATTTCCATATTGCAGCCTGGGCTATCCCTGCTGTGAAGACCATAGTCATCTTGATTATGAGACTGGTCGATGCGGATGAGCTCACTGGTCTGTGTTATGTCGGCAGCCAGAATCTAGATGCACTCACTGGCTTTGTCGTTGCTCCACTTTTCACTTACTTGGTTATTGGAACTCTATTCATAGCAGCAGGGTTAGTGGCCTTGTTTAAAATTAGGTCTAATCTTCAAAAAGATGGGACTAAAACTGACAAGCTGGAAAGATTGATGGTCAAAATTGGGGTCTTTTCAGTGCTATACACTGTCCCAGCTACCTGTGTCATCGCCTGTTATTTCTATGAAATCTCCAACTGGGCTGTCTTCCGCTATTCGGGTGATGATTCCAATATGGCTGTGGAGATGCTCAAAATCTTCATGTCTCTTCTGGTGGGTATCACGTCTGGCATGTGGATTTGGTCAGCCAAGACTCTGCACACATGGCAAAAATGCTCTAACAGACTGGTGAACTCAGGGAAAGTGAAACGGGAGAAGAGAGCAGATGGCTGGGTAAAACCTGGGAAAGGGAATGAGACAGTGGTATAATGAAAACCAATGTGCTGACTTCCCTCCCCAGAAGGACTGCTCACGTATAAACATTTGCAGTAGAAATGTTGCTGGGGGGGAGGAGTGAGGAGATTAATACAAAAATTTGTCTCTGAAAAAAAGCCTTAAAGAATAAGCAACCATTTCAAAAGCCTCGCTGCAAACAGAATAGCCATAAACAATGCTGCCCAATATAGGAAAGCCCAGGGAGGCTTTAAAAGCTGTGAAAAATCTGAACTTTTTGTTTAAAGCATGATGCAACGTACTTATGTCTTCAGAAGCCACAGGACCTTACATCTGCTAGGCTCTGTGTTCCCCAATCACTTCGTAGTGGGCAGAGGAAAGGAGGTTTAGAGCCAAATTCTGGGCTGGTTTAGGGTCTAATTCTCCGAGGTGCGGGGTGTTCTGCACTTCACCTGGCTGCCTTCCCTCCTTTTGAATTCAGTGTCCTGAAGGAAGTGATCAGAGCCTGTTAAGATTTACCCTTATGTTCTGTGCCTTGATTAAGCCTGCACATTTCATAACACAGCCAAAGATTATGTTTTCAGACAAATGCCAGGGGGAGCTTTTGAGGTGTGAAAGCAACAAATGAACAGTGAATTGGTAGGGCTTCCTGAGGTGTCAAGAAGGATGGCTCTGTCACTCATTTAACAACCTGATCTTAATGTCTAGGATGACACGCAATATAGACAATACTGTCTATAGCGTCAGTACTTTTCGGACCTGTGCTCAATGCCATTCTTCAAAGAATAACCACTTGGACTCTGAAGCGTAACAACAAATGTGTAGTTTGTGATTTTCTCTCCCTCTCTGTTCGCCCCCTTTTTGGTCCTTTCAGATAACCATGTTTATTTCCACAAACTGACTACTTTATTTCTCAACAATTACTAATTTTAAATGAAGTCTTATTTTTATAGTCCTCCTTCCTACTGCAAGGTAGAGCTAATGAGGGAAAGTGAAGGAAGGGTCACTTTAGAATAACACACAGCTTTTTTTCCAAGTAAGCTTATCTGGCTCTCCCCAGAGACCCATTGCATTAAGCAATTAAGACTTAATATATTTCGCTCAGTGTGATTGTATCTGTGCAGACGCCAGTCTGGGAGAAGTGAAATGTTAAGTTTCTTGGCAGCTTCTTGTTCACACAGATCTTTTGGTATAATTGTGTGTGTCAGATACAATTAAAAGAACATTCTCCAGCCATGACATAGCAGTACAGCTGACTGTCTTAAAACGATGGTCTGGTTGCTCGCTGCGAGTGGCAGAACTTTGTTATATATATAAGAATGCTAGCAGGCATTCAGTCGTCTTGAACAATGGAGACATTTTCCTTTTTGTAAAGGGATCCAAAGAAAAGCAAGCCAGCGTCTTGGTGAGTAATATTGTTTCATAGTAACCATCAAGGTCTGTTATCCTATTACAAGAAAAGGCTCTAGCTCCTTCTCAACAAGAAGCCAATGCCTCATGCCAGAGGCCTGTTTGTTGTGGAGTATGATGAAACTACGTAACCTACAGACACTTACAGGACAATTCTCCCTTGAAGGACCCTTAAGTTCACCTGTGTACCCTAAAATACTGTTTTGTGGTTTTTATACAGAGGGCTTCATGGTGATGTGCTGAGAACTTGTAAAGTGCCTTCCACTCCAATAGATTTAAATGGTAGCATGGGGTACAAATAGCCTTATAGGAAATGTCAAGCTTAAAAACAGGTACCCCCTGGATTTCCCAAACATCATTTCATTCAGAGAGTAGCTTTTTATGTAGTGTTCTTTCATAGAGATTGGTGTCGTTCTTTGTTAATGCCAACACATGTGCTTAAACACATGTAACACTCCCCTGTCCCTCCTTCCAAAACCTAATTGCAGTCTTTGGTTGAGATCACTCACTAGCAGAGCAAGTGACAACTTGATACATCCTACCCAAAACACAAGCCATTGTTTTGACTAGCTCTGCATACTAGTTGAGACTTCTGATCCTTTCTGTTATGTCTCTGCTGTTACATGTGGACAGTAATGTTATATTTGGAGCTATGTTTTCTGCTCTGGAAACGAACTCCAGCAAGCTGGAAAACGTTGACTTCGCTGTGAGGTGATCTGATCCACTCCCTGACAGACTGAGGATGCAGAATCAGAAGTTAGCTTTGAATTCTGAGGGACCGAGGAGCAGGATCATTTGGTTAAGATAGTGGGGCCAAACGCACGCAGGTCTCCCTCCACTGATACGGGAGATCAGTGACCCAGACTGACAGACATACCTTGGACTTCGTACTGTTTAGCACAATCAATCGTTTACATTTTTTTTGTAACCATGTAACTTACACAGAACTGAATGGTAAGTGGTGCCTTTTCAAAGTGCCCTTGCATCTCAAAATGTGGCTGGACATCGCCACTGATCAGTGACATTCAGCAGTAAATCAAATCAGGATGATACTGAATTGTTCCAAGGGAGCATTTGGAGGATATATCCGTTAGAAATTGTGAGCACTCAAAACACTACAGCAGGAGGCATATTAGTGCCTGGAGAGAGAACTCTTCCTGTACTTTTGGAGGGGTTGTGCTAGCCTGAGACCCGTTGAGCCTAGATTCTTCAATTGCAGCAATGTAACAGGTCAGTGGATTTACTCAGCCGTGAGCTGTTGTAGTCCAGGGATTTGTGTCTAGTTAAAGCTTGAGGCCCAGTAGTTACGAAGAGCGAGTGTCTGCAACTCTCATGTTCTCTCACTACAACGTTGTTATGAATTTACAGCCAAAAAATGTGTGACTAATCCTTCCTCGGAAGTGCAGTTGCTGTGGTTATACAGAGCTAGAAACTTTACAGCAGTTACCTTCCCTGCTCTGTCCCTCCTCCCTCTCTTTCTCAAGACAGTCCCACCCCAAGCTGTGTTTTGTGCTGACCACAGGCTTCTGAAATGCCTGACAGAGGTACAAACTAGGCTACTTCGTGTTAAACAGGCAAATTAGTTTTTCTTTCTGAACTTATAAAGAAATAGACACTGATTATTTTTGAGTGTACAGAAAGTATATCTACATTGATGTATGTACTGTAAATTTCTAATTTATCACTGTACAAAACTTTGCTATTTAATTTTTGTATCAAAATAAATTTTTAACCCTTGTGAATTAGTAATAGATTCTTACTGAGCCTGGGTTTTTTTGCCGGAGGGTGGGGAGAAGGATCTCTCCCATTTCCCCCTCGCTGCCCCCTTTCCCCCACCGTAAACTCTATAACTATAGTTCTGTCTTTAAATGCATACAAATGAAGAGTTCAACTTAATAAATAGGTAGCTGTGGTGGGTTAAAACACTCGTTGTGGCTCCAAACTTAGACGCTAGAATCTTTGAGGTGTGCAAATAGCTGAGTACTATAATCAATGGAAACAGTTCAAATTTACATCTGCTTCAGCATTTTGGGCTGGCTTATTCCTGAAAGCCTCAAGACTCAATGAGAGGGACTTTCCAAAGGTGATGCTTGGGATCCACAGCTGAGGGTACAGGTGAGGAAGCAGCAGTACCCTGTTACGTTTCTGTATGGCATCCAGGCTTTCCTGAATGGATAGGCAGAATCAGCTTCTTCAGCTGCAAATATGTACAGGGGCAAAAAGAGATTGTGTAGTTGGTTTTGGGAACCCAATGATCGAAAGGCTTCAAGCAGGCCCTTTTACTTCAAGTATGGCAAGACTGGGCCTAAGACATGAAACATGTTGAGAGCCTGAAACAAAGGCAGATAACTCCACCCTGCCCTACCTTCTAGGAAAATCATTTTTCTGTTAAGGATGGGTCGCTTAATACTTTGAGTGGCTTTTGTGAGAGTCAAATTCCCTTTGTAACATCCCTGAAATCCAGGGATTGCTACTATGGATATTCTGCAATGTTACTGAAGACATATCCTTTTCAGGTTTCACTGGGGCTGCAGCATAAAGGAAGAGCATTCATGAGCACTTTGACTTGGGTTTTTTTTTAGTTTTTTATGTTACATTTACTTATGAGTTACACTATACAGTAACAGTTAAGCTGAGCAGCAAAATACTATTCCTGTGTGTTTTCACAAGCTGGTTTAACATTAGAGTGATCATTTATGATTTAATTGTTAACTTAAGATTCTCAAATCATTTATACCAGTAGGACTTTAGCATGGAGGATTATTTAGATGAGCATAATCTTAAATCTTACTTTAATATTTAAATAAACTAGAGTTTGTGTCACCCAGCCTCTATTGTAAAGGAGACAATAGGTTTTATTATGTAATAATCTGCAGGGATTATTGAGTCAAGTTTTCAAGAACAGTACCCAAATCTAGGTGCCCAAAATGTGAGAGAAGATCATTTCGAAGAGTGCTGCATGCTGGTCACTCAGTGTCAAACTCTTCTGTTTAGATGCCTTAGAATATTATTGGTAGACCCCAAGTTAATTCCTGAACTAACATGAACCCCGAAGTGGAAGGTAGCTTTCAATTTAGAGTTGACCCACTACAACAGATCAAGCCAGGTCTTCCGAAAGATTGGGCATGAAGTGACATGAAAGCAGTTGGTACGACACAGAACCCACAAAGAACTTGCCTCTGATTCTTAACAAGTGTGTGTATGTGCTTATGTGTGTGTTTTCAGACCTATTTTGGGAATCATGATAAATGTTGGGGACTTGATATCACAAGAGAATATAGTCTGACCAAAGATGTCCTGAAAATGGGAAATGGAGCGTATTTCGGGCCACTACATTAGGGTGTCTTGAGCCTGACATGGAGGGATCCAGAAATAGGTGAGAGAATATCTCTTTCCCCATGAATATATATACCATGGCCTCTGATAAAACATGCAAGCTCAGTAACTCAGTTTTATGAGGCAGATACTTTGACATGTAAGAACAAGACAAAAAGCTACCTGTTCACTTCATAGCTCACTGTACCACTTTCAGCTTGCAATGACTTCTAGTGGCAAGCCAGGGTAGCTCTGAAGAAGTGACCTACAGCAATCTCTGCTACTTGTCATTGTTCTATCTGGTAAAAAACATAGCTGTTGGTTTATGTAGGAGATGAAAATAATGCGCATGAGAGCCTGCATCATTTGCTTCCTCCCAGAGAGGTCAGTGAGACCGCCAAAGCTTGGTGGCATTTGAGCACAGTATGGAACAGTTTGTAAAGCTATAGCCAAGCTCCATTATGGTTGATACTGCTGAGATCTTCTACAGGCACAGAATAGCCCTGATTTACAGCTGTGTTAATGCCATATTGCTGCTTCACCAAAACCAGCCTGGGAGACTCATCATCACTGTACGGAGGACTCCTCTGGGGTAGAGCTGCTACAGGAGATACTAGATTGCTGCTGCTTCCTGCAGTTGGATGGGGTCCTTGTTTAGGAGGTCTTATACCCTGGAAAATTCCAGCTGCTGTAATAGCCTTTGGTTAATAGCCAGCTGTTTTGATTTATGTTCTGGGAACAGCCCAGCACACAGACAGCTTCACTTGGGTAGTGCAAAAGTAGCTAAAGGAGAGAAGCAGCAAATGAAATCTGATCTGCTAAAGATAACTCTGCCAAATCACTGCTCTTCTGTCTTCCTAGGGCTTTCTTTTAGTGTGACCATCACCTTGGAGTCCGGGGGCCCTAGTCTTAAAGGCTTATATGCAGCACCAGCTGAAAGGTACAACAACAGAGCAAACCATTTACGTCAGGCTATACTCATGTGCCAATAAAAGGTTAATCTTTGTGGCTTCAGTTAGGATTTCTATTCCTGGCTTATTTTCCTGCCAGCAATCTGACAGCAAAAAAGCTGATTTATGAAGTTAAATTTCTGAGGAGGTGTCTATCATCATTCTTTTACTTTCTAAATCGATCATTTATAACGTTTTAAGACAAATGAAAGAACCCACTGTTTGCAGACATGCTGGCAAGAAACAGACTTTCCTTTTGTATTTACATCGGTATTGAGCTAGTTTCCTGACTGCGTCTCCCATTTCCTGAATTTACTCTGAGGAAGGAAAAACATCCTTCCTGAAAAACAAATGCAAATAATTTGATAATCTGCCCTCTTAAATAACTCCAAAGATTGCAAAATTAAATCTTTTTGGATGCTTATTATACAGACCTGGAGACAGGTAACTGGAAATGTTATGAAGTGTTTTCTGAAATTACCTGAGTTAAACAACAATTCAGTTAGAGCTATTTTTACTTATAATGCTTGCACAGAAAAGCCCACACAATAGTAAAACTAGCACTTCTCAACTGCCTTTTTAAACTCAACATTACTGTTTTAAAACAAGGACTGGTTGACATCTAGTGGTAGCTCTAGGCAATATCTTTCTTTCTACCCTCTCACTCCACATCCAGACCTCAGTCCACATCAGTTACATACATTTTTTCACCAATTTCAAGGGCATTGCAGCATTTGCATTTGGAACTGTTAAATAAGTGAAGGTTTACTTATTGATATTAGAGGGATAGAGAAATATTTGGGGAATTAAACCCCTTGACTAGAGGCATACCTGGGCACTTCTGCACCTTAATTTTTTTAAATTGTAACTAGTTCCTAGTCAACAGCCAAATGGCCCAGGCCCAGAGTTGGGCTACTCTTCCCTTCCTGCTTTTCCCTTTTCCCTGACTTTAGGCGGAAAAAAAAGGAGGGCAGGGGATCAATCCAGGAAAAAGAGATTGTTTCTCAAACTCATTCTGTTTTGCTCTTTTCCTGACCCAGTCCACAGCCTGTTAAAAAGGGGTCTTCAATGGTAATGTTAACCTCAGGGCCAAGAACACTGGCTAGGCTAAAGTCCCTGTTTTCTCTGTAGGAGATAAGAGGAGAAGTCATCTCTGACCACCTTCATTTACATGAGTTGAAATGTTGCAAAATTCCTGCTGTCAAGATATTTTTGTTACTTTGGTTGTAATTTTTAAATTGTATTATTATTATTAGACATATGCATTGTCACGCATTACATAATGTACGATAGACTACATAATGTGTGCTCATAACGTATGCTTATGTTAATCATATAATATGATATACCGTGTATTGCTGTGCATTGTATTATTGTATAAATATATGACCTATTATACTTATGAAAGGGTAGAGAAATTGCATAGGACATTCCCTAGGATGAATGGGTCCCTCCTGAATTATAGGTGGTGGACTCCGATTCATTAACAAAACTGAACCTCAGCAAAATGTGGTGGGGAGATGGTCTCTGTCTTGAGGTCTAGGAGCAACAACTTACACGGGCCTGGGTATTTTCTGAGATTCTCATTTTGCTGTGGGTTCCCCACCTGAGGTTAACACATTCCTGAGCCTTGAACAGAGGTAACCAGGTGCTTGAGTATCCTGGGAGGCACCCAAACACAGGGCAGCAGCAGTGACAGCGTTGTTGGTGGCAGCCAGGCACAGCTGCTGTTATTTTTGTACCATCCCCTTCCCTCCTTGGGTCAGTGTCCAGGACAGGTGCGCACCTACCCCTTTTTACATTACTGACCCCTAATTTGGGTTGCTCCGAATCTTATATGTGTGTGGTAGGTTTTTGGGCTTCTTCCTGTTTGTTTTCCTATTATTCCCAAATAAAGGTAGCTGGAGGTGTAGACTCCTGAAGGAACAGAGTGGTAATAAGTGTGGAAGAACCTCCTGCAAAAACAACCAGAGAGGTTTTATGCTATTTTTCTAGAGCCGACATTGTATTTGTTGCTCAGGAAGAAGAGCTCTTCAACCAGCTGACCCCACATCTTGGTACTGCCACTGCCACATGGCAAAAGGGCTGCAATAACATAAAGGTATGGCATCCTATTAGTGTATTTACTTGATTCTAAGACAAGCTTTTTATCCACATTTAACATGGGGGGAAACCCCCTTGTCTTAGAATTGAATATGGGGGCAGGTGTCTGCTGTGGCTCCGCCTCCAGCCACTACCAGGTGTTGGGGCCATCGCCACAGCTGATGCCTTCCCTCTACCCCTGCCACCTTTGGACCCCACCATCTCCCTCCTGAAGCCTCTTCCCTCCATCTCCCCTCTTCCTATGCAACCTCTGTTCTTTTGCCTGCCCCTTTCCCTCTCCCCCTTCCCCTTGCTCTGCACCAGCAGGCTCCATGCATGCTGCAGCCTGGGGTACTGAGCACAGTCCCAGCCCAGCCCCTGCAGCAGTGGCACACAGCCCACATGGCTGCTACAGGGGCAGGACTGGGGCCATGCTCAGTGCCCCAGGCTAAAACAGGTACGAAGCCTGCTGGCATGGAACAAGGAAAGGGGTGAGAAGTGGGGGAGCTGAGGGTGTGGGGGAAGGGGAGCTGAGGCTGGCAGGAGGGGGAGCATAGGGGAAAGGCAACTGGGGGGGTGGGGGCTGAATGCATCTCACATGAATAGACGAGTATGGGTTTTACTGTGAGACCAATAAGTGAAAAGCAAAACAAATTTAGAAGGAAACAATAATTAGATCCTATACATGGACAATTATAACAAATTTATTATTTTTCCATATATAGAATCTAATTATGGGGGGGTCATCATAAATTCAGGTTTATCTTCAATATGAGAAAATACAGTATTGTATGTAGCTGTACACCTCGAGGCCTCAGCTTAAATTAGGGACCATGTCCAGTTAGTCTTTCCCTATCAGTTGTTGTTGATTGGCTGAAGGTTAACAAGCATAAGAGTTTAACAAAGCTTCTCCCAGCATTTAAAGACTCATTGAAGCCAGGGAGCTTGGCACAAATACTTGGTCCAGCTTCCAAAGACTGATTTTAGCCTCACAGAGGCTGGCACAAATCTTCCGAGACAGATTTTCCTTTAGCTTAGACAAAGCTTTTTCTGGCTCTGAAAGTCTTTACTGCACAGACCTCGTGTCCTACTTACAGGTGGATTAGCACAGAAAGCAGAGTCTCTGAACCAATGGCCAGGGCAGGAACTCGGGTAACAACCATAGTTTCATAGTTTCATAGTTGGTAGGGTTGGAAGGGACCTGAGCAGATCATCTAGTCCGACCCTCTGCCATGGGCAGGAAAGGATGCTGGGGTCAAATGACCCCAGCTAGATGGCTGTCTAGCCTCCTTTTGAAGACCCCCATGCCCATGCCTTGGATTAGAAGAGTGTCCTTTCATGCTACTGACCGAAGCCATGCCACACTCTCCCTGAGGCAGGCATCATACTCCTCTGCCCCTCTATGCTTCTGCAGAGTTGCTTCCTCAAACCAGAGGCCCTCCCACAATCCTTCAGGGATTGCTAGTGGTGGCAGTCACAAAAGCAGTCTCAACATACCCTTAAAATCTCAGCTACTCTGGTTAGTGACAACAATCAGATCATTGTACTGTCTGTGGAATGATTTGTTGCCATGTTGGCAACAACCATTTTTAAACGTGAAGGGGCTTAATACACATGGCACTGCGGCATTTTAATTAGAGTGGGTGGCCGGAAACTGCTCTAATTAAAATGCTCCTCCCCCTCCCCCCCCCCCCCACAATCCCTACCTTTGAGCATGTGTATAGGTAGCCTTAGAGTCTAGAAAACACAGCTTGACTCCCAAATCCAAGCCCTGAACTGGTAGTTAGAAAAAAGTCAACTTTTTTTTGGAAACTGAATAAATCTGGCACTAACTCACAGCCCAGCTCCAGAGCAGTATTTGGATTCAGGGGAAGTGTGAGATGAGCCCCAGTTCATTGGTGCTCAGCCAACACTTCGTAGTGGTGATGTAGCATCCCCACGTATTTACCGGTGCTGCAGCATTATGAAGAGGATGCAACTCCTTCTCTGTAGTGATGTAGTTCTTTTTCTCTGTAGTGTGAGTGCAACCAGGTTGATTATTCTGTTATTCTAATACTTAACACTTAAATGATGCTCATCTGGGGACATTATTATTGTTCTTTGCTGTAATATGGCTAGGAGAAGGCTTAAAAGGAATATATAAAAATGTAAGTATTAACACTTATTTGAATATACTTGGTAAGTTTGCTTCAGTGGCTGTGTCCCTTTAAATTGACTTTGAAAGTCTGTACAACTGGTACTTGTTTGCAAGAATGATCACAGGAAGACAGTATTATGAATTCTCCTCCACAAATCACTAGCAGTGATACAAGTGCTTGCATGGGTTGGTTTGTGCAAACATTCATATCAGAAGTGGTTTATTAAAGCCTTCCTCCTCTGCCCCAGACTATCATCCATCAAAGGATGAAACAATAACTAGTGACTGGAGCAAGGTATGAAGGTGGCCAACACTAATCAGAGCAGACACTTGGGGAGCAATCAATCAGGATTAATTGGATAAGGATAATAGTGTCTGCAAGTAATGCCTTTTTTCTATTCCGAAATCAAAACTGTCCAATAAATTCACTGACATAATCTGACTAACGCTGATCAGAATGATAGGATGTGGGTGAATTATTTTCCTAAGATTATGTACATTCTGATTGGGATGATAGGAGTGAATACATGCAAGGAAATGCACTTGTTTTGTTTCAGGCAAAAAGAAAAGCAGTTTCTTCCGTTACACAACTTAATTTGAAACGTAAGTTGAATTTTAGCCCTGAAGAGTGGGAAATGCAATTTTTTTAAAAAAGAGGGACAAAACCATTGCACAAGGGAAACAATGAAGGGAATCATGCTTTGAATGAGTACATGATTCCTCAGTTCTTGTTAATTCTCTAAAAATCTTTGCCCTTCTTTTAGCAGGATTTTTGAGGTTGGTGTTTGGACATAGCAAGACACAGTGTGGCTAAATCTGACATTGACTCAGAGTCCTTTGCTATCTTCTACCTATTCTCCCAGTTCATCCCTTGACGGTTCATCCCTGACGCTTTATTACGGTCAGTCTCATATCTATTTGGAAGGAGGATGGAAATGGTTGCTGGTGGGACTAGCATCACTCTAATGTATGATATTTGTAGGAGCAATGACTGTGTCTAGCAAATAAATAGAAAGAAAAATACTCTGTGGCTCATGTCATGACTTACTATTGCTGTGAGGCCTAATTACAGCAGACCCAGCAGCCTTCTGAAATAATGTCTTTTGAGCATTGGCACAATATCTGTACTTGGATCCCAGATGCTGTGAGGTCTGCAAAGGAATGAATTGGGCACTTCATGTGACTTTTGTGATGATCACTCTGAAGGAGAGAAGACAGAAGAAGAGAAGCATAGCCACCAAGGCCTGGGGTTGAGGGCTGAGGGATTGGAAGGATCATTTTGAGTAGTAGAAGGGACAGAGCAAAGCAGGAAACCCCACCTGCATATAGAGGATCCACACTGAATTTGTGCTTGGAGGGGGAGGGTAGCAGTGGGAAATACCCAAATTATGTTTCTTTTCCTGAGCAAGACAATGAACTGAAAGGATGTGATTAAGAAGGGTGATGGCAGGTAAGCTGTAGGAAACCTAATATTCATTTGTGGATATAGCACTTCCACCTCCCTTTGATTCCTGCTCCACCCAAAATTTAAAACCAAATGCCTGCTACGGGCAGCAGCATTTCTGATCAGGCAGTGCTAAGGGAGTCAGTTGTCTTCATGGCTCCTTATAATCTACCTGAACCTTTCTAAACACTTTATTCCACAGGTGTGAATGACCCTATCTTCTTTTTAATGGTGTTGATGTTTCACCAATGAAGGTAGCCCTTGTTTTGCAATGCTGCTGCTGGTAAGCTGCTCCTGGTAATGAAGCTTCTATTCCACAGCCCTGCAGATTGTTTTTAACTCATTATAATGAAGTTATATTGTGTTTGCTTCAATCTTAATAATATATCTTCAGGCCCTTAGCATATTAGTAAAGCTTCTAGTTTAATTTTAACTGAAAAATAAACCCTGTGCTGTTTTATGTGGCAAGGCACCTCACCATCTGCAGTCTCCTTTTCAAAATGCTAGATCTGCCCACGGCCATGGCAGAACTGTAGAAGCACAGCTCCATGGCTGGAGCAGCCACAAGCACCTGGGCAGTGCCATCTTTTGTCATGACAGTTGTGATGACATGATCAGCTGCCACTGCAGCAATGGCTGCTTTTGCACCCCCCTTCCTCCAACAAAGGTGGCACCTGGGGCTGCTGCATCCCCTCAGTTATACTATTGAGTCAAGGGCAGAATGGCATTGAAGTTTCAAACATAGCCCAGAAGGAAGTGGTGTACCTAGGATGGAGTGAGTGAGGCACTAGCCCTAGACACCAACGCAGAGGAGCCATTGGCAGGATACTTCCCCTCCTCACCCGTCCTGATCAGTCTTTGCTCTGGCAGGTATAAACCAGCCATAGGAGCTGGGCAGACTCTCCATGCCCAGCAGTTGTTTCTGGGGGCAGGGGAAGTGGGGTGGAATGATGCCCCCTCCAGGAGGCTTTGCCATGGGATGCAAAGGCCTGCCCTTGGGAGTCAGGGGAGGGGGAAATGGGGCACCAGAAGCAGCCCCCTAAGGAGTCTATGCTACTGTCTGTCCCTCAGTGGCAGTTGTCCAAGCTCATGTTCCTACAGGAACAGCAATAGCAGCTGCAGCTCATGTAAGGAGCACCCCAAGCCTCCTCTCCTTCTCCCCCACTCTCTATTTTCCAGTGGGCACTATAATTCCTCTCCACCCTTCCCCTGGAACTGAAAGGGCTACACCTCTACCAGAAGAGACCCTCTAAGAAGAAAGGAGATCAACACAGCTCCTTCCTGATGGATTGTCAGGCCTCTTGACATAAGACATGTGGGACCTGACCGGGGATCCTAGTTTTCTGTTAGCCAGAAAACCACAGAAGAATGTGGAATCTGTGTTTTCTCTGACCTATCAAAAACATTGCAGCACCCCGCAGCAAGCAGTTCCATTTCTGCTCGCTTTAATTTTCGCTGCAGTTTTTGCCTCTTTGCCAATCAGCAGCAGGGAGCAGGGAGTGTATGCTGCTGATTGGCTGAGGGGCAAAAACTGCAGCAAAAAGTAAAAAAGAGCAGAAATGGTGTTGCTTGCTGTGGGATACTGCTGTGCTTTCAGTAGGTCATGGGGAAATATGAATTTTGGGCGGGGTTTAATGGAGATTTTTTTGCTTTTTTTTCCCAGGGAAAATTAGGATCCCTGGTCCTGACTAACCCCTGCCAATATCCTTTGTAACTGGAAAAAGGAGGTTCCATGAAGTGCATGGCCCAAAGCTGTTATCACAGCCCACCCGTGTGGAGTCCATATCAAATAAGAAGCTAACATCTTCCCTAGGTCCTTGGCCATTTTTGTCCCTTTAACTCTGGGTTTGCAGCCAGGTGAATGTGTGCGTTTTCCCAAGAAACTAGTACATGATGCTGCCTAGAAAAAACAAAGATGGGCAGCCACACCGGTGTTTCTTTCTCCAAAGCCTATTCAAGCTGTTCCCTGATAGAGGGTATAGTTACTTGATAAACAGAGCTTGTGTTGAGACCCAGAGTGCTGCAGTTTCAGTGCTTCAGATAATATACATGGTACGGGTGGAGCTTTAGAAGAAGTTAAATCTGAGGACGAAGAACTCCTATTTCCGATGATCAATCCCCAGTAGTGTTGGACAAACTCTCTGGTCTTGTAACTAGGAAAAAAGTACAAGTAAAGTCTGGCAGGTAAATCTGGAGATCTTGTTATGAACAAGTTTGCACTAGTTTAAAAAGAAAACAAAATAGTTAACCAGTGCAAAGGTTGCATGTAGACATGGCTTATGTACTTTAGATTTAGCTTCAGAAACTGGTCTGCAACATTTTTCTCCAATAAGGAAGATTGTTTTCCCAAATGGAAGAATTCCTTTTATTTTCTTTAAAGTGGTAGACATGAGCAAGTCACTGGGCAGGATCAAAAAGTATTTTTTGTGGCTTTGTTTGGTTTTGCTGAGAGGTTATTCAGATGGAGATTTTCTCCTGATCACCCACTCCAGGCATTTCTTTAGTCAGCTGAGCTTCAAGCCTCTTGGTCTTTCTTCCATTGCTGGAGGTTAATTGGAATCTTTTGAGATGACAGAAAAGGTTGCCAGCCCTGAGCTGTTCCACCAAGAGAGTTTCAAAAGCTTGGGAAACAGAAGTAGATCTTCTTATGTCTCTTGTGTTTCAATTGTTTTGCTGAAGTGATATAAAGAAGGCTGAGGTCCTATTATTCTGAATACAACAGAGCTTTTCCATTCTCCTCTGCTTGTAAATTTAACCAGATCAGCATTCAATCCTTCTCACCATGTCTTGTAATCAATTATGGCTAGGCCATCAAGATCATAGCAATTAAACATCATCCTACTGCAAGTCTATGGCATAGCGGGGATTAAATCTGTGCTCCCTTCACTCCTAGGTCCCTATCATAGACTGAGAGAAATTTTCATCACTGCTGAAAGTATGAAGTATTCATGCTCTGTTCTACTTCTTTCCATCCTTCAGTTATAAAGTTATTCTCTCAGGGAGGGGAATGGATGGCCTCTCCACTCCTTTTGGCTTTGGTCAGACTACAGCTGTCGAAACATAATTTTTCTGGAAGTGTAATCATCTTGTTTGCCGTATTTTCATGTACTGGGCCTCTGTAGCTGACTTTAGACACCTTTGTGGACTCTCTCTCTGTGAAGTCTTGCTCTGTACTTCCAGGCCCTTGCCTGTACCTCTTAACTTTCAAGAAGATGCAAGGATTTGTTTGATTTCATTCCTTGTGCATGTGCAAAATGGTTCCTGGCTAAGCCAGCTGGTTCCTCCCTACCACTTGAAAATGGCATAAGGACATCCTGTGCCAGGTCTCTCTGCTAAGAGACCTTCCCTCTGCTTGGGTTTTCCCAGCCTTTTCTGTTTCAAAGGTATAGTTTGGCGGGGAGTTTATTCAGTCTCAAATAAATTGTGTTTTAGGTGCTGCTGTGCTAGGTGCAAGTAGCAAGAAGGAATTCCTGCTGTTGTCACTACATGCTGTGTCAGTTGTTGCCAAACTTATATTTCAGAGCAAAAGTTTGATGTTCAGTGCCTGAGAAGACAGCATCAGACACATGACTCTGCTATTCACACTGTTGAACAAAAGAGATGTTAGACCTTCTCCAGCGATGGGTTCATCCCCAAAGCAGATAATCTGTTTTATTTGTGCAAAGAGTTAGAAATACCGTCAAAGGAAGTAGCAGAGCTAACTGGAGAGAGCAGGGCAACTGGAACACCAACTCTGGGCACTGAGTTGCTGTGGAGATGCAAAAATAGCAGCTGCAGCTATTTTCAGATTTTCAACCCAGTCTCTCTCCTTGGGTTTGGCATATTGTGCCTGCAATAAAGCAGGACACTTTGAAAAGCCAGCCCTTCTGCTTGCCTTTTTCTTTCTTCACACCTCTTCCCTTATGGAGCTCAGCTTTGTACACCATTTCCCTATTTATCTGCATGAACTTTTGAAATTAAATTTGCAATTTAGAGGTACTGAAAATAAATACATTTTGATGTAGATTCCCCTTTTTAAAGTATTGTTGAAGAAGGGTTACCATATTTCCAGTTTTAATAAAGAGAACACCATGTCAGTGGGGGGGATATATGATTTGGGGGGTGCGGGCAGTGATATGCCTGTGCCCTGCCCCTGCCCCTCACCTCCAAGGCACAGCATGCCCCCCCAGCCCTGCAGGTGCCTCTCACCCTCAACCTGCTTGGGGGCAGCCTGCCCCCCCCCCCCCCGAGCCCTGCTGCCCATGCAGTTCCCTGCTGCCCCTGAAGAACCACCCACCCCCTTCCCCACCGGAGGGGCAGGCACCTCCCCCACCACCTCACCCTGTGGCAGCCCCAGCACTGGCGGGCACTCATATGCACACACACACATGCACACACATACTCCTCACAGCCCCACAATCCCTGGCCCTCCAACCCCTGCCCCCCACAGACTTACCTGCGTGCAGCTACCAGGGCCATGTGCAGACATACGTGATGGCCTTGCCTCCAATCACCCTGCCCTGATGCCCCCAACCCCAAGCAGCTCCTTGCTAGGGCAAGCCAGGAAGTGCTGAAAAAGCAGAGGTAAAGCAAAATCCTGAACATTTGCTGATATTTAAAAAAAACGCCTGGAAGGAGATGGGAGGACCCAAAAAGATGTCATGTCCAGGAAAACCTGAACTTATGGTAACCTCAGCTAAAGTCTTTAAAGTCATTATAAAAGTTTTCAGACGTGGTGGAACCTTTCTTCCCTATGAGGCAGATAAAGAAAATAAATGTCAAGAAAAAGGCACAGGGGTTTAGGTTGTAGCCGTGTTGGTCTAAGGATATAGGCAGACAAGGTTCCTTGGGTGAATTTGATATCTTTTATTAGACCAACCCAAGAAAAAGGCACTGCACACATGTCCTTTTCTGTTCTTTGAGTCAGTATTAGACCTGGTGCTTTTTGAACAGCCAGAATTTTCCAGCAGTATAAGCCTGAGACAAAGAGTGTAGGCATGAATAGTTTCTGTCTCAGTTCTGTAACTAATTCTCTGTGTGACACTGGGGAAATCACTTGGGTTCCAATTTATCAAAGCATTTAAATGCATGTCTAACACATTCTTTAGTCTCAGTGGGCACATCTACACGTGCACTTCAAAGTGCAGTAGCTTATTTTCCTGTGCATTACAGCATCATATCAAAAACTGTGCTAATATACTAATGTGCAGTAAAATTAGGCTACTGCGCATTCAGCATCACTTAAAAAAGCATGTACTTTCGCTACTGTGCATTAGGGCACCTAATGTGCACTTAATTAGTAGCTCACGGTACAGGTACTAAATTTAATGCACAGTAGCAAAAGCACATTACTGAATGTGTAGACACACTCAGTGATTTCAACAATAGTTAATCACAAACTTAAATGTTTGGAACTTTAACCTTGCAGTTTTCCTGTCTGGAAAATAAACAGGATTTATTAACTTACTTTTTCCATTACAGAAGCATAAGTCTAGAGTAACATCATCACCTCTATTTATTCAGATTAGCTAGGACAGCTTTGATGAGAAATCTGTCATAGCAACAGTGCTGTTACATATTTAGGCATATTCTATACCTTCCTAATTCAGTCTTTTTAAATGGGTTTTCCTTATTCAACATTGTGACATATCCATCAGAAATATTTCTTCTTGGATTCTGAGGGTCAACTACCATCTCTGTCCAGATGCTTGAAATTTCACAGAAGTGTATTTTTGCTACAGAATTCTTTTTTTTTTTTCATTTGTGACCACTTTCATAAATCCTACTTTTGATTCAGGCAAGATTTATTTTTCCTCTTTTTGTGCTCTTTTATTTTTACTGCTGTATATGGTGCCCTGCTTTGTGACTTTATACATTTTGTGTGCATTTCAAGAAAAGCTTTTAGCCAAATTTTTTTTAGCAGAGGTTGGCAATTTGGGTGCCTTGATATTCAGAACGTGCTGATCACTCTTGTTTTGAAAATCAGACTTTTATAAAACTTCTCAGATATGGCTCCCCAAAATCACTAGTTGCTCTTGAAATTGTAGAACTGTATTTTCAATTTTTTTCTTTGCCCTTTGGGACCTGTCACTGTTGTTGAGCATTCACAGGACTTCCGAATCATATACTCTTCAAAACTTCCCCCATCACTTTCTATCTTGCTCAGACCTTGTAAATGTTTCACCACTTTGACTTAGATTCTACTACAGTACATATTTACCAAAGTCTGTGACCTATTACCTGTAGCCAGTCATCTCCCCAAAGTCTAATTTCTCTCTTCTCTCCCTCAACTCCCTCATCATATTGCCTTAGTCTATTAAAGGATTACTGAGCTCTGCAGAACACTGACTGTATCCTCCCAAATACACTCACTAATACATTCCCATCATTGTTCCTTTTAGTATTCCCATGTTTTCTAATGTTTTATTCAGATCTTTCTTGCCCTCAAGAATATTTTCATTTTCTAATCATCCTGAACACTGCAGATTATTGGCTATAGCATGCAACTGTAGCACATTCAGGGACACATGCAGCTGTGCCTTAGCTAGCTTCACGCGTGCGCATGCACACACACACACACACACACACACACACACACACACACACACACACACACTCCAGAAAGTGTGCAGTCATGATCATTCCATGTATTGCTTAGGCACTCAGCTTCATATTGCATATGCAGTTGAATATCTTTAGCATTAGAAAACCTGGACCCACTTTCTGAAGCAGCCACAGTAAAACACATTTGAGTTTTTAAAGAGTTTCTCTCTAGGTGCATCTACATATGCTATTAATGTGCAGTAACATTACTGCTCATTAAAACCAGGCGCAGTAAACTGCACCCAGGAAGGCATTGACATGTACACCCATTTGGAAGCAAATTTGCTCCCAACAGAAGCAGCTGAGACCAGGGATGCTGCTGTCCCGCTGCCCTGCTCTGCCCCTCTGCAGCAGCCAGGGCACAATGCTGGTCCTGATCCCCACATGTGGGGGAGAAAGCTGTCTCAGCAGCTAGGACTGCTGTGTCCCATCCACAAGGCAACTGGGTCCCAAACCAATCCCCACGTAGCTGGGACAGGCATCCCCGCCTGGCAGGGATGCTCAGGCAGCCACGTGGGGATCGGGAGGGTCCTGGCCCCCAGCTCATATGAAAGGCTGATCAGAACCTAGAAACTGGGCTTTCACTGCCTATTGTGGCCTTTAGGGATTGACTGAAATGATGTGCTCTGAAAATGCCTATTGCAAGCATCCTCCTTCCACCCTGCTGAGGTGCAGAAGTGCAGAGTCAGGTCTCTCTGGCCCAGAAAATCTTGATTTTTTTCTGTACACCAGCACAGCTTCAACAGGAGGGGTGGAGAGTGCCTCAGCTGTTCCTGCAGCCTGGAGTTTAGGTAAGCTCTGGGGAAATTGAATTCCCCCAGGCAGAAAAACAGAACATAACCTGGGTTCCCTACATTTTGGGTGAGTGCTCCAACCACTGAGCTCCTGGATAAAAGGAGTTGGGAGTAGCAGCATGACATCTTCCTCCTATCTTTAAAATAAAAAGTAACACCTCCACGCCACCCCTTTTCTGAAATAAAGGGCATATGGGCCTACCTTCAGGAAACTGCTCCAAACTGGGTAGCAGAGTTTATTGTTATGCTCAGCACAGTGGCACCTATGTCTCATTTGGGATCTAGTCCTTGGACCTAGTGCCAATTCCATTCATGAATTCTTGGTGGAGGTTGCCAGCGAGGAAGCCAGTAAGTGCCATTTCTGATGGTGTTATAGGATCTTAAATGCCTGCCTTTTAGGAACTGAACTGAGATCAATAACTCATTTCATATGAAACAGTGAACAGCCCTCCAATGGCCCAATTCCTCTTGCTTTTGACAGAATGACTGAAACATTAGGGTGTCTTGAAAATAAACAGACCGCCAGAAATGTACATCTTGCTAAACAAGGTCTGCTTGTAAAAACACCCAGATTTACTGAGAGGAGCCACTTGGGCTTAGAATAAGTATCAAGAGTGAAAGACTACCAGAGCTATCCTGGCACCACAGAATTGCATAGAAAATATAGTGTTGAGTATTTGACTGGTAGTAAAGTTTGGTAAATGGACTGGTCAAATATCAGTAAAAAATTGTAAAAAATTGCCAATGCAGTCAAATAATACACAGGAAAACCACACATTTTCCATTAAGAAACGTGTAAAAAAAGAATTAAAAAATCATTTTTCTTCCAAAAAACTGCAAAAAATATATTCACTCCACATAAAATTGCTATAATCTTTGACCAGTCAAAAAAATTGTAGTCAATTCATGATATTTGACTGGTCAATTGAGTGACTTGCCCAGCCTAGTAAAATACCAGCCGTCTTAAGCAGAGTAGATAGGAGAATTACTGAATTGTAAAGTTATCCCTATAACAAACTGTTCAGACTGAGATGGCTGGCCACGTGTCAATCTGAACATGAGTTTCATGATGCCTTCCCGTTGTTGTGCCTGAGAGGTGGGGCCAAGTATTTGAGGAAAGCATCTCTGTACGTGCGAAGACGATATTTCTGATTAAATTCCGCACACGTCACTTCCTGAACAGATCTCAAACCCGGAATGGGCAGCTCACATCTGGAGCTACAAGAGTGCTCCTTGATATTAATTTTGTTTGCAGGCGTTGAAACTGGACAGCCTTGTCCACAACAAAGGATGTCTTGGTCGATGAAGAAGTGAGCACAGATAAAAGGCACTTGGTGGAAATCCAGCAAGAATCTAGGTCACATGAACTCTTCTTTAAATTCACTGGAGACTCTTTGAAAACATATACTCTATCCTATTTACCCTAAGCCTACACATGAGCTTGTGCTCCCTTTCCATGAGAGGAGTGAACCGAAATGCAGCAAAACTGAATTCAAATGAGGTAGAAGCCCCTAGTTCTTTCACAAAACACAACGGGGCACTAGATGTCACTATTGCTCCGCAGAAATAATACTGACTCAGCACAAAGGTGGAAGAAATAGCCAGCCTTTTCTTCGTGCGCTACCGAGTCAGATCAGACCTGTTAAAAACATATGTGGAGGTCAGAATTTGTGCAGCTTTATCTGTCTCTGCATGAAAACTGGTGGGTAGATCAGCCTCCTTCACAGAAGTATCCCTAGGCTCTGTGAGCAGCAGATGTAAGCTGGCAGCTGGGGGACAAATCTTCTCCCTCCAGCTCCACTTGGAGAGCACCAAAGTGTTAAGACAGAATAGACTTCTTCACAGCCGGTCCACCCCGAGGGAACTCCCCTCCTTTATGGAGAGCCCAGACTTGCAGATTCAGTCCTGGTAACATGGGTCTAGACCCACAGATCCATTTCTCTCTGTATGTACCTTGTAATCACTTTGAGGCTGAAGATGCCGTCTTGGGTATCTTAATACTACAGTTCGGGAAACAACTTTTTAAGTATGATGACAAAAACAAAAAAATCAAAACACTTCATATAAGAATTTTTTCTCAAATACGCATTGTTTAAAAACTTTTATAACTGAGAAAAAAAAAAAGAGGAAGCATGGTCCCATTTCACTCAATAGCCATTGTTTGAGAGACTAGCTCAGGTGTCTGCCCACTTCAAATTTCTTCTTTGCCTGAGCATATTTGAGGACAGATCCCAGGAGACTTCCCTAACCCTGTGCCACGTGTGCCCTACATGAGATGTTCCCCTTCTCTACTTTTGACACTGTTCCACAGTCTAGAAAAATACTTCGATATTCATGGGAGCAAGGATTGGAGCACAGTTGTGCCAAGCTACCAGGGCTAGTTCTCTTCCTGGTCCCACAGATTATTTAACTGGTTCATACAAAAAAGAGCATCATCAGCAAGAGAAACTGAGAAAGCCTCATCCCAAAACGCTGTATGGGCTGATGGTTTGGGTGATCTTCTGGGAAGTGGCAGATAGAAGTTTAGTTTCTCTTGGGCAGAAGAGACAATTGAACTTGGGTCTGAGGTAGAAGGATGCTAGCTCCTTTTCCCTCAGGTTTGTGAATTTAACCCTGCAACATTTTCTCCAGCCAAAAAATAGGGCAGATTTCTGCGTCACCTAGTTGTTGACCAAAGTGAAGCTTGAGGCTATCTCTGACTTACCTGAATATTGCAGAGATGCGATTCTTTAGTCTCCCACTCAAAATAGGATCACCCTCCAGAGACACACAGACATCTCCTTATCCTGTAATGCGAGCAATAAACCTGCACGGAGGAGTAACTGAAGGTCATCCACTAAGTGAAACCTACCCCCACCCCAAGTTCGGCGGCTACAGCCAAACATTTGCAAGCTACAGCCCAATTCATCCTCCAACGTGTCAAATTTGCAAGCTACAGCCAAATACAAACAGACCTCTACAAATTGGAGGACTGGACCAAAAGAAATCTCATGAGGTTCAACAAGGACAAGTGCAAAGTCCTGCACTTAGGACAGAACAATCCCATGCACCGGTACAGGCTGGGGGCTGACGGGCTGGGCAGCAGCTCTGCAGAAAAGGACCCGGGGGTTACAGTGGACAGTAAGCTGAATATGAGCCAACAGTGTGCCCTTGTTGTGAAAAAAGCTAACAGCATACTGGGCTGCATTAATAGCAGCACTGTCAGCAGATCAGGGGAAGTGATTCTTCCCCTCTATTCAGCAATGGTGAGGCCACATTTGGAGTACTGTGTCCAGTTTTGCACCCCCCTCCCCGCACTACAGAAAGGAGGTGGACAAATTGGAGAGAGTCCAGCAGAGGACAATGAAAACAGTGAGGGGGCCGGACGACATGACTTCTGAGGAGAGGTTGAGGGAACTGGGCTTATTTAGTCTAGAGAAGAGAAGACTTGTGGGGGTGGGAGGGGGTGGGGGCGGCAATGATTTAATAGCAGCCTTCAACTACCTGAAGGGGCTTCCAAAGAGGATGGAGCTAGACTGTTCTCAGTGATGGCAGACGACAGAACAAGGAGCAATGGTCTCAAGTTGCAGCAAAGGAAATTTAGGTTAGATACTAGGAAAAACTTTCTCACCAGGTAGGTTGTAAATACTGGAACAGGTTACCTAGGGAGGTGGTGGAATCTCCATTCTTGGAGATTTGTAAGACCCCAATAGACAAAGTTTTGGCTTGGATGATCTAGTTGGAGATGGTCTCACTTTTAACTGGGGGTTGGACTACATGTCCCTTCCAACCCTCATTTTCTATGATTCTATAAGGATTAGAAGCCTCCTTCTGATTTCTAGCCTATTCATGGCTAACTTATACCCTTTTGTTCTTGTGCCTACATTGTCCTCTAACATGAATGTTTCTTGTTCATCCCTGGTATTTGCTCTAATATATTCATAAAAATGAATCCCATCTCCTCTCAGCCTTCATTCTGCTGTGCTAAACAAGCTATGGCTTTTTCAAACACGGTCCACGTCTATTCAACTATACCAGGCAATGCTATACTGAAAGCTGCTGTGCTGCTCCACGTGCCCTTTGTCCAGCATCAGAAGCAGTGTAGCTGCTTTAGTGCAGCACTGTGGGATAAATACTTAGTTCAGCTGATACGGAGAGCGAGACAATCAGCCTGGCTGCAGTGCCACACGACTGTGGCTATACTACTTCTGGTTGGGGAACTAGTGTGTGCAGAGCAGCATGGCACTGCCTGGCATGCTAAGCTAGCAGTATTAAACATGACATTGATCTGCTCTTCTAAGAAAGGCTCTCTACTCCCATGATCCACCTACGACTCCTTCTTTGTGCTTATTCCTGTTTGAGCTGACCTTTCTTAAACACAGGAAGCCAGCACTACATATATATTTCGGAAGAGGTGTTATCAGTGCTATGTAAAATGTGGATCTTGACCTTTCTAGATTCAAGGCAGCCCTCACTGGACTCAAGGCACCCCTCAGAAAATAACAGCTCTGAATTTGCACTTATTTTTTGACTACAGAAAAATACCAGAACAACTCTTCTGTTGCAAAGGACTCAGAAAAACCATAACAGTTCAGAATGTTTTTAATGCTATGGATTTCTATTTGAAATCACTAGGCATTTTTACATGTGCTCTGGGATGCGGCACTGGGTGCTTTAATTAGTTAGCTGTGCTAATTAAAGGCATCCACACATCATGTGTATTAGCAACCCCACGCATCCCTGGGTTGAAAAAATGGCTGTGGGGTGCTTTGAACTAAAGCTAATTGAACGTGTTTCAATTCAAAGAACCGTGCTGCCATTTTTTCAGTGTGGGGACTCAGAGGCATGCTCATACATGTGATGCAGAAGCCTGCAAGGACGCACCAATTTCTGTGTAATCGAGTCTACTGTGATGTGCTGGATTTCCAGTGCATCGGAGCAGGCTCCCTGCATGTTTGTAGGAGCCCTCTGGGTTTATCTTTCGAATCAAGACTGCAGCATCCTAGCTGAGAATCAGTGCATTAATTCTTCCCCATTTCTGTTCTTTTTGTAGTGTATTTTCATTGATCAGCTTTCTTTTTAGTTCTGCTTATATATGAAAGACAGCATTGCATCCCCAGTATGCATAGCTAGATTACAAGGTGTTTCAGAAAAAAATGGTTTCAGAAAAAACTGCTTTCTGATCAAACTTCTGCCACAGGCTGATGAGGGAATAATTTCATCCCTGACATCGGCACCATTGATCACTGTTTATTCAGACAAGTGTGTGGCTGGATCCCATTGTGCTTCTGAGAGAAGCCTGTTTAACCCTTTGCTGTCAAGAACCTGTCTCTCAATACTAGGCCTTCCTCGGTGTTCCTGTTTTCCATTAATAGGGTGTATGTACACGTTCCTGTGTTCACACAGCCCCCTCTGTTTGCTTTTTAGGTGCTGGAGCTTTGGTCAGACTGCTTAGGATGAGGCCAGCTGGGTCATGTTGGGTCATTCTGTTCCCATTGTGATCTACTTAAATCCTTAAACTTTCACCATATATGTTTTCAAGAGTGTGTGGGAAACAAGTGATTGCTCCCACTAAAGCAATTTAAGATTAACAGGAGTGGTGTGACTAAATTCCTGTGCATTGCTTTGAAAAGATGCTGCTAGAAAAGTGGGGCTCAACCTTTAGGCCTCACTGGCCAAATGTGTGGCCTGAGGCCAGTCTGTGGGCCAGATCAGATGCTGCACCCCAGAATCGGGCTTGCACTTGGAGCCAGGCCATGCTGCCCCTGCCAAGTCCGACATGTTGTGAATGGGGCCAGAGGGCCCTGCATCGCCTCTCCCAGTCCCACATATGGGAATCAGGCTCTGGAGTCCTGCACCACCTCTGCCGAGCCCTGTGTACCAGGATCAGGGCCCTGGGACTCTGAACCACTTCCTCCCCAACCTGTGTACCAGGACTGGGTCCCCAGGATGCTGAGCTGCCTCCGCCAGGCTCTGTGTGCCAGGTTTGGGGTCCCAGGATCCCATGCTGTCTCCACTGGGCTCCACACACCAGAATTGGGACCTTGGGGCCCCATGCCACCTCTGCTGTCTCCGTGTTGGGATCCGGCTCTGCCTTCCAGATCTAGTGTACAGGGACATGGCCTACATGGTTCCCCATAGGCCGGAGGACGAGGCCCTGGGAGCCAGGAGTTGAGCACCCCTTTTCTAGAGCATGTCAAGTAGTTAAAACATGTCAGTCACTACATCTGAAAGAGATTCAAGGAGAACAAAGCCATCCTTTGCTGAGCTCTGCTGACTTTAAAGGACTTAAATCTAGGGCAGATTTGAAGTCCACTGTTTAATATCAGCCAGCTTTGTCTTTAAAAAAACCAACTGTTTCAAAGATAGATAAGCTTTGCACAGGCTGTACCCAATGAGCTCAAGTACCATTCAGGACACTGGCAGGATACAGTGACTGATAATAAGGAATTTGCTCATTAAGCTTCTGTGAGCACGTTAGTGTTTTAATGGTTTTTCAGTGTTCTAGAGTGACAATTATATGAAGAGAAACATCATTTTTATTCTAATGTGACGGGTTACTAATTGGACCCATTATTATGGATCCATGGCAAGAGGCTTTTATCAGCTGTCCAGGCACTGCGTAACAGAAAAGGAAGAAGCAAGGGTTTCCTATATGGAAAGCACAGGCAGAGCTCAATTTCAGTGTTTTATTCTCTCATTGATTTTAAAGGGAAAATAGGCCAAGAAGCAATTGTGCAGAACAGGGCTTTTGTGCAGAACTAAAAGACTGTACAAACCTATTCAGATGTGAATGCCTTGCAGGTGAACACAATTCAGCTGATCCTTTCACTTAAGTGAGAAAAGAACCAGCAAAACTTGGTGAAAGCCATTTTGATTCTGATTTACCAGAAGTGTGGTATTAAATCTTGAAAAAAACAGGAACTTTCTGAAATAAGGCTGCTTTATACAGAGAATGTCTTCACTTAATAGTGAACCTGAATATGTGCAATTGTGTTTAGTTCTTTTCAGTTGTGAGTTGTCTTACTTTTTTGTGTGTTTATGTAACACTAAATTGGTAAAAAGCATTTAAAAGTAGATCTGGAAAGCATTTAAAAGTAGATCTGTGTGGCCCCCTGGCATGCCTTACATACCCGGCTCATAAAAAAAAAAATCTCACTGGAATTTGGTGGAGGAAATGTATTAGTGCAAGGAGTGAGCAAAGCTCCATTAAGCGAGTAACATTTCATTGTCATAAAATGAATGTTTGTTAAAATTAAGCAGCACAACCTTACATCACTGAAAATGAATTTATAAAGTTCAGAAGGCAGCTGGCCCTACTGCCAAGCAAACAGCTTCACGTTCAGCACATAAGCACTGTGCTAGCTCTCAGCAGGCTTTGTACTCCAAAGTGCACAATCTGTTATTTCATGATTTTTTTATCATAATCTACCATACCTACAGCCCTGTTTAGCTTAGAAAAATCTATGCATTTACACTCAGTGCACAAAATCAGTAAGAATAAATAACACCATTTATTTAAGTCTCAAGAATGGTTGTATTTAGTATTCATTGCAAGGATGCAAATAGAGAGACATATAATAACATGGACTTGATTATAGTTCCTCAGGGATTTCAGCTGTACATTTCAGTTACTAATGCTTAGCTGACTTAACAGATGGTTTATAAAGAAGCATCACATTTCTCAGAGATGATATAAATTGAGCAAAACAAAGATTTCCTTAGATTCTGGAGGCTGGTTAGCACAGCGGGTTAGAACTAGAGTGGGGCAGGAATTTTCCAGTGACTTTTATTGTTGGAAAATGCTGATTTGACACAATTGAAGATTTTTTGCATGAATAAACCCTATTTAAACCCATACCACTCCCCATGGGTGCAGAACGACATTTCTGATCTAAACTAGAGGGATAATTCACCCCAGTACAGCCCATTGGTGGGGACACTTATTTGGCATGTGGGAGACACATCTTTAAGTTATTTCTCTGCCTGACTCCAACCAGATGGTTTGAACATGGACCTCCTACCTCTGAGGGGAGTCCTAACCATCAGGAGCAAGGGTGAGGGATTGATCTCATTTCTCATGAAAAACTTCACAATCACTTACTTTTGCCCAAATACAGACTGGGAATAGGTTTGAAATTTAAAAAATGCATAGGAGTGAAAAACTGCTTCCCATCAGAACCCTCTGCTGCCCTCCCCATGCCACTGAATCCCATCCCATCCCATCCCATCCCACTGCATCTTTTGATCTTAGGGTTCATAAGTGGAAGTGCTCCAGGATGCTCGTTTGGAGCCCAGACCTGCCACGTGCAGAACACTTTCCATCCCCACTGGGTTTAGTAACGCCTCAGGTGCATACATTTCCCAGTCATTGTTATTGGCATTCACCATAGAGCTTGTCAGGCAGAAATCCATTCAAGAAGCAAGAGACAGCACTAGAAAATTCATGCCAGGGGCCAAACTATCACTGGTGCTTGGAGACAGGAGGGCTCTCAGAAACCCAGGTGCAAGTGTGGCTATTTCCCTCTTTATGCCGTGGCTGCTGCTAACATGGGCCATGTTAGGGGATGCAAATAGAGGCAGAAATGGCAGCTGCCCCAGGCCCCTTTACTTACTTTCTGTTCCTGGACCCTTTGCTCCACTTGCTGCTGCAACCACCTGGCCAACCAATCCCTGCACCAGCAGACAGAGCCAGCCTTAGGGAAAATGGCACCCTGGGTGAACTTGTGTTTTGGTGCTCCCAGGCCCAGGGCCCTCCCCAGGACCCAGGGCCTCTCCCAGCAACCATCCCCCCTGCCTTAAGTCAGTGGCACTGCTGCGGGTGGGCAGGGGTGCGGGGCGTAGTGTGGTGGGGAGGCTGACCAGCATGGTGCTGGGAGACTAGCTGGGCTGGAGGACAGGCTCTTCAGCCAAGGGGGCAGGCAGGTTTGGGTACTGCTTCTCCTGCCTGGGGAAGGAGGAGAATGCTGCTGTGATTGTGGGCTGCTCACACACGTGTGTGCATGTGTGTGCATGTGGCACCCCCCTGACCACAATGCCCTGGGCGGTTGTCCATGTTGCCCACCCCTAAGGCCAACTCTGCCAGCAGGGTTGGAGCCTCACTCAACACTACTGGATCCACTTATGGTCTTCTGAACTACTACTGGTGCCCCCTCCCATTGCTCTCAAGCCATAGTTCAAGGGCTTGCAGCCTGGATCTGCTTTTTTCTGAAGCTGGAGGAACAAAAATGCAGTGTAGCCTGGCTGCCCACTGAGAGTCTCACCCCCTCATGCCCATGATAGCTGCATTCATGGGTAAAGTCAGCCAGGAGTCACCATAACCAGACCTGTCAAACAAACTGCTGCTTCCAGAGGCGGGCCGCCTGCCCAGCTTGGCAGCAGTGGAGAAGTAGTGTCTGAACCTTCAACTGACAAAACCCATTGGGTGGATCCACACATGCAAGCATGTGTGCTTGCAGCAGCTGAAAAAGAAGTGGTGCAAATTGAGCCAGGGCTTTTTGCCTCAGCGCATGTGCTTGGACATGTACTTGTTGTGGAGCAAATTGTGCCACTTGGGGCAAAATAACCCTGCCTGGCTCCTCCTGGATCTGTAGCCAGGGGGAGCTAGAGCCTGGGGCTAGCACCTGTGCTGTCCCCAGCAGTATAAAAAGCTGCACTGTCCTGGCCCCAGCAGTATAAAAGTCGCCCTGGCAAGTAGCTCAGGGCTACTCGCGCTCAGGAGCTTCTGGGGCCCAGCCAGTTGGTACCTGTGGACACTACCCCTTGTGCCAGCTGGATTGCTGAAGCAGCCCTGAGAGTTCCCTGCACCCTTTACCCACTGCAGCAGTCTGGCAGTGGGGGCTGCTGCCTGGCTGTGACCTGCTGTGCACCTGGCAGATTCGGCTGGGGACTGCAGAGCCAGTAGAGGCATCTGCCCCTCTGGGCCAGCTGCCAGTGGACTGCGGTTGCAGGGTTGGCCTTCGTGCGGCACTACTGCCATGTGTGCCCCTGCCCGGCCATCTGGGCAGCTATCGCCCAAAAGATGTTTCAGGTGTGATGGCCTGCTTTGAACTGTCAAAGCATGTCCTCCTGGCTCCATTTGTCCAGGAGATCAGCCACAGCCAGATGGGTCCAAGGTGCCAGCTCTGAGCAAGCAGGGTCCTGCCACTGGTCTCCATAGCAGGAATTCTGGTGTTCCCTGTTGGAAAACTGAAAAATCCCTGATAAAAAAAAAATCCCAAAATCACTCTCTAAAATACCCTCAAATCCATGTTCCTCCACAAGTAAAACAAAAGATCACTATAAAGAGAGAGAGAAAGTGAGACAGAGACAGCAATCAGTTGGACAACGTTTTATTGATATATCTACAGTGTTAAAGGAAGTCTCTTATCATAAAAATAAAGTGAACTCTAAGAACAGGTTTCATGAATTCATGAATACATGTTTTGCTGCCCTCCCACAGGCCGATGGCCCCCACACAAGGGCTACGGCCCCCCAACACATGGTTCAGCCCCCTACACAAGAGGTTCAGCCCCCACACAAGGGCTACACCCCCCCAAAAGGGGGTTCAGACCCCCAACAGGGAGATCAGCACTCTCACAAGGCATATGGCCCCCCAACAGGGGGTTCATCCCCCACAAAAGGGGTACGGCCCCCCAGTGGGGGCCAAATGGCCCCTGCAGGGGCTACCAGCCCCCTGTAAGGCCCACATGCCCCACCCCAGCCCCCTGATTGCTGCCCCACCTGGCCCCATCCTCTACCAGCTGCTGCAGCCCCCCCCAATGGCTGCCACACCCAGCCCCACCCCCCAACTTGCACCCCCAGGCCCCCTAGGGTACCCCCACAACCCCAGGCACCATCACTTAAAAAAAAAAAACCCCAGAAAAAAAAACAGAAAAAAAATGGAAAAAAAAATGCCTCTGCTTACCTGAGAAGCAGGGTTGGGGGGACTCTGGGGCCTCCTGGCAGAGCCCCCTGGGCAGCACAGGGCAGAGAGGGGGCAGGAGGGCCCGAGCTGGGGCCACTGGGGCTGTCAGCCTGCCCTGCACTGTGCGGACAGGGCCCCAGGCAGACACACAGCACCTCCAACTGCTGGCAAGTGCCAGGGGCTTTTTTGTGGGGGGGTTTAAGTATGGGGGGGGGCAGGGATGGGGGGGCTTGGGGGGATGGGGCTGGACAGGGCAGGGGGAGGGGGCTGGCAGGGGGAGGGGCCAGCCCTGGCAGGGCTCAGGGGTGGGCTGGCGGGGGTCAGGGGGGGCTGGGGAGTGGGCAGGGCCATTGGGGGTCCCCCCCACAGTCCCTTCCCCCCTCCTCCAGCCCCCCCGACCCCTTACTCACCAGCACCGGAGCCCTGGTGCTGAAACACGTGTCCTGGCCAGCCACGTGTTTCAGCACCAGGACGAGGGGCAACCATAAAGACACTCTGGCAGTCAGAGCATGGAGCATGGAGGACCCGACCTCTGGTTGCCTCAGGGCACCGTCGGGGATGGTGTCCTGTGCTGCTTTTTTAAACTTTGTTTTTTTTAGACCCCTGGATATCCAGGGCCTAATTTTCTCCCCACACTGTGGGGAACATTTTTTTGTTCCCGCACGTGCCTGTTGCCCTGCCTCAAAGGGGTTTGTGGTGAAGCAAGAGGCACGTGCATGCACGTGTGGACGTGCCCATTAAGGCTGTCAGATGAGAGCGTTAGGGTGGTAGTTCCCTGGGACGCTTTTAGTATAGCTGCCCTCTTCACATCTAGTTTGAGAGATGCCCATAAACAAGCCACATGAGAGAGACAAGTAACATCAACCTTTTCATCACATTTAATGCACTCAGAGCAAAAAACTCCAAGCCTTTAAAACTCCAAGCGCAGCACAGAGGTACATGTGATGCTCACAGAATGAGAAGCTGCTTAGATCTCCAGCCTTTGGAAGGAGGAGGCTACGCAGTACATTTTGGAAGTGTAAAATTAATACAGAGGGACAGGAGGTGTTATGCCTGGGATTGAGTTTGGCAGCAGATGCTAGTATAGAAAGAGGAAAAAATCCTAGGAGCCTATTGGGAATCAAAAGATGATAGACCCTGTCCAACTGGGCCAGCAGTTCAGATACCACCATCCCTTTCATTCCCTATAACATGTGCCTTCAGATTGAACAGAAAATGATTGAGAGAGAGAGTGCATGCATAGGCATACTAGAAGGCAGTCCAAAACTATTTTTCCATGATTAAATAGAGCCCCAAATGGCACTGCTCTTCAGAGCTAGAGGGAGAGTCCATCCCGGAGTCCTTTTCCTAAGGTTTTCCATAAAACACAGCAGCTTAAGAGCTCTTCCACATGCCTTCTTCATAGACTCTTTCATCACACCCAGAAGCCCATTTCTACTTTCCCTTTTCCCTCATTTTCTATGCCCTAAACATGGAGGCTATTAAGCTCCACACAATTTTGTTCCCCATGAAATTAGTTGGCAATAGCTCAGAAACTTCAGGCCTCCTAATCTGGTCTCATTTCTGGGAGGTTCAGGACTCGTGTAGAAAATGTATCTAGAGGCGAACAAGAATTTTCTAGTGGAATAATTTTGTGTTGAGAAGTAATAATTAGTAAAACATAAAGTTTTCTCAGATGTAGATCAATTACAGTGGAATTTCCACAGGGAAAAATGTGTTAGGTTCAGGGTGAAATTTCTGGTCAAACCAGGAAAACTAAGACGTTTAGCTAATTAGCTGCTGATCAGAGCTATAGCCTGCAGGTTCCTCTGCAATTTGTTCACATCCCAAACACTGTAGCTCAAACACTGGATTACAGACTCTGCTGCAATATCTCCACCTGGAGTTATTCCACTTTGCATAAATACATGTTCACTGAGTAAGACTGATTCTCTAGCCTAGGGGTGTGGGGGCTTACTTTGCATTTGGAGTGTGAAGTAAATGTCTCTGTTCCAGGAAAAGTTTAACTGTTTATATAAAGTGGAATAATAGCAAGAGAGAGCAAGAGTGCCTCATATTAAAATTAACCTGTTGACTATAGCAGTCACCTGGGAGAATGGTCTGAGCGGAGCAAGAGCAGAAGGCTGAGGCTGGATCTCCAGTATGTCAGACCAGTATCACTGAACTATTAGCTGCACCTTGATGGGTGAGGGTCTGTCTGCTTCTCCTTTTTGTCCCCTCTGGTTCAAACTGAAAAGTGCTAGTTTCTTCCTGGTGAAGAAAGAGAACATTTTTGAAATTGTGAAAATGTGTGCAAGGTGGGGAGGTGTTTCCTATTATTCAGCTATAAATATCCCATCTCACACAGACTTACACATGACACATAAGCATGCATATAGACATACATAATTATGGATGTATGAGATGTATGACAGTGTATATAAATGGTTGGTTGGTTAAAGCCTCAAGAGGGTTCAAATTCTGACCCAAGGAACCTTGTCTGACTCTTGTCTCAGACATTCTGTGTGATCTTGGGAAAGCTACTTAATTTCCTGGGCATCTCTACACATGCCATTACTGTGCAGCAATAAACTCTGGAACTTATTGCTTCAGAGTTTGTTTGCAGGATGCTCCCAAGCATGCCGTTAACACGTGCACCCAGACCACAGCACATTGAGCCAAATTGGAGCAACCCCAACCAGCAGGGGATTTGGGGGTCAGCCTGCCAGCCTGGGGCTGCTCTGGCCTGGCTCCATGTGCTGCAGAGGGGCTGGCTAGGGCACAAAGGTGCTTCAGCATGGGGCTAGCCATCAGGCAGCATCTATATGTGCACTGCTACACACAAAAAACCTCTGCAGCAGGGTAGTACTTATAAATACAAGTACTACCCTGCTGTAGAGCTTATTAGTTTCCTGTGTCCTAATAGGGGTGCATGTGTAGATGCTGAGATGTTTACCATGGAGCTAATTAGTCAGCTGTGCAGTAAACATCTCATGTAGATGCACCTCCCATTTCTTAATTCCTTATCTATAAAACAGTGGATATACACAAGATGCTGACTGTGCAATAGCTGAAAAATACTGAGCAGTAGCATGTCATAGCACAGAGAGTGCTAATACACTACTGCACAATATTATTAGGCCACTGTGCAGTAGCATCACTTAAATTACGTTCGCTGGTGGTACTGCGCAGTAACTGGTTACTGTGCATTTACTGCTAATACAAGTATTAAATCAATGTGCAGTAATGACTGTGCAGTAGTAGCATGCTGTGTAGATGCACACAGGATAACAACCCTCACCTTCTCACATTCTTTAGCACTTAAGACCAGTGGTTTTCAAACTACCTTCTGCAGAACACTAGGTCATCGGGGTGATAGCCCAGGGTTGCACCACCATTGCTGGGTTGGGTCACTGGGCTCCATGTCAGCTCACAGGGTGGGGGTAGAGGTTCTGTGTCAGAAGATTTGATATGAAAGGCTACTGTGACTTTAGGAAGTTTGAAAACTGCTGACGTAGACTATTGTTTTCAGATTCAGAATCTGTCGTTCACTGTACGTTTACTGGGGGGCCTTGATCTCACCTAGAGACTATTGGAATCCAAATAATGAACAATAATGAATAAAAGGAAGACTTCAGCTTTCCCCGTGGGTGGACGTTACAGCAAGCAACGGCAACTCAAAGCAATGCACAATTCTTTAAAGAGTGAAATAGCATAACATCATTAATCACTACTTGTCTGCTACCCTGGAGAGAAAAAAGGTAAAAGAAAAAAATAAAATGACTGGCCATTATTGCTTTTACTGAGCAGCATAAGTACAGGTGGGTGAGTGAGGTGCAAGCCCCAGTGTTGCCTGAGGTGGGGTGCTGGAACGGAGGCAGGGGACCACCTCTGTGACAGCCAGAGTTTTCTCCAAGCAGAAACCACTGCTGCGGGATGGGGGGAGAGGAGGCAGTAGCATGCTTAAATTTGAACTTTGGTTTCCACAGCTTTTAAATTGCTCATCCTCAGACAATTCAGCAGCATTAACCTCTGTAACAGCAGCTTGCCCAGAAGCAAAATGTACTAGTTAGACTTCTGCTTCTACCTGTTCAAATGTCATTTCTTTGCCTGGTATGTTAGAGAAAAGCCTGTGCACAGAGGGTTTCTTTCAGAGCTGCCAGGTTGCCCATGTCACCCTCTGAGGTGTTTCATACTCCAGGACTGCATGGGAAAACATGGAGCAGAAAAAGCTGGGCAAGGACCCATTCATGCTTATAGATTGGGTTTTTTTGTTTTGTTTTACATTTATTGGGTTCCTATCTTTAAGAGAAATCTACTTGGAAAGAGGGTTGCAACAGGCCACTTAGACTAATCAACAGAAGTGTGATGACTGGCCCACTGTTTTATCTAGCACATTGAGATGTAAATTGGTATATTTAATTAGATACCATTCATACAGTCCTTTGATATTTGTACTGCCCTCGGTTGAGATTTATCCTTTACCCTGGAAGAGGCAGTATCTTGCCAGGACAAAGCAGGGACAGCATTTTGTGCATTACTGGTAGCATGAGAAGCAGAAAGCATCCTACTTTGTATCTTGGTAATACTATATTCCTCCATAACATATAGCTGCTCCATGATTTTGCTATGGGACTAATACCTTTTGGTTTTGCTGCATGGGATTTCACTTGCCATTAGGAATTAACTATAAACTAAACGATCAGATGCAAGTACTCTCATAATTTAGGAAAATTCAGTTGCTAATATAGATCTGAATTTCTTCCACTCATTCTGACTCTACTTTCTGTCAGGAACTTTTCTCGGTCCTCCCCTTGGCACTTATTAAAAACATAAATTAAGTGTAGATATATGAATAATACTATTTCTTCCTGAAGAAGCATTCATTCCAACCGAAGGAATTTCTTTGTATTTTTTATATAAATGAACAAAGGCAGGCAATGCAAACAACTCTTAGAAATACAGACCTTCTGACCTCACATTTGTATCAGTCACTGTCCTTTTTGCACATTTGGTAGGGAAAACTTTGCAAGGGGAAATCATAGACAGGATGAATCACACACTGGGAACAATTCTTTGTGCTCCAATACAAAACCTTAGTCACATCATTCTCAGTCTGGGAACAGACTATGTGCTGTATCCCATAAGACTATTTCACCTTATTGAGAAATTCATCTGAGAAAATTCATTTGTCCCTATTGCACAGCTTTGCATTACAGAATGACCCTCATCTGACAGGGACCTGGGTCTGCAGCCTACTGCCCGCCCCCAGCAGAGCCCAAACCCTGACTGATGCCCACAGGAGGTGGTGGCTGCTGTGGCAGAGTGGAGTGCGGAGCCCAGCATCCCCTCTCCCACAGGCAGCACAGCTATAGCCAGTTGGGGGGGGGGGGGGGCAGATGCAGGCTGCCTACTGCAGGCTTTGGGCTCCCCATCCTGCTGCCCTCCCTCTGGAGCCTCTGCAGCCCAGCAGACAGGACCTGGCATGGCAGGGCAGAGCAGGGCCAAGCAGGGAAGCTCCAGGCCACTGCTGGGAGCCCTGCACCGACATGATGAGGTGCCACCTACCTGCCCAGCAGCAGCAAGGGGTACAACTCCGCACTGCCACCCCTGCTGCTGCCGGGTGGGCAGTAGGTGCCTCGCTATGGCTGTGTGGGGTTTGTGGCGGCATCACCGAGCTTCCCTGCCCCACTCTGCCGTGCCACCCTGGGTCTTGCCTGCTGGGCCCCAGAGGCCCCAGGGGGAGGGCAGCAGGCTGAGGATCCGTGAACCTACAGTTGGCAGCACACCCCTACCTCATGCCCTCCTCCACCACCCACCCATGAGCCACCCGTAGCACTGTCCCACTCTCCGCCTAGGCCCCAAGCACTGCCCCAGCTGGGTAGCACCCCCAGCCCTGCCCAACTCCTCCATCCCTCCCTCACTATGGGGTCCTCAATCCCTACCCCCCACCCAACTTAGCTGCTGGGAGTGCCTCCCTGCTGCCTGGGAGCCATGTGCATGTGTATGTGCACACATGCATTTGTCTCCCCCTGCTGATTGCCCTTCTCCTACTCCCCACAGCCCCTTGCAGGCTTGAACTCTGCCAGTCTGCAAGGGGAAACCCACCATTTCCTGCGTTTTTCTTCTTTAAAGGAGAAAATCTAGGTTTTACTGCATTTTTCCATAGCAGTTGGAAAACCTGCTATGGAAAAATGATCCTCTGTGAAGATGGATCCTCTGTGAAGATGCATGTCTCTATCATCTAGCACAACATACCTGAATGAAATTCAAAATAAATCTGCCCTTTATCCAAAAACAAATGCAGGAGGTTGCAGCAAAGTCCTAACGTCCTATCGTTCCTGACCAATCTAGTCTCCTTCTATGACCAGGTTACAAAATGCCTGGACACAGGAGGAGGGGTGGATGTCGTATACTTAGACTTCAGGAAGGCCTTCGATACGGTATCCCACCCCATACTGGTGAACAAGTTAAGAGGCTGTGATGTGGATGACTACACAGTCCGGTGGGTGGCGAATTGGCTAGAGGGTCGCACCCAAAGAGTCGTGGTGGATGGGTCGGTCTCGACCTGGAAGGGTGTGGGCAGTGGGGTCCCGCAAGGGTCGGTCCTTGGACCGATACTCTTTAATGTCTTCATCAGTGACTTGGACGAGGGAGTGAAATGTACTCTGTCCAAGTTTGCAGATGACACAAAGCTATGGGGAGAAGTGGACACGCCGGAGGGCAGGGAACAGCTGCAGGCAGACCTGGATAGGTTGGACAAGTGGGCAGAAAACAACAGGATGCAGTTCAACAAGGAGAAATGCAAAGTGCTGCACCTAGGGAGGAAAAATGTCCAGCACACCTACAGCCTAGGGAATGACCTGCTGGGTGGCACAGAGGTGGAAAGGGATCTTGGAGTCCTAGTGGACTCCAAGATGAACATGAGCCGGCAGCGTGACGAAGCCATCAGAAAAGCCAATGGCACTTTATTGTGCATCAGCAGATGCATGACGAATAGGTCCAGGGAGGTGATACTTCCCCTCTATAGGGCGCTGGTCAGACCGCAGTTGGAGTACTGCGTGCAATTCTGGGCGCCACACTTCAAGAAGGATGCGGATAACCTGGAGAGGGTCCAGAGAAGGGCAACTCGTATGGTCAAGGGCCTGCAGACCAAGCCCTACGAGGAGAGACTAGAGAAACTGGACCTTTTCAGCCTCCGCAAGAGAAGGTTGAGAGGCGACCTTGTGGCTGCCTATAAGTTCATCACGGGGGCACAGAAGGGAATTGGTGAGGTTTTATTCACAAAGGCGCCCCCGGGGGTTACAAGAAATAATGGCTATAAGCTAGCAGAGAGCAGATTTAGACTGGACATTAGGAAGAACTTCTTCACAGTTAGAGTGGCCAAGGTCTGGAACGGGCTCCCAAGGGAGGTGGTGCTCTCCCCTACCCTGGGGGTCTTCAAGAGGAGGTTAGATGAGCATCTAGCTGGGGTCATCTAGACCCAGCACTCTTTCCTGCTTATGCAGGGGGTCGGACTCAATCCCTTCCGACCCTAACATCTATGAATCTATGAATCTATAACATGCAGGGTCCAGAGCTATTTTATGTGTGTTTATTTCAGGTGTATTTTAGGTGTGCACACTTATTTCTGACTAATTTATTTATTACATGATTTCAGTAATGTAACAAGATCCATCAGCAAAAAGACACCTGGTTATGTATAAAAATACTACCTAAGTAGTTAAAAATCATGTTTCTGTACCCATGCAAGTTCTCACTCTATGGGGCTGGAAGCACAGCTAGAATTAGGAGTTAGATGGCCATAGATGAACGAATCCATCCAATTGCTCCTACCAGAACAATTTAAAATGAAAAGTTGGTTCCACAAGACACCTCAAAGGGACAGTTCTACTAATGAGGCCCTACCAAGCTGAACCAGAGTTCAGGTGAGAAACTACTGATCTTTGCCTAGGGGGAGAGTGGGTAGCAAGGAGTAGTTATGCTAGTGCTTTGACCCTCCATTATTTTTGATGAAGCCATGTGGTCTAGAAAACCAGGCATGGGACTGGGATTTTTAAATACCTGAAGTCTAGCCCTGGTGCCATTAACAAATTGCTTGTGACTAAGTGGGTTGTGGAATGGATTGTATATTGTAGGAAAGGAGTAAAACCCTTTTTGCTCCAGTTTTGCAAGATGTATGCTTAACTATATGCTTAACTGTACAATGCATGGGGTAACAGCTGAAAATTATGTCTGTGTGATAAAGGTGCTTGCTGAAGGCTCTATGAAGATTAGACCAAGTGTTTTCTGTCATTTGTTCAGCTATTAAGCTATATGTTGATGCTAAGAGCTGAATTACAGTCAAAGATTAGTAAGGCCTTGTATGTAGTGAGACCCAGCAAATTTAGCAAAGCCTTGAAGTAGTAGGCCCTGTGGCATAGTAAAAATTAACTTTATCAAAAGAATTCAAGGCTTGTACAGCTGTTGGTCAGTCCTAAGGACAGTTTGAAGTAGGAAGACTCTAGATGGCTGTAAGTTATCAGCATAGCTCAGAAGTTATAAATTGGCTGGCACATCCGGGAATCATTTAGAAGGAAGATGTAGCACTGTAAAAGAAGCTCCTGATTTAAGATTAGCTGCTGGCATGGAGTTGGTGGGCCCGTGGATCTCGAGGAGTCCAAAGACTGAATACTAGGGTCCTTTCCAGTACCCCTCGGACAGTGCTGATCAGGGATGCCAGACTTCACTGAGCTTTGTGGAAGAGGAACTTGTCATATATCAGGCATCAGAGGGGACTGCCAATAAGTTGCCAATGAGAATTATTATTGTCATTGTTTGTCTTGTTACTATGCATAGTGGTGTTTTTGTTAAGTTAATAAACCTTTCTCACCTTTCTACCCCCAACCACACTCTCAATCCTGAACCCTCCACAGACGGCTGGGACACATGGAGCTAAATGTTGAGTTCCTAAGCAAATTATAAGTTAACCCATGCAGGGCAAATACCCAAGAGATTTGGATTAATTTCTCAGTTGTGCCATGGACTCTGTGATGCTGGAAGAAGGCCTCCCATCTTCAAGAAAGGGAGGAAAGTAGATCCAGGGAGCTACGGGCCAATAAGCTTGACCACAATCCCTGGTAAGATTCTGGAAAAAATCATCAAAGAGTCCATTCTTGACAGCTGGCTGATGGCAACATCCTGAGGGACAGCCAGCATGGGTTTATCGTGGGTAGGTCTTGCCTGACCAATCTCATCTCCTTCTACTACCAGGTGATATATCACCTGGACAAGGGAGAATATATTGACATCATACATCTGGACTTCAAAAAAGCCTTTGATCTGGTGTTCCACGATCTCCTTATGGAAAACCTGGCCAACTGTGGTCTTGGCTACATCACAGTCTGATGGCTGGAGAATTGTCTCCAAGGTGATGCAGAGAGTGGTGGTTGATGGAAGTGAATCATCATGGTGCTCTGTGACCAGTGGTGTTCCCCAAGGCTCCATCCTTGGACCTGTTTTCTTCAACATCTTTATCAATGACATGTATATAGGTGTCGGAAGTGGACTGGCCAAGTTTGCCGATGACACCAAACTTTAGGGTAGAGCACCCAATCTGGAGGATAGGCTGGTGATCTAGGTTGACTTGGATAGGCTGAAAAAGTGGGCAGATACAAACCTGATGACTTTCAATATTGACAAGTGTAAGGTATTCCACATTGGGGAAAAAAACCCTGCAGCATACTTATAGGCTCGGCAGTGCTACGCTTGCTAGCACCAAGGCCGAAAGGGATTTGGGGGTCATGATTGACCATAAGATGAACATGAACCACCAATGCAATGTCACAGATGGTAAAGTGGGCAAAACTCTGGCTTGCATCCATAGATGCTTCTCAAGCAAATCCCAGGATGTCATCCTCCCACTGTACATGGCCTTGGTGAAGCCGCAGCTGAAGTACTGCATCCAATCCTGGGCTCGCCAATTCAGGAAGGATGTAGAGAAGCTTGAGAGAGTCCAGAGACGAGCTACGTGCATGATCAGAGGCCAGGAGAATAGACCTTATGAAGAGAGGCTCGGCGCCATGGGACTCTTCAGCCTGGATAAGCGCAGGCTTAGTGGGGATCTGGTGGCAGTCTGTAAGTACATCAGGGGTGTGTATCAGGATCTGGGGGAACATCTGTTCACCAGAGCGCCCCAAGGGATGACAAGAACCAACAGTCAAAACTCCTCCAAGACCGTTTTGGCTGGACATAAGGAAAAACTTCTCTACTGTCTGAGCCTCCAAGGCCTGGAACAGGCTCCCTCTAGAGGTGGTGCAAGAGCTTACTCTCGACTCCTTTAAGAAGCATTTGAACACTTATCTCACTGGGATCCTTTGACCCCAGCTGACTTCCTGCCTCTTGGGCAGGGGGTTGGACTCAATGATCTCCTGAGGTCCCTTCCAGACCTAATGTCTATGAAATCTATGTTGGACAAGTCATTTGTTATACCCATGCTTCAGTTCCCTTCTCTAGCATATTGATAATAAATAGTTCACTACCTCATTGTAGATAATTTCCTAAATTGAAAGCTCAGATATTACAATGACAAAGTGTATACATGCTGTGAACATACAGATAGCTAGAATTCTGATTGACTTCAACAGCTAATTGTTATAATTATGCAGCCAAATTATGCTGTCCTTGCTTAAGCAAAGCTTTACAATGACACAGTAAAGTACATTTCCACTGTATCATGTTTGAGACATGACATAGTGGAAATTTTTGCTTGGATAGACTATTTTTACCATTTCTATTATAATGCAGAATATCCTTTGCCTACCAACCTGATGAAGGCTTTTTTACTATTCTCCTTCCTCTAGGGGTTAAGCACCTGGAATGCTACAGAATATTTAATAAAGGTAGTAGGTGAGCCTATTCTGTTTAGAATTGGAACAAATGTGGTTTCACTTCGAGTTCACAAATCTCTACATACTGTGTTTGACCCATAGATCCATGCCAAATGTTTTATATTATTCTTTCTTGAGTCATGAGCAGAAGGCCTGGTTACTGACCTTCAAGAAGCGTCAAGAAATCCTTTGTGGTAAATGTAGCTTCCTGTCAGCTGGAAAAATGTTGGAAAACCTTTCTCATGAACTTATGTCCTCCACCAACAGCATTTCCTGTTCAAGCCCTTTCAAAATTGGTCGGCATGGCAACTGATTTTTTTTTACTACTTAATATGTAATCACAGATTAGAGGAAAAGAGAATGTAAGTATCAGCTTGTACAAACTATGCAGTTAGTATTTTTTCAGGTCAGTTTGTTTCTTGCAGCGGGAGTTATTTATGGCCAAATGGCTACAGTAGTTGTACTCTGCTTATTACTCAAAATAACATTTAAGGAGCTATTAGTGTTCATTATTTCATGCATGCCTAGAACCGTTACGGCGCATGCCGTATTATTGATATGTCAGTAGTTTAACTTCAGCTGTGGTAAACAGCAATAGATAAGGATAGCATATAGTTCAAACAGATTGGGGCTTTTGTACTGCTATTTTTCTTAATGGATAGTGCTGTTAGGATCTGATTCAACTTCCACTGAAGTCAGCAGAAAGATTGAAATGGACTTAAATAGGAGTTGGATGGGGTCCATCAGGCCAGAGGTACAGAGTGTGTGGGAACCCCTGGGCCCTGGCCCCCTTTGAGAAGAGGGCTGTCACCTGAAATGTGTAACACTTTCCACATGTCCATCATTTTAGCCACCCCCCTGGCAAAAATTAAAGTTGGCGCCTATGCACCAGGCATATCCACACCACCATGCTTTCAGTTTTGAGGTGATAATGGACAAGAGAGATGAACTTGAAAGCTTTTGTTGTAATAGGCTGTCAGTGTGCTTGAAAGCCCCCTCCCCCCAGCAGTGCTCTTAGATCCTGCTGAGAAAGAGTTAAGTGGGGTCTTCTGACTCAATGAGTTATTAGCATCTTATTACTTGATCCAGATACAAGACAGATGTGAGGACACATCTAAAGTATGGACTGAACACTCTTTAGGGAGAAACCCTACAAGTAGCCAAGCCCAGCTTGATGATCTGAACAGTATTGTATTGCCTTTTTCTTGATTTTTTTGGCAGTAAACCCTGCTCCAGGAAGGTGCTGAGTTTGGAAGTACACTGTGTTTACACAATAACAGGAGAAACTGCATCATTGACTTCAGAGGGATTAACTGAGTCACGGCTAACCTATATGATTGTGGCACAATGGAGTGTGAGGTGAGGTACCAAGAAATACAGAGAAATCATTAACAACACCACATAGGGACATTATTTGCATGCAGTACGCATTACTGTTAGTGCTAAAATCAATCACCGCTACTAGTAGTATTGTCATAATCTACCCAAAACAGGGTATGGTATAACATGGAAGTGAGGATTAAAAATTCTTATTCTATATTACTTTGTACCATAGAAATTCACTTCATCTCTGTAAAGTGATTACAAAATGGCACTAAAATCCTACCTTGCTAATTAAGACTAATTACCCTGCCCATAATCATTTCATTGTTAACTTGTGTTCCCTTCCATATGTTTTAATTCTCATCTTAGACAGTAAATTATACTGGCAGGGACTCTGTTCATTTGGTAAGTGTTTAAACAATGCCTTATTCCAATGGGACTAATATGTTTAGGCACACATGCAATACGAATAATAATAAATAATAATATGAAGAATAAGTCAACACACAAGGTATAAAGCAGTGGAGAGGAGACCTCCTAACTTTCAAAACATTTGACATAAATGAAAATTAAAAAAATATGTAGGCAGGGGAACAATTTTATAGAACAAGATTCATCAAGTGAAAAAATGTTCTTAGCAATTGAAAATAACAGCAGTGATTCATAATTACTTTTATATTGCAGACTTTCCTCACAATCCACCAATATAACAAATTCAAAGTCCAATGTTCTTTCATAATCTATGAAGAAATAAATTCAATAAATCCTAAATGATGTCACAGAGAATAACTGAATGCTAGCCCATAATAATAATAATAATAATAATAATCTCTTATCTTTAGGAAATTCTAATTCCAAAGAATACTGGTTACTCAAGAAAAAAATTAAATAAAAAATAAATCATAAAACAAGCAACAGGTAATTAGTGCTAGAGGGGGCACATGTTTCTTTTCTGCAACACAGAATCCGTTCTACAACTCCTGATGTACACTCCTAAAAAATGAAGAAATCTCCAGATACAATGGGCCACTGTTTATGTTAGCACAGTTGTTTGTATTAATATTTTAAGTAACTATACATGTATGCATACACACACAAAATCTTAAATAACTAGACCTTTGATGCAAAATTCAGCCACAGATTCACAGAAGTTTAGGGCTAGAAGGGACCTCACGAGATCATTGGGTCCAGCCTGCCTGTTCTGGGCAGGAAAGACTGCTGGGGTCAAATAACCCCAAAAAGGTGTGCATCCAGTCTCCTTTTGAAGATCTCCAGGGTAGGTGCCTGCACCACCCCTGCTGGGAGTTTGTTCCAGAGTCTGGTCACACGAACTGTGAAGAAGTTTTTCTTGATATGCCGTCTGAAACCTTCTTCTAGGAGTTTATGACCATTCCTCCTGGTTTTCCCTTGGGGTGTTTTGGTGAATAGTTGTTCGCCTAGCCCCTAACGCTCTTCCCTGATATATTTGTAAGCTGCCACCAAGCCCCTCAAAGTCTTCTCTTTTCTAAGTTGAACAGTCCCATATCTGTCAGCCTTTCCTCATACGGCTTGCTCTTCAGGCCTCGAATCATTCTAGTGGTTCTTCTCTGGACTCTCTCAAGCCTCTCCACATCCTTCTTCAAGTGTGGTGCCCAGTCGCTGCTATTCTTTCAGTTTGCTAAGTGCTTGTTCTCTCAATGACATTGTTCTGCATAAATCCAAATGCTATTCTCTTCTCTGCACATACCTATTTTTCAGTTCTCACCAACATGAAGTATTTAGTTTGTATTTTAAATCACCCCTCTACATATCAGGCTGATTGGCATGAACACAGGAGCATGTACATGTTAGATTACATCACTGCATGTACATAGACTACATTGTAAAATGCTTGCAAAATGGCAGTAAAATGCTACCTTGCTAATTCAAACCACTTAACATTTACCTTACCTCAACATGTACATTGCACATACATGGACTACATCATTGCAAAAAGGGTACTGGTTCAGTGTGTGCTGTCCTTTTAAGGGCCTCCTCGAGTCCAGCTCTATTCTGAATTCTAGCCCAAAGAAAAAGAAACCAAGCAAGCTCCGCTGGGAAGCAAGATATAAAAAAACAGTATAGAGAGCTGGGAATGGTAAGAGAGCAGTAACAGACTGTTGGGAGTACTTTCTGATGGCACACTTAGAAACCACTATCAAGAAGAAGAGGTTTTAATGGCTCAGCCGTATCAGGAGAATGGAAAGAGAAGGTATCCCCAATAATATTTTGCGCAGCAAGACTCAAGACACCTCTAGAAAGTGGGGTTGCCCTTTATGATGGTACCATGATGTGCGCAAAAATGTCATAGACATCTGGGCTGGAAGGGACCCCAGAGGATCATCAAGTCCAGCCCCAAAATTATATGAAGTTGTTCAGCATCAGTGTAAAGAGCTGGGAGGAGTGTGCAGAATCCCATCCGATCTGGCACTGGGTACAGGTCACCATGAAGTGGCTTTAATCCAGAGGATGGAAGCAAAGTGAGAAGGAAGAGAGCAGCGTGCTGTAAACTTTGACTCCAACTCAGACAACACATGGATCTGTGAAACTTTTAACCATCTGTGTCACTCGTGAATTGGGCTTGTCAGCCACAGGCAGATTCATCAGGCTCCTAACTAGATTTCTTGTACATACACCATGATCTAGAGGACTGCCGGTTGCCTACAAATACAAAATGGTAGACATGTGGCTGGATGGCAGCATTGCTGAGAAGGATCCTGGGGTTTTGGCAGATCACAGGTTCAGTACCAGTCAGCAGTGTGATACAGCTCAAAAGAAGCAAATGCAATTTTGAGCTGTCATCAACTGGAGTATTACATGTAAAACATAGGGACTGCATCCCCACAAGCAGGAATGTGCGGAAAGGCTTTGAGGCGGCACCACAAAACTCACTCAGTGCATGTTAATCCATTCACTACACTGCATAGTTGCAGGACAGCAACAAAATTAGATACCAGGAAATCCCAGTATTTTAAAAAACACACCCAAAAAAGAACAGCACGGCACATGTGGCATCAACATGAGACACCTGAAACTGGAGCCTGACCAGCCAGAACCACACTCCAGGTGCTGGCCAGGCTCCACGCACTCAGATCGCTGCTGCTGCAGCTCTGAGAGGTCCCCAGGACCCCAGATAAGGCTGCCGGGACCACTGAGGTGCTGGCCCCCGCCTCCCCTACCCCACCTGGGGCAATTTGCTGTGCACCAGAGTGTTCATGCACAGACATTTCTCAGGGACAAGTAGCAGTGGCACAACTATGTGCTGCTGCTATTTGTCCCTGGGGAAACATATGTTCCCACTTGTGGGGATGTGCCCAGAAGGTGCAATGTAACTGTTTAATACTGGTTAGTTAGTACAGTACTCATCTGGACTACTGTGTGCGATTCTTGTCTCTACATTTTAAGAAGGACATGGAGAGTTAGAACGGGTCTAGAGACAGGTGACAAAACAGATAAAGGGCTTAGAAGGAGAGCTGTATAAGGAAAGGGTGAGAGAAATAGGCATCTTCAGTTTGCAGAAAAAGTAATTAAGGGCTGAAAGGCTGCCAGGACACAAAGCAATGGGTTCAAATTATAGCAAAGTAGATTAGACATTAGGAAAAGCTTCTTTACTGTTAGAGAAGTGAGGCAGTGAAACAGACTGCCCAGGGAAGTTGTGGAATCTCCTTTATTGGAGATCTGCAGAAGGAGGTTGGATAAACATTGATGAGGAAAGATTTAGGCATAGCATTCCTGTATTCATGGGGGGAGTGGGACCAGATGGCCACTGATATTCTTTTCAGCCCTATGATTCTCTGATTGCGTATTGGTAGGTAGGAAAACCAGAGCCTAACGTTGGGGAATCCGTTTTCCAAAGGGGATATATTTTTATATTGTAATGTATGAACATGTAGGAGCAGAGTTGGCAACAGAGGACATCTAGTGGAGTTCAGCAGTAACTAAAAGAACCAGACAGCTTCAGTCCCAGACATTTAATCTGTTGACAATGGTTTCTCCTAGGATAAGGACCTTCCTAGATCACTGTACTTAGATATTATGACGTGGGGTGTGCACTATAGTTACCTACAGACACTGGCATGTGTGAACACAAAATATGTTGGACAGATCCAGACAAGCACACACTTGTGTTTTCCTATGGACAAATAGCAGTGGCACATAGTAGTGCTGCAGCTACTTGTCCCCTGGGGGAACATCTCTGCATGCGCATGCAGGTGAGTGGCAATTTGCCCTAGGTGGTATAAGGGAGGCTGGAGCCAGCACCTGAACCGGCCCCAACAGCCTGACCTGGGGTCCTGGGGGCCCTCGGGGCTGCAGTGGTGGTGATTAGGTATGCGGAGCCTGGCCAGCATCTGGAGCTTGACTCCAGCTGGGCAGGTTCTGGTTTTGGGTGGTGCACACTGCTACCATGTGCACTGCCCCGCTTTTTTCAGGCCCAGGTTTTTTGACAGTGGCATCTCCCAGTATCAGAAAAACCTGCCGCAATGATAATTAGCAGCACAGCGAATGCCTGCATGTGTGGCGAATGGTTTGTGGCACTGCATGCTGCAGATGCATGCTTGTCTTGATGTGCCCGTTGTGTGCAAAATCAGCATATGTGCACATGAATGAGTTGCACAAGAATGACTTATGACCACAGCCATAATATGCAGAAATAATGAAATGTAATTTTTTTTTGAAGAAGAAGGGGTAAAATCTATTTCAAGTTTGTCTTTTAGCTGTATTTTTTAGGCAATTATATTTTAATTTATTAGCAACACTGAACGCCACACCCTGATACATCAACCCCACCCCACCCCATGCTTTACCCATTCCAGCTTACCCCCAAAACTTTACCTGTACTGGCCCCGCTACTTCCCTCTCAGCTCACCCACCACATCTATTCTCTCCCAACCCTGCAGCTCTGTCCCAGTCACACATTCCCCCATCCTTGTCCTGCTGGGTGACTCAGACTGCCCAGGACTACATGGCCCTGCCTACCTTTTAGGTTAGCAGCCATTACAGGCAGGTGATGGCTAACAGGACACAGTGGCAGCACATGGCTAGGGGGGGACGGGGTTACTGTAGGCTTTTGTAGGGCCACAAAGCCCTAATGGAGAACTCCTTGCAGGGTGCTGTGCCTCTGCTCACACACAAAGAGGTGCTGTTCTGCTCTGTCTGTCCATCAATACTTGCATCCAGCCTCATTTCAACAATGGATCTTCAATCAAGCTCATGATTTCTTAGTTTTTATCAATAAGCATTTTTAGCCTTTCTTTTTACAAACTACCCATATATTACAGACAGTTGGCAACCCTGATTCTACAGTTCATATCAGGATGGAATATGCTGGTCAGGTACAAAGGAAAACCTTACCAAAAATCAAGGAACTGCCAGAAGCACACAAGATGGTGTAATTTCTCAAAATTATACTCTCCTTCAAGCCACAGGAGATTATACTGTCATGTAACCACAGCCCTGGCAGCAGCACAATTCTTCTGCTCCTGTCATATCCATCTTTCCCCTTATTAGCAGCATCACATCATGCTGGGTGTTTATTGAAAGGCCACACAGAAAAAGCTTTTTGGCTATCAGAAGCTCTTTGCTTTCTAGCTGGAGCAAAATGACAAGCTCTTTTATTTTGTGTTTTTATTCTGTTTTTAAAAAGTGTACCACTGGAAAAGAAAACCTCCATGTATCTGCAGGAGAAACATATCTCTAGGAAAGATCCTCTAGCTGCTAAACCTACTGTCCTGATCCTGTCAAGCAATAAAGTATGTGCTTTAACTATGCTTCCTTTCTCTGCTGGCTGTGGCCAGGGTGCTCATCATCATGAAGGATAAAGTCCTAGGATCCTCTTTACCATCAACTAGAAACATGGACAATTAAGGTACATAAGTTCTTCTCCGAACATTTGCTTATTTGCATCTCCTGAAAACAGAGGCCCGCTATTACAATGAAATTCCCCTGCATGCTGAAAATCTGATAACAGTCATTAGATGAACTCAGTGGTGTGAGGATATGTCTGTAATTTCTTGCGGAGCTTCAAGCTTGATGACTTAGCACAATAGAACTTTCATAATTGGCCTATTCCAGAAGATAGAAATTTGCCAATTAAATGATGTCCCTGATTGTCAGAGGTTCATGGAAATATCATGTGATGAGAGTCATTTGCTTTTATTTCATGAATTGTTTTGAGAAGAAACTTTGAGCCTAAAGTTTAGGTTCAGGTGCTTCATGAATGTTAGCAGTACAACTTTGCTTGAATGGAAATGTTGGTAACCCATATGAACAAAATGTCATATCTAGGCATAAAAGAAAATATTAACCTTATTCCTGTGAAGTGCCAAAGCCTGGGGATTGAAGATACAGAATAATGCAAAGCAGGTTCTAATAGGCCTGCCTTTGAATGAACACAGTTCACTGGGAAGGAAACGATTCCATTCTTGAGGTTGGACTAGATGACGCTTGACAATCCCTTTCAACCTTATGGTTCTTGCAGCAGGATATTTGCTGTTATCGTTATTTAGTTTTTATTACACAGTAGTGCTTAGAGAACACAGGCAAGACCAAGATGGTTGTGGCAGACACTGCAGAAACATCAAGGTAGACCAGAAATGTGTAATTCCCTCTTGCTGTCAGGTAAATGTCTAGGATATTTTTTTTCGAGATGTCTAATACCAGGACCTCAAATGCAAAAAATTCTCCAAAAAAAATCTCAACCCATCCCCACCCCCAAACTCAAACAAATCCAAAAGCAACCCTGTACTAATCACAACTAGCAAACCCTGTACTAGTTAGCTGTCTAAGGAAAAAATCATTTTCTGCTTCCATATATCTCACAAATATTTTGTAGAATGGAATATAATTTCCTTCATTTCATAGTAATAAATGCCTTTCAAATAAACATGATCTGGCGAAGAAAATCAACAGAAAAGGCCTAATCTTAGTTACTTTTATACCAGTTAAATCCAGAGCAATTCTATCCAGGTCAATGGTGTTTCTTGACAGTATACCAGTGTAAATTAAAGCAGGGTTTTGTGGCAACTGTTCAATCTTAAACAGAGACATTACCATACCAAAAATAACAAGGTCTGTGTTTATATGCAAGTGTCTTATTTCCCCTTGAAACAGATTCCTTTACATATTAATTGGGTTAAGCAACAAAGCATAAATGAGATTTTAAGTGCTTCTGATGAAATAAGTACATCTAAGTGCTTTGAGTTTGTGCAAAGCAGGTGTTCTGTCACAGAATAGCTTCTGCTGCAAGACACTTGACTCAATCGAATGCATACTCCTAGTTATGCAGAGCCAGCAACTTCTCCTTTAAACAACTATAGGAAGTGTTTTTTCCGCCTGTGCTGTGGAGCTACTCAGCCACTTCTTTCCTTCTTGTGACTTACCAGTTAATACATTCATACATATGCATTCCAGATTCTGTACTTCTGAACTGCCAGTAACTTTAAAGTAGATGATGTTATGTCTAATATAGAGTACAATCTGATTTCCTGTCTGTACACTTAAAATTTCCAGAATAGGGCATCCAGTGATTTTAATGTTTTCAGTATCTGACCAACTGGCAAGAGGCCAAGGTTCTCTTGGTTGCTTTAATATTATAGTACTGGAATAGGAGTGAAAGCCTGAAAGAAAGGAAGAAGAGTCACAAAGATGCACAAACAGATTGAAGGAGAGGGCACAATAAAAGGGACATGTCTGAAAAAAGGCAAATATCCTGTTGCACGTCTGCAAAACTAATAATTCTTGCACAGTCTTGACACAGGCTCAACTACCCCTGTGGTTTTGTCCTAGATGCTACTGAAGTTAATGAAAAGCTTCCTATTGATTTCAGTGGGCTCAGGATTAAGCTTGTGATCTTTATAGGTATTAGAGCCTATCATTTGGTCTCTGCAAGTGATATAAAATATCTCTTTCCTTATATATTAAGCAAAGCCCTACAAATTAGAAGTAGGGAAAAACCATCTCAATATAACAAATGGGAAAATAGCAAAATATAGCCATGAATTGTGAAAGCTATGTTTTTTCCTATAATTCTATGGATATAAAACAAAGCATAAGATGAAAGCAATTGATAAGGGAAGCTAAGGATATAAATTAAAAATAGCTATGGTCGTGGTTAAGGACAACAAAATATAATTCTTTAAAGTATATCAGGAATTGAAAAGGGCCTTTAATGATAGTATGTATCTGATATAAGATAAGAAAAGTAACATGTTAGTTATGGAGAAAAGACAGATATATTCAATAATGTCAATATTTCTTTTCCATATTTGGAGATGCAGGATGTTGTATTACGGGGGGGGGGGGGGGGGGGGTGTTTGTTTGGGGGGTTTTTTGCATACCTCCCCTTCTCCCTGATAAGATATACACCTTGTTTTGGAAGATGGGATGAAGAAAAAAAAAAATTTCCTTAAAAATAGCAGTAAGTATTTTCACATGGCTCACAGAGCAGCCATCCTCTTAAGTGATCCTACTGCAGCTGCTACCAAATTTCCTACCTGCAGCTGCAGGAGAAGGTAGCAACAATTGGAGCTGCTCCGTTAGCACTCTAGCTGTTGGCTGCAGTGACACCTCCTCCTGCAGCAGCAGCATCTGAGGATATCCTTTTAGCAAAGCAAACTGGGGGGGAACAGGAAAGTAACCCTGTGTGTGCCAAAAGGGGCAGCACAGTGAGCATGCAGAGATTCCTAGGTGCTGGCCATGGACAATTTCTTCCTTGGCAGCACCTTCAGAGTGTCACTTAGATAAAGCAAAACCAGAGGAAAGGGAAAGTAGCACATGCCAGACAAGGATAGTGGAGTGAGCATGCAGGGCTCCTTAGCAACTGGCCGCGTTTCTTTGCATAACACACAACCCAATTCCTAGCTAATTTTCAGGGAAAAGGATGTGTAGGTATGCAAGTAAGTATGGTGGTAATGAAATGCTTTGTATTCTGTCAGTAACTAGACAGGAGGTTCAAGAGCAACTGACAAAATTAAACCCTTTTAAATGCGTAGGACTTGATAATTTGCATTTAGGAATATTAAAATAATTTGTTGAGCGGCTCTCTCAGTCATTAGTATTGATTTTTTAACACATCTTGGAACACTGGAGACTTTTCAAAAGACTGGAAGAAACAAAACTTGTGCTTATATTTAAAAACAGTAACCAGGAAGACTGAGGAAATTGTTGGCTAATTATGCTATCAATTATCAGAGGCAGCAACATGTAAAAGTCAATATGGCTAGAATCTGTAAAGAAAATTAAATGTCAGCATGATTAATGCCAATCAATAAGATTCACTTAATAATAGGTGTTGTCAAGCAAACCTGATAGCCTTTTGGTAAGAACACAAGTTTTATTGATAAAGTTGACTTAATATATTTAGACTCCTGTAAGGGATTTGATTTAGTCTTTTATGACATTCTGATAAAAAATAGCACTATACAAATTCAAGGTAGCCCATAGTAAGTTAATTAGAAATGGCTAACAGAGGCACTCCTACATATTCATCAATGCACTGTCATTACAGCTCATTAAGTTTAGTAGCTGTAATGACAGGTACTAACAATGCACCGTAATCAGCACTAGAGCGCGTTAGCTCAGATGAATCATTTTTTGGTGATGCTACTGTGCATTAGACTAAATCTACTGAGTATTAGTGCATTAACACAGGCTTTGCCCATTGTGCTAATGTGCAGTAGAATTAGTCTTCTGTACATTAAGCATCTTGTGTAAATGTGCACAGAGAGATGTCCAAAAGCAGTTGAAAGTGAGGAAATGTCATTCAAGGAGCAGATTTCAAGTGAAGTTCTGCATTGATCAATTCTAATTTTGACATTGTTCAATAACTTTATCAACTATCTGGAATGAAATACAAAACCATTTAGGACAAAATTTGACAATGGACAAAAACTGGTGCACCAGCAATATTTTGTTAGTAACCTGGGCTTTTTATATTAAAAGTGGATGAAAACAGCCATATGCAGGACTCAATATTTAGGAGTAAAGAGTGCAAGCCTTGGGCACAGAATGAGAGATTCTACACTGGTAAACTGTGACTCTCTGAAGGAACTGGGAGTCATAACCGACAATATCTCAACATGAACTCCCAGTGAAATGCTGTAGCAAGAAAAGGAACAAAGTAATATTCAGATGCACAGAAAAAGGAAACAGCGAACAGGAAAATTCAGATTTTACCTCTGAACAGGGCACTAGTGTGACTGATACTGGAATACTGATTTCAGTTTTGATCTTAGTTTTTTAAAAAGGATGTTGAAAAATTGGAGAGGGTGGAAGAAAGGCATGGAAATCGTTCAAGGAGAAAATGACTTATAGTGAGAGACCTAGAGAGCCCAGCTGCTTATTCGCTCAAAAAAGAAGGTTGAGAAGGGACTTAATTACACTGCATATGTTGTTCTCTCAAGGAGAAAATACTACCAATAAAGCTTCCCTAAAGGGAAAAGGATAACAAGAACTATCATGGGAAATTAAAGCCAAATAAATCCAAATTTGGCTCAGTATTTTTTAACCATGAGGATGCCATTATTTCTAATAATGGCATTAGTGAGACTATTACTGGAAAACTATATCCAGTTCTGAGCTTGTGGGTTGCCTACACTGCTATCCTCTACACGTGGGCTTTATTCCCTGAGGAGCTCCTCAGCCAGTCCTCTCAAAATAGCCTTTAAGCAACAAACAAACAAACAAACCAGACCAAACCGTCCTGCCCTGGCCCAGGCACCCTGTCCATCCAAATGCTCTGCAGTGGGGCTCTCTCAACAGGGCTGACTGTTTCCTCTAAAAGGGACAGACTACCCACAGGTAAAAGCATAGGCAGAGGGAGGAAAACAAATTGTGGGGGGTGCTGAGTGTACGCATGCGTGCACAATGCCCCCCCTCCCCCCCCCCCCGGCAAGAGAGTCTACAGAGAAAGGGGCGGGGGGAAGGGGGAGGGGAAAGGGCTGTGGGGCTACAGCAGTGAGGTGTGGGTGCAGGAAGAAGAGTCTGGGGGGGGCACATGTGCCCCCGATCTTTGCACAGGACAGGGGCTGTGCCTGTGCCTCATTGCCGCTGCTGCTTTGAATGTGGCGTGGTGCAGCACTATATGCCTCGCTTCGTGGCCCACCCAGTGGCAGGACGCACATGCTGCTGTGCCACTTTCAAAGCAGTGGCAGCAGCGAGGCACGGGTGCACGGAAGTGAGGCTGAGCCAGACTGTGGCCCACCCCTTCCCTGTGTAAAAATCAGAGGCCATGTGCACCCTGCCTTGGCTCCCCAGGGCACTGGACAAGATGCTGGACTCTGATTGTACCACGACCTACCTGGGCCTTCATGATAAACTGGGCCTCAGCCAGGCCAGGTTGCAGGTCAGTCAGAGCCCAGTGGCTCCTCCAGAGCTCTGGAGGAGCCACCGGGCTCTGACTGCCCCACAACCCAGCCCAGCCAAGGCCTGATTCACCATGACCAGGGCTCCATCTGGGCCAGGTCGTGGGGCAATCCATAGTCCAGGAGGGAGCAGGGCAGGGGTGAATGCTTCACCCTGCCCCTACCTCACTCTCAGTCTGCCTCCCCCTTCCCCCAAGCCTGATTAAAAGGAACTTACCTGCCTGCAGCTCGGCCTGCTGTGATCCTGGCTGCGAGTGTGCAAGTATCTGAGTGCACTTGTGCCCCTCCTCCCTGCAGCTGGGGGGCCTTCCAGTTATATCTGCTGCCCTGCATTTGGGGGGGCTGAGCCCTGTTAGCGTTCCCCGTCTACCACCTATGGGTAAAAGGGACCTGTTACAAGTCCACTCTTCAAAATAAGTGCTTATAAATTATGAAAGGGTTCAGAGAAGAGTGACAATAATGATTTTGTGGGGTTGGAAATCTTATCTCTGTCCCAGGGGAGCTGGGGCACCGGAAGGCCCCCGGGGCAGCAAAGGGTCCCGCTTACCTCCTGCAGGGCTGGAAGAGCTGAGGGAGGCCCACGCGCCAAGAACGCTGGCGCAGGTTGTCAGCCGGGCATTTATCCGGCTGCGGCAAAGCAGTGGGGTCGGGGGACGCCTTCCGGGAGGAACAAAAGGCAGCCCCGCCGAGGCAACGGGGCGGCTGAGCGGAGGAAGCTGGAGCGAGAAGCCTCAGCAAGCGGGGAGTCAGCCACCACCTGCGGAGTGCGGGAAGGAAGGAGGTGGAGCCAGACCTGGCTCCGAGAGACGGAGCGAAGCAGCTGGCAGCAGTGCTGGTGGAGAAGCCAGCACTGTGATTATCGGCTTAGCCGGTGGGGAAACCGGCGGCAGCACTGGTAGCAGGACTGGAGGAGGAGCTGGCAGGACCCTAAACAGCGGAGCTGGGAAAGACCCAGACATGGCGGCCTATGCCAACACCCAACCCGTGCCTATGACAGCAGTTGACCTCCTGGGACAGAACCTGCAGGCCCTCACTCAGATTGTCAACTCCCAGCAGCAGATGTTTGACCGCCAGGAGGAATGGCTTAGGCGTAGCCAGGTATCCTTTAAAATGCCAAAAATGATGAAGGACGATGACCCTGAGGCGTACATTGAGACCTTCGAGCGTCATGCCTTGATGACTGGCCTTCCCCAGGATTACTGGGCCAGCCAGTTGGGGGCCCTGGTAGTTGGGGCGGCACAGGCGGCCTATCGGGCCATCCCGAGAGAGGAGGCCCGGGACTACGAACAGGTGAAGCAAGCAATACTTTATCGGCTGGAGATCAGCCCTGACCATTATCGACGCCTGTTCCGGGCCAGGAAAGGACCCGACGAGAGACGGCCCCGGGTACTATTACAGCTGCTGCGGGACCTTCTCAACAAATGGGTGAACCCGGTGGGGTCTGATCACGAGGACCTGGCAGATCAGGTCATCCTGGAGCAATTCCAGAATGACCTGGAGGAGAGAACGCACAGCTGGGTGCGGCAACACTCCCCCCGGAATTGTGAAGAGGTGTTAAAGCTGGCAGAAGCTTTTGCGGTGGTGGAGGTGAGTTATCTGAGGGAAAGGAGAAGCCCAGGGCCAGTGTCAGTGCTGCAGAAGGAAACGGAATGGCGGCGGGCCCCTATCCGGGGGGCTGGCAGGGATACAGTATGTTTCTGCTGTGGGCAAAGTGGGCACCTCTCATGAGAATGCCCTACACAGCCCGCTGTGCGGTGGATTCCAGCCAACAAACCCTGAGGTTTCCCTGACCAGCGCTGCAGCCCGGAGGTGGGCGAACCTATGGATTGCAGCTATGCCAGCTGTGAAGGGAATGCAATATGGAGCCGCCCAACCGTTAAGGCCTGGGTGGACGGCCACCCCATGCGGGCCACTCTCAACTCAGGGTGCGCACAATCCATGGTGAGGGCTGATGTGGTCCGCCGGCAAGCCGGAAGGGGGGTCCCACAGGTAAAGGTGGCCTGCCTCCATGGCGAAATCGAACACGTGGGACGGCAATGGATCCAGCTGCGCATCATGGAACACCAGGGGGAACTCCTGGTAGGGGTGGTGCCTAAACTGGCGTGCAAGATGCTGCTAGGCCGGGATTGGACACCCCTCTACGACGTGCTGGAGCGAGTGAGGGATGTGGAGCTAGCTTGTAGGAAGATGGGAGCTAGTGAAGGATGGTTGGAGGAGGTAGAGGAAGATCCTGCCGACAGTGAGGAACCCATAAGCCTCGACCTAGGCAATATCGCTAGTAGCAGAGAGTTTCGGGAAGCGCAGAGCGAGGACCCGGAGCTCGAAACCCTTTGGAGACAAATCCACAAGGCTAGGGACGAGGCTGCATCACCAATAGAAAAGCAACCCCGTTTCAAGGTAAGGAACCACCGCCTGTACCGCGTACCAGGGCCCAGGCGGGAGGGTCCTGTAGAGGCTCAGCTGGTGGTCCTGAGCCAGTTCCGCCAGGCGGTCTGGCAATTGGCCCATGCAAGCCCGGTGGGGGGCCATTTAGGGCGAGATAAAACCCTGGCAAAGGTAGGCCAGTGGTTCTTTTGGCCCAGGATGGGAGAAGAGGTGGCCCGCCGATGTGCAGCATGCCCAGAGTGCCAGAAGACTCGGACTGAGCGCCCTGCCAGGGCCCCATTACAACCAATGCCGATCATAGATACCCCCTTTGCGAGGGTGGCCCTAGACATCGTGGGACCTTTACCCCATAGCAGCTCAGGCCACCAGTATATTTTAGTTATGGTAGACTATGCGACACGTTATCCGGAGGCCGTCCCGTTGCGAACAGCCACAGCTCCCCGGGTGGCGGAAGAATTGATAAAATGGGTCGCAAGAATGTGAGTCCCAAAAGAGATCTTGACCGATCAGGGCAGAAATTTCATGTCCGGCATCATGAAGGTGGTGTGTCGAACCCTGCAGATACGGCAGATACGTACCTCAGTGTAACACCCCCAAACCAACGGGCTGGTGGAACGCCTAAATGGCACCCTCAAAAAGGTGTTGAAGCAGTGCATCCAGGGAGACCCTCAGAAGTGGGATTTACTTTTGCCGTTGGTCCTATTCACTCTTAGAGATACCCCTCAGGACTCCATGAGATTTTCCCCATTTGAGCTGGTTCTCAGGCACCGCCCCCGAGGATGGCTGCAGGTCCTCTGAGAGGAATGGGAGCAGGACAATGGAGTGCTACAGGACCCGGCGGGGTATCGCCAGGCATTCCAACAAAGGATACGAACAGGCCAGAACATAGCTCGTGAGAATTTGAGAGACGTCCAGGCTCGGCAGAAGGAGAGATATGACGGCAACGTTAAGGAACGGGCCTTCAAACCAGGGCAGCAAGTGCTGGTGCTACTACCCACATCCACGAGCAGGTTTCTTAGGCAATGGCAAGGTCCCTTCGAGATTCTTTGACGGGTTGGGCCTGTAGACTACGAAGTACACCGGCCGGGCCATCTCCGAGAGAAGCAAATCTTCCACGTGAATCTGCTGCGGGAGTGGAAGGAACCGGTGGGCTGAGTGACCTTCGTAGAAAATGAGGAAGAGGATTTGGGGCCCCAAGGGTCCAGACAAGATGTGGCACTGTCTAGTGAGATAGAGCAACTAATCAGAGTGGGGGAAGACTTGTCCGAACCACAGAAACAGGAGACACAGAAGTTAATTCACAAATTCCAAGATGTGTTCTGTAAAGAGCTGGGATGGGTCCGGGGCATGACTCACACCGTTAAAACACCACCGGGGGCTATAGTGAGGGAGAAGTGGAGGCCCATTCTACACCACTTGCTAGATGCCGTGCATGAGGAGGTGAACTCCATGTTGCGGCTGGGAGTGGTAAGACCATCCCAAAGCCCTTGGAGAAGCCCGCTGGTCCCTGTACAAAAGCCGGATGGGTCACTGAGGCTATGCATCAATTACAGAAGATTGAAAGCACTGGCAGTCTTCGACACGTTCCCTATGCCCCAGGTAGATGAGTTAATAGAAAGAATCGGAGAAGCCCAGTATATATCAACGCTGGTTCTGGCCAAGGGATACTGGCAAATCTCAGTGGCCCCAGCAGATCAGCCAAAGATGGCCTTCGGCACGCCCTGGGGTCTCTATGAATTCGCAAGAATACCCTTCGGGCTACATGGGGCAGCCGCAACTTTCCAGCGGTTAATGGATCGACTGCTGGCCCCCCATGCCGGGTACGCGGCAGCCTACATTGATGATATTATTATATACTTGCCAACCTGGACGCACCATAAGCAGGCCCTCCGGGCTGTATTGTCAGAGCTAAGGCAGGCCGGTCTCACAGCAAACCCACAGAAATGCACCTTAGCAAAAAGAGAGACTAAGTATTTAGGATTCCTGGTGGGCAGGGGCACTATCAGACCCTTGGCCGACAAAGTGGAGATGGTGCGGAATTTCCCAGCCCCCCAAAATTGTCGTCAGCTCCGGTCATTTCTAGGGCTGACCAACTATTACCGGAGATTCATGCCCCACTTTTCGGAACTGACAGCCCCCTTGACAGAGGCATTGAAGGGGAGGAGGAACGGGGCGGTAAAGTGGACGGAGCAGATGGAGTAATGTTTTGGGAAGTTAAAACGGGCCCTCTGCGAGGACGTAATAATGCACACTCCTAACTTTGGGAAAACTTTCATTTTACAGATAGACGCATCCGAAACGGCAGCGGGGGCCGTCCTCACGCAGGAAGAGAAAGGGATCGAGAGGCCAATAGCATATGCCAGCCGCAAGCTGTCGTCAGCAGAGAGGAGGTACGCCACAATAGAGCGGGAGTGTTTGGCCATTCGATGGGCCGTGGACCATTTCCAGTATTATTTAATGGGCCGGGAGTTTAAGCTAGTGATGGACCCTCTCCGATGGCTAAGCACTGCTAGGACCGATAATGCCCGGATCACCCAATGGGCATTGGCCCTACAGCCTTACAAATTCCAGATCATGTTCAGGCCAGGAAAATCAAACACTGTGGTGGATTTCCTGTCTAGGTGTGACAGCAAGAACTCGAGCGAGCAAATGGAACCCCAGACGGACAAGGCGGACAACTCATCCGGTATAACTCAGAAAGGTAAAATAGGAGCGCCCCAAGGCATCTTGGGGGGGGGGGTTGTGTCCCAGGGGAGCTGGGGCACCGGAAGGCCCCCGGGGCAGCAAAGGGTCCCGCAGGGGGGCCGGAAGAGCTGAGGGAGGCCCACGTGCTGAGAACGCCAGCACAGGTTGTCAGCCGGGCATTTATCCGGCTGCAGCAAAGCAGTGGGGGCGGGGGATGCCTTCTGGGAGGAACAAAAGGTGGCCCCGCCGAGGCAACGGGGCGGCTGAGTGGAGGAAGCTGGAGCAAGAAGTCTCAGCGAGCGGGGAGTCAGCTGCCACCCACGGAGTGCAGGAAGGAAGGAGGCAGAGCCAGATCCAGCTCCGAGAGACGGAGCGAAGCAGCTGGCAGCAGTGCTGGTGGAGAAGCCAGCACTGTGATTATCGGCTTAGCCGGTGGGGAAACCAGCGGCAGCGCCAGTAGCAGGACTGGAGGAGGAGCTAGCAGGACCCTAATCAGCGGAGCTGGGAAAGGAGCCAGCGGCAATGCCGGCGATAGAGCCGGAGAACGGGCAGAGAGGGCCCCAGGCAGCCTAGCTGGAGAAGGAACCAGCTGCTGCACTGGCAAGAGGGCTGGGGTAGGAGCTAGCTGGATCCCAGACTGCAGGGCTGATAGCGAAGGCAGCTGCAGCGTGAGTGGGAGGAGCGGCAGAGAGGCCAGCCACATCGAGAAAGGGGGCATCGGTGAGGTAACCAGGTGCCCCATACAGAGGAGAGCCGGCGGTAGATACGGCGACCTCGCGGACCCCTGGAGGAACGCAGGTACCAGGCCAGAGGGACCGGGCTGGCGTCCCTATAGGCAGTACGCCCAGCCCGAAGACTGTTGTTGACGGCCGGCGTATTGAGGCGAGAGGGTGGCAAGCCAGGACGACGTTGAGGCCATAGGAGGAAGAGCCTAAGGTGGCGAGTGGCCGGGGTGTAGGGGAGGACGGAGCCCCAAGGTTACCCGCCGAGGAACACGCCGACACCGGTGGATACCCCAAGGGAGGACCGCCCACTGAAGGTACCATCAAAGTCGTGGCAGGCGAGTTCAGGGGTCCCCCTGATACCAGCAGGGGTAACCTCCGTGGTGCACTCACGAAGCCAGGGCTCACGAAACCTTGGGCCTGGGCAAAGGCGGCGCGGGAACATCTGGTAAAGCGGAGGCAGGTACAATCTCACAGAGTCTTAAGAAACTTAATCTATTTAGTTTACTGAAAAGAGGATTCAGAGGTGACTTGGTCACATTCTCCAGGTACCAACATGCAAAAGTGATTTCTGATGGTAGTTAGCTCTTTTATCAATGGGGAAAAAACATTGATTTCCAACAGTTGGAAGCTGAAACTAAACAAACACAGGTGTACATTCGTAAGAGTGAAGGCAAATAACCATTGAACTAGCTCTCCTAGTGGTGTGATGGATTCTCCATCACTTTTAAACTTTACATTAAAATAGAAATCCATTTTAAAGCTGAGCAATCACTCCAGCAATTGTTACCTTGATGTCAAGTTTACTGAGTGAGGTTCTTTGGTCTGATGTGCAGTGCTTCCTTATGGCATAAAGCTGGTAGGAGACATTGGCCATGTCTACATGAAATGCTGACTGTGCAGTAGCTTGTTACTAGTGCACATTAGCATTATGTGGCAGAAAGCATGACATGATGCTAGTGCACAGTAGTAATGAGCTACTGTGCAGTCAGCATCACCTAGAAGCCATTCAACAATGCTACTATGCAGCAACTCCAGTTACTGCACAGTCATTTAGTACTTGTATACACACAGTACAGTACTGTGCCAGCTGCATAGGAACAAATGTAGTCAGCATCTCATGGAAACATGGCCACTGTTTATGCTCCTGTGACAGTGGGTCCACACTCACAAAATTAAGAGCTACAGTAGAGGAATGAAGCTTGGGCAGAGCCTTAATCGGTTAAAAATGAATCCCTAAACACTTTTTTCATTTATCAAAGCTGTATTTATTATAAGGAATCCAAAGCTTCCTAGGGCACTTAGTTCTGAATTATTCCTGCATCTCTTCCCTATATTGGAAACAGTGATCGTACCTAAAGGATAGTGAAGGAATTAAAGGTAACTATAGTGAAGACTATGGTAGATTTTAAAAGGTGGGGTCTTACACTGTCTGTCTCTTTTCTAAGCCAGTTTACTGCCGCTGATATCAATAGAGATTTGCTGGAGTAACGTAGTGGTAAATCAAGATCAGATTTTTCTCATAGTGGCTCTGGGAAACAAGGGACGGAGTGCTGCGCTGTCAAATTCTGGTGAGAGACTATTACAGCTGAGAGACTCTGCAGAATTGCCATGATCTGTTTAGCTGAGCAGGATCATCTTTGGATGATCAAAAATAAAAGGGTCAAAAAGTCCATCCATGCCTGATATGCCATTCAGCTAGTCTGAGTAAGGCATGCCTATTTCTGTAACCACCAGCACACAAAGGAGTAGCTGTCATCATACCCGTATACTTTTGTGTTCCCACCTCAAATGACCAGGTACTCTTCTACAGCTGTCAACTCAGGGCACACTTATTCAGGAGTGTATAGCAAAGCTTGTACTCACCTCTTCAGAGCCATTTGCTTGATGCCTCAGCCATTTTGCCTAGAGATACAGACTGTTCTGTTTATCATTTGGCTGAAGCAGCCAAATATTCCATACAAACATTTACTCCATAAAAATGATTTTACTTCCTAGCCCTGAAAAAATAGTCTTAAGTAAAGGAAAGAAATTAAAATAACATGTCAATGGGGATACAGCAGCAGGGCAAGACAGGGCAGGTTTCTTCTCTCATTGTTCCTTTAAACGACAGGAAAAAAAGGAAATACATTACCTCATTGTATACATCTGACCATAATTCCTGCTTCCTAGCAGTGTGGTTATGTAGCACAGCATGCGGAAGGACTCTGGGTCTGCGTGAGAGGCACTCTTCAAACACAACTGCTTCCAAAACTTCAGCACCCTGGTCAGCACTTAGATTATTTCATCCGCAAATGCTTGGATTAGGCAACATGTTTACCTAGCTGCTTACTGAAATGACTGTCACAAGTAAATAAGGAAGAAACTAGCATCTTCTGTTGAGTGGCATTGTGCACAATTCTGGATGATGCTTGGGCTGACAGAAGAATCTGGCTGCAACTTGTTGCAGCTGTGGCTGGGTACATGCACCCCTACATTGTCTAATCTATCTCCCCACTACACTCTGGGTCCAATAAAAGATATTATCAATGCAATCCCGCTTCTCTACATAGGAATCAGAGGAGCAAACAGGGAATAGGATGCACAATCTAAAACAAAATATAAATATTCTTGACACTTTTTTTTATTCTATCAAATCCCTGAATTTAAAACAAAGAAATAATGGTGGAATTAGGCATGCCTCACCTATAGTCTGTGGGTCGGGAGGAAATGCCAAAAGGTATCTCAGCTCATCAGTGGTCTAATGGTGCAGCCTCGAGGCAGAATGCTTGTGCCGGCACTCTGGGGGTTGTGGGAATAGTTCAGGGCAGGGCTGTGCAAATATTTGAACTTTTGGTTTTGTGGCTGAACGAAAAAAGAAAAGGTCTGCATGAGCCAAAATATCAATCTGAGTTTATCCCACAAAAAACAAAACGCTAACAGAAACACTAACAGACCAGAAACCGATTTTTTTTCTGGTAAAACAAAACATCATTTTCAGTTATTTGCAATAAAAGGCACAGCATCTAAAGGCTAGATTCACAAACTTGGTGGAGGACGAGCTGCCCTCTTACTCAATAGCCTTTAGCTATTCTCCCATGAGTTGGGAGATTTACCTTCAAAACCCCCCTCTGCCTAATGGGATTTAAACCAATGTCCCAAGCGAATGCCTTAACCAAAAGCCTATAATGGATTGTTTTTTCTCTCTGCTTCAATGACTGTTTCAGTACTCCATGAAAACTGGAACAGCATCAACAGTGGTGAGAGAGCACGACTCTCAGCGGCACGGGGATTTGGGCACTGTCATAGGACTTGCGGGACCGGGTACTTTTAGGTACAGAAAGGGTGCGTTTCCTAATTGTTAGATTAGTGAGTAAAAGGACATAACTACCCCCTCACCCAGTCCTTTGCTTCCTGCTCTTTTGCAAAATATTTTTTAAAAGCTCAGGATAGCTTGTTCTGATGTTTCTAACATGAATTAGGAATAGTCAATCTGGAAAAAGGAGATTAAGAGGAAGACATGACAGCAATGTTCAAAAATTAGAAAGGCTGCCATAAAAATAATGAAGAACAACAGGTCTTGGCAACAGAGGGCAGGACTGCAGTGAAGCAGATTACATTAAAATTTGGGAAAACTTCCTAATGCTAAGACGTGTAGCACAATGGAGCAGGATGCCCCAGGAAGCAATGCAATCTCCTTCGCTGGATAGATGTCTGAGGTACTGGAGGAATAATGTGCCTTGCTTTTTTGCAGGGCATTGGACTACATGATCCTTGAAGTCCCTCTCAACCTTGCTGCTCTGTTTGGACATGTCTGCATTTTGGGGGCATTTCCATTTTGGCTAAAACTATTTAGTGAATTCAAGAATAGTTTTTACTGCCATGTGACTACATGTAGGGTGAGGGAAGGCAATAATTAATCTACTGACACATTTTTGCCCAGCTCGATCTTCTGGGATTTTCCACACGGTATTGTAAACGGGAAAACACCATCTCCCAGCCCTTTCTACACTGTTAGACAGTTGGGGAGTGAGATAGGAGGGAGGTGGGTGGGTGTGATGTGAAAAGGACAGGGGACCCGCTGGGTGAGCTAGATACATCCACAGCTCTGACCCTTTCATATCCACTGGTGCCGACTAAATCCCTTCATCCCCCCACTTCGCTGGCCCCAGGCCTTGTTAGAGGTTGCTGCTCTGCTCTTGAGTTAATTCTCCTGGGGAGCTGAGATCCTTGCCTTCAGGCCTTCATCGCTCCCCTGGTGGGATTACATCTACAGCTGCCCTTGGGGGCCTCGCCTACCCTTTCGCAGAGTCTGTGGGGGGGTTGCAGGGCACCCAGATGCAGTGGGCTAGCTCCACACCCTTGGCATTGCCTGGCCATCAGATGTGCCCTGAGCACAGATCCCAGGGAGCCGGGTTCTCCCTTTCTCTCCCCAGGTCTCTTGGACACACGTCTCTCCTCTCCTCTAGCAAGGCCCCCCCTCCAAAGCATTCAGCCTGCAGTGCCCCCTCCTGGGCTTGCCAGCCGCAGAGATGCTGCCAGTTTACTGCTCACCGCCCTTTGTTCCGAGGGAAGGTGTTTCCTTCCCCTCAAAGAGCCGGGGCAGATACCCCACGGCAAGTGCGGTCGGGAAGCAGGTCACTCCGACCCCTGCAGCCCGGCAGGAGCAGCAGGGCCGGGCCCACCTGGCCTGGGGCATTCGGGCCAGAAGGTGGGGAGGGGGGTAGCCATGGCCCCCAGCCCAGCACTGCCTGGTGATGCGGGAGGTGGCAGGTCGTGGGGAGAGCATGGCCACAGTGCACACACACACCCATGCACACACACTCACATTCCCTCTAGCACATACATACTCTTACATTCATGCACACACACGCACACATGCACGCACACATGCGCACACACCCGCTCATGCACTCACATGGACACACACTCATGCACCCACATGCACACAAACACATTCACTCACAAACATACAGGGATCCCTCTCACACACACATACACACTCTCACATACACGTGCCTGCACACACACACGTACATATATGTGCATATATGGGCACACTCACCTGCACATGCACCTGCATGTGCACACACTCTCACATACACTCACCTACGTGCACAAATGCACCCACATACATGCGTGCACACATGCATGCACACACACTCACACCTATGCACATACTCACCTGTGCAGGCACACACACTCACACATGCATGCATACACTCACACACATATTTCCTCTCTCACACACACATACTCTCACACTCATGCACACACACACATGCACACACACAGTCACATATATGTGCACACATGTGCACTCACCTGCACACTTGCCTGCATGCACACACACTCCCTTGCCTACTCACCTGTGCATACACACACACATCTATGTGCACACTCACCTGCCTCATCCGTGCAGGCCCACACATGCACATGCATGCACACATGCATGCACACACACACACACACACTCACATCTATGTGCACACTCACCTGCCTCACCTGTGCAGGCACACACACGCACATGCATGCACACATGCACACGCACACACACTCTCACACCTATGTGCACACTCACCTGCCTCATCTGTGCAGGCCCACACACGCACACGCATGCACACGTGCACCCACACACCCTCACTCACTCACATACTCCCTCTCTCACACACACACACATATTCTCACACTCACTCACACACATGCACAAACACTAGCACATATGCACACACATGTACACCTGCATGCGCTCACACACACTCACGTGCGCGCGCTCACACCTATGCGCACACTCACCTGCCTCCTCACCTGTGCAGGCACACACACGTGCACGCACACGCCCTCTCTCACACACACACTCTCGCACTCGTGCACAAACACGTGCACACGCAGCCCGCGCGGCGCCCCCGGGTCGGAGCGGCTCCTCCCCCGGCCGGGGGGCGGGGCGGGGCGGGGCAGGGGCGGAGCGCGGCCGCGGGCTGCACCTGTGCGCGCCGAGATGCGGGACCCGCACGCGGCTCCGGGGCGGCTGCTGCTGCCGCTCCTGCTGCTGCTCCCGCTCCCGCTCCCTGCCTGCGGCGCGGGTGAGTGCGGGCCGGGCCGGGCCGGGGCGCGGGGCTGGGGCTGGGGCTGGGGCCGGGGGCTCCCGGGCGCCGGACACGGGGGACACGAGAGCTGAGCCCGTGGGTTGGGTCCGGCCGGGGCAGCGGCTCCTCCTGGGTGTCTTTTGTGCCCTTAACGCTGCCCGCGGTTGCGTGCACATCCAGAGCCCCCGTCCCGCCGCCCCTCCTGCCTCGAGGGGCTTCAGTCTATTTATCAAAAGGACTCAGCCCTGCATAGGATTCATTTCAAGCTTGTCTTTTTTACCTGCCTGGGGCCGGGAGGGGGAAGGTTTTACGATTTTCAAATGTAAAAAAAAAAAAAAATTGAAATTTTTGTGTGGTGGCTGCCGTTCCCCGCTTGGAGGGAACCGGCATCTGGCTGCCAGGCTTGTCCTAGCCTCTAGCTTGCCAGGGGAGGGCTGCCGGCGGCAGGAGCCGGCCAGGGAAACCTGTCACAACTTTGTAAGCGATTTCAGCCTGGTCCCAATGACCTCCGGCACCGCTGAAAGTGTTACCGAAACTTTTTTCTCGGCCATCATTTGAGATGTTGGCTCCTAGGAAGGAAGTCTGTGCCTGAGGAGCTAAACTGAAACTTTTATCAGGCACGGATCATTTCTCTTTTCCTCACTGCATAGCTGTGATGGTCGGTGTATTCTCCACTCCTCTCTGTCCCCATTCCCTACCTACCCATATTAATACATCCCTGCGGTCCCAAGTTAATACATCCCTGCCCTCCTGAGGCTCCTGCCCCAGCATGGAAACTACCCACCTGGATGAACTGCTGGGGGAGTGTCTGTGAAAAGGTTGTGCCTCCTTCAAATCATAAAGACAAATGATAATCCTGCCACAAGCGAGGAGGGAGGGTGACCCTTCAGGTGGGGAACTGAAGCACAACAGAAAAATGCTTCTGAACAGAGAAAGCTGGGAAGGAAGAAAAAATACACTTTTGATTTCAGGTTTGGACAAAAGCAAGAGTTGAACTAACAGTTTCCCACTGGCCGTGTTATGATTTTTGCTCCTTTCTAATCTGAACCTCCCACATGGCAAAAAGCTAATAATACAACCCGAAACCAAGAGCAGCATGTTTCATTTTCAGTCTGAAATGAGTTTACAGCGTTGCCGAGTCTTGTGATTTTTATTTATTTTTTTTATCGCAACTCTAGTGATTCAGTATGGGTTTGATTACCTCCTGATGAAGGCTGCTGCTGTGTGAATCTTTCCTTAGCCAAGATAGCTTCCATCTCTTATTCCTGCAAACTGGGCTGAAGCCAGCAAGACGTCCATCTCATTCCATGGGCATAAGAAGATAAATCCAGGCTTAATAAAAGTAGCTCCCACCATTTCTATTGAGACTGAAGTTGCATCTACAAGCAAACTGGCTGTCACTGTATGACTTGGAGGCCTAGATACTATGATATTATGAGGTTGGAGGAGTAGCGAAGATCCTGTAGGATATTAGGAGACTGTGGGCATGCCTACACATGCGCTTTAATGCATGGTAGCCTATTTTACTGCGCATTAAATCATCATGTCAAAAACCGTGCTAATACACTAATGCGCAATAAAAATAGGCTACTGTGCATTAAGCACCACTAAAAAAGCATGCACTTCTGCTCCTGCACATTAGGGCAGCCTAATGCGCAGTTATTTAGTACCTCACATTAGAGGTGTTAAATTTAATGCGCAGTGGCAAAAGTGCATTAATCAATGTGTAGACGTACCCTGTGAGGAGCAGCAGAGATCCTGTTGAGGCGGGTAGAGGAATGGGAAGAGAAGAGCAATGGGGAGGCAAAGGTTGCGGAGAATGTTGTAGGTCCAGAAGACAGTGATAAGAGGTGGGAAGTGAAGGAGACTGGATGGCGGTTCTTGACTTAGAGGAAGGGAGGGCTCATAAAGCAGCTGGGGGAAGGCAGTACTGGTAACTCTTGCAAACTGGTCATGAGTCAAGGGATTTTGGTGATGGCAGAACGACTCAAACAACAATGCAAAAAATTCTTCCGCTCCTATGATTTCTAGGGTCAAGCACCCTGGTAAAGGTCTGAATGACAGCTATGCGCACAGACCCAGTGGCATAACTTCCCTGCTGCCTGCTGCAGCAGGTCTTACTTTTCTTCTGCTTGGGATCTGAGCAAAGATGCAAAGTCTCAGGAGGAGAACTGTAGAAGTACTGTTGAACTCACGCGCAAGACAATTCCCAGAGCAGCAGGCAGGAAGGCGAATAAAAATATTTAGCCATTTGGACAATTACTTGTATTTACCTTTATTGAAAACTATATTTCTATAATGTAATTTTAATGAATAAGCTACATATTTACACCATGATGGTTATTACACAACAATTAGAATGATAATTATTGTTATATGTTTTGAATGTATGGCAGAGTATAATTAAAAATTATTTAAAAGGATTCTAACTATAATTGCTTCACTGAGAAAACTCTACTTTGGTCTGGGTTTTTCTAGCAGGCATAAAGACAGCTGTACCTGTAAACCTTTGCAGGTGTAAATTTTGTGTAACCATTGTATGTATCTTTGTAGCTCACATAACTACTGAAAAATAACTGGAAAACTTCACACACAGCATGCAGGGAGACACTCTGTATTTCTCGGAGATACATTCACCATTCACATTGTATTGTCCTGGTACAGTAAAGTAATATAGGGATCATATTAGAGCACAGGAGGGGCAAGAAAGTGATAAGAAAGTTACATCAGTCCTCCCCTCTTAGAGAGATGTGGGTAAGTGGACTCTTCATTTTGGATGGGAAGAGACCTCCTTGATCATCCAGAACCCATGGAGGGACTCCCACAGGTAAAGGTGAATGATGCTGCAGAGACAGATCCTCTCACTCCCCACTAGGTCAGCATCCCTTCACTCATGCATGCAGGAAACAATGTATGACCCTGGGGGAGAAAAATGCAGTCTGACTATCTCTACATGGTTCTTGCACACTGTCTGGCTGAATATTGGAAGGACTTATTTATGATTATTAAATGTACGCATAATAGAAACATTCATGTTCTCAGAAACATGTCATAGTACAGCCATGTGGCTAACTCCAGGTCTCATTTGAAATTTGAGTTATTGTGCAAAATAGCTTGGAAAGTTAGATTTTTTCCAAATGCATTTAAGTAGATGCCATCATGCAGTTTATTACAGCAACTGAGTCAGAGCAGCTGGAAAAGATCCTTAACTACAAAGCTGTGTTATAATACTTCATAAGTGTTACATTCACTGAGGCGTTCTGATGCTTATGGGATGAACCGGCCAGTTGGGGAAACAAAAGCACTGGTTTTATGTCTGCTACTCCTTCAGTCAGAAGCAGCTCTACTGAAGTCATTGTGAGAAACCCATATGAAAGGAGAATCACATCCATGATTTCTAAGTATCAAGAATACTAGGACAGAACTCTGGTAAGACTTACCAGAAATATGTCCAATGATATTTTGAAAAGAAACTGAAACATAAAACACATGAAACATTCTCACAAGGCCTGTCTGTTGAAGTAACAATCCTATTTTTTTAAAATTGATTGCACTCCATATTAAGGTTCAACTTGTAAGTCACATACCAAGGATTAATAAATAATTACTAGATGTTAACAGGAGATGTTAGATGGTTAGAAGCAATGGTTGTAGATGTTACCAAAAATCAGTGGAATTCCACTAAGAAAACAGGTGTAATGGAGTGAAAAATTAGACCTACCCTTTTTTGAACAAGAAAATTGTCTATGTCACCTGTTTTAATGGGTAGGCTGCTCCTGTAAGGGCTAGGGGCCAGCCAGTGTTCCCTGATTACTAGTTCTGCCAGGACGGGGCCAAGAGCTGCCTATAAGAGAGTTTAGTTGGAAGAGGAGATGTCAAAGGAGGTTGGCTTCTGTAACAGGCCCACTGGTTTGTGCAGTGAAAGGCCTCTACTCCCCATAGCTTGTGTTGGTCAAGGGGAAAAGCCCTGGTTCATGCTCCTTTGCAAATTGTTTCCCTAAAGTAATGAACTGTGTCCTAAAGAAAGACATCTGTGTCCTGAAAGACATCTTGGTGTCATACCAGTCTTTCCTGGGCTGGGGGAACAGGCTGGCAGGCCTGCGTCTGTGATCAAAGATTAGGGTGTAGCCCAGCCCAGTGATGCTGCCAGTGACCAGCCTGCTTTAGCACTTGTTGTAACTTCTCATGGGATGAAAATACTTGATTTAAAATCCTTTTTTAATTAATTCATGTGATAAAATGCCCACTCACTCCCTAGACTGGCATCCCAGTTATTGTAACTGACATAAAGTTATTGGCATTTAATTCTAAAAAACCCTGCATTCATTGCCTGGGAAAATTATAAGCCATCTCCTACAAGTCAACAATGTCACGTTATTCTTTCAGTAAGAAGTAGGAGGTGCTATGTGCTGGCTTATGTGTTAACAGAGCAATTACAATTAGAGAAAACAAGAATTAAATCTTGACTCCATTCAACAGTAAGACTCCCAGGAACTTCATTAGCGCAAGCGTTTTGCTCCTGAAGTGTTAACTTAGTGTTCCCCTTCAGCTGATTGTGTGGAGCTATAGGAAAAGGAAATAGGAGGAATAAACTATGATATTTAATGTACTTACAATCGCAGTCAGACCCTTTCCAGACAAAAGATTTTCATTCTTGTATTTGTATCGTTGACTTGTAGGAGTTGGCTTATAATTTTCTTAAAAAGTAAGTGGTTTCTCTATGACAAAAACCCTATTATAAAACTGTGCATTTCTTTATGTTCTAGGAGAGTAGATTGACTAGGGTCACTTTTTGTGATTTTGGCACCTACCTCCCACTTAAGTCATGTTTAGATGCATAGTTTACTAATTGGGATCTGGCTGTAAATTCTGGATATTTTAACAAAATAAGTATTATTATGTGTTGCCATGTTTGCTTGCGACACTGCATCTGTGAGTTAAAATGTTGGGTTGCCATAGCTTTTACTACTAGATTTTATTTAAAAAAATACATTCAGTGGTAGCAATCCCTCAATTTGGGGATGACTTTTAGTGTGGCTCATTGACGGGTCTCAAGGTGACCAAAGAGTCCAGTCCTTGAGCCTCGGAGCTGTCTGCAGAAGTTGCAGGACTTTCTGCAGATTGCAAGCTGGGATTTCTCCCCTTTTCTTTCCTCTGTTCTCTCTTCTCTGCTTTGAGAGCAAGGCAGTACCTCAAAACAGGCTGCCATTTGGTTGAAGTTGTGGTGCCAGTGGAGTAGGTTAGCAGTCAACGCCTCTTAGCTCTTAATGTCAGCATCCGTTTTCTTGAGGTATGCCTTCAACGTGTCCTTGCAGACTCATTGAAATACACTTCCACCTCTGTCAACCTTTATAGCCTCTTGTCTTTGACCTGCAGCATCTTTCTTTGAGAGGCAAATGCTCAACTCCCATAGCTGTTCTTTCTAACATAGGTTCTTATGGCTTAAAAGGATCCACTGCCCTGTACTGCCTCCTTTTCAAACAAGACATTCTATTTCCAAATAACTCGGGAGCCTTTGCAAGCCTGACTGGCTCGACACAGAAATAACTGGATTTTCTCTGTTAGTATGCAGAAGTTTCCACTTGAAAGATTCTTTGCTGCTTTTCAAGACAAACTTCTGTACTGCAACTGAGAATTAAAATAATCACAGCCACATTGTTTTGTTTTTTGTGGGGAAGTGTTTAATATTCTTTTAGAGATTTATACATTCAACATTTCTAAGCATAAAAGCATAGATGAGAATAAATACAAAGGCATTTTATATAAGTATCCATTTTGTTCATTATAGCCTTTATGATTATGCAATTCAAATTCAGCTGTAAATATATACTTTTCCCCACGGATCTATCCATTAGGTTGCAAGAAAACATATAGTTGAGACCATGTGTTTTGTCAGAGAAGGAATAATGGGTGAAGCTAAGTATTGGGCTTAAGAGAAAAAATATAGTTGAGAAAATAAAGACAGTAAAGTGCTAGCAGGTGGTTGGCTGGGAGGACCCTAATAAGACAATACTCTCAACTAGAAGAAACTAACCTTTGTGAACTTCAGTAGAGCTGTTCCAACAGAGACATTTTGTGCTAAAAGTGCAAATGCAATTAATCTGGAAATCCAAATTTCTGTGTGCAGTTTTCACAGAAGTCACCCAGACCCCCTGTATCTGATAAATGGGCTTGGAAGACTTCTGACACCACTTTTTAGAGTCATATTCTGAAATACTATTGGAATAAACTCTCCTGAACCATAAATATAAGGTTTCTGAACACGGAGAGAAAAGCCCCGTGGCAGAGCTGTGCCGTGGGGCATTGTGAACTGGTGGCAGCATCATGGCGGGACCCATGTGGCAGACAGCGGCAGCATGGGACCCGGGCCATTGGATGAGCTCTGTTGCACCCTGGTGGCTTTTAGAGCCAAGCGCATGATTAGAGGTCAAGAGAACAAGCCTCATGAGGAGAGGCTGAGGCATGAGACTCGTCAGCCCGAAGAAGCAAAGACTCAGGGGTGACTTGGTGGCAACCTATAAGTATATAAGGGGTGTGCACCAGGAACTGGGAGACGTTTGTTCACCAGGGCACCCCAAGGGAATACAAGGTCTAATGGTCACAAACTGCTGGAAGACCATTTTAGACTGGACATAAGGAAAAACTTCACTGTCCGAGTCTCCAGAGTCTGGAATAGACTCCCCCCCGAAGTGGTGCAAGCACCTACTCCGGATACCTTTAAGAAACGTTTGGATGCTCATCTTGCTGGGGTGATCTGACCCCAGCTGACTTCCTGCCCCTTGGGCAGGGGGCTGGTTTTGATGATCTTGTGAGGTCCCTTCCAGCCCTAACCTCTATGAAATCTATCTGAATGTTTCAAAACTTCCTGTAGGTTTTGTGGGTGCAGTTTTATTGAGCTAAGAGAATTTTAGTTCAACCATTTCTTCGAAGATAATTGGGCTTTTTTACCCTGTGGTCTTTTACCTGTGTAGTAAGCTCTGCCAGTGACGGTTGAAGTACAGATGGCTGCACAAGATGCAAGGCAGTGAAGAATCAGATTTAATGGACATGTCTACACCATGCTGCTGGTGCATCCTGGCTAGGACAGCAGTGTGCCTGTGCTGTCCATTAACTGCTGCAGAATTCCCTGGAGTGTCTTCATTAGCACATTTCCAGGTTTGGAGTATGGCTAGGGCAGTAGATGGATGGGGTGACCTCAGGGATGGCTTGATGAGGACGTCCTGCTACTACACTGTAGACATGTTCAGTCTGTCCATGAAATGAGATGCAGGATGATGCATTCCTAGGTGTGCAAAGCAGGAAAATAAAGAGTATTCAGGTGTGTTTCTTTTGATTGCCCGAAGGAGTCAAGGGATTCTCTTCTTTATTGTACAATTGGCTAAGTGCAATATGTAGGCAAGGTGCTGGAGTCAGATGCCAGACAAGACAGTCTGTGGATCTAATCCTGTCTGGCAAATGTATGCTTCTATCTGGAATTATACTGAGAGAGACCACTTTGGAGGAAGCATGTGAAAAGAAGCATTCAGAAGCAGAGACTGCTGGAAATATATCTTTGTTTAGGACTGGGCTAAAGATGGACGACAGATGTTAAGAATGACAGGCTGCACCAGATGTTTTGTGCATGTGATGAAAAGAAAGCATTAACATTGTTACACACTGATTCTATTTGTTAACATTTATGGCAGATGCTGAAAGGGGGCTTATACATGGAAATTTAGTTTCCATAATTTTTGGGGAATACGAGACAGCCTAATTAGAGTCAGATCCTCAGCTAGTGTAAATGGGCAGTTGCACTAAAGCCAGTGTAGCTATGCTGATTTTGTGACAGCTGAGGAGCTGGCCCCTAATCTTTATTTCTGCCAGATCTTTAGTTCAAGCTGAGATGCCTGTCAAAACAGAAGACAGCAGTTAGTGTAACATTCTCCACTCCTTCGAGAACGTTATTTCAACTATTTTAGTCATTAATAGAATTAAATGACATATGCATCACATCCTGAAATGAGACTCAGTATATGGTTGTATGGAAAAGTTAAACTGGTGACAGCTTTTTCTTACGTCTGTAGTTTTTCTTTTCAGTCCTTTGGGAATTAATACTAACTGTTAATCATCTGAAAGACCCTGAATACAATAACAGGCAGAGAAAAGAAAATGAATGCATAAAAGTTTAATAGGGACAGTATTAAACACTTTCTCTGATTTCACTGAAAAGTAAACCAAGTAGGTGGAATGAATATTTAAATAATCAACTTTTAAAATGAATCCTGATCATTTTGAAATGTGTTGATAGACTCCAGCAATCTTGTGAATTTATAACGGAGTTTAAGGAGGATGCTAAATTATATGATTTTTAATTTGGAATATGATTTGGAAATAGGGTAATGTTTCCACAAGGCTCCTAAATTCTATTTTAGAAAGTAATTTAGCACATAAGAACCAAAGTCTCTTTGACTCATGGTAAGGGTTGGAGTTTTAGGTGCTTATGTAAGCAACTGTCATCAGAATTTATAAAATCTGTTCCTGGGTATAAACATGCCTGTTTTCCTGCAGCATTTATGCCCTGTAGTGGTCTGCTGAGACCTATTAGGCACTCTGTCCTCTCAGTTGGTCACTTCCCTCCCTCTCTCCTGCCATGCCTTTTGTTGATAATTATTGTTTTTGGCAGGTTGCTCTCAGACCACTGCAGTGACCTCTTTCCATGTTTCACCCCACCCTGCTCATTATTGGCCTCCTCTGCCTGACCCAATCTGTCTCTCTAGGGCTGCTCATCCCCACACTCAGGTTCAAGCCACTGAGCAAGCTCTCAGCACCTTCCCCCAGGGATTCTTAGAAGTTTTTCTTCTCCCTATATGCCACTCCTATGTTTCATAGCAAATCCAAACAGAAACCCTCAAGGAAACAACCAAACTTATTCCCTTGTGGGACTTCTTTTTTCACTGTCCTTGTAGAGCTTGTAGAGCTCCTTCTCCGAGTGTAGCCTGGATGACAACCGACTGCTCAGCCTCAAAGCTCTGTGTATATCCCCTGCCTCACTCCATCCCTTCCACTTACCAGGCTCCCCTTTCCTAAATAGCACGCTTATTTCTATAGAGCATGCTTCTCAGACTTACAGCTCTGCAATTCACCTCTCTGCAGCCTTCATCCTGTGCTCAGTAAGTAACAGGCTAAGGGCCCCTGTTGCATTGGGGTGTACTGGGGCTTTGGTCTCTGGCATTAGGAGTCTGCAGCAATGAAGCTGAGGTAGGAACCAGACTGACGATGTAAGGAGAATTTGAAGTGAAGAGGTGCCAGCAGAAATGCAACTTGTCAAAAGGGGGATAAAGAGAGCCAATTTTATACCTCCCTGCTGCCATAAAGCAGCTAATAACACAGAGGTAGGGGACCTTTCCAGAAATGGGTTTGCATATACTATGTTCGAAGGTAAGAGTTTGTGTCTTTTGTCAAATGCTGAAATTAGTAGTTGAGGCAGTGGGAAGGAAATTACACTGAGAGGCAGGGTCATAGAAAAAGAACTTTAACACTGTGAGAGATTTCTGGAGACTTTGAAGCTAAAGAAGGCTCTGCTCCTGTTTTCCTTTTCTTATGAATAGAAGAGAAAAACACTAGGGACTCCATTCAGTGTGGCGGTAAGCACAGTCCCCCAGTGCCATTACTTTCTGTACTTCAGAGGAAATGTATGAAGGTAGCTAAGTGAAGCTTTTTCCTTACTGTAATCTTGTCTGAAGTACTGAAGGTATTTTTTCCCTGATTATACTGAACACAAAGGGTAATATAATTTTAGATTGAACATAACAAAACAATATATCAGTAGTTTTCATAAAACAATTTTAGCATCCTGTTCATTTAAAAACACTGTCATCATCACCATACCATAGACCCTTCAAAGATCATCTGTTCCATCAGAAATATATCCAGGGTGCAGCTACACCTGCACTTTACTGCAGAGTAAACTAACTAGCTCATCATTGTAGTGTTACCATCTACATGTGCACCAGCATTAGGGCACAGTAGACTAATTAACTCCAACAGTACTATTTTACAGCGGGGGTAATATACTGATCCAGAACATGTGTAAGCACTGCCTGTGGGCATAAATTGTGCCTGGGCAGTCCAGCTAGCCAGGGCCTGCTCTGCCCCAGCTCAAATTGCTGCTGTTCCAGTTGCACATGTAGACGCTGCGCCCAGGAGCAGTTTACTCTGGCTCCAACTGCTCCAGAGTTTATTCCTTCACATTAATTGCACATTTAGATGTGCCCCCACAGTAGCAATCTGCCATCTCTTATTACATTCTTGCCTCAGTTATAGAAATTGTTGGACTGTCCTTTCCACTTGAAGGAATCTATTTCAGAGTCTTGCTAGACTGTGCTGTGGATAATGCTGCATCTCATCATAAACTGTTAGAAGCTCCAAAATTACAAACTACAATTTAGTATTCTTGTTCTGTGCATTTTAACTAAAATAAATCAGTTCCCCAACACTGGTTGCCACCAGATGGTTATGTCTTCTGTTGTCTCGCACACAGATCAGTGCAGAATAGTTCTAACCAACCTATTGAACAGTTTTATATACAAACAACAGAAATATTATTATTTGCACCACATCTTTTCAGAGGCTATAACAGTTTAACCTTCCTCAATATGAGCAATATTTTTCCTTGTAATTCATTCTAAAGTTTTCTGTCTTTAATTTTATCCTATTACTCATAGTTGTATCTTCCACAGGCCACCCTGAACAATTATTCTCCCTACCCATTAGTTAAATACTTCATGTACTTATATGGCAGTTGATTTTAATGTCCCCTAAAGCAGTTGAATGAAGCTATCATATGGTTAGTGCTTACAAATCTTTCCATGTAAGTTACTGTCTCTACTTCTTCAGACCTTTTGGTTTAATTTTCAATTCTTGCCAATTCATGATATTTTCTTGGTGCTCAGGTGCCCATGACCTTAGAACTGCATGAGCTGTATTGTCCCAATGTCGGTATAGCAAGCTTCATATACAATTTTGTGCCATTTCCAGGAGCACAGTTTTGGGAGAGAGGGAGGCATCAGCCCTGGGTGCCAAAACAATGTCTCCCTCCCCCTGGAGTCAGTGCCAAAGAAAGGGCAAGCCCAGGCTGCCTGGAAGTAGGAGCCAGGTGTGGGGACACTGCAGGAACAGTAGGCGTCTTTGAGTTCACAGGACTTATAAGACCTTCTCTCTAGTGCTAACCGCTTCTCCCCCTCACCCCCAGCCTTTCACCAAGTTTTGTCCAGTGCACCAAACTTGACAGTTTTGCCTCTGATTACTTCATTGCCCCTTTGGGTCACCAAAGAAGCGTACCAGGAAATATCATGAACCTGCAAGGCCAAAATCAGGAAGGCAAAGATAAAAACTGAGTTGCACCTAGTGAAGGTTGTTAAGATATCAGGAAGTGGTTCTATAAGTATGCGGGCCAGAAAAGACGGACTAAGGAACCTGCAGGTCCACTGTTAACTAGCCAGAGGGAACTCTTAACTGAAGATGCAAAGAAGGCAGAGCTACTCAACAGCTACTTTCCCTCAGTCTTCAAAAAAAAAAATTAAGCTGCAACCAGACACCTAATAAAGATTATTTCGATAAGGACAGGGGCAAGCTGAGGGATAAAATAACAAGAGACGGTCAGAACTTTTGTTGGGTTTGAATGAATTCAAGTCAGTAGGACTGGATGAACTTTATCCCAGGATACTGAAGGAACTGGCAGAGGAGACCTTGGAGCCTTTGTCACTTATCTGCATGAAGTTGTGGGAGATGGGCCAGGTACCAGAGGACTGGAAAAGGGCCAATGTCATGTCCCTTTTTAAATAAGGCAAGAAAAAAGACCTGGGGAACTACAGACCAGTTAGCCTCACATCACTACCCCAGAAGTTACTGCAGCATACCCTAAGGAAGACATTTTGCAAGCATCTGGAGGAGGAAAGGCTGATCATAAGCAGCCAGCATGAATCTATGAAAAATCATGTCATACAAACTTGATCTACTTCTTTGACAAAGTAACTTTGGGTGGGTGAAGGAAATGCTGGGGGTATAGTGCACATAAACTTCACCAAGGCTTTTGACAAGATCCTACATTACCTTCTCATAAACAAATTGGAGAAATGTGTGCTGGACAAAACTACTATGAGGTGAATAGATAACTGGCTCAAAGCTGCAAGCAAAGGCTAATTATTAACAGAACCCTGTCAGAATGGTAGGAAGTTGAATGGAGTCTTACAGGGGGTCTGTCCTGGGTTTGGTGCTGTTCAACATGTTTCTTAATAATTTGGACACTGGTATAGGAAGCTTCCCAAGCAAGTTTGCAGATGATACAAAACTAGGAAGGATCATGAACACACTGGATGATAGGAGTGCAATCCAAGAGGATCTCAATAGATTGGGAAGCTGGACTGAAGCTAACAGGATGAAGTTCAATGCAGATAAATGCAAGGTGCTACACCTCAGGAAGAATAATCAAAAACACAAATGCAAAATAGGAGATACGTGGCTGGACGGCAGCACTATGGAGAAGGATCTGGGAGCCTTGGTAGATCACAGACTCTGTGATACAGCTGTACAGAAGGCAAATGCAGGTTTGGGATGTATCAATAGAAGCATTAGGTGCAAGACATGGGAGGTGATAGTGCCTCTCTACTCAGTACTGGTTAGGCCTCAGTGCAGTTCTGGGCTCCTCAACTTTAAAAGGACATGGAGAAGTCAGGGTCCAGAGGTGGGCAACAAAAATGACCAAAGGCTTTGAAAACAAGTCACAGAATCATAGAAAATTAGGGTTGGAAGGGACCTCAGGAAGTTATGTAGTCCAAACCCCTGGTCAAAGCAGGACTAGATCATCCCAGCCAAGGCTTTGTCTAGCCAGGTCTTGAAAACCTCCAAGGATGGAGCTTCCACCGCCTCTCTGGTTAACCTGATCTAGTGTTTTACTACCCTCCTAGTGAGAAAGTGTAGCAGAGTAAGGGGGAAGAAGGCTCTGCATCCTGCCCCCAGCCCCATCTGCTCCCTGCAGCCTGGCAGGGAACAGAGAGACTACCAGTTGGGAGAGAAAACCTGGCCCAGAGTAGAACTAAGGGAAGCTCCAGGTGAATAGACTTATGGGAGGGGCATCTGACTGTCAGCTGCAGAAGAAGCCAGCAGGTTGGCCACTGGGAGGTCCAGCAGGGAGATAAGAAGCAGTTGTGGAGACCAGAAAAGAGGAGAGAGAGAAGCTGCCAGGGTGCAACATGCCTGGACGGGGATAAGTGGAGTGCAAAGGCTCCTGTTCTTTTGTTGTGTATTTCTGTTGTAAATCCCGTGGATTGCAGAGGGAGCATAGGGGTGGTGGAGCACCTGGCCAGCAGCACCCTGCTAGGACTCAGAGCCATCGCACCTGCAAGTCCGGCCAACCCTTAAAGGGACAGCCCCCTAATTTTGAACTGGATTTTAAACTGTAACTACTGAGAGTCTAAATTCTACCTATACAGGAATTAAACGCCATCATGGTGAACTGCCTCCTATTCTGTAAATCATAAACCCAACATCAAGTTGTGGTGGGTGAGCAGATACCAGAGGCAGCAACACCCCTTGGCCAATCTTAGTCTAGGGGATACCCAATCTTGGGCATCTCCCCTTTCCCTGCCACAGAAAACTTCTCCTAATATCGAACTTAAAGTTCCCTTGCTGCAACTTGAGACCATTGCTCCTTGTTCAATCATCTGCCACCACTGAGAACCATCTAGCTCCATCCTCTTTTAATGCCCCTTCAGGTAGTTGAAGGCTGCTATTAAATCCCCCCTCAGTCTTCTCTTCTCTAGTCTAAATAAGCCCAGTTCCCTCAGCCTCTCCTCAGCAGTCATGTGCCCCATCCCTCTAACCATTTTCATTGCCCTCAGCTGGACTCTCTTCGATTTGTCCACATCCTTTCCATAGTGGGGAGCCCAAAACTGGACACAGAACTCCAGATGTGGCTTCATCAAGTGCCAAATAGAGGGGAATAGTTATTTTCCTCAGTCTGCTGGTAGTGTACATACTAATGCAGCCCAGTATACCATTAGCCTTTTTTTTTTTTTTGCAAAAAGGGCCCATTATTGGCTTACATTCAGCTTATTGATCCCCGTAACCCTCAAGTATTTTTCTGCAGAGCTATTGCTTAGCCAGTCAGTCCCCAGTCTGTATTGGTGCATGGGACTGTTCCATCCTAAGTGCAGGACTTTGCATAGTTCACCAGAGCCAGCATGAGCTTCTGTACATGACAGTTCATTGAGCTTTATAGACACACCCTAGTCTTTCAACCTGTGCTTGGGCTGGGAACCTTAAGCCTCTGTCACTGCAACTCTGACAGCACCAATCTCAAGCATTCAAAAAAATCACAATTTTTCTACTCTCCAGTGGACAGCATTACTATCTGGTAGGATTACGGAGACCTGGTGGGGCACCTTACATGATTGGAATATAGCTATAGAGGGCTACACCCTGCACAGAAGGGACCGAGTAGGGAAGAAAGGTGGAAGTGTAGCTTTGTATGTGAGGGAGCAGTACACCTCCTTGGAGGCTGACATTGGCTCCAAAGAAGAGCAGCTCAAAACCCTCTGGGTCAAACTGGGGGGGAGGGGGAGCAAGGGGGCAGTGAGAGACCTAACTGTAGGTATATACTACAGACCACCAAACCAGGGGGAGGAGCTAAATCTGAAGTTCTCTTGAGAACTGTCAGAGTCCACGTGCACATGGGACATGGCCATCATGGGTGACTTCAATTACCCAGACATCTCTTGGGAGGAACACTCGGCTAAGTTGGATCAGTTGTGTTGCTTTCTGACCTGTATCAAAGAGCTCTACCTGACTCAGGAAGTACACGGGCCAACCAGAGGTAACATACTTCTAGACTTGGTTTTGGCCAAAGGAGACGATCTGATGAGTGACTTGAATATAAAGGGTAGCCCGGGCAACAGCGACATGTTCACTATCTGTCACAAGGCAGTCAAATCAGCTAGAAGCTTTGGACTTCAAAAATGTGAATTTCAACAGGCTCAGGGCAATAGTAGGGGAAGCACTGCGGGACCAGGGACCGAAGGTGAAAGGAGTGCATGAAGAGTGGTTGTTCCTCAAGTTCATGATCCTTGAAACACAAAAGAAGTCCATTCCCATGCAGAAGAAAGGTAGCAGAAGGGCTGGTAAGCCCTTTTGGCTTAATAGGAATATCATGGTCCTCTTGAAAAAGAAGAAAGAGGCATACAAACAATAGAAGTTTGGGACAGTCCCCAAGGAGGACTATACAACAATGGCCTGTACTTGCAGGGAGCAGATTAGAAAGGCTAAGGTGAAGACTGAATTTAAACTAGCTACAGAAATCAAGGACAATAAGAAGTCTTTCTTTAGGTATGTATGAAACAGGAAGAAAACAAATGGAAGTGTGGGGTCATTGCTTAGCAACTCAGGACAGCTAGTTGCTGACACACAGGAAAAAAACTGAACTCCTGAATGACTACTATACTTTGCTTCAGTATTTCACTGGAATAAAGGGAAAATCATACTAGATAAGGTTCAGAATGGACATGGTGGGAATGACCTCCTTCCTACTGTTGACACTGAGCTGGTGCATGATCAGTTAGGAAAGTTAGACATTTATAAGTCAGCAGGACCAGATGAACTTCATCTAGAGTGCTGAAGGAGCTGGCCAAAGTAATTGCAGGACCTCTGGTAAAACTCTTCCAAAACTCGTGGTGTTCAGGGGAGGTCCCTGAAGCCTGGAAGAGGGCCAATGTTGTGCACATCTTCAAGAAGGTGAGGACACAGGCAACTATAGGCCAGTTAGCCTAACTTCTATCTCAGGGAAAATCCTGGAAAAATTAATCAAGGAGTCTATGTGTGATATGCTTGCAGAAGGTACAGTTCTGAACAACAGCCAGCATGGCTTCATTGCGGGCAGGTCTTGTCTTACCAATCTCATCTCCTTCTATGACCAGGTAATGCGCCACCTGGGTAAGGAGAGGAGGTTGACATTGTATACCTAAACTTCCAAAATGCCTTTGATCTGATATCCCATGATGTTCTCATGGGAAAATTGGAGGATTGCAGGCTTAACTACTCGACAGTGAGGTGGGTAGGAAGCTGGCTGTGGGGTAGGATCCAGAGACATTCTCACGAATGGATCTGTGTTGTCCTGATGAGAAGAGGCCAGTGGTGTCCCTCAAGTGTCAGTGCTTGGTCCAGTGCTTTCTCAACACCTTTATCAATGATTTGGATGTGGGGGTGAAGAGCTTACTGGCCAAGTTCACAGATGACACCAAGTTATGGGGGAGCATGGTCACATTTGAAGATAGGCTGCAGATACAGGCGGACCTAGACAGGCTGGCAAGTTGGATGGATTGGAACCAGATGAAGTGCAACACTGAGAAGTGTAAGGTGCTCCATCTGGTGACAAACAACCCCCAACATACTTACAGGCTCAGTGGCGCCAAACTGACTAACACCATGATTAAAAGGGGCCTAGGGGTAATAATAGACAATAGGATGAACATGAGCCATCAGTGCAATGCTATAGTCAGCAGGGCAAACAATACTCTGGCATGCATCAACCAATGTATCTCAAGCAAAACCAAGGAAGTGATTCTTCCACTTTACTCAGCATTGGTGAGACCAGAGCTGGAGTACTGTGTCCAGTTCTGGGCACTGTACTTCAACAAGGATGAGGAAAAACTTGAGGAAGTCCAGAGAAGAGCTACCCGTATGATCAAAGACTTGCAAGGCAAGCCATACAAGGAAAGGCTGAGGGATTTGGGCCTCTTCAGCCTAAAAAAGAGAAGGCTGAGGGGACTTGATAGCTATCACTACATTGGGGGACTACATCAAGGGCTCGGCGAACAACTGTTCACCAGGGCCCTCTTGGGGGAAGAGCAGGAGTAATGGCCACAAACTCCTGGAAGACCATTTCAGGCTTAACACTAGGAAAAACTACTTCACAACTGGGGTGTCCAGATTGTGGAATAAGCTCCATCCAGCAATCACTTACCCTGGAAATCTTCAAGAGGAGACTGGACGGTCATCTTGCTGGGGTCACCTAATCCCCAGTTGTCATAGATTCATAGATTCATAGATGTTAGGGTTGGAAGGGACCTCAGTAGATCATCGAGTCCGACCCCCTGCATAAGCAGGAAAGAGTGCTGGGTCTAGATGACCCCAGCTAGATGCCTATCTAACCTCCTCTTGAAGACCCCCAGGGTAGGGGAGAGCACCACCTCCCTTGGGAGCCCGTTCCAGACCTTGGCCACTCGAACTGTGAAGAAGTTCTTCCTAATGTCCAGTCTAAATCTGCTCTCTGCTAGCTTGTCTTTCTTGCCTAGTGCAGGGGGGCTGGACCCAATGATCTTGCAAGGTCCCTTCCAGCCCCTTACAATCAAATCTATGAATGTGAATCTGACCTTAAACCTCTGCATGCTTGAAATTGTAGTGGGAAAGAAGATTTCCCACTGCAATTGGGAAGGATGGGAGGTTGGCGGGAGGATGGAAATTCTGGGCATGCCCTGTTCTCCCTCAGCATCTACTCTCTGTCACCATGGGAGACAGGCCTATCTGTTATATGCTGACAGTGGACCCAGGCCCACCAAGAAATAAGCCTCCCTCAATGACTGGGGGGAAGCCACTAAATGTGCAACTAATTCAGTGGGACAAATAACGAGGAAACAAGAACAGGAACACAGGTAACACTTTGTGAGACAGGTCTATTTAATACACAGTGGGTGCATCTACATGTGCAGTTAATGTGATACAATAAACTCTGGTGCATATTGTGCTGGACTTTATTGCTCTCAGGCACTGCATCTTCATGTTTGTTCGGGACCACAGCACACTGAGCTGGGCTGGAGCAACCCTGGCTGACAGGAGTCTGGGGGGTCAGCCTGCCAGTCCAGGGCTGCTCCAACCTGGCTCATTGTGTTGCGGAGGGGCATGAGAGTGCTCCAGTGTCAGGCTAGCCAGCAGGCAGCCCTCACACTAAAGCACCTTTGTGCCCCAGCCAGCCCCATAGCCGTCTACACATGCATTGTTGCACACTAAAGAATGCTGCTGTAGGATAGTACTTGTGTTTGCAAGTACTAACCTATGACGGAGTTAATTTACTGTGTCTTAATAGGGCTGCATGTGTAGATGCTGAGACTTTACTGCAGAACTACTTAGGAAGCTCTGCAGTAAATGTCTTGTCTAGATGCACCCAGTGACAGTGGGACTAGGCCCACCAGGAACTACAGGCAACCCTCAGTGAGCAGAAAGAGCCCACTAAATGTATAACAACTCAATTCTTGGACAAAGGATGAGAAACCAGGGGTTCATATTACACTGTGTGAGACAGCATACTAGAATAGATAGATCTGACTCAGTAAGTGGCAGTTCTTATGTTCTTATAAGCAGGCCTGCCTTAAAACAGCAAGACACACAGAAAATTGCCATAAGCTGAAAATCTTTTTTAAAAATATATCAGAGCCAGAGACTTCTTGAAAATTGGTGACAAACTGTGCTGAGAGGCTCAAGGTTGTACAGTAATAGATACCATTTACTTTTGTCAGCCAGGCATCAATCATTCATTCAACTTGCATTCCTACAAAGTTGAGCATTAAGTAAATAATGCTCAACTCTGAGTGGAATATTTATAAGTACAATTTTTATAATGAAAATGGAGTATTTTTGTGAAACACTGTTTAATGGAAGAACATTAATATTTGAGAGGTTTTTAAAAAAAATAAAAATAAGGCATGCATGTTTAGGAAAAAAACAGACATTTGTCATAGGCAGACAAGGTTCTTTGGAATCTGTATCTTTTATTAGACCAACTTAAGTAGTTGGGGGGAAAACCTTTTCAGCAAGCTTTTGGGTTTAAAAACCCTTCACCGGGATGAGGAAATCTCTGCATCTGGTGTGTGCTCTTCCTGGATGGACTGAGTAGTAAAGAAAACAGAGGCTGGGCTGGTCTGCATGCAAGACAGGCAGTCAGTGAAGATGTAAACTGAGGAGTCAGTGGGTGAGAGACAGGCTAGGTGGGGGGAGAGAAAAGGGGGATGAATGTAGCAGTTAAATAGTGGACAGGTACCCTGGGAGTCAGATGTCAGGCAGGTTATAATGTGTCATAAATCCAATGTCTATATTTAGTCCATGATTTTTTGTACACAGGAGGTTGATGAAGTGAAGTTCATAGGCTCGTCTCTGAGAAGTGTTTTGTAAATTCCCTTTGAGGATTAGAATTGAGAGATTGGAGAGAGAGTGGTTTTCTTGTGAAAAATGTGCCCCCATTGGTAATTGGGTATTCTTGTCTTTGATGGATTTCCGGTGTGCATTCATTCTGGTGTGCGGTTGTTGTTTGGTCTCTGCTACGTATTTTCCATCATTGCATTTGGTGCATTGGATGAGATATATTACATTTCTGGAGGTGCAGCTGTAAGATCCAGGAATGCTGATGGCTTTGTTGTGGGGTGTAGTAATTGTGGGGGTAGTGGAGATGTGTTGGCAGGTTTTGCATTTCTTGTCATGGCACGGTCTGGATCCATTTGGTGTGTTCTGGGCTTGAGGAAGTTTGCTTCTGATGATGAGGTTAGCGAGGTTCAGTGCTTTGAAGGCTCAGTGGTTTGAAGGCTAGGATGGGTGGTTCTGGGAAGATCTCTCTAAGAATAGGGTCTCTTTCTAGTATGGGTGCAATTGTTTGAGAATTTTCCATATGGGTTCGAGGGAGGGGTGATACGTCATAACCAGTGGTGTGCTATTCATGGGGGTTTTTCTTCTATACTGCAGCAATTCAGGCGGGGGCACATTACTCACAAGAAAACCACTCTCTCTCCAATCTCTCAGTTTGAATCCACAAAGGGAACTTACAAAACACTTCCCAGAGATGAGCCTATGAACTTCACTTCAACCTCCTGGATACAAAAAATCATGGACTAAATATAGACATTGGATTTATGACACATAATAACCTGCCTGACAGCTGACTCCCAGGTATGTCTCCACTATTCATCCCCCTTCTCTCCCTGCCACCCAGCCTGTCTCTCACCCACTGACTCCTCAATTTACATCTTCACTGGCTGCCTGTCTTGTATGCAGAGCAGCCCAGCCTCTGGCTTGTTTACTAATTCCATCCAGGAAGAGCGCACACCAAATGCAGAGACTTCCTTAGCCTGACGAAGGGCTTTTAAATCCAAAAGCTTGCTAAAAAATTTTTTTCAACTATTTAAGTTGGTCTAATAAAAGATATCAAATACACCCAAGAACCTTGTCTGACTGTGTCCTTAGACCAACAGGACTACAACCTACACCTCTGAAACATTTGTCATGTGATTTTTCTTTGTTCTGATCTACATTCTGAATTGCGTTGCTGGGCTGCAAGGAATTGTTTTCCTGATTGATTCTTTGGGTGAAAACAGACTTTAACATCTTACTTGTGCTGCCACAAAAATTTTTATGACAGTACAAATTGTGAGCAAATAGATGTCAATACCCTTTGTTGCACCACATCAAAGGAAAAATGACTGGCATGACAAAAGGTAGTAATAGACTGTCATTTTAATGCAGCAGACATCTGTTAGCTATGGAGCAGGAGAGTATGGGCACCCTGTTTGCACTCTCCAAGTACTCTGAGCAGGTGCTCGGAGGGCTTGAAGACTGCTCAAGGCCCAAAAACCTCCCTGGCTTTCCCCGCTTAGACAGGCACCCCGGAGAATCTTGGGGCACATCTCAAATAAGTGGGGATGTCATGGTCCCACACTCAGCCAGACCCATCCCCTGTGAGGATGGGGACAGGTCTGGCTGAGTGGGAAAAGTGGTGATTTCCCCGCTCACCCAGAACCACCTCGCAGCACTCCTTATCCCTCACCATCAAGGACAGGACAAGGGTTGCTGTATGTTTCAGCTAATGAACTAGATCAGTTGTGCTGCAACACATGGAGGCACAGCTGATCTGCTTCATTCAGCGGTGTTTATTTCTAGCCTTTGCGCTTACTGTGTGTAGGCAGCAGTATTATCAGCAGTCACTTTGACTCCTTTGGGAAGGTGTGCTAACAGCCTCTCCTGCTGCTCCTACCACATAGCTGCAGTGAGAATGAGTGCAATTCCACTGTTTGGCTCTCTCTTTTGTAAATCATATTTATCAAATCAAAAGACAAATCAGACCTTGGACAGAATAAATTATGAATAGATAAAATGAAAAAAAACATAACAAAACCAACCTTAGACATTTCAGTTGCTTTTCAACCTTAGGAATTTTAAGAAAAAAACCCCAAACCAAATCAACCCCCCCCAACCTTGGACATTTTAGTTGCTTTTCAACCTTAGGAATATTAACATTTGAAACAAAACAGGAATTGATTTTTCCCTTTAGCCATTCAAAACAACAGTAAGCTAACAAATGAACCCGCACACCTTTTCAAGTGTTGCTTACAGTTTTTAGATTAAACTCATCACTTAAACTTGACTGTTCAGGTGAAAAGCAGAGTGCTTTCAACTAGGACAGAATTGTAGACTTCAGGACACTTATAGGGAAGGATTTTGAGAAGTGGAAAAATGTTGGGCATGCCGTATCTCAGAATAAGTCTGACGTGATTTTTTATTGAGGTCTGTGTATACATTAGCAACATATTAAAAAATAAATACTTTAGCAAGTATCTGATGTATTGTAATACTAGGAATCGTTCTGGTCTGATTAGATAATAGATAATATAATGTACAGCAATCAGATTGGTCCTTTCAAACTGGTTCATGCTGAAGTCTTAGCATGTACTGTGATACACATAGGTTTTGTACCAATGTTGGTGCTTTAACGCTGTACACATTGCAGTCTGCTGCTGTTTATTAATACAGTTATAAAGTAAATGTTGTCATGTGTCTATGATTTATTTCACTGTTGTTCTGATTCCTGGTTGTCACCCCTTACCCTACCCATTAATAACTCCTGGTAATTGGTCACAACCATTATTTACATTACCCTCAGTTGGCAAATTCATCATATTTGCATTACCCTCAGTTGGCAAATTAACCAGTTTTCTGTATTACAAAAGTGCTCAGAGCCTTTAGTCAGGACTGAGGCCCCATTTCCTTGAGCACTGTACAGACACAGCTGCCACTGACTTTAAAGGGACTGCAGTTTCACTCTTGCCTTTCCCCACATAGCTTAGTTGTCCACTTGATAGCTTTACAAGCTGTGTATGGTTACTATAATGTGATCTTAAGGCAACAAAGGCCCTGCAAAGCTTCTGGGTTCCTTCTTGAATAAGCACAGCTAACTATCATTTGGATCATTGAAAATCTAAAACTATTAGGCGCCTCCTTAAAAACAGTTATACAGTTAAGAGGCACAATTGTCTGCTAGACAGCATTTTGGATAATGGATGAAAATTCAGCCTCTCTATATATTAATCCTAAGAGCCTGGTGATGGCAAATAATTTTATACCAGTGAACACTAACGATAGTCAGACTGCTCATAGCCCTGAGCAATGTAAATTCTACTGTGTTAATTTTGCTAATGAAAGTAAGAGTTTGTGTTGTGATTTTTGGGGATTATTACGGTGTTAAGGCCAGATCCTTACCAAATAGTTTTCCAAACAAATTTTGGCAGGCTTATATTTTAGTCAGAAGAAAGAGAGAGGGGGGCACATTATTATTCCATTGTTAGCATTCCAATTTCTGGTAAATGAATTGAAGTCTCAGTAGGTTGAATGTTAAGTACCTAATCTTCCTGCATTCAAAGCAAATCCTTTGTCAAAGACTTAGAAGAGCAACTGTTGCTACTGTATTTCAAAAGAAGTAATGATGTTGTGGATGATAGAACAACAGGAGCTATTGTACCTATTGGAGTCATTAGTGATTCATAGATGCTAAGGTCGGAAGGGACCTCAACAGATCATTGAGTCCGACCCCCTGCCAGGGCAGGAAAGAGCACTGGGGTCAGACGACCCCAGCCAGATGCCTACCCAGCCTTCTCTTAAAGACCCCCAAGGTAGGGGAGAGCACCACCTCCCTTGGAGGCCCATGCCAAATTTTGGCTACCTTTACTGTGAAGAAGTTTTTCCTGATATCCAGGCTAATTCTGCTCTCTGTGAGTTTGTGACCATTGTTCCTTGTTACCCCAAGAGGCCCCCTGGTGAACAGAGCATCTCCAATCCCTTGCTGCGTCCCCCTAATGAATCTGTAGGCGGCTACAAGATCACCTCTCAGCCTTCTCTTGCGGAGGCTGAAGAGGTCCAGCTCCCTCAGTCTCTCCTCATAGGGCTTGTCCTGTAAGCCCCTAACCATACAAGTGTCTCTCCTCTGGACCCTCTTGAGTCTATCAACATCCTTCTTGAAGTACAGTGCCCAAAACTGGACACAGTACTCCAACTGCGGTCTGACCAATGCCGCATAGAGGGGAAATATCACCTTCTTGGATCTATTTGTCATGCATCTGCTGATGCATGATAAAGTGCGGTTAGCTTTGCTGATGATTTCATCACACTGACAACTCATGTTCATCTTGGAGTCCGCTATGACTCTGAGATCCCTTTCTGCTTCTGTGCTGCTGAGAGGGTCACTTCCCAGCCAGTAGGTGTGCTGGATATTTTTGCACCCTAGGTGCAGGACTCTGCACTTGTCCTTGTTGTACTGCATCCTATTCTGTACTGCCCACTTTTCTAACCTGTCCAGGTCTGCCTGCAATCGTTCCCTACCCTCCAGAGTGTGCACTTCACCCCACAATTTAGTATTATCCGCAAACTTAGACAGAGTACACTTCACACCCAAGTCACTGATGAAGATATTGAAGAGTACGGGTTCAAGGACTGAACCCTGCGGGACCCCACTAGCCACATCTTTCCAGGTCAATACTGACCCGTCTACTACCACTCGCTGGGTGGAACCGCTAAGCCGATTTGCCACCCACCAGACCGTATAAACATCTATATCACAGCCTCTTAATTTAATTCTGTTGCACACATTTCTTATCAAAAACTTGGCAGACAACTAGGAAGCTTCCTAATCAACAAGAAGTAGCAGAAAATCTGCAAGGAACTGACATTCACAAGGAACACCCTGAAGATAGAAGTTATTTATTTTAAAATAAATTCTCTTACCTGTGTTGTTATAAGTTTGGTGACTAAAACCCCAGGGAGTTTAGAGGGCCAGATTTTCACTGTCATATGTTCATGGTCCAAACAGATATTTTTGGCATATCTACTTGATTAATTTTTAAACGGAAGAAATCCTGAATAACAAACATCTTCCCACAATCACACTTCAAAGAACCAGAAATAGAACAGAAGCTTCTTGTGTTTTTTAATCTAGTCTGTACTTAAAAAAGTAGTAGGATGTGCACTTTATGGTCCGGCCACCCACAAATCATAAATTGTACAGGGAAAGTGAGTGCTTAGATTGCTGGTTCTGGTTCAGACTTATCTCTAACAATATTTGTAAAATAAAGATAGAAACAAAACCGCTGGGATCATGGTAGCATCTCACTCTGAAATTCACACTCCAGTGAACATCAAAATAATTTAAAAGGATTAGATAGTGGTTTAAAAACTGAGGTTAAATTTATTGGTCACATTTTTTAGCTTCACAGACAATCAAGGCATAAACCTTAGCTGCTAAGAAACACAAGGAAACTACCTGAAGCTTTATGAAATAGCTACTCTGCTCCAGTCAAAACCTGGGAGAAGTAGTAGATTGAGCTGGGACTGGGGTAGCAAGCTCACCAATTCAGAAGGCCACCATTCAAATTCAGGTGAGACATGATTAGAAATTAAAGAGAACTCTTAAAGTAAGAGTTCCCTCATCAGGGAAAGAGGTTTGAAAGATGATGCCTACCACCAGCGATGCAGAACTTAGAGACCCAGAATTACTTGTTCACGCTTTCCTCCTTTGCCTCCATCCAGGGCACATCTACCATGAGCAAACAAACGAAAATGAAATAGCACACAGAAGATGCTGAAAAAGCTCTCCCTTCTCTGCCTTCCTATGCTCACTGGGACCTGATCCGGTATTAATGCTGTTCAGCACTCAGCCCTCTGCCTAGCACAACATAGCAAATAAATAACTCTGCAGCCCACAAAACCTCTGTATGACAGGGAACAACAGGACTGGTAGAGTCAGGGGCACCAGAAATTTTAAGGGGTTGTTTAATATTCTGGATGCATGTATATATTCTAAAAAAGGGAAGGCAACTTTTAAAATTTTTTTTGCAGATATGTCATAGTCCAATTTTAAAACCCATTTTATTTTAACATGGAGCACTAAGCACTGAGCACCAGTGCTGTAAGAGGAGAGGCCAAACTTTGTCAATCAGAACATTTATGAGCACGTTCTGTCTTTTCCCTTGCAGCCTCATGTCTTGTTTTTCCAGTCCTTTAGGAAGCCTTTCTTATGCCACTTCTCTCTAATGAAGAGCATCATAAACTTATTAAACTGTAATTTTGCTTCTTACCATTGTTACAAGCACTTGCTAGCTCTTGTATCTCTGTGTTAGTAAATGTCTGCAGTTGCCATCTGTTGTTATTGTTGGTTTAGTAATAATTGGAATATAACCAAAATTCACTGCCTTATTCTTGGTAAATGAATTCTCTGTAGTACAGGCAACAGAGGGCATCCAAGTGTCTCCAATGCCAGCTTTACTTGAACATCTATGAGTTCATATCTGTGTTTACTTAGTGGGTTTCTTCATTTCCATATTTCAGTTTTCCTTTGCTCACACATCCTCTTCATAGTCCAGTACATTTCAATGTATGCTGAACAGTACAGTAGTGGTAACCATTAGGGCTGTGCAAAGCTTCACCGGCTGTTTCATTTCAACGCTGTTTTGACTCGTTTTGAGCTTGAAACAGCAAAATAGAAACAAAACGAAGGGCCTAAAAACAGTCTCGAAACGAAACGAGGCCAGTTGAAATTTTTTGAAAGTTCTGAAACGTTTCGGATTTTGAAGCAGCCAGCCAGGTGGTGGAAGGCAGGGGAGAGCTAGGGCTGCACACTGAGCGGCTTCGCAGCCCCATGTGGCTCAGCTTGGTGGGGAGCACAGCCCTGGCTCTCTCCACCTCCCACTGCCAGGCTAAGCTCCATGGGGCTGTTGGAGCCAATTGAAGTTCAGCGCTGGCTCTACCTGCCTCCCGCTGCTGGGCTGCGCTCCAATTGGCTCCACCAGCCCCGTGGAGCTGAGCCCAGTGGCGGGAGGCAGGCAAAGCCAGCGCTGCGCTCCACCTCCCACCACCGGGCTGAGTTCCACAGGGCTGCGAGCTGCTGGGAGCTGTGCCCGGTGGCAGGAAGCAGAGTGCAGCCCGGCGCTCTGCTCCACTTCCCCACACTGGGCTCAGTTCCCCAGGGCTGCAATCCACTGGGAGCTGAGCCCAGTGGCAGGAGGTGCTTCCCCTCACTGGGCTGCTACCAGGCTGCTCTGGGGATCTGAGCCCAGTGCAGGGCGGGCCTCCTGGCAGAAAGGGGCTTATTTAGCTGCTGGCCACGGGTTCTACCTAGCTGGGCCACAGCTGCAGCTTGTGGGGGAATAAGCCCTCTCATTGGCTTGCCCCAGCACAGAATGAGCACCGGGGGCTGCCTCTGCCCCCACCTCTGCCTGGCAGCTGGAGCGGTGGGTGCCCAACGGGCAGGAGTCCATCACAGTTTCCCAGCAGGGCTGCACTGTGGGGTCAGCAGAGCGGCTGTGGAGCGTGGCAGCGCTGCAGGAGTTTGCAGGGCTCTAGCCCGCTCCACACCCCATGTGCAGCCTGAACCTGCAGCTGTGACAGGGGCTGCTGCCCCCAGTAAGGGCTCTGGCCCTCCTGCTGCAGCAGCGGGGAGGGGGCACACCCAGGCAGGACCCCTGGGGGGGGCAAGGACAGGATTATTCCTCTAGCCTCTGGTGGAGGGGACAGCTGGGGGCCTATTCTGGGCAGGGAGCCACCCGGCTGCTAGTGGCGTAGCAGGAAAACTAACTGCTCCCTGCCCCCTTGCTGCAGCAGCGAGGGAGGAGTGCGGGCAGACCCAGCTCGGGTCTCTGCCGATGGCACAGGGAGAGAGAAACCCCTCTCTGGCTAGTTCAGCCTGGGTTGGCCACGTCCCCCCAGCACAGCTTCCCTGCAGGCGAGGGCTGGCTCTAGCACCCTCTGCACCTGGCCTGAGCCACTGTAGGCATGTGCCTACATTGCCTCAGTCCAGAGAGCATGTTTGTCCTGTTACAAACCAGTTCAGCCTAGGCGAATTAGACTAACCTGCAAAAGTTGAATCAGTTCAGGCTCTGGCTTTTTGAATGTGTGCCCCTAGCCTTGATGACCAGGTTTTGTTCCCGTGCTTAAACATGATAACAGCTGTTAATTATTCCACTGCTGGTCCAAGAAAGCAAGTTGAGGGACAATGACTGTTAAGAAGATCTACACAACTTCCTGATAGATCTTACTTTGGTATTATGAGTGGGTAGAGCCAAGATTAGGAGAGTATTGTTTTATTTTTCCAACTTGACCTTAAAGCCAGTCAGGGTGGGGAAGAATACAACCCAGACAGGCATCTTGGTTCCACCAGAGCCAGTGGGGAAGGAGTCAAACTCCAGAAGACCAGCAGATCCCTAACCTGTTTTTTCACCAGTGAGGGCTGCTCACCTCCTCCTTGAACTGTGCTGCCCCGTGCAGTAGGCTGGGAGCTGAACTTGTCTACGAAGACTGAAGTGAAAAAGACATTGAGCACTTCAACCTTTTCTGCATCCTCTGTTACTATGTTGCCTTCCCTTCTTAGTAAAGGACCCACAACACTTTCCCTCATCTTTCTCCTGTTGCTAACATACTTTTAGAAACCCTTCTTGTTACCCTTCATGTCTCTTGCTAGCTGCAGTTGCAATTGTGCTTTGGCCTTCCTGACTTCATCCCTGCATGCCTGAGCAATACTTTATATATACCTGCCTCGTTGTTTGTCCAAGTTTCCACTTCTTATAAGGTCCCGTTTTGTGCTTTAGCTCACTGAAGAGTTCCCTGTTAAGCCAAGCTGGTCTTCTATGACACTTGCTAGTCTTTCTGCACATTAGGATGGTTTGTTCCTGAATCTCAGTGAGGTTTCTTTAAAGTACAACCAGCTCTCCTGGACTCCTCTCCCCCTCAGACTGGCTTCCCAGGGGATCCTGTCCATGAGTTCCCTGAGTGAGTCAAAGTCTGCTTTGCTGAAGTCCAGAGTCCTTACTCTGCTGCTCTCCATCCTTCCTTTCCTCAGGATCCTGAACTCGGTTATCTTGTAGTCACTGCTGTCCAAGTTGCCATCCACTTCTACATCCCCCACCAATTCTTCCCTGTTTGTGAGCAGCAGGTCAAGAAGAGCATGGCCCCTAGTTCGTCTTTCCAACGCTTGCACCAGGAAGTTGTCCCCAACACTCTCCCAAAGCTTTCTGGATTGCCCAGGCACTGGTGTATTGCCCTCCCAGCAGATGTCAGGGTGATTGAAGACCCCCATAAGAACTAGGAGCTGTGACTGGGGAACTTCCATTAGCTGTTTGAAGAAAGCCTCAGCCACCTTAGGCACAATCATATTGGAACACAGCTGTTGGTTGCTTGCTTTCCATTCCTACACTCGGTGTCAGCTTCAAAGTGCCCAGTAATGAAGAACTTTATTGCCTAACACAAAGTCAGCCTTATCTGCACATGTGAAGTTCCTCATCTGCAATAGGCAGATCAATAGGTGGTCTATAGCAGACACCCAACACATCACCCTTGGTGCTCTCCCTTCTGATCCTAACCCAGAGCCCTTCAAGAGGCCTATCTACAGTTTCATACTGGAGCTCTGAGCAATCATGTCTCTGTCCCCACCCCTAGTTTCAAGCTCTCCTCACTAGGTTAGCAAGTCTGTTGCTCTTTCCTTTCTTTGCCAGGTGGATCCTGTCTCTTCCTAACAATCCTTCTTCTTGGAACAATATTCCATGGTTGAAGAAGCAAAAGCCCTGCTGGCAACACCACCCATGCAGCCAGGCATTGATCTACAGGATCACCTGCTCCTGCCTGGGCCCTTTCCCTTGACAAGAAGGTTCGACAGGAACACCACCTGAACTCCCAGGCCTCCTTCACCCTTGCACCCAGAGCCCCCTAGTCACTTTTCATCTGCTCAGGGTCTCCCCTGGCACTATCATTGGTGTCCACATGGAAGAGCAGCATGGGGTAGTAGTCAGACGGCCAGATAAGTCTCGGTAATCCTTGCATGAAAGCTCAGATCTGGGCTTCAGGCAAGCAGCAGACCTCCTGAGACAACAAGTTAGGCTATCCAATGGATCCCTTCATCCCTTGATCCTCCGAACCTTGAGGATGCCTAGCCTGTCCCCTTCTACCAATTGAACATGCCCCGGCTCCTCCTCCTCTGTTGCTGGGGCTCTAGGTAAGCTCTCCATGCAAACCACTGCAAGTGGAGATGAAGACTTCTGCTTGCTGCCAGAGGTCACAAGCTTCCAGATTCCACCTTCCTGGGACTCCACATCCTCTTCTTTCTCTAGTGTTGCCTTTGGCACTCCTTCCTCCTCACTCCTGGAGGTCTCTGCCAGCATCACATTAATGAAGTCCTCATGGCAGAGGATGCTTCAGAGCTTCACCACCTCCTCCTGTAGCTCACTCGCCTGTTCCCTGATGCTTACCACCAAGAGGCACCGCTCACATTGCAGGCACTTCCCCACCCGGGTATCACTGAAAGGAACTTGCAAGCCACAGTCTCCACAGTGCCAAACCAGGACCTGGATGGAAGCCTTGACAGTGAGCCATCCTGCCTGGGTGGACACCTCACAGGTACAAGCAGAGGATGAGCTGGTAGTGGCAATGGCCCTAGCAATCAGCATCCTCCAGCCATTTCTCTGGGTCTCTTAATCCACTGCCTCTCTCTTGCTGCCCCTCTTCCAAGCAGACGTTCTCTAGCAAACTCACTGTAAGCTGGCCCGTTCAATGTTCATCGGCCCCAAAAGTTTCCTTTTTACCTGCTTCCTCTCACTAAGCTGACAGCAAAGGAAAGTGAGAGTTTCCAGGCAAACTCCCCCTTGCTTGAGACTAGTTAAACAAGGGGCTTAAGAATTGGTTTAACTCCTGAGTTTTAGTTACTTACGCTTAAAAAGTAGCCCCCTTAAAAAGACCTCAAGGCACTCCAGGGTCCTGCAGAAGCCTACTTAAGAATCACTGCTATAGGAAATAGTCTGTCTTCATTTTCTTTATAACCATCCCTCAGGTATTTGAAGACTTAGCAAATCTCCGCCACTCCTCCGTCTTCTCTTTTCCAGCCTAATAATTCTAGTTCTTTCAGCCTTTCCTTGTAAATCATGTTTCTTTGGGCCTCTAATAATTTTTTGTCACTCTGTTATACGATTTCTAATTTTTCCACATCTTCTTCGAAGTGAAAGACACAACACTGGAAGCTGTATTCCAAGTGATGCCTTACCAGTGCTGAATAAAGCAGAAGAATCAGTTCTCCGGATTTGCAAGTGATTGATATCCCCCTCATACCCATCTTAATATTTGTGTTCCTTTTTATCTCTTATTATTGTAAATTGCTTGCTGTATTTTCTATTCTGTTAGGCTTCACAGTCACATTTCTGTCCCTCACAGTACTCTGTAATTCCAGACTGGGTGACACGCTCTCATCTTTTGCTCCCCAGATCCCTGCTGTGAAGAATTTCTTCCTGTCATTCTTCAGGAGAATGATCAGTGGTTCCTCATTTACCTCTGCTGTGGATGTTTCCACCGCTCTCACCTCTTCTTACTACTGTTATTACAATCACGTATTGAGTTGGAGTTAGGAGGCACAGAGCTTGCTTTCTGCTATACTTCATTCCCAGAAGGAGTCCTTTTGTTCCCTTGATTAATAGTTATACTGAAACCTATTGGTAACTTGGTTGTATTTGGAGCATATTAGTATATAATAGTACCCTGTAATTTAAATAGCAGTTCCTTGGGTCTGACTCTCTTCTGGCTTGTAACTTGTATTATTAGATGCACCGAAGCAAAGCAGGATTTAAAAAGTTACCATTCTGATTTAATTATATTTAATACCAGTTCCTCTGGGTGTAAATGATAGCACAGAGCAAGGGAATCACACCTATGGATCTCAGTCTGCTTACAAGCTTCAGGAATTAGATGATAGCTTTTAAAAAAGCCCCAGCTGTATGAGGAAGCACAATGAAATGCGGTATGTCTTCAGAGCTAAGAGCATAAGCTCCTACAGCCAGCACTCAGTTGCAATAACATTTAGTTGCCTAACTCAATAACTCATGTAAGTCTCACTGGGAGCCCACCTGCACGTTTAGGTGCCTATGCATCTGCCTGGCACACAGCAGGACAAGTGAAGCACACAAAGCAGTGGCACTGAGGAAAGCAGAGGTCTCAGGACAGGGAGAACAAGCTTAGATGTTCTCCCAACACTGCACAGGATTAGAGTCCAGATCCTGCTTCCTCCGTACATAACTCTGCAACCCCTGGATTCTGCCACTCTGCATAGTTGTCCATGGGATTGGGAAAGGATGGGTTTCTAGTGCCCCACCTGCCTTGCACACCCATAGCGGCAGAGCCTACAGCTGATTAATAAAGCCTTGCAATTCCAGTGTGGGTACGTAAGGTGTACTTAGCTTGCTGGCTTTGCAGAAGAATTTGTTCAACCCTCCAGCCCTCTAAAGCAAAATTCAGGAACGCCTTTTGCTCTGTTCCCAGCATAACAAGCTGTTTCTTTCACAGCTTGCTTATTCTCCTGGGAAGTTTTAAAGCTCACAGTGGGACATTACCTACTTACCCAAATGCCCCACAGCCCCGTGTAGTTGTAACAAGGGGGCACGATTGTTGGGAATGGGGATCAGATTCCATTGTGCCTTTAAATGAACATCAATCCGTAGGATGTTTGCATGAGCGGATCTAGGATTTTGAAGAGGGGGATGCAGATGGGATGCATATCTCATAACGTAACTCATTTTTTCTCCAGTTAAAGAGAAAAAAGAAGCTTTACTTACATGCTAAGGGGGTAGCACACCATTATATATTTGATGAAGATCGAAGCAAAAGCAAATATAACTATTGGAATGTGCCCTAACTTCTTAGATAATATATTAAATTTAAAAAACACAGCAAATTAGGCCAAAAATAGTCAAAGAGAGTGTCCCATAGCATTTGTGAGCTAAATCAATATTGCATAAGAATTCGTTTCTTTTAAAGTCTGGAAATACTATTAGTTGTATTTCTGTAGCACCTGAAGGCTGCTGTTCTTCCTCTTCCAACAGTGTTATTTTTTCCCTGAAATCTTGTCACCTCCATCTAATACTCCCCTTGATATTTACCATCTTTTCTTTGGTTCAGACTTGAAAAACAAGGTGTTCAGCTGTTTCCATGGACTTCAGAACATACTGAACGTGCTCCATAGGAACAAGAACAATTTTAAAAAGTGCCCATGTACAAATGGTTGGAAAATGGTTATGTATGTTGTTTTTACTGAAAGAAGTAGCATGATTTCTTGTCCATTTTATGGGGAAGAAAGCCAAAATAGCTAGTTTGTAAAAATCAAGATTGCCTCTCTTTCAATCTTGTAATGTCAATCACCTCATAAACAACAGACAAGAAAAACAGATATTCTTATCTGGCAGCAAAAGCTACTCTTTGTTTTTATGAATGGAAAAATATTAAATTGAAAAGAAACTGAAGAGTCTTTTTAGGTGATCTGTGAACATCAAACAGCATGTATTCTCTTTCACCATTCCCTATTGCTCTTAGTTACTCAGACCAGTCTGGATTTTTATTTCCCTTTGTGTTTGACATCCCTTTGGTCCCACACATAACCCAGAGCAGTGAAATCCAAATAAGAAAGTCATTGGACTTCATTAAAGCTGCACAGCCACATTGCCTCATGATGTGAGCTTGTCAACTGTCTCCTACCAAGGAGGCCTGAGGAAGGGTACTCTTGATACCCAAAACCTTATCTACGTCTATCCCAAACATACAGTTGGTCCAATAAAAGATGTCACTCCCCAGAATGCTTGCCTCAAACCAAGAAGAAGTTCATAGACTTTAAGGCAAAAAGAGACCAATATCATCACTTCTGGCATAGCCTACCATAGGTTTCATTAGTTGCTTCCTGATGCCATGCCAGTAGGCTTGGCTTTGGTAAGCACTTCAAGTGGAAACCTCTGATGGAAAAAGTTGTGATGCTGTAGGAAGCAATGCTAGCGATCCAGAAGGTCATACTGCTTCAAATTCCCGCTGAACTAATAAAGATGAAGGGCATTGCAGTGACCCGGCCTCCCAGCTATAATTCTCACACAGTGAAAGGGGTACTAGGCACCCAGGTGTTGTCTACCTCACTGTCAGAAACACTGCTCAAGATGCACAGTGTAAGAAAAGCCTTTCTGATGAGCAGGGATCCTGGTTTTCTCTGTTTAAAAATCGCAAATTCTCTGATTAAAAAAACCCAAACTCCATGTTTTTTGATGATTAAAATGAAACACCACTATATATATAGGTATCAGTTGAACACAATGTTTTATTGAAATCAATAATATCAGTAATATAAACAATGTCCCACCTCTGCCCTCCCTTCCCTTGCTTTGTGGCATTGAGCAGCCCTGATATGCCAGTGTCCTGCCCATGCCATTGCCCCTCATTCCCCACGCACAGCCCCCCCTACACCCCAGAGGGGACCGCCAGCTGCCAGAGCTATGAGGCCAGGGACCTGGGACCTGCAGAAGCATCCATACCCTGGCTGCCGCCCATGGGAGACAGCAGCTGCTGCAGCTGGAGTGAAGCGTGAAGCCTGGTTCCCTGTCCCCAACATGCCACATGGCTGAAGCGGAGCATGCACATGCGCATGGCGCCCCTGCCTGACGGCCCTTCTCCCACTCCTCCCCGACTCTCACAGGCTGGAACTCTGCCAGCCTGCAAGGGGAAACCTGCCTTAAAAAGAGAAAACCCACACTTTTCTCCTTAAAATGAGAAAAGTGCATTTTACTGTATTTTTCCGTGGCAAACGGAAAAGCCAGATCCCTGCTGATGAGACATATAACTAACACCCTGCCTCACTGGTGTTCATGAATATGCGGTGCTGCTTTTTATAAGCCTAGGTTTGTGGCAAACCACCTGAAGTCCTGGCCAAATTCCATTCCAGATAAATATTTTCTTCCTGAGATCTGACAACTTTTCACACCTTTTGCTCTGTAGACAGCTGCAAGGTTCTTCTGTATAGCAAGCAGTGGGAGCTGATTCTTACTTCTACAAGACAGTTTTCAAATTAATTTGGTGTCAGGTTCCAGGATGAGAGCACTTATAAAGTGCCATGCAATTATTGTGAATGCTACCAGACAGAAATAATCAGAACTAACAAGTGATGAGTATTGCTGTGGATTTTAATGGCTCAGGAGTTGATATCCCAAGTAAAAGGCAAGCATTTAAAAAAGGAAAACAGGGTGTGGGGAGCTGATATTCCTTTGCATATAAATACTAATGGACTTATGAACAGAAATCTTATGCAATGTTATGTCACCAACTTAAATTAAGCATGGCTAAAACTGAGCTTTGACCTTCGTCTCTTCTTGTAGCATTTTTATTAACTAGTCTTTCAGCCACCGCATTCAATTCTGACTACTTTCCTCAACACTGCTAACAACCAACCTTTTTTTTCAGTGCTTCAGCTCCCATGCCCGTTAATCTGACCTCCATCCCCGTGGTCTGGTCAAGCAGACCTACATTAGGACGTCTTCAGAGAAGGAACCACACCTCCCTTTGTGTTTGTGTAGCACTTAGCACACTGTGGAAATGTTGTTGTTGCAGATGGCCATAACATCGCTTGTTGGTTTAGTTTCTGTGAACACGTGAGTGGCTGATCAGGCCAATTTGTGTTTTGAACTACCTGTGGCACTGAGCAAGAGATGCCACTTTGGGTTGCTTGATCAACAGCAGACATACTGCTCTTGCAAGATTTATGCTGTTTGCACTTCTGCTCTGCCTCAGCAGTTCTTCTCCGCTCATAGGCGGTAGCACCAGTATGGATGAGACTTTGCCAGGTGGAACAATCATGAGTGAGAGCTTCCCAAGACTTTGGGTCAATGTTGAGATGTTTCAAGGATAACTCAAGGGAGTCCTTGAAGCACTTCTTCTGGCCTCCATGAGAGCACTTTCCCTCCTTTAATTCACCACAAAGGATCTTTGGCAGTTGCTCATCTGACATCCTGCTGACATGGCCTGCCCATGTCATCTGTGATTTCAACAGTGTGGGTGCTTGGACGGCCTTCCCAAGTAAGAATCTCAGTATCTGGGACCTTGCCATTTTATCTTCATCAGTTTCCTCAGGCAGCCCATGAGGTTCAGCTCATAGCATGGCGTCTGTACACCATCCAGGTTTTACATACATACATCAGGATTTGCAACACAGTGGCTTTGTACACCTTCAGTTTTGTCTGTTGACTGATGCCTCTGCATGCCCACACATTTGCACAGAGTCTGCTGAAAGCCATGTTTCCTTTAGCAATCCTGGCATCGGTTTCATCATTGATGTTAACTGCATGTGACAGCATACTGCCGACATAGGTGAACCTGTCTGCTTCCCACAGTGTTTGGCCATTCACTGTGATGGTAGGCTCTGCGTAAGGCTTTCCTGGTACAGGTTGGTGCATCACTTCTGTCTTCTTACTGTTGATTGTCAAACCAAAGTTGTCACAAGCTGAAGAGAAATGGTCCGACTCTGTTGCATGTCCGACTTGGATTTGGCATTCTGGGAATGGTGATCAGCAAATAGAAGATCACGAACAGTCACTTCCTGTAACTTGTGGAAATACATGACAAAGGGGATATGTACTCTCCTGCTGGTTTGATTAGGAAAAGCTAAGCAATATCATACATTCCTACTCTAGCACTTCCTAATGCATCGCAACAGCCAGACATTATATTTGAAACAGGAAGTGGTAGAAGCAGCCAAGTCAGTTGCTGAGTGTAGTAATTTAAAAAGCAGTTGAAACAGAGCATCTGTTTCAAGCTCCCATGCTGGGTTTGGAGAAGCAGTGATTTAGGTTTCCTGGGGAGAGGTGTAGAGCTATCGATGAAGGCTGCAGCAAGTTACTCTTAATTACAGAGCCCGCTGAGAACAATTCTTGTCTGAACAGCTAACCTTACCCTGGGAGTGAGGAGTTCCTGGCTTGCAGATTTCTGTCTGTGCACTGCATTTTAGAAGAAAGGACATTTCCTGCTCATTGGCCAAAATACCTCCAAGCCAGAGTCTTCCTGCACAAGAAATGGGCTACACCGGCAAATCTCCCTGCACAGGGGAGGAGGGGCACAAAGATCTTCTCCCTGCATGAATTCTCCAGGGAGATTTCACCTGAATTATTTGACCCCAATGAAAGCAAAAGTCTGTTACACAAACCTGTTTTCCTTCACATCATCTAATGGAGCTCTCTAGGGCTGGAGAACAGACTGGGCTGGATCATCACAGGAGATAAAGCAGCCTACCTGCTTTCCCCAACATCCCAGGGAACTCCAGAAAGAATGGCCTTCCTGGAGGCATAAACCCCTGGTCATCCTACATCTCCACTGCACCAAGCAGGGTGAATGGCTCCTAGCCTGCCCTTTGTGTTTGCTGGGTTTTTTTATGCTAAAGAAATTTTTCTAAATATAGTCAAACAGGGCCTGCCCAAGGGTAATCGGCGCCCTAGGCAAACTGTGTGCCTCAGCACCCCCACCACTTCCACTATAGAGGAAAATAAGAAAGCTGTAAGATGATATAGGAGCAAGGGCTCATCTTTTAGGATGATGTTGCCAGCGGGATGCTCTTGTCATAAGTCCGCTTGAGAGATGAAAAGGCAGGAGTTGCGATTCTAGTGATCTTTCCTCCGAGAGCTTTCCAGAGGTCTTTCTCCCCTTACTGAACCAAAGGTTTTAAACCAAGGTGGAGCTGTAGCTGTAGCCACCCAGGGCTGTTATTTAGAATGATGTTCCCGTTATTTTGTTCTGCATATAATTTTGGCACCCCCCAAATGTAGGTGCCCTAGGAGACTACCTAGTTCGCCTAATGGTTGGACTGGCCCTGTAGTCTAAGGATATTGCATCTGATTTGGAAGCCAGCCCTGATCTTGTTCCCCTGATTGACCAGATTTGGCGGTTCACCCTCTCTCTATGGAAAGTCCCTGAGGTTCCTATTTACTTTTCCCAGCTTGAGGAACAGCAGTGTGATGCACTGTCTGGGGCTAGTCTGTGCTGCAGAGTTTTGCTGGCAGAGCTCCCAACTCTGCTAGCAAAAATGTGAGTGCATCAATACTTACAGCTGCCTTGCAGTGGCAGCCAAGCCCCTTCTTCTCAGTAATGTTAGCTGTCTCAGTGAAAGAAGGCCTCTGCTGTCTTATGGCAGCCAAGATGTATAGATACATCTTCACTTTTTGCTGGGCTGCCAGTGCCCTTTAACAGCTGTGCTCTCCCAGGGTGCACTCCACACCCGACTGCCAAAGCTAAGGAAGTGGAGCTGCATTGTCCTTGCAGGAGATGTGGGGGGCAGAAGCCAGGGAAAGGGAGGGAGCAGAAGCCACATCTGTGCACACACTCTGGCAGCTTCCCTGTGGTAGCTGCTACCATATATTTTCACATATAACCTGCACCTTTTTCCCCCAAACCAGCTGGGGAAAATTGGGTTGTGCATTATATGTGAGGCAAAGGTCTCCCCCCCCGTGGGTCTGGAAATTTGGAAGTGGGGGTCAGAGCAGTGGCATCATTCATTGCTACAGCTCTGCAAGTCATGGCAATGAACATGGCTGCTGCCCTTCCCTTTACTAGCCCCACTGCCAAATTTCTGGACATATGAAGAGCCACCATCCCCAACCAAGCACCAAATGAGGATGGTGTGTGGGGTTGGCTTGCAGCTGGAACCTGCACACTGGCTGCAGAGCCATGTGCTGGGTTGGACCCAGCAGACTGAGTCTCAACCCCCAGCCCCAGCATCCAGCCCATAGTCCCAGAGACTCCGGACCTCAGGTATTTACTCATACTTCAAGGTAAGATCTTCTTCCTTCTAGGGGCCTTCTAAAAATAGGATGCATGTTATATTTGGAGACATGTTACATGCAAGAAAATACAGTATTTTCCAGAAAGCTTCTGGCAGTGCCAGCAGTCTATTGGAGACAATGCTGGAGCTAGGAAGTTAGACAATAGGATCATTACCTGGGGAGGACAGGGCAAGAGAAAGTGTAGCCACCAGTAGTCTGAAGAGGTTTGCCCATAGCCATAGGCAGGACCTGGACATTGTCCAGCTGAGGTAACAAATAATACTTGCAGTGTAAACCGGTCAAGGCAAGAACTGCCCTTTGCAGGCATCTGCACAGTGCCTTGCAAAATAGAAACCTGATCCACGACTTGGGCTCTGATACACTGCCACTACCGCAGCACAGTGGTAATTAAAAGGACAATGTCCACAAACACTCTTTCCCCTACAGCTGGACAAAGCCAATATGCCCATGCAATCCTAACTGGGTCCTGCTCAGTAACCATGAGTAGGATTATTATTTGCTTTACAGTAATGAAAGCTGGCTCTGGTTTTGTTGAGCACTGCACTGCACAGAGAAAACATTTCCCACTACAAAGATTTTAATACGTAGATAGATGAGTCAAAATGGGCAAGGCTCAGAGGGAAAAGGAGGCGACAATACTAAGGGTATTAGCTTTGTGTGTGGTACATCGATGGACTCACAATTCACCAGCTGCAACTCATCACCTGTCTAGTCTAGTCATTAGGATAATTGTAGTCATCACAGCAGAGAAGCATTGGGCACTGCATTAGAGGGGGTTTTTTTTATTGGTTGTATTCAGTTGAAAGGGCACTGCTTGGAATTAAGTTATTCAAAAAGCAAATTCCTCTTTTAAGAATATTGGCTCAGGAGAAATGAGAAGTTAAACATTGTTATGTACCTTAAATTGCCCCAAGATTCAGTGGGTCATTCTCAAATGTTGTCAAATGCTGCTTCTCTGTGAGGTTTAAGAGTAAAAGTACAGTAAAGATGGAAAGCATGTACTAACTTATTGAATCCTCTGAGTGACGAATTTTTCCACAGACCTTTGCTCCTGAGTCTAGTTGCTAGTGACTCAGACCATGCGGTTTCCACTGTTTCCCCTGTGACACTTTCCCACACTCTGAGGCTTCACTACTGGGAAACTCTCAGATATTCTCTTCATCCTGAATGTTTCTTGGCAATGTTTCACCCTATTACATCCCACACTGCAATGAAGAGAGATGACTGCAGTATGTTTAGGTGCACCCCGGCTAACTTTAACCTAGCCGGCTCAGTTACCAACAGCTACAAAACCATGGCTGCCCAGGCTCCAGTGCAGACTGTATTAAGCTTGCATGTGGGATCTGGGTTTTTACTTGGAGAACTACAAGCCCATGCTGAAGCTTGTGCTGCCTCAGATTCATTGCTATTGGTACCCAAGCTAGGTGAGCAACAGCTCACTTTGGTATGCCTGCATATGCCGCAATCATAGCACCGCTGTTTGAAATGTGGATGTACCCATAGTTATGTCTCAAGTACTGCCTTAAGCAGTCTTTTTTCATGCTTACACGAAGCAATTACAATTCTTGTATACTGTTATAGTTCTTTTTATTTGTCCCATATCTACATTTGTTCATTCTTGCTCCATAAGCTATCCCTCCAAGCCCTTCCTCTTCTCTAAATTTGTTGATATGCTCCTATCTGCTACTAATGCACCTGTGGTCTAACCATGTCCAATGGAGCCAATAGAAGTTTACCACTGACTGTGGTGGGTATTGTACTGTGTACCTGGAGCCAAAAAGCAGACATAAGAAGATGGACTCGCATTGTTTTTCTACACAATGCAGTGTGTCTGTATATTCAGCTCAAAAATATACTGGCTTTAGTCCATATTTATGTAGGATGGAGACCAGTAGTGGTTCAGGGTCCTGACAGCTTCTTTCACAATAATCTCATCAGAGAACTTTTTATGTGAGGGGGTATGAGCAAGAAAAGAGGATCGTACGAGAGGAAAGCAAACATTGAGGCAGGCTCTCGAGAGAAGAGACAAGAACATTACTATACTGGAAGGCATTATCGAGGGCTGTTGAGTGGGTCTTTATCCTGAAGGTTATCAGTGCTTTATAGCTGAATCATATGCTAATCACCTCTTATGTGGACTAAAATGTGTATGTCAGTGCCTCTTTAAATAGTGATGACAATAAACATTTGGAAGCCACCATCTGAAGCACTGGATTGTGTGCTAAAACAGGAGCGGAAGTAAAATGTGTTCCAAGGACTTCTCTGGACATGCTAGCAATGAATGGGCGCATGAAAGGTGAAAGCCAGTGAAAGTGAAAATGTTCTTGCAGGCACAGTAATCACTGAAAAAGGAGACTTGAATTTCTGAACAAAGCTGCTGCCTGCTATTGTTGGTTTTTACTGTGACATGAAAACAGGATGTTGCAAATATTCTGCAGACTGAGGCAGAATTGTACCTCTGACTCATGAGATCAATTCCTCCTCCTAACAGGAAAAGCTGGCAGGGCCCCAAATATTTTTTAACCAGCTGGGCCAAAAGGCATGACAACGGATGTGTGTGCACGGATGTGTGTTCCCAGCTGTTCTTGTGTTAAGACTATCAGACTCTCAAAAAGTAAAACAGGGGCTGTTTGAAAGAGAGGCACTGTCCTTTAAGAAATGTAGTGCCATGGGAGTTTCCCTGCAGTGTACTTGTATCCTCCAACCCAGGCCTTCCTCCTCATCTTTTCTTGCCTTGATCAATACAAAAACTTAGAAAGATCAATTCATAGGATTGGAAGCGACTTCAAGCATCATCTGCTCCAACTCCCTGCTTGAATGCATGAATGCTGTCAACCACCCTGTCCAATGCTTATCCAGCCTTCTTCTGAAAACCTCCAGTGAAGGAGACTACACAAACTCTTGAATCTATGGCATGCACTTGATCTAGCTGATTGGACTGGACAGCATTTCTTCTACCCATGACTGAAAATATATCATTCACTTCTTATTTCTTTTGAGGAATCAATGGACCACTAGCATTTCTCATACCTTAAAAGAGAACAGACTTTAAAAAAAAATCTGCTTTGCCCATTTACCTTACCCCCTTGTCTTAGAAGAAAACAAATTTATTTAGTTTGTTGGATTTTGGACCCAGCCCCTACCCTCGATGATTACTTAATGTTATTTTGTGGGACCCACCATCATTTTCTGGGCCCCAGAGACAGCATATTATAGTCACGCAGCAAGCCCATGCTTAAACACTGAGTCATCAATTGTTTCTCTTCAAGGCAGCACTGCAGTTACTTTTCCCTAGTGCCAGGGTATGAACTCTGAACACAGTTTGTCACTGCTCAGCAATTTCTTCAAGGCCTCAGCTCTGAATCCTGATGTTTTTCACACAGGCAACATGCAGTTTCTCACTGTGCTGCAGGTCTGAAGCACTACTACACATCTCAGGCACCATCAAACCATTAGAAGGGGTGCAGGAGGCCCCGGGCAGAACTCTGCACGGCTGAATAACAGCTTTAATATCTATTGCCTTACACTTTGTGTGGTTCTTTACATACCCAAGCAGTGTCAACCCCCTGCCATTCTGGCAGTAGAGAATCAGACCCTGAATCTTAGTAGATAGCCGAGCCAGGCATTGGTCTCATGTAGAAACCCTCTCTGTCATGGTCATTAAAATGCTGGATCCAGGACATTCAAGATGGTTTCTCCCCCAGCAGGAAGAGGCATCTTTTCCCCTAGCAGGACCAGAGGACAATATGCACACTTCAGTTAGCATTATACTCCACTATGCTTAGCTCTGGAAACAACCCATTTTGATCCATATTAGCATACTTGGGGTTTGACAATGTTTCTGCTAGGACCAAGGCCAGAAGTTCCTGCCTGGAGGGTCTTGCTTCTGCACTCAGGGTCAGATCAATCACCATATTTAGGGTCAAGAAGGACTGTTACCCTGTGGTCAGATTGGTATGGATTGTGGGGGGGTTTGCCTTCCTCTGTAGCGGGAGGCATGGGACCTTTTGAGTAGGGTTGGCAACTCTGACTGAAGCTATTCTGGGAGATTTTTTTTCTCCAACATGATGTAATGTCATTAATTGTACTGTTCAACCCATTCACAATATCAACCCAGCTTGCTTTCAATAATTACCAAGAGATCAGTGCTGATTCCAGTAGACTCCTGGCCAATCTGGGAGGGTTGGCAACTACTTTTGAGCATATATTGACAATATTTCATAAAATCAGGACACTGGCTGCTGTGGTTCCCCTGCTGTGCCTGTGGCAGGTTAGGATGTTAGGTCTGTGTTGCAAGGGTTGATGGCAATCTTACATAGGATCTAGTTTATGGTTTGTATGGGATAGCTTGGATAGGGGTGATCCTGCCTCAGGCAGGGGATTGGACTCTAGATCACCTCTGGAGGTCCCTTCCATCCCTGCTTCTCTCTGACACTTCATGCCCAATCTGGAAGAAGCACTGATAAATTTGCCCTCCAAGTCAGGGATCAGCAACCCCCGGTACGTGTGCCAGAGCATGGCATGTGAAGACATTTTGCTTGGCACACCAGCCCTTGGGGTGGATGACGGGGGAGCCACAAAGCCCCTGATCCTTCTCATAGCAGCACAGTGCTGACCCCTTCCCCATTGTCTGCCCCAAAGCGCATGTGCACCTGCTACCAGCAATGAGCCAGGCTGAGGCTCCACAGACCCCAGTACAGGTGCTTGCAACTTCCTCACTGCTTGCTGCAAGATGCCCAGGCTCCATGGTGGGTGGCAGGGGCCTGCCCAGAGCCCAAGCTGGTCATGCCAGGCAGCCTGGAGGCTGCAAGCGACTGCACTGGGTCCACAGAGCTCCGGCCCAAATTGTTGTTGACAGCAGGTACACGCATGCCAGCAGGGAAGGGGCTGGAGCTGTGCTGCCACAAGAAGCACTGGGACCCTTGCTGATTCCCTGCCATCTGCCCCCAGCGTACCAACTTCTTACAAGAAGATGTTGCAGTTTTCTTGGCACTCTGCCCAAAAACGTTGTGGACCTTTGGTCTTACTGCTTATCTGAGCCTACTTGCAAAGCATCAGACTCACCTGCAGTAACTTTACATCTCTTATAATATTTCTTTATATACTAAAAAATCCATATATGCTTTTGGGTGAGCTTTGCCCATACATGTACCCTCTTCATTCATTTGTACTTTGGTAGCATGTACAATATCCTTGACCCAAAATGTTTTTAATACAAAAAGGCAAGCAACATAAAATAAGCTGCAAATAAGACTACAATCAAAATATATACAAACTTATATACCCTAACAGCTTGATTTTCAAAAGTGTTGATAAATGGCCCTTTTTCACTGACTTGAAGAGGACTGTGGTTGCTCTGAAATTCAGGACATTTCTAAATCATTTGCAGTTAAGAACATAAGTAAATAAAATAGCTACCATATCTAACTGCTCCGGATCCATACCTTATTTGTTGACTATTTCCTTGTATATCAGCGGGGGGTGGCGGGGTGGGTTTTAAGGAGGAATTTGAAGGAGGAGAGGATTGGAGTTTTATGGAGAATAATCCAACGAGATGGTATGGCATAAAGAAGTGAAATGGTTGTGGTAAAGACAGACAGATGGTTGGACAAGATTGGCATTAAAGACAAAGCGTGGGGTCGATGTCATACATGATTAGGGTTAATGAGATGAGAAGGGCAAAGAAAGCTATGACAGTCACTGAATCTGAGGATAATAAATTTGAACTTGATGCCATGGAAGTGTGAAGTCTGTTTTTTGAGCTGTAAAATGCCAGCATTTAAATGTCAACCTCTTCATTTTTCACCATCCATGCTCACTTCTCCTCCCTGTGGGTATTTGTACCTCCCACCCCTTTTCCCTTCTGAGATGTCAGCTTTCTGAATACAGCTTGTTCTGTTTAAAAGGGGAGAGGTGGGAGCTGTATTATTAAAATCTGAAGTGGAGTAATTTAATAGGAAAAGTCAATATTGCACTAAATTGGAAGAATTATCTGTGTTCTTTTTTTACTGAGGGATTGGCCTCATACACCTTTTGCATCTATTTGGCATGGGATTTAGCATTCGATTTGCATATCATTTATTCGAATGAAAGAGGAGACTTGTGCAACAGCAGCAATTCAAAATGACATGGATTCCAGGGCTATTACCTTCACAATTCCCAAGGCGTTGCTATGCATAAGTGTCTACAGTCTCCAAGATGTGTAAGCAAACAGATGGGTTAAACGAAAAAAAAAAGAACTCTTAGTTGAAGCTACTAACAAGGATCTTGGCAAGCTGTACTAAGAGAAAAACAGCTTTCAGTAAAACGTGACACAGAACTAACATTTTCAGTATCTTGTTGCAAGGGAAAATATATCATGCAGGCTTTGATTTCTCAGTGCAGTTGAATGCAGAGGCCAAATTCGGGAATTCCTGCTCGCACTATTCTTATTTGTTTGTGCTACAGTAGTATTGAAAGTGATACGGACTCCACTGTGTGTTAGGACATTACTTATATATAATGTAATAGTAAATATATACAAAGATAGCCCTTTCCACACAGAGCGTATGAGCCAAAAAACAGAAGAAGCTACAAGGAGTGAAGGAAAACAGACAAGGTGAAGGTCTAAGTGAAGTATCATTGAGTTTAAGGCCAAAAGGAACAGCTCGCATCTAGACTGATCACAAGAAGTACAGCATGGCAGGTGCATAGCCCAGATCTAGTGTTGAGTGCTTTGTATGTATCCTAGCAGAGGTGAGTTCTGAATAGCGAGACCTTGAAACCACTAGAATTGCTTGCATACCAAGGTGCAGTGGCAGCACTTAGAACAGCCTGCTTGTATGGGAAAGAGTATTTCTATAATAAGAACTACCGAAACTTCAATTGTAACCATGGACATTTTCAGCGAGACCAAGAGTGGCAATACCTTAGAGAGGAGATCTTGGGTAAAATGATGGATTTCGAGTTTTAAAGGTAAAAACTATTTAGAACTCTTTTCTTCATATTGATGGACTCGCTCAGCATGTAGACACACAGACAACTCCTTTAGAAACGCTGTGTACTCTGCTTTGAACTTGGGGAAAACACCACTTTGGAATAATTACTTGACTAGCCTCTATGTAAAAATGGTCAGAAGGGGCATGCATGGTATACAGCATGGAAAGTATGAAAGCAGCCTCTGTGATAAGAGGAAAGGAAAAGGCTTGGAGTTAAAAGGTGATAGCTAGGTAAAAAAAAAAAAAGATACACCAGCTCTGTTTCTTGCTCTGCCACAAACTGCATGGGGCTGATTCTCCACTGCTTTAATTCTTCCGGTGTAACTTCCCCCTATACAAAATGAATGCAACTCACTTTGCAAAATTCAGGCCGGAGGTATTTTCCAGCCACTTTGTGCACATGACGGTTGTCAGGTACAGTGCAGCCAAGAATCAGACTCATGTGTGACATTTAATGTCTCTCTATTTTGGTGTATCTTTTAATCCATAGAATGGAAATGCTATATACAGAAATGCTTCAGCACTCACTTCTGGGCAAAGAGAAGGTAAATAAAAAGCTGAGACAGTGATCTCCTGGTGCTTAATCACAATCCTAACATTTTGATGGATATAATTTTGATGGAATGCTTCCAGTGCTGAAAAGTTGCATATATACTTAAGTGTAGCACTCAGTAGGAGTCATAAGTAGGAGTGGGTTTGAGTAGTCTTGAAGGTGATGCCCTAGAGCTTGACACCTATCAGGAGATGACAGACAGAAAGAGAGGGATTTCAAGTAGGAGTGTGCCATAGTCTGAGCAGGTAGCCAAGGAAAGCGTTTGCAGCAGCAGACATTTGGGATAGCCCTGGGATGGAACTGTAGAAGGTGAGCAGCAGGGGGAAATCATAACACAGTGAGACCTCTTATTTCAGAGCAGTCCAGCCAGTATATAACATTATGTCCACATCCTGACAGATAGGCAATCTTCAACTATTCCTAAGAGCTTTTATGACCGAGTGTAGAAAATATAAAACTCCAGGTCATTGGAACCTTCAGTTCCTGGGATACTGCAAATGTGCTGCAAATCCTGCATTGATGATGCTATGGCAAAGTCATCTTGTGAGAAACAGCATCTTACTAGTCAATAATAGATATTATCCTACAAGCTTCACAGTTGCAGGGGTTTGCACATTGCTTCGCTTGTTTGAATATTTTCCACAATGCAGTGGTCTTCCTGCAAATTTGCTTTAATGATTTTGTGTTCTTTCCTTTTTTCTAAGGAAAATGCAAACGTTATTCACTAATCAGCTCTTATTCTTTCTCCATGAATGCAAGACATAGTATACTCTAATTTAGGCTTCTTGTTTCTTTTCTTTTTTTTATCATCACTAATACACTGACTAATACACCATAATTGGAGTTTGGATTTTATTGTGTTATTCTGTGATTCTGCTGTCCCTTTATTTTTATGGTGATGATTAAACAAAACTCAACCACTTCACAGCTGGCCTTTACTCCTTCATTTTGTCTGCTCCATCTCTTGATTTTTTTTTGTCTGACATCCTTAGCATTTACGCACTCAAATCTCAGTTCGTGCTTAGGGTCTCTAGTTATTTCTACAATGCAAGTCAATAATACTGCTGTACAACCCTCACTGTAGTTACTTCTAATTTAAACTGGGTGCAAGAGAAATTAAACTGAGATTCTTCTTTTTTGTTAGAAACTGATTTTGAGCCATGAATATCATAAGCCATGAATTGAGCCACTAAACTCATGCAACCTGAAAACAGAAAGTTTTTTGAGGACAAAAAAAATCTACATGGAGATGGAGACTAAAATTTCAAAATTAAAATTTAGTTTAATTTCTGAATCAGAATGAAATCTCAAATATTGAAGTTCTCCATATAAGAAAATTTCCCTAAAAAATTTTATTTTGGATCAACCAAACATTTAACTTTTACTTCTTAAATTGTATGGTATATAAACTGATACAAAAGACATGTTGAAATGATCTACTCATAATTTCAAAATGGAAAATTGATGCATTTCATTTGAAAATATCAAAACGACTATTCAATGGCATTAGAATTTTTTCTCATTTTTTCTATCATAAAATGTTGGTTGAATTGAGAGGATTTTAGGAACTATTTCTATTTCAACAAAACTCCGTTTTCCAATGGAAACTGTTCCTATCATAGGTTTTTTTCCTGACTAGTTCTTGTACTTTTTTAAATTAAATCTCACATTTTCTCCCCCTTCTTATGTATCCCCTAACCTCCTTGCCTTACTCTGTCTCTGATGATGATTTCCTCCCCCAAAACTAGCAGTCTTTACTCCATCCTTTCTGTTTATCCCCTTTGAAATCTGTTGTTTCAGGTATAAGCAGGTGCAGAGCTGTTTGAGTGCTAGAAAAAATGCATTTATAAAATTGAAACTATTAAAAAAATTAGAAGGTGCCAGCTAATGTTGATCTTATTCTAAAATTCACTTTAGCATATACAGATTTAGCATTGTAATAATCCCTTTTAACATTGTTTTCAGCTAATGATGTCAGAGGTTTTAGGGGGCTGGCCATCACTGTTCACAAATTCTTTTCCTACTTAGCCCTTTTTGTGGGATTTCTCTCTTGCCATGTTCCATTATAGCTCTACAACAATATTTTAAATGCCATTATGCCTCTGCCTCCACATATGGAGTCATCAGCAAATGCTATGCAAGCTACTGCATGTTCCTTCTTCCATATCACTAACTTATGAACTGGCCTTAAGAAGGAGCATCGCTGAACTCCAATATATCTCTTCATCCCAAATCATTACTACTTACAACTGCCATTCCCCCATCTTCGCTGTCCAAGTGTGACAAGATCCCAAATCTACAACTGGCTGTGATGCCCCCTTCCAGCCCCACTAATCCTGTTTCTCACTCTGTCTATCCAAGGAACTGCTCTGTTCCTTCCTGCCACACCTTTGATAATACATTAATATTAATTTGGGAGTAAATTTGAGAAACCAGAGTGAGCCTTGATGTGCTTCACTCCACCCTGCTCATCACTGCCTATATGAGTCTGGTAGTCCTGCATTAGGGCTCTCTCTCTGGCCCCCATGTAATGGTCCTCAGTTAGGGCTTTCAGTCACTGCCCTTGTTCTCAGGTTTCTTTCTCCCAGACTGAAGTCCTTACCAGTCCTATGTCAATTAGAGAAACCCACAGTCCCTTCCCCAGGACTTACAGTGACCTCCCATGTCCCTTTCCGCCCACCCCATGCCTTCAAACAAATACAAACTCTGAAAACCAAAACTTAAGCAATTTAGCATCCTGCTGGGCTCTGTGTAGTCCTGGCAAGCATGTCCCATGAACCTCCTGCGGGCCAGTCTGAGGCTCCATCCCAGGAGCAAGGCTTGTATAGCCCTATGCTCCTCTCCTTTCTGGCCACATACAACCCTCCTCCCCCGCACCCCCTCACTTTTTGCAAACTAGAGCACAGGGGGTTCCCATTACTATCACATTACTTCCTGCTCTGCAGCCAGTCTCTCTGAAGCCTGTGCCTCCCAGCCTGCTTGCTGTAGCAACATATTCTCTCTACTCAAGTAACTGGTTTGGTCCTTTACGCTCTCAGGTCCTCCATCACATGAATAGCAGAGTCTAAAGGTCCTGAGCACAGGGGCAGGAACAAGGAACTCCTGGGCTCTAATTCAGATCCTACTTCCAGTTTCCTGTGTGTCATGGGCAACTCCTTTGAAATTTCAATTAAATGCTAAAGGGTAATACTTGGTACTTACAAATATCTGATAATTATAAAGTGTGGCTATATACCAGCCTTACCTATCTGAGAGGTATCATTCATTGTATGTAATGTTCATCGCAAATGCTAACCGATACTGCTGTTGTTTGAAGTCTTTTCAGTAGCCGCAGAACAAATGCAGCACAAGCAGCAGAGCTACATACAGCTCCACACTCTGTGGTCAATGGCACCTCTGCCATGCCTCTGGGGAGAGGGTAGATCATTTTCCTGGAACCTCCTGACAAGACTGCCATCAGGAATAAAAGCTAACATATTTCACAAGACTTCCACTCCTCAAGCATTTCAAAACATATGTGCATGGAATGTAACTACCTAGGGAGTGGAAGATAGCTATCAATGCATCGTATGCTGCACAGCAATAGCAAGGTGGGAACTTGAATTCAGGGCATATCAAAACGAAGGGCCAAGATCTTGGTGTGTAAGGTCTTGAGGCACCCTCAACATATTGCATTTATACTTTGATTACATGCATACCCAAGCTGAGGTGCTATAATATGGAAAACCAGCCATAGAAATGTTCTGTATTTTTGTATATTATACATAAAACATTTTTACAGCTAGTTTGTATGGCGTCTTAAAATGAACATGTAGCAGGTCTGTATGAGGCCAACAATCAGCTGGTTATCAACCCCAGTCCCAGACCTGCAGACACCCAGCTTTCATGAACTTTGACTCTCCTGCACTAGCAAGTGGAAAGGGCATGGATGGGAGCAGGGAAACAGATTACATCACACCATTTAATGAAAGTGTGCCAGAGGCCATCTTATAGATGTCTTTCTGCACTAAGACCACCTACTCATATCCCATAGGGTATCCAAATAGCTATTAGATGATAACAATATATCTGGTCTTCAGAGACAAGTGTGGTCCTACCTGTATAAGTTGGACATTAAGAGCAGACACTTTTAAGATCTTCCCAGCAAGCACGCCTTGCACCGCACAGCTCTGAATGGGACCTCTGAAAAATACCATAAATAATCAGTAAGCAACCCCAAAAAATGATATGGGCTACTGTTTTATTGATTTACCACAATATTTTTAGACTACAATTTATAATATGACTCCAAAGTTGTGTAACTTACTACTGCCTTGTGCTGTTATTAGGTGAGAGCACAGAGTTGCCTCCCTTCTCAGGACCTGGAGGACTCCACTCCGTTCTGGAAGACACAGTATCACCAGCTTTCAGTGCTACTGTTATCATCATTGTCACTGTTATCATATCTGGGAGTGCCTACTTATGTTTCCTGAAGTACATCTGCTCCGGATGCTGCAAATCCACGCAGGTGGTGCCAGTCCGAAGACTTGATCCCAGCCGATCAGAGGAACAAGTGTAGCCTAACCTCACCAGCCAGCTGTCTGCTGCTTTCATGGACCACACAGGCAAGAAGAGTGTGCGCCTGAAATTAAGATGCATCATAGACAGATGACAGGAGATGGGACTTCCAGGGAATCGGGTCATCTTCCTGATGCTGGACACTTGCTCTCCCCTTTGTATCTGCAGCTGCTTTACACTGGGTACAGTTAATCCACTTTGAAGACCTTGCTGATGAATTGCTATGACAGAGCCTGTATCCCTGTCCCCACTGTGTCTTGACAAGTGTTTCACTTTCCATTTATTCCAGCTAACTAGTGATATTTTTGTTAAATTTGCATTTGATGTTTTTGGGGATAACTGTAGCTTTCATATTCCAAAATGGAGCCAGAATTACAGACACCTGTCAGTGATGCCAAATATTTAGAATCAATCATTGGCACTAGATGACTCTGGAAGAGTTAAATTTGTCATCTTTGAAATTATTGATTCAAGACTGGATGCTCTCTGGAAGCTCAAACACAAGACTTCGGGATCTATTCAGGAGTTACTGGGAGGAAGTTCTATAGCCTGTGTTATGCATCTGTGTTGTGCATGTATTGATGATCTAATGGTACCTTCAAGCCTTATATTGTACAAATCTAAAGATAACCACATTTTAGTTGCTAGTAGGTCTCCAGAGTCGATATGCTACTTTTTCCTTGATATTGAAGCATTATAAACTTCTATTTTGCCAAACTGATATTAGACAGCTGGGCAAGGTACAGACAGTAAAATAGCCTGAGGCTGAATTGATTCAGTCTTTGCAGGTTAGTCTAAACTACACAGATTAAACTGAAACAGAATTGAACAGACATTTACCTTTGATTCAGGAAATGCAGCCACATGCCTGCAGTGGCTCAGGCCAGAAGTCAGGGGGTGCTAGAGCACAGCTCTCTGGCTGTGTTCACTTCCTCTTCCTGCTGCCCGCACTGTGTCTAGGATTTGCAGTCCAGAATTACAGCAGTAGGACTCTGCAGGGTTGCTCATCACTTCTTCCTGCTTCCAGGTGCCTCTGGGCTTTGTAGTCCATAGTTGCAGCTAGCAGTAAATTTGAGCAGGGGAGCCAGGGTTTGCCTGGGGGGGCAATCCTCCCCACCCATAGGCTGGGCTATATCCCCAGCTGGGCTTGCCCCTCCCCCACCCTCTTGTCAGCCAGTCCTTACTGCTCCAGCTAGGGAGCAGAGGTGTGGGGCCAGCCCTGGTCTCTGGAGCAGACAGCACAGCCCAGTCCAGGGCTGGAAAGCATGCTGGGATGCTGGGGGACTGTGATTAACTTGAATCAGGAAGGGGTCTCAGACAGAAGTTTGATAACCCAGTTTGACCCAAATCAGTTATGTCTGCTACTACATTACACCAGGTTTATCTTAAACCAGTTTCAGTCATGTTGAAACTAGTTTATGTGCACTGAACTTCTGTTCTGTTACAGGTTTAAACCAGTTTCTGATCACTTAAACTGGTTTATGTGTAACTTCTGTCCCTAGCCCTGAAGAACTTTTACTATATTGACTATTTGATGTGATTCTTAGCATACAACACTGACTGGCAATGCCAAAATTATTCCTGCATGTATATTTCCTACTTGTGGACAAGACATATTCAAGCATTGTTAAGAGAGGACAAAGTAGGTTGGGTGAAGGATAGCTGAAGTGGAACGCTGCTGTCGTTCAGCTATCTGTTTCAGTGCTTCAGGTTTATAATAGAAGAGTCAGTTCAGAAATAGCAGAGGAATAGCTCTCCTACAGTCTTCTTGACTACATAAGAGCAGGGAAGTACTAATACCGTTATGAGAAGGATTTGACCTAAGTGCAATCCCTGCCTAAATTCAAGACCAAGAGATAGAGATAAGTTCAGGCAAGCCTCCCTACTTTGGTTATTGAAATCTGCAGTCATAGATTGATAGACTATAAGGCCGGAAGGAACCTCGGAAGATCATCGGGTCCAACCCCCTGCACTAGGCAGTATGAATGACATATGCCCCGGGGGCTGAGGTGGGGGCATGGCAAGCTCCCACAGGCGATGGTGGCAGTGGTGGGGCCATGAAGACAGTGAGTGGGGAGCGTTGGCACCACTTCTCCCAGGGGGTGCACCGCCAATCTCAGGGGGGTGCATGTGCTCCTGTGTGCACTCACTACGCATCACCAATGCTAGGCTAGAAAGACAACTGTGGTCAGGTGACCCCAGTCTTTTGAGGTCTTTAACTAATTAACATAACATGTTCATTTTTGCCAGCTATCACTAGATTTGCCATCTCTTTAAAGTGCAGATGCCTGCAATAGCATGATTAGGTGAGATCCTCAGCTTTCCCTTCAAAAACAAGAGTATTTGTTGTTTCATGGGTGCAGAGAAAAGCTTCAAAGTATGACTCAACTGTATTCTAAAGGCTCAAAAGCTGGGAAAAATTTTGATTGTTAGGCCCTGGCTGGTGACAGTTGGGACTGACGATTGTATGTTCGACAGCTCTTGGACCCCGTTTTGTATTCCTGATAGCATGCAAGGAATGGGCCCACCAGTATTTTGAGATAGGCCCAAAGTGAAACCTCATATCCACTCACTCCCAAACTGTAGAGGGCCTTCCAGTCTCAATCTAGACCTTAATCTTACATCTTGAACAAAACCATATTGTCATTATTCAGTATTCGCCTTTACTTGAATAAAATCTTTTCCACTCAAGATTGCAATGTCAGCCCTGCTGAGCTAGAACTGTGAACAATGTTGTGTGGCTTTGCAAAGTTTCATGTGCCTGGGTGTGACTGTTTATTAATGTGGTTATTGCTGTATGACTGTTTATTAATGTCATTTCAAGAACTGATTTTTACCATATGAATGACTGGTCCTGCATAAACTTCTTTACATTTGTGCATATTGGCTAAAATATATATATTTTTAAGTCTTTGCTTCTCTTTCCTTACATAAAATAGGAGAACATCACTTCATTATCTGGGAAAGATTCCATGGACCTTTCTTAAACTAGGTATAATTGTTTGTGAATATCTATCTTGCTGAGCTCGTTCAAGTCGCCCTGATCCAAACAAAGCCAAAAATTTGCCTTGATCATCTTCTTCCAGTGACTTATTTGTGGTTTGCTTGGGTTTTGTTTTCACTAAATATTCCCCATATTTTCATATTTTTGCTCAGTAATTCTAAATAAAAAGTACCAGCCCATCACTCTGAATCTTCCTGTTTATTAATATGGTTTGATTGGTTCCCTGTGGTCTATGTATATTTTGTTGTTTTACACTTAAGCAAATTCCTCCTATTTTGACATGGAATCAGCGTGCTGCCAGGGCACTGTTCACTGTGAGCAAGGATGTATCAATAGTTAGCATGCTCACCTGGCGTTTGGGAGACATGTGTTTTCTGTTCCACCGACCATCCTCTGCAAGTACTGGGTAAATTGCTTCGGGCTTGATCCAGCAAACAATTTAGGCACCTAAAGCAGGAACTAGGCCAAAGTGAGTTGCATAAAACCAAACTCCTAAATGTGTAAGTCATTTCTGAAGATGACACAAATGCCTATGTGCATTTGTGCATTTGAAAATGTCAACAGCCTACCCCTCAATTGTATGAGAACAAAATGAGGTTGTGTTAAAGCAGCCACGAGGGGGAGTTCTCTGAATGTGACAAGATCAAGCGGATGCTGAGACAGATTAAAAGTCCACTTAAAAGTAAAACCTACCAATGGATAGTGGTATAGAACGCACAAGTCCTCTTCTCCCTCTGATAAAGTCTGAGCTTTCAAAGTGCTAAAGCTAAGCGCTCTGGCTCTAGTTCAGCAATAAACTTAACTATCTGAATAAGTGCATTAGCAGTCTGATGGAAACTCTGAGGAGGTTGATGGAATCGCTCTGTGCATGCAGTTAAGCACATGCATGTTTTACTGGATTGGAGCCAGAGAGCTCAAACTTCACAGGATCAAGCTTTGTATGATGAAAAAAGGACTTTGTTTACTAGTTGGCTCCTAATTTCTCCTTCCCTAGCACATATATTGACACTGAAGTTTAGCTGGAACCAACCTCTCATTTTGGTGAGGATGGGAAAGGGCCATAAAGAATCCATAAAAGCCAAACTAAGGCTACAGGGGTGTAGGTTGTAGCCGTGTTGGTCTAAGGACATAGGCAGACAAGGTTCCTTGTGTGAATCAGATATCTTTTATTAGACCAACCCAAATAGTTGGAAAATAATTATTAAGCAAGCTTTCAGGTTCAAAAACCCTTCATCAGGCTAAGGAAGCACATACCAACTGCTGAAACTTCCTTAGCCTGACGAAGGGTTTTTGAACCCGAAAGCTTGCTTAATAATTATTTTCCAACTATTTGGGTTGGTCTAATAAAAGATACCAGATTCACCCAAGGAACCTTGTCAACCTAAGGCTATACCTTTAGATCTGGGCAACATCCAAATCCAAGATTTCTTTTTCTACTGAAATTCAATCAACATACCTCAAGAAGAGTTATTCTCATGGATTTTGCCATTTTGGGTCAGTCTCAGAAAAAAAATGGTGTTATGATTCCTTCAGGTACAAAGCATAGGATAAAGGCTTATGCACACTAGATACTGAATCCAAACTTAACCCCACTCCAAATAAAAAGATTGTGGTAGCCTATGAGATATTGAAACCATTTCTCAGTATACAATAATAGAGTCAGTTGTAGGTTCTTACAAAAACAAGAACAGGAAAAGGTTTATAGAACTTGAAGTCGTTATGGAAATGTCCTACTTTAAAATACCACCACCACCACCAATTAGCTTTAAAAATAGGTTGGAAGTGTGTGTGTGGGGGGGGGGGGGGGTGAGCATCTGCTCGGTATCCAGCGCCATAGGCCTTTATGAAAGGGGAATTTAAAAGAAAAAAGAAAAAAAAGACAGAGCGGGTAATGCTTTGCCTTCCTGAAGACCTGGATCCCAATTTTGGTTTAGATCAAAAGTGCTAAATTCCAGCACAAAGATGTTATGTTAATCCCATTCTTGCAATCATAGTAACTACCATGCAATTAGACAGAGCTTGCACCCTCCTGCCTAAAATAGCTGATGCTGCAATAAGACACAAAACAAAGATGATGCCTGGCGCGATGGGAACGTTTTCTAAGACAAAAAACACCACACCACAAGAAAAGGAACAGAACCTTATTTTTGTGATTACGTGAAACTGCACGTACCTACTTCACAGGACCTTTCAATAAGGTTCCATAAAGATGAAGTACCGATATCAAACTTACCCAAACTGTAGTGACTGAAATGTCAGTTCTTCTTATGTCTGACAGCTAAAGGTGTTATTTGGAGGAATTCGTATTTCCTGATTACTCAGATCTCAGCCAAGATCAGGAACGTGTTAGTACATCTGCATTTGGCATGGAAGTTGTAACCATTCATAACTGATGTGGACCTTGCTGGGACATCCAGGCTTTTATCACCTCCAGATTAGATTATTACACTTGAATCACCCTAGCTAGTGCAGAACACAGCTGCTCAAATTAATTACCAGAACGTCATCTGAACAAGATTATTACTGTATATGTGTGCTCTGGTCACTGCTGCCTGCCAAATAATTTCCAAATGCAATTCAGATCATTAGTACTGATTTAAACCTTCATAATTTGAATCCTAGTAGCTAAGGTCATCCCCTTCCTTTACTGTGCATTATTAGTCTGCTGGCATGTTCAAATTATACTCCCTTGTTCTCTCAACATGTTTTGAAAGGTGTCGACACATGGCTATTTTCAGCAAAGGATCTTCAACTTCAGAGTTCTCCTATCCTTGATCTGAGTGGACAAGTTTCTTGGCCTCCAGGGGATACTGGAAAGCTCATCCATTTCTTCATTAAGTTCAGAAAATGGCTAAGGAGTGGCAATAGTCTGGGCACTTTTATGCTTGCGCTGTTAAAGGAGAAGGGTTTATCTATCTAATTTTGCCTTATTATTAGGACATTATGACAAGGCCTTTGCAAAGCAAATAAGTATATTTATTTTTAAAACCCTCTTTAAGTGAGAAAAAAGAAAATAAAATGCCAAATGTGATCTCACTGCAGGGTTTGCTAGTCACCTTGCATTTACCATAGATATGGCAGTGATCTTTTGAGGCTTTGTTCTTATTATTAGAAGTTTAAATATTTGCACACACAGTCGATGTCAAAGGTAAACACACTGAACCCGAGTCTTACAAAAGGTGTTACCCTTGGGGCTGAAACTTTCTGTTAATAATTAGGGGCTGGATCACTGGGTACAGCCAAAGTGCCGTCAACACATCCAAACATGGGTGAGGACAAGTGTGGGTCTAAGCCACCTTTGTTCCTGAGTCAGCCAGGGGCTAAAAGCTCTCATCGCATACCTTATCTAGCCAAGGTACTGCTCTGAGTTGTGCTGGCTATAGGAACTAATCTAGCCACTGAGATGAATGCTTCATCTCTGTTGTCTGCATGTCTTTCTTCTCTTCTCCTAACATTCCTTCTAGAGGACTTGCTTTGCATCATTTGAATTGAACAAAATGGACAACTGAGATCTGGTCTTGTATCAGTACGACAATGCACTTAGTGATGTAGGAGCAGCATTTCCCATTTTATGCAACAAGGCTCTCTTCAAATAGCACATTCTGGTTCTGAAACAGCTCTTAATTTATTGCAGATACTGCTGTTCTTCTGACCCATAACAATAGAAACCAGTGAAGGGCCAACCCAAGACTCCTCCAGGACGGCTCTGTACAAATCTGCTTTGTCCTATGGAAGAGAACTTAGTTCTACTACCAAAGGACAAAATTTTTTTTTTTTTGGAGGATCACCTTAAAACCATGATCAACACAATTGTAGTACTTGTAAGAAGAATGCCCAAAACAGTCCAAAATGCACATTGCAATGTAGATGAACAAAAAGCAGCCTTAACCACTTGCCATATTACAGCACTAGACAAAGTTATCTTAAAAGGACTGTGTGCATGAAGACAAAATACTGGTGGAGATATAAATGTCAGGGGGAAAAAACAATATATGTAACATAACCCATCTTTTTTGTGCAGAGGTACAGCCATCTATAACTGAAGACTTTTATGGAAGCTGTTCCAAATGGAATCACTTAGGGAAGAGTCTGTGTGAAGATTAATTTCTAACTGAACCAAAAGGAAGAATCCAAAATGAGATAGCAACAAATACAGCCAATCTTTATAAGTTCCAGAAGGCCTAGTATTGCAGCATTAAGTTCCAGAGTCAGCAAAAAAAACAGGATAAAGATAAAATCCCACTCAGGACTTGTCTTTCAGAAGGATGTATAGGGATAATATGATATGGCTGGAGGTGAAAAAGGATAGTGACATGCATTATATTTGTAAAGAAAAATAGGGAATTCTTGCTTTCATTTGTATTATCAACATGTCTGCACAGACTTCAGCACAAAGAAAGCCTAATTTTATAGCATTTCACTCTGTTTCATTGATTAAGTCAACAAATCTCCAAACAAAACTCAGCCTTGAAGTGAGCTCACATGTGAAGGTGGCTATTACATATGGGTAGACAGGGATTTTTGTCTGACAGTAAATATGCCGAGTTTGCCAGAAATTAAGCAGATGGGGTCAATGGTAAAATTCCTATGAACTACAAGAGAGCTAATGTTTCACTCCAAAGTCCTGCAAACACAACCCCTAATCTGAAGGTCAGGATGGCCTCCTGCGGCCATGTGGAGATGAAACGAGGGGCGTGTGTGCATGACACTTTAAAGTGGGTTAAATGCTTTTGCACCGCTTTAATGGGGTTGGTGCTTGCACACATAGGTGGTGTATTGTGCAGTAATACCAGGCGTTGTAGCAAATTCAGTGGTGTAATGCACTTTAAATGACTTGCAGCACAGGGAGAAGAGTTTTAGTTAGCTGCCCTACAGCTGCAGAGCAAAGCACCGGGCTCCGTGCAGCTCATGGGCTCTGCAGAAAGCCCTGCAGGCAGCCTGGCAGCAGCCCGGGAAGGCATTCTCCACCCAAGAAAAGCGGCAAGCCTGATTTTTTTTCCCCCTGGAGCCTGCCTGCCTGCCTGCCTGACCTGTGCGGGGGGCCTGGTGCTTCCCTCCATGACTCCAGTGCCCACCAGGACTGCCCAAGCTGGGCGCCTGCAGGTGGGTACCACCCGGGGGGGACTACCACTGCTGCAGAGGAAAGCACTGCCCCCCCCACCCTGCAGCCCAGGGACTGCTCCACCCGCCAGCAGCTCACCCTCCCCTCCCCGCTGCCAGAGAGGCAGGTAAGTTTGGGTGTGTGCACAACATGCGGCTTTAATCAGCCCTAAATTGAAGCGGTGTTTGTAAAAACCCACCACTTCAATTTAGGGCCTCAGTTTCATCTACACACATCCCTTGACACCACCGATCCCCAGCATTTGGGATTTATTGAACAATTCTGTTCGTAGAGCCTCTGCAATGCTCACGAGAGTAAAAAGCAATCAAAGTTTATTTTGGTCAATAAAGTTAGCGCACAAGCCTCTGAATACACCCAGGGAGAGATCTGCTGAGTGAGAAAAGGCCAGCCATGTTCATATGTTTTCATAGTTGCTGTATAGTCCACCCATATGAACCCCCTGGGGTTTTTTTGCATGATTTCAGTTTTAACAAGCACATTCTTTGGCACCTGAACCTCAGCCTGAACTTCTCAAAAAAACCAAACTTTCATGAGCTTGGCCACTGTTTCAGGTCCGTATGGGAATGCATTGGGGGGTGTCATTACTGCTTGGGGTGTCATTACTGAAGTTTTGCTCAGCTCTACTTGCAAAGGATTCTGCTTACTGGGAAATTAATATTTATACCTCAATTTCACATGCAGGTTTAAAGCCAACCCATTAGCTTTCAAAGCAGTGAATGTGTCTGGATTCTTTTCCCGTGTTTGTGGGTGGTGAATTCTGGTTTATGTGCAAGAGTGTGTCTCTGTTCACACATTTCCCTCTGCCAGCTGGGATCACAGGGCCTCTGCTGCTGCCAAATAGAGCTGGAAGCCTTGAAAAGTGCCTTCCGATTGTTACAGGTAGGTGCGGGTTTCAGCTATGTGGGTATTTTGCCTGTCTCCCCCTTACCCATGTCCATTCTTCAGAATCTCAAAGATGTACTGAAAAATGGCACCTATAAACCTATACACTTCTTGTCCTGTCACCTACTGAGCATTCATCTTGCAGTATCAGTATATATAAGATAATGAAATGTTATCAGCAATGTGGTGAAAGGAAGAAGGAAGAAATGCCTCCCAACACGAACCTTAGTTTACTGCTCCTGGTCTGCCTTCTGTCATCTGTGCCTATTTGAGGATCATTATCCATGTCTGTAAGTATGGAGGTTTAAACACTCTGGTGGAGTGTGGGGTTAGCCAAGTACCTAAACCTGCAGGGAATCCAGATCCATGGTCAAGGCTGTGCCATAGGGGTCAAAATGAGGGAGTCAAGAGTCACACTTTTAATCCAAAGCAATATCTGTGTTCGTAGTCCAGGTCAGGACCTGGGGAGTCCAGACACACAGCATGAGAGGAAGGGGCAAGGTACTGGGATCCAAGGCTGGAGCAGGCTTGAGACAAGGCAGGAGCAGGGGTGAGCTGCTACCTGACACTGAGCAGCCAGAGCCTAAATAAAGGGCTTGGGCTTGCGTACTCAGCTTGGTGGTTCAGCTGGTGCTGCTCTGGGCCAGGTGGTCCTGCTTAGAGGACGGTCTACTTTCTAGCAGTGTCTTCTGGATTATAGCACAGCATGACAATTGCCAGATCCTAGGAATTTGCAGAACTGGTAGACCCACCCCTGCAGTATTATCTGGAAGGCAACTACCCCACAAATCTGTGGTATCATTGAATTGAAGAGAGAGTCCCCCTCCAAAGCACCACACACTAAGATAAAGGCTAGTCAGGCATGAAAAGCCAACTTGAATACAAGTTAAAAACAAAACAACAACCAGAACAAAAAAAACAGCACCATGTAGGACTGCATTTAGGATGAGGCCTCTGCCCTGGCTGATTTGATGCCACTTCCAACCCTACCCTAACACAGTTTGCCCTCAGAGGACATTCTAGATGTCCCAAGAAAGAGCAGATGTCAAAATGCAGCCACAACATAAGCAGCTCAGGAACAGTAAGATGCAGAAGTCATTCCCTTCTGGAAACAAAGCGTTTGAGCCCATCTGTAAGATCTGTGAGTTACAACTGTAGTAATAACCAGACTACCATTTTTCTGAAGGAAGTTGAAGAGCAAATGTCCATTGTGTCACTGGAATCCCCCCTGGTACTATCACACAAGCCAAAGCTCAACAAGATATTACATCCCCTCCAGGGAAATAGATCCATGGTAGAAATAAGCTATCAAAGGACAACTGTGCCCCACACTAATGGAAATAGTCAGGGATTCAGACCTATCAAACTCACTGAAAAATGTATAGTACAATCTTCAAGAAGCCACCACTCAACCTGCCAACTACCATACCATCTCCAGCCTACCATTTCTGGGTTAAATAACAGAGAGTAATAACCAGTAATCTCCAATACCATGGATGCCTCACAATCAAAGTTCAGACTGTGTTAGGGTTCGGCTGGGACATGGGTGGCCAGACCTGTGATATGCTATTAGGAGTGACCTGGGGGTCAGCAGTGTAGGAGAGCACAGGTTACCAGATCCGAGAGGGGAGATCCAATAGACATAGTCCAAGATGTAAGCTGAGATCAGAAACCAGGAGTCAGAGAACTGGCGTTGAGTCCCAAGGAAGATCTGAGGTCCAGGTCAAGGAAGCCAAGCCAAGTCAGGATGCTGGGGAAACCAGAGAAAGCAGGGCCAGTGCTGAGGTTCAGGGGAGATCCAAGACCAGGGTCAGAGAAAGCCAAAGCTGAATCAGGAGCCAGAAGAACAAGAGAGCAGCAAACACAAGACTTGCCAGAACAGACTGAGACTATATGAAGGTAGGCCTGCGACCTGAGGCTGCAGGTGTGGTAATGAGGGGGGAGCGACACTTTCAACAGCCAGTCCAGTTTCAGGGAACTGAGGCATTTGCATTAGCCAGGGATCAGGGGCAGGTGTGACTATTCTTGTGCTTGGCTCTGCCAGGCATGCCTGACCAGTGGCCCTAACAGCCTAGGACTCAGCACAAAGCCTTCTGTGGTGGCACTAAAATGCAAATTCCTCATGGCCATGGAGACAGGAAAGTTCTCCATACTGCTAATGTTGGACTGCTCAGAAACCTTTGACACAATTGACCATGGGGAACTATTAACATACCCATATGCCATAGTAGGAATTCATGGTCCAACAATCATTCCTTTCCAGCAGTGCTCAGAGTGGAAATATGTGGAGTCCCACAGGGATTTACACTATCCCATTTGTTTCAGTATCTGCAAGAGAACACTGGGAGAGGTAGCGAGGCATACAGAAGCCCAGGCCTTGGCCAACATTGTTAATGAGTATCGATGATACTCACCAAGTATCTTGTTCTCAACTAATTCAGTGCTTTCCAGCCGTCAGAAATGAGATTTTGGAGGAGGAGCAGACAGCTTAAGCTGAACCCAAGCAAGACTGAAGTAATGTCAGTTGAACAGCTAAAAGGCTTGAAGAATTGGTCAAGATGTCATCTTCACTTTCCATTGAAGGCATACAGCCTGCCTTCTTTAAAAGTGGTGCAAAGCTTTGGGCTCCTGTTCTATAGATGACTAAATCTGAAAGGCCACATAGTCTCAGTATCTACAGAAGCCTTCTTTCTCTCCAGCTAAGTAGGAAACTTCATTACTTCCTCCCAGGCAAGGATTTGGCCACAGTGATCTATGTAGTCATTACTTTCTACTGCTATGAAGTTCCTAACACAGATTATAGTTACAGAGCTATTAAAGTTTTAAAAACACCATAAATAGTAACAGTGCTACAAGTGCAGCCAATTTATGGTGCCATAAAGTGGCAAACCAGCCACAAAGATCATCCTCAAAATAGATGGAATATCTTTGTGGCTTGTTGGTATGGCACTGTAAATTGAACGTGTAGCACTGCAGAACCCAGGGTTGAAGCCAAAAAACAGCTAGCTGATTGTTGGCCCCAGCACCAGGACAGCCCTATATGTCAAACTCACCATGCGCTGTCCTGAGGCCAGGGCTGAAAACCAGCTGATTGTTGGCCTTGACCTAGACACCCTAGGGTCAGCTTTGGCTTTCTCAAAGTGTCTGAGGGCCAGAGCCAGCCCTGGGTCCAGGACAGAGCTGCCTCCTGCCCACTGTCCAGGATCAGGTTGGGAGCAGTTCCTCATTGGCACAATTGTGATCAGAAGAATTTTATGCCCCATTTCAAACATTGCACCTTCTGTCATGCACATCTGACATGGCAGGAAGCACAATGTTTGGGATGGGGCATAAAATTCCCCTGATCACAATTGTGCCATTGTTTTAAGATCTGCCAGGGGCCTAATAAGCAATATCTGTAGCTGAATGTGCAGACAGTGCCCAGGCTCCAGCTGGTACAGAATTCTTCCTGATTTAGGCAGTCACGAGTTCACCGGATGTAAACGCAAGTCCCCCTGCTTGCTCCCAGGCATGTTCCAATGCTTGTTGAAGGCTTTGGTCCAATTTTCAAAATATTTGTGGCTCATCTACTTTGAAGGTCATGTTCAATCTCAAAATCCCTGTAGCAGCTTGATTTCTCTGTGCATTTAACAAAAACCAGAGCAAAATACATGGGTATTAGGGGTAAGGCATTCTGTGTTGAAGAGACCCAGTTATGGAAAACCTTTCAGAAGAGATCAGATGAATCCTGAGGCTGGCTATCTTTTCAGAAACACTTCAAAACTTTTTTGTCAGTGTAAGCTCTGCCAAAGTACAACTCATTGCCACTACAATTACCACTGCTATTCACCAAGGTCATTTTTCAAGTGAAATATTTATTTTTTGTACCTGATGAACATTTGCTGCCTGGAAGAGGAAGACAAAAAACACGTGATTTTCATCAGGAGCTCCTTATCATTTATACAGGCTTAACTACAAACTTCCTTCATAAAACTAACCCCAGGAATGAAAGGAGGTCCAATGAAACTGAGCTCCATAGCTAAAAGTAAACTCAGTTCTTAGAAGTAAAACTTCTTAGATGATTAATCTAGTCTAAACTAGAGCAGTGGGAAATAGATCTCCCTGATACCACCAAATGCTGCTTCAAATGCCATTCCTATAATTTATTTTCCCCAAGTTTTGAGTCATTATCCTTATATTAATATAAAGGCTAATATTAAGATTAATAATTATTACTTTGCACACCAACCAAGTTGTGGGCCCTCGACAGACTGGGCACTGTGCAAACACATAAGAAGAGACAGCTAAAATATTTTTTCTTTTTTAATTAAATAAGACAAACAGTGGATGAAAAGAAAGATCATTCTTTTGCAGAGGGGGACTTGGTGATGTGGACTGTTTAAATGATTTGTCTCAGGTCACACAGGATGTCCGTGGCAGGCGGAGACCGCAATTGAATATGATTTTTAAGCCAGTCTGTGAACCACAAATCCTCTCAGAGCCTTTGCCACATGACTCACAGTCCATACAGTGGACTGGGAGTTTTACGCCATTTGCCCGTAACTTGGCAAGTTCACTTCTACAGGCTAAAGCTTTATATGCTTCTTTCTTAGTGGTGAATCCTTTGAAACATCATAGTAAGATTCATAGGGAGAATTTTGTGTTGAGAAGCAACAACAAAAGCTAACCCCGCAGGGAAGTTGAACACCAGTAGATATCAGTGTAAACCTTATGGACCGTGAGGGTCAGACTTTGTATAATTGGGGGTATCTGGTTACTGTTGGAAGCTTATTTCTGAGTTGACACATGAGTTACTTATTGTTTATATTGCTGTATTACCCAGGTGCCCAGTCTTGGAGCGCCACTGACTTGCTTGCTATACTCACATATCAGAAGTGTCTAGAGTATTTGCCTTTTTTCTGATAACAGGAAGCTTCAAAGGGAACTCAGAAGTACATGCATGTCAGATGGGGTTACACAGAGTATCTCCAGATAAGCACATAAATGAGAAAGAAGCAGAGTATTGCATGGATTATTTAGAGCAAGAAACTGAAAGTCAGGACTCCTGGTTTTTATTTCTGTTTCTGTCACTGATGTGAATCAACTTACTTGAGGAAAAGATTTTCAGAAGTGCTGAGCACCCACAATTTCAGCTGCTGTTAGGAGAAGCTGAGAAGGCTCAACACAAATTCATGCCTTCAACCAGTGTAAAGTGTGCCTCCCATGGCTACAATGGCATTATGTTGATCAATTCATCAATTATAACAATTAGTTACATCATTTAATAGCTAATGATCTGCAACTTCATGCTTCCCTTCACTATGTACAAGGCAGATAGTGATAGCTATGATGCAGGGATGTTATACGAAAGCCTGAATGTTTGCAAATGTTTTGCTAGAACAGTGCTGAATAAATGCATAACACATTTTTGTAAACCTGGACCACAGTCTAACACGTTAAGGACTCGACAAACAGGCCAGTCACAAAATGAATGCACTGCCATGTATGGCAACTGAAGCTTACATGATATAAATACATTCAAGCAAGACATCCTTATCAAGAAAGAAAGTTTTAAAAGCTGTAGCAATCAAACAAGACAGGAGGAAGGAGGGCAAGGCAGGATTGAGATAAGGTTAATGAAGAAAGACAAATAGAGCCAAGTGGCTTTATCCTGCTTTAAAAAATTCCTCAGGCCTTTATCTATGTAGAGGGTAGAGTGGGGAGGTCTTTCAGCAAGTCACAGCCACTTGTCTTTGCCAGCAAAAAAGAATAGATGGACACGAAGGTACTGACGGAATCAGTGACATGGACACCGGACCAGCTGATCATGTCCCATTCAAGCTCTTGGTGAAGTTTGGATCCTGATATAAAGTCAAACATTTGTCCTCAAGCATATCTCTGGAAACCCTGGAGAGGATAATTGTGTCTTACACAGGCAGTGATGGGAAGTTTTCATTTGTTTGACAGTCCAGAGAAGTAGATAAGCTGTAGCAGTCTTCCAGGAGCTTCAGGCACCGGCTGTTTCTGCTCTCCCTGAATGAAATGGCGATCAAGTGTGCTCAGTCTCTTAAAGGTTCAAACTCTGTGAATTTTTTAGGCCAGGTTCACTACTGTATACCAATAGTGAGGTCCCAATGGAGACAGGATAACATACAGAGATGACAGTAATAAGAACTAATTAAAACAGAGCAGCACCTTATGGTTAATGTACTTTGTTATACCATTAGCGAGACTAGTTTTCATTTCTTCATAGTGTACGTTTCTGCTGATTAACCTGCTGTAGCAGATTGGCAGGATCATGCCTGCCAACAGTTCAATTTGACCCAGGTCACTATCTGTCTAACAACTTCCCAACTGCAAAATCTTCAGCCCTGGAGATCTATGTGCCAGGACGAGCCTGACTGGACTAGAGGCAAGATCCAAGTGCTTTTGAAGTCAATGGAGAGAGTTTCACTGACTTCAGTTTTTTCAGCATCCAAGCCAGATTAACAGGCTAGACTGGAGATGTTGATGCCAGTGAGAGACATATATAATGTACCACCTATTGTCCCTCCTGGAGGCGTCTTTCAGAATAGACTTGGCTTCCCCATAGGCTTGCCATTGGGTTATCTTTTGAAAAGCAGTATGGTAGCAATTAAATGGCCAATCCTCAAGTCCATTAGTGGCTAAAAACATTCCTCCAAGCGTCCCAAAGCACATGCTCTATATTATATAGAAACCTTGGACAAGTCATCTCAACTCTCTGGGTGCCTATACATGAGGCAGGAGGCTGCTCTGATGTGCTGTAATTACCACACATCAGCCAGCCTTTGTGTCTCATGTATCAAAATTTTGATGAGAAAAAAAAAATTGTGAAACAAAAATAAGAAACGAAACTCTTGCCAACTGTCCTTTCAAAATGAAAGATTAATAGCCTCTTACAAATGTCACAGCAGCATCTCCTAGCTCTTCTCTTACTGCAAGCAATGAGATGCATCCCCTTGCACAGGCAACGACCCAGTTAAATGTCTCAGGTTTGTAATGATGGCTGCTGAGAAATTTTAAAATGTAGCATTGCATACAACATCCCTTGCATTTTCCTACTCAACTTCTGTTAACCTGTAAACACTATTATTTTCCACAGCTTTCATGCCCTCACTCCAGGGAAGGAAGCAGTACAACCTCACAGAGACACACATTAATCATAGCTTATTTCTGTTAGCAAACATTTTCATGAGAGCTCAACATCTAAGCAGCATATATTTTTTTGCCTTGGACAATCACCACAGATCTTCCGCAGCGCTAACTAGTCCCAACACAGAACTGAATACGTTTTTGCTCCCTGGATTTTTATAAATGTGATTTTTAACAAAATATATAACTGACAAGACTGCCCTATATTAACGGGTGCAATAGCCTGCAGAAAAAGCACTATAAAACCCAGAAAGTGTCAATAGACGTCCCACCCATATCATTTACAAATTTTTTTAATGCATAGATGCAAATTAGCCACCAAAATGCTGCTTAGCCACTCTGCTTTAGAAAGTCTAGCCTGAAAAATGAGAACACCAGAATCAGAACAAAAATTCTATTTTTATTTACCATTTTATTACCATTTTAATTAATTCATACTATTTTTATTACCATTTACTTATTCATTTAAAAGTCACCAGTGATTAGACACTTGTGAAAATCTTTTTTTTTTTAAGCAAAGTCAGAATTACTAGTAACTAGCGTAATTATAACAATACCAAGACAGGTTGGAGAGCCATTGTACTAGGTAATGTACTGTGAGGGGGAAACAGATCCTGCACCAGCTTTCAAACATCATAGCAAAACCAAAGAAAATATAATTACCACTAACTTATTGGGGCTGAACCTTGTTTAGTAGCTTTCCTATGCAAAACTCAGGGGAAAATAATCTGTTCTCAGTTAATAGCACAAAGAGAAGCAATGTAAAATTAAGAAGACACCGGAGGTACTGGGGGAAAAAAATCCAGTTCAAGTTGCACAAAATTCTTAATAGAAGGAGGATATAGGGAATTGCCAATCTTGAAAGAAAGTGCTTTGTAGTTCTGGCTTTTAAGAAACTAGAACAGTTTCACTGCTGACTTTGAGCTGGCACATTATGGACTCCAAATTTCAAAATCCTGAATTGTGGATTTCAAACCTCCTGTAGTGCAGACTTGATTGACTCCAGGGTTAGAGCTTAGCCACTGTAAAGGGGCCAGTTTCCTGCACTAAGGGGTGTATGAAATATGGAGGGCAAAGATTATGTTAAAACTAGTCTGGTTCCTAAGACTCAGCCCTGCCCTTTGCAGTGTCAGAGAATGAGCACACATTCAGATGCTCACTCCCGGATCTGCCACACGGACATCTAATCACATTTAATGTGGGTAGCAGATTGAACAGGGAGTGAGAATCCTAAAGGGAGAGCAATGGCTTTGTGTCGAGATGCCCAGGGGATCTCAGTTAAATGAGTTGTGGAAGACCTAATTCTGCTCCTGCTAATTACACCCCGGGGAATTATGCAATTATGCACCCGCGCAATTTCACACATAAAACACATTACCATGCATAATTGCCCTAGGTGGGCTCTGTATGTCCACCTCCACAGGGCTCCTGGTACTTCAGCTGGGAGCTTTATGTGGCGGCACCGAGCACAGTGGTGCGTGACTGACAGCTGGGGAGTGGAGTGGGGAGGGGAGGGGAGCTCCTGCCTGCAGGAAGGAGGATGGGTGTGGGGTTTGTGGGTGGATGTGGGCCCCTCCACCACGCATCTGTGCCCCTCCCCATGGTGCACAGTCCCTGCCACTGGTGGCAGCAGCAGTAGACAGCTGGCCCTTGGGAGCCCCCAGCAACACCCAGCTCCAGCTGAGTCCCAGGGGCTGCACATGGCGGTATGGAGCCCACCTGGCCAGCCTGCTGGTGCATGGCTTCAAACCAGAACAGCCTGGCTCTGTGCCAGCACATGGGGCTCATGGCACTGCAGGTGGGAGCTGCGCGCCACCAGGCACGGCTGGGCTGGCTCTGTGCCTTCATGTGGGGCTTCCAGTACTCCAGCAAGAAGCCACACACGGAGGCATGGAGCCAGTCTGGTATGGTTTGAAGGCATGTGCCAGTGGGCCAGGCTGGACCAGCTCTATGCTGCCACATGCAGCCTCCGGAACTCAGCCAGAGCTGTGTACTCCTGGGGGACTCTGCCTACTGCGGCCATGAGCTCCCTAAGGGCCCACTGCCAGCTGCTACTGCTGCAACTGGTAGCAGGGGCTGTGCGCCGTGTGGGGGGAGCAAATATGTGGCAGTGGGGCCCACACCCACCCAGATGGAGGTTTTGGCACAGATATTAAGGATATAAGATTAAATTAAAAAAAATAAAAGTAATTAATTTTACATAATTCTGAATTTTTCTGCACATAATTCCCTGGGGTGTAGCTAATAGGAAAAGTTCTGTCAGCCTTAACAGAAGCAGAAGCACACCCTTGTATTTTGAATAAAAGCAATCTGAAATAGAGGCAGCCAGGCCGACAGCTATTCCTCAGTGGAAAAAGAGAAACAAGCCGAGGAGGAGAAGCAACTTTGCCCTGATTCCAATTCTGGATGGCTAATTGTACACACCTGTTACACCATGGAAAGGAGTATCCATGGGACTGAATAATGCTTTTCAGGACTTAGTCTTGCTCTAACACCCACTGACATCAGAGCAAGCCTTTCCATTGGCTTTAATGGAAGTTGAATCAGATCCAAACAAAGCCTCTCTAAGTATGGACACACAAACATTTGGACCCCTTTTGGAAGGGGAAAGTTCCAAGAGGGCAGCAGCTCTTACTTTCCAATTCTTATATGTGAACTAGCCATACCCATTCAAATGGAGCAAAACTGCTCCACCTTTAAAACTGCTTCATCATCCAGGATTAAAGTTGGCACAATCTTGAATTCAATTGTTCTCAGCTCCTTTGCAAATAACACTACAACCACCTGCCCGCTTGAAAGGGCTCCAGATGTATGTGTATGCACAGTTAGCCTTGATTGCTGCACATTCAAGAACTGAATAAAGGCTTGTTTCACTGAATGTCTGGCAAGATTGGAATCACAGTGGCAAGCAGCATTATTCTAAAACTCGCTGCTTCACATGGTGATGACAAGTTTTCCCAGTTTATTAACTTCAGAATGGAAATAATGCCTTATCTACAAAATCCAGAGATGAGTGATGGAGCTAATGAAGAGGAAAGCCTAGCATGCTTTCTTTGTATGTGCCAATATGCATGAGTGGGAAGGTGAATATTATGTTAAAATATGCTAGTATATGCATTTCTCTAGGTTAGGAGTCTAAACTGGTGAACTCTACCTCTACAAGTAGCCTTGTAATAGTTTTGGTAATGCAAGTGAAATAGCAGGAGTGCCCACTATAATGAATAACTGGACCTCCTCTATAGTCAAATTCAGAGCAAAATGTTACCATGCCATTGCATTGGTCCAGTATTTTGATGAAATCATTAGAAGGGAAATAAACATGAGTATAATTTGATTGGGATGGTTTACTCAGGGATGATCCTGCCCTGAGTAGGAGGCTGGACTAGACAATCTCATGGGTGTCATGCCAAGCCATGGGCAGCAAGGTCTGGGGGTCACCTCAGGGTGAGAAAAAGCCAGCAAGTCAAAATCCAGGAGGTCTATCTGGGGAACTGAGCTGGAGATCCAGAGGCTTAGCTGGAATGCCAGGTCAGAGGCTGAGCTGGGTCAGTATCTGGGAAGTCAGACCATAGCTGGGTCAGGTGTCCAAAGGCTCAGGCAGTGAGGTCCGGAGACTAGCCAGGCCAAATAAGCAGTAGCCTAGGTACAAGGATAAGCCTTCTTCTTCTTCTTCTTCCAGATCAAAGGCTTATGTTGGAAGGGGTGAGTGTTGAGCTGACCCTGGCTCACCATTCCAGTGGCAGGGTGTGGGTACGTGGCATGGTCCAGCTGGAGGGTTCTGGCTTCCTGTGTCTGCCCCAGTGTTGTGCTGGGGAGGTGGTAGACTAAGATGAGGCCCCAGGTTCAAAGTTAAAGCGTGACAATGAGTTCCCTTCCAGTCCTACATTCCTATGGTCCTATACTATCTATGCTAAGGACAACAAGGCCTATGGGGCATTTTGGGGCTTAAGAAATCTAAAAGGGTGAGGAAAGGAATAGAATAGAACAGTCAAAGTGGAAATATCCATACTGTTGGCTTCCTGGTCAAAGTGGTGCACTCTGACATATTTGGATTTACGACTGAGCCTTTTGCATGACTTCAGAAAACTCAACAGAAGCTGAGGGGAAGGAATTTCTGTGTTCTCAGAATACAGAGGAAAGGAAATAACATAGGAAATGACAGAGGTCTTTATTTTAAAATCAGCAAGTCCTGGAAGAGAAACAGGCTGCCAAAATGGCTGTATCTTAAATTTCTTGCTTGCAGGAAAGAGAGGAAAACGGAGAGAACAGAGAGAACAACTAGATTTGCACAAGAGAGATAAGCCACTGTAACAGTGATTTCTGCTACAGTAATTTCAACCTGTAGCTTTAATAACTGTGTGAAATGCTACAAAAATTTACAAAACACTCTTCTCTTATGAACATTGCAGCATTGCAATGACCCAATGAATTCTAGAACATAGGCCACATATGCAAACTACTGTAGAGCTTACTGCCAAAATTAAAAATATATATTTAGCAGAGACAACCTAAGGAAGCAGCATGTGATTCTGCATGAATTTAAATTGGTGTGCAAAGCTGAGGCAGAAGAAGGTTGGGGTTAGAATTTATGTAATGCAGTCAAGTTGTCTGATCTCATGCATGATTTCCAGCCTGGTAGGAGTTTCTAGACTGGCAATTCTGGGAAGATTTTTGCTGACTTGAAAAGAAAAGAAGACAGGAGACGTTGGTTGCACCTGGATGGAAAAGTAAGACTGTTTCTGACATTTAAATCAGACCCAAGGGGAAGGGTACTTCCGTGGTGAGGAAATTAGTTTGATTTCTAAGAAATTTGGACTCAGTACCTATCCCATACAAGCTGGCTATACCCAACCTTAATTTCTATTGAAATCAAAAGGAATTAGGTGCCTACACATAATTTAAAAGTCTGGGCCCTAGTTTCCCTGTATCTCATTTTCCTAGTTGCAAAAAAGGGTAAAAAACTTTCTATGCTCATTGGGGTTTAATAAGGATAAGGATCTTGCATACTGGGAAGTGCTCAGATACCCCAGTGGCAGATGCTATAAAAGCAATTTTATTCAACTCATTTCAAATTCAACTCATTTGACTGACTCATTTCAACCTGCAGGTGTGGAAGGGGCCAATTACAGAGTCATCTGACCAGAAGGGGCCAGGCTTGAAGCATATATAGCCCTAAGAGCCACGGAGAGAGGAGCTCTTGGGTAGTATCTGACCTGGGGTAAGCAATTCTGGTGGTTTATAGAAGGGATTAGGGGTAGGTAAGGAAGTCCCAGTTGGCTCAGAAGGGAGAGAAGGGCCAGAGAACCAGGAGGCTTATAGCCCAGGAGAGGGTGGGACTTGAGGGGAACACCTCAAGACCTAAGGTTGAGGAGGACCGGGTTAGAGTGCTTCTGGAGGGGCTGGACATGTTCAAATCAGCAGGTCCAGATGCTCTCCACCCTAGGGTGTTAAGGGAGCTAGCAGGGGTTATTGCAGGACCCTTGGCATGGCTTTATGAGTGCTTGTGGTGCTCAGGCCAGGTGCCAGATGATTGGAGGATAGCCAATGTGGTCCCCATCTTTAAAAAAGGGAGGAGGGAGGACCCGGGCAACTATAGGCCTGTCAGTCTTACCTCAATCCTGGGGAAACTCTTTGAGAAGATCATCAAGGAGTACATCTATGATGGGCCGGCAACAGGGATGATGCTCAAGGGCAACCAGCACGGTTTCATTAGGGACAGGTCATGTCAGACCAACCTGATTACCTTTTATGATCAGGTCACAAAAGCATTGGATGCAGGTGTCGCCGTGGGTGTAGTCTTTCTGGACTTCAGCGAGGCCTTTGACACTGTCAACCACCCCATCCTCATTAAAAAACTAGGTGACTGTGGCACCAATGCCTACACAGTCAGATGGATAGCGAATTGGCTGAAGGGTCGTACTCTGAGGGTGGTGGTGGACGGGTCATATTCGACCTGGGGGGAAGTGGGCAGCGGAGTGATGCAAGTGGAGGACAGTGGGCCTAAGATCAGTCAGATAAGCATCCCTTAATTAGGGAGACTATTGGATGCATAACAATTAAATACTGGGGACAACAAAAGAGAAAACAGGGATGGGAGTGTGGGTCATAGGTTACTAATAAGCATAATGGCAAGTGCCCACTACCCCTCAAGCAAATTCAAGATACCTGGGATGCTCCCCAGTGAAATTACTGACTAAACAGGAAAGAAAGAAGGGCAGGGGCAGGACTTATTTATCCCATATTTTTCTGAGTAAGTAAGTTAACTTGATGATGAACACTTTAGAGAGAATGAGACCAGGACCAGAAATGTTAGGTGTGAGGAAGGGTGTTGGACTAGGACAGGTTAGGGAAGGTGGGGCAGAGGAAGTCAAATGAGTTGAACCCTGCGTCCCCCAGAGCACAGTCCCCTCCATTCCTGAAGTGGACCCCAAAGTTACTATTGTTCTAGCCATAGGAAACTAGGCATGGGCGAGTGGTGCCTCCTGAGCCTGGGGGGCACCAGCGGCCGATCACCGACCCCAAAAGTGCTGCCGGCACTTCTTTTGGCACCCCCACACCCCAGCCAGCACCAGTCCTAGGGGGGACACCAGCTGGCACTTCTCTCAGCGCCCCCGCTCCCTGGCCGACGAGGGCCAATCTCAGGGGGGGCACATGCCCCCCCTGCCTCTCCCCTACACATTGCCTATGAAACTAGGGCTAAAGGGACCTCACAAGATCATCTAGTCCAGCCCCTGCTCAAGGTAGGATCATCCCTAATTAAACCATCCCAGCCAAGTGTCTGTCTGACCTGCTTTTGAAAGTTTCCAAGGATGGAGATTCCACAGCTTCTCTAAGCAGTCTGTTCCAATGCTTTAACATTCAAAGTCAGAAAGTTTTAACACATCTCCTACCTAAATTTCCCTGGCTGCAGCTTGAGGTCACTGCTCCTAGTCCTGTCCCCTACAGCCATGGAGAAAGGGCTACCTCCATCAGTTTATTACCATTGTTCCTCGTCACCCCAGGTGGTGCTGAGGAGAAAAGGGCTCTACCTATTTGCTGTTGATCTCCCCTGATGAGCTTGTAGGCAGCCACCAGGTCCCCCCTCAGCCTCCTCTTGCTGAGGCTGAACAGGTTCAGGTCCCTCAGTCTCTCCTCGTGGGGCCTGTCCTGTCCTGCTGCCCTCTCACCAAGTGGGTGGTCCTCCTCTGAACCCTCTCCAGGCTGGCCACATCCCTTTTGAAGTGCGGCACCCAGTACTGGATGCAGTACTCCAACTGCGACCTGACCAAAGTCGCATGGGGGGGAGTATCATCTCTCTGGACCGGCTTGAGATGCATCTTTGGATGCATGACAAGGTATGGCTGGCCTTGCTGGCTGCGGTCTGGCATTGGCGGCTCATGTTCATCTTGGAGTCAATAATGCCTCCAAGATCCCTTTCCGCCTCTGTGCTTTCAAGAGGGGAACTCCCCAGCCTGCATGTATGCTGTGGATGCCTTCTCCCAAGGTGCAGCACCCTGCATTTGTCTACGTTGAACCCCATCCTATTCTCATCTGCCCACTTTTGTAGTCTGTCTAAATCTAGTTGCAGCCTCTCTCCCTTCAAGTGTGTCCACCTCACCCCACATCTTAGTGTCATCAGCAAACTTGGACAGCGTGCTTTCCACCCCCTTGTCCAAGTAGCTGATGAAGATGTTAAACAGTGCGAGCCTGAGGACTGAGCCCTGGGGTACCCCACTGCTCACATCTCGCCAGGTTGAGTACAACCCATCCACCACTACTCTCTGGGTGCGTCCCATCAGCCAATTTTTTACCCATCCAACTGTGCAGGTATCAATGCTGCAGTCGCTTAATTTATTGATGAGGATGGGGTGAGAGACAGTGCCAAAGGCCTTCTTAAAGTACAGAAAGACTACGTCCACAGCGACACCATCATCCAAGGATTTAGTTACTTGGTCATAAAAGGCAATCAGGCTGGTCTGGCAGGACCTGCCTTTGATGAACCCATGCTGATTGCCCCTGAGCATGATCTCCCCTGCAGGCCCCCCACAGATGTGCTCCTTGATGATTCTGTCCAAGATCTTCCTGAGCACAGAGGTGAGGCTTACACGTCTATAGTTACTTGGGTCTTCCTTCCTCCCCTTCTTGAAAATTGGGACCACATTAGCCAGTTTCCAATCCCCCGGCACCTGGCCAGATGTCCACGAATGCTCATACAGCCGGGCCAAGGGCTCCGCAATGACCCCTGCCAGCTCCCTCAACACCCTTGGGTGGAGGGCATCTGGACCTACAGATTTAAAAATGTCTAGCCCTTCCAGAAGATCCCTAACTACATCTGCACTGACTGAAGGCCTGACAGAGCCATCACCAAGATTGCCCTACCTCTGGTAGGTGGGATATCCTGGTCCCTGTTCAAGAAAACAGAGGCAAAGAAACTTAAAAATATCAGCTTTCTTGTCTGGCATGGCCACAAGATTACCATTTGTGCCTTGTAGGGGCCCTACATTGCCTTCCTTCTGAAAAACCATGAGCCTTCCTTCTGAAACCATTGCCTTCCTTCTGAAAAACCATGAGCCCAACCTCCAGCTCAACATTACATGGTCCAGGATCCCACTAAGAACACGTCATGAAGACAAAAGCAAAGGCAAGACCTCGGAACAACATTCTCTCCTCTGCTGAGTATGCATGCCCTCCACAGGAGAGATCCATACATGCTAAGCACCTTGACCCCATCCTGAATGATAGCTGCCGATGTCTGAAGCCTTCCAGCCTTCACAGTGCATACCCATCATCTGGCATCACTCCTCCTAACATCATAAGAGCAGAGGCCAGCAGGATAGAATGATTGAGACAAACTGAAAATGTGAGAGACCCGCTGTATGACCATCCCACCGCGCACAAACGTCTGAAGTCGTGCAGGAGCTTCCTCACCACCCAACCTCTTGATGCCACACCCAAGGATACATGACTACAGATGTGGAATGAGAGGCTGAAGACAATATCTGGCAGCAGGAAAATGGGTAGCAGCTGAGTCCTTACTACCAGGAGCTGACAAACCATGGCAAAGGTGGCGATGTCTCAACTACCTACATACCAGAGTTGGACTCTCCAAGGAACCAATGAAGAAGTAGGGCTGTACCATTGGTTCAACCACCTGTGACTGTGGCACAGAGCCTCAGACTATGCAACACCTGCTGCACTACCCAGTGTTTGAAGGCAAATGTGCAATGAAAGACCTTGCAAAATACAACAAATGAGGCACAAACATATGTAACAAAATGGCCAAATGTAGTGTAGAGACATGTGAAGAAGTCATCCTGCTGATGACCTGTGTGGGTTTGAATTCCACATCATTTATGATTTTTCACAGATGGTTTCATAGATGTTAGGGTCAGAAGGGACCTATTAGATCATCAAGTCCAACTCCCTGCATAGGCAGGAATGAGTGCTGGGGCCAGATGACCCCAGCCAGGTGTCTGTCCAATCTCCTCTTAAATACCTCCAAGGAAGAGGACAGCACCACCTCCCTTGGAAGCAATTACATATTTTGGTAACCCTCACTGTAAAGAATTTTTTCCTGATGTCCAATCTGAATTTGCTCTTTCAATTTGTGGCCATTATTTCTAGTTACCCTGACAGGCACCCTGGTAAACATTGTATCCCCTATCTCTTGCTGCCTGCCCCCAGATGAGTTTGTAGGCAGCCATGAGATCACCTCTCAGCCTCCTCTTGTGGAGGCTAAAGAGGTTCAGGTCTCTCAGTCGATCCACATAGGGATTTTTCTGTAGGCCTTTAACCAGATGAGTGGCCCTCCTCTGAACCCTCTCCAGGCCATCCACATCCCTCCTGAAGTGGTGCCCAAAACTGGATGCAGTACTCCAGCTGCGGCCTGACCAATGCCACATAGAGGGGAAGTATCACCTCCCTAGACCTGTTTGTGATGCACCTACTTATGCAAGGAAGGGTTCGGTTAGGGTTAGCCTTGCTTATTACCTCATCACACTGGTGACTCATGTTCATTCTGGAGTCAACTACGACTCCAAGATCCCTTTCCGCAGTTGTGCTACTTAGTGCGGTACTTCCCTGGTTGTAGGAGTGTTGATGATTCTTCCTCCCCAGGTGCAATGCACGACACTTATCCTTGTTAAACCGCATCCTATTCTGTTCGGCCTATTTCCCCACCCTATCCAAATCAGCCTGGATTCGCTCCCTGCCGTCTAGTTTGTGTACCTCCCCTCATAGTTTGGTGTCATAAGCAAACTTGGACAGGGTGCTTTCTAATCCCTCATCCAAGTTATTAATGAAGATATTGAATAGTATCGGTTGATAGTACCGGTTGCTTTTTCAGTTTGCTTTTGCATGAATCTTGGAAACTGTGGACATGCACACACCAAACGATGTTGAAGAAACACTATTCAGGTTGCAAAGTCAAGCATTTGAAGGTTAGAAATTGCTGAACTCACAATTGCCTGTGCAATTTGAAATCAGTTCCTTGGGCCTATGCATTCATTACATGATCATATACTATTTTTTCCTACAGGATACAGGTCATTTCAACATAGTATGAACCTTTTTATACGTAAATAGAATGCTTTTATACATGCACTTCTATTCTGAACTGAAGGAAAATGCAGGCAAAATTAGATGTTAAGTTTTGTTCCTTAGTGAGGATAAATTAGCTTTAATGATAACTTTGTAGTGGTAGGAAAGTGAGGCATCACATAAGCAGAGGGCATGGTACAGACAAGAATAATGACAGACAAGGAAACAGACAAGGATAATGCAGAGCATTTTTTTGGTTGGGAATCTTATATAGACTTTCATATACTCATTGTGTAGACAGATATTCTTGGAATGCTTCTCCTGATGAAATAACAGGGCTGTTATTACTCCTGTCTGTCACTTTTAATGACAGCCAAACAAATTGTGTACAGTATATAGAGAGCAAATTTAGATGCTTAATGGCAGGCAGCCCAAGTATTCCAAAGATCAAAGCAATCCATGGCACCACATTCTTCCCTAACTGCTAAATGTGTTTTAATTTAAGTGCATTGTACAATGGTTAGAGCACAGAGCAACAACATACCATATGATACCTTGACTCATTAAAAATATAGGTACATTTTACAACTTCTCTCAGGGCAGATGTTTTGCTATTGCAGTATGCAAGGAGTTTTAGTTGACACTAAGCGCAGAGGACATGCTGGCTTGTACGAGGCAGCGAGTGCAGAAGGTATAGTTTACGTAAAGTGCACAAGACAATGGGAAATCCAGTTTAAGGAGTCTGTAGAGACAAAGAAATGTGTTCTCTTCCAGAAAGTCTAGCCTAGGCTTCAGATAATGAAGCATCAGATCTGCCCTTGAATTCTCTCCAAGATGATTTTCTGTCTTTGCTGCAGCCCCTTCAATTCCCTCTACAGATGGGATTAAGTCAGACTGTAACGCCCCAATGACACGCTTTCACAGATTTACCAAGCTGCGTCTGTTGCTTTAGGGTTATGTCTGCATTGAAGTGACATCAGCACAGGAAAGTAAGTTAGTATATATATGCTGAGTTCCACACTGCCATAATTAGACTACTGCCAGTATCCCGCCCCACTCTCATGCTGACTATCTTAGAGATAGTTTGGGCATGTCTACCCAAGCGCACATTTCAACATTGACGGCTTCTTGTCTCTTCCTAATCTTTCTCCAAAGTTCTTTCCCAGTCTTGTTGACTGGAGAGAAACACCGTGGGGCTTCCTCTATCCTAGTTTATCACATGTGTTTTCACTAGAGACCAACCAGTTCTTCACAGAGGGGAAAATGTTGCTTAGACTCTTGAGGAGGAATCTCCTTTTCTCAGTATACTCACTACTCCAGATGCCAGCTTCCAGGTTTCCATCCAGACTTCAAGACCCGGTACACTAGAAGGCATCTTGGACAAAGGAAAACAGTGGTAGAGGACTCTAAAGTCAAGACTGGCATCTATTCAAGGACAGAAGAGATACTGGGATTCATAAGGCAAATGTCACACACATTCACTCATATTTCCAGATGTCTCACAATCTGGTGTGACTCAGATACAGGACAGTCTATTGCCAGGCAAACAAAACAAAACAAAATTTCCACTGGGAGTCTTTACATTAAGGGGATATATTTATCTTTAAAACAATGTTAATAAAATGCCATCATTTAAAAAAAAAAAAACATCACAGTAAGACAAGTCATCTAGGCTGAAGGAGACAGCATGGTGGAGGGGGGGAGGTGTAGTGTCAACCCGGGCAGCAGTGCTCAACCATCCAGTGGCACTCAACCACCCAGTGGCGCATGCCAGATCCAGCTGCAGAGTGACCCTATGTGCTGTGCAATCTGGGGTGTGGGGCCCTGTCATCTAGCATGCTGGGCTCCCCACCAGTTCAGAAATTTAGTGATACTTGTCCACGCTTTGGAAGGGCCCTACAGCTGTAAATGTGTTAATTATAAAATTCAGGAATTTAAATTTAAGAATACATTTAATCCAGCTGCATTTTCCCACTTCACCTTCTACCAGTAGGTCTCCTGAGTTACCATGCAAAACACAGACCAGCTTTGGTGACTACGAGTATCCCAAATGGTATGATACCTCGGCTCATTCTTGTTACTTACTACCTAACCCAGTGAATGTAATTCTTCCTACATGTAGTTTAAGGCAAGAGAGTATAACAGTTGGTCCTGTCAGACGAACCTGGTGGCCTTCTATGACCAGGTCACAAAATCCTTGGACACAGGTGTTGCAGTGGACATAGTCTTTCTGGACTTTAGGAAGGCCTTCGACACTGTCTCTCACCCCATCCTCATTAAAAAACTAGGGGACTGTGGCATTGACACCTACATAGTCAATTGGGACACTAAATGGCTGGAGGGCCGCACCCAGAGAGTGGTGGCGGACAGGTCCTGTTTGACCTGGAGGGATGTGGGCAGTGGGGTTCCCCAGGGCTCGGTCCTTGGGCCCGCACTGTTCAACATCATCATCAGTGACTTGGACGAGGGGGTGAAAAGCATCCTATTCAAATTCACGATGACACTAAGATGTGGGGAGAAGTGGGCACGCTAGAAGGGAAGAATAGGCTGCAATTGGACCTAGACAGGTTACAGGGGAGGGCAGATGAGAACAGGATGGGTTTCAACACTGCCAAGTGCAGGGTACTGCACCTAGGGAGGAAGACCCAGCAGCATACCTACAGGCTGGGGAACTCCCTTCTTGTCAGCACAGAGGCAGAAAAGGATCTTGGAGTCATTATTGATGCCAAAATGAGCATGGGCTGGCAGTGTGGGGATGCTGTCAGGAAGGCCAACTGTACCTTGTCATGCATCCACAGATGCATCTCAAGCAGGTCCAAGGAGGTGATCCTCCCCCTCTATGCGGCACTGGTCAGGCAGCAGTTGGAGTACTGTGTCCAGTTCTGGGCACTGCACTTCAGGAGGGATGTGAACAACATGGAGCGGGTCCAGAGGAGGGTCACCCGCATGATCAGGGGGCAGCAGGGCAGGCCCTATGAGGAGGAAAGGCTAAGGGACCTGAACCTGTTCAGCCTTCACAAGAGAAGGCTGAGGGGGGATCTGGTGGCTGTTTACAAACTAGTCAGAGGGGACCAGCAGGCATTGGGGGAGTCCCTGTTCCACCGAGCACTACCAGGAGTGACTAGAAATAACGGTCACAAGCTGGCAGAGGGGAGATTCAGACTAGACATCAGGAGGCGCTACTTCACAGTCAGGGCGGCTAGGATCTGGAACTAGTGTAGGATCCGAGAGAAGTGGTGCTGGCTTCTACTCTGGGGGTCTATAAGAGGAGGCTAGATGAACACCTTGCCGGGGTCATTTGATCCCAGTGCTCTGTCCTGCTATGGGTCAGACTTGCTCAGGTCCCTTCCAACCCTACCGACTATGAAACTATGAAACTATAAAACAATACTATAAAAATTTTAAAGGACATTAACAGCAGAGGACATTGGTAACAAAAAATATGCAAGTATATGTTAGACCCCGACTCCATGAGGCGCCCAATGACTAGGGAGACAACGATTCAATTGCTCATGGGTCCTGTTACTCATTAGTCAGAGCAAGCAGGGAGCAAACACCAGCACACATTGCTCGCAACAGCTTTATTCAGAATGGAGACAGCTTCAGGCCAGGTCCCAAAAAACCAACAAACCGGGGACCTGCAACGAATTATAGTTCTTTCCACATTTATATACTTTGGTTCATGCTTATTAACATTTATTCCACCCTCACTCCTCCTTTTTCCGCTCATCTCTCCTTCTATCTCAAGCTCCACCTCTGTTTATGGTTTGCTTCATTAGCATGGAATTGCCTATGCATTTTACTCATTTACATGCCTTTTTGCTATGAGCACATGTCTAAGACCTTCACCTCACTTCTTCAGTCAATGGGCGGACTTTGACCAAAACCTGGAAGTTTCTGGAGGCTTCTTCACCAATCACCATTCACCTTTTTGCATATGTTCATCTCGGATTCTGTTACCAATTACGTGTTGTCTTTTACATTCCAGTCTGTTTTTCTGTCCCAGGTTGTACCATCTTCCACATTCCTGAGGCTTCACCTCATTCACAGCACACAAACTCATACAGACTCACTTGAAAATGGTTGACACAGTTAAGATGGTTACCTAGCATAGCCAAATGGCTTAGATATCATTCTGCCTTGTGGTCAGCAGCTTTTGCTAGGCCACAGGTTATAGCCTTGTATTTAGCTGCAAATCCAATGCTCCCCAAGATCCAAATATTGTCACCCTAACAGTATACAAAGAATATACAAACATAGAAGGCTCTGAATTAAACTTAATGGGTGCGTGTCGCAGAGCACTTAGCCCTAGCAGTAAGTGACGAGCCCAGCTGCCAGTTGCTAGGTCAACCAGAGGAGGTCAGCTGACCAGAAGGGGCAGGGCCTGGCTCCCATATAAAGCCCAGGGGCTGAGGCCAGGAGGGCAGTTCCCTACCAGCAGCCAAGGGGGAAGGAGCTCCCTCAGGGAAGAGAGGGGGAAGACTAAGTGAAGGAGCAGCAACTGACACAGCTGAGGGATGGAGTATTTCCCGGTAGGCTGGAATGTTGTTATGGCCGGGCGGCTTCCGTTTAAGTTATAGCTGAAGGGCTTGTGTTTTGTTTACTGTTTAAGACCGGTGATTTGGGTGAGGCTACTAGGGGTTGGAGGAGGCCTTATAGGGGACCCACAGCAGTGTGGGGGTCCCAGCACCAGAGAGGGCGCAGCATTCGGGGTGCACTGACCCCAGCCCAGAAAGGGGACAGCGTTGTTGAGAGGCCCCAGAGGAGGGGGGGTAGCATTGTTGAGAGGCCCAGAGAGGGGGCACTGAGTGAGACAGGACCGTGGAGAACCCTAGCACCAGAGAGGGTGCAAATTGAAAGAGGCAGGGCCCAGAGAGGACAAGGGGGCCAGATCATAAACAAGGCCCAGATCTATTTCATCTGCAAGGCTTGGGGCGTGGTACAGGGGTAGTTGGAGCCATGCATAGCTCATAAGGCTAGGGTGCCCCGAAACAATGGTGGTACAAACTATCTGGGAGCAGGACCTACCAGGGGTCCAGGAAGGCACGGGGTCAGAGTGTACAGCTAACCGTGACTGAGAGGGCGTCAAAGGCAGCCTCCCAAATATATATTTTGTCATCAAAGATGTGGCGGGCGAGGATCAAGGGTGCCCATTGGGCCAACCTGGCACAGTAAGGGGGCCTTGGGGAGATCAAGGCCATCCTCGAGGACCCCACCCCATGACAGTGCGTCTACACATGCGCTTTAATGTGCATTAGCCTATCTTAATGTGCATTAAAGCTTCACTTAAAAAACCATGGGCACTTTTACATGTGTTCCCAATGTGGTGCCAGGCACTTTTAAGTAGCAAGCTGTGCTAATTAAAAGCTCCTGCACATCACCTGTATCAGTGGCACATCGCGTCTCCACGCTAAGAAAATGGCTGTGGTGTGCTTTGAACTAAAGCACATAGAATGTGTTTTAGTTCAAAGCACACCACCATTTTCTCAGCTCAGAGGTGCATTGTGCCACTGATACATGTGACGTGAAAGGCTGCCAGAGTGCATTGATTATATGCTCCAGCGGACTCAATTAATTGAGTCTGCTCTGACACGCTGGATTTCCAGTGCGTCAGAGCAGGCTCCCTGCATATGTGTATAAGTGCCCCATGTAATTTAGTTAATGCGCATTAAAATAAGCTAATGCGCATTAAGCGTCACTTAAAAACCATGATCTATAGTTAAGATCATGCACATTAAGCCAGGCTAATCTGCATTTTCCTAGTACCTCATAATGGAGGGCACCTATTGAGAAGCACCAAGGCTGCTCCGATGTGCTGTCAGAGCAGATTCGGTACTTGTATATAGGTGCCCTCCATTGTGAGATACCAGGAAAGTGTGCATTAGCACCCATTCGATTAATAAGAGTCTGCTGGAGCGTGGCAATTGCCGGCTCCAGCAGCCTTTTGTGTCTCATGTATCAGCATCCCCATGTGCTTAAAAATGGTGGCAGGGGTGCTTGAACTAAAGCTCATCAAAAGAGCTTTAGTTCAAGTGTCCCCAACCACCATTTTTAAGTGTGGGGAGGCTGATACAGGAGACGCAGCAGTTCTTTAATTACAGCAGCTCTCAGAGCCACACTAATTAAAGTGCTGTCCCCCTCCCCTCCACACACAGCCCTGGAGCACATGTAAAAGTGCCCAAAGGTACTAGATTTAATGCACATTAACTGAAGTGTGTTAATGCACATGTAGATGCGCCCAACGGGTCATTGCATAGAAAAGCTGGAACTCTGAAGAACGATACCAAACTCTGTAATATTTACCTATGAGGACTCCCTGAAATATCCTGGAGAGAAGGACAGAGCAACTCAGTGCTGACGTTTTTAAATTTGATTAGTGACTTTAACCCTCCCCCTTTGAGCATCCAAAATATTTTGTATTCCATATAGAGGCTCCCAGCCAAAACCTTCAATAAACTGACTTCACAAACTATTTTTGTAACCTTTCCAAGATTGCGAGAGCCAAAATCTGGAGGAAGAAGGCGGCAATACTATATTGCAGAATAAAAAGATTAATGTGCTTCCAGATGTCTCTCAATCCCTTCAGGCTCAAAAAAAGAAATTATTGCTCGTGGCAGCAGATTTCATAGCCCTTGGCTTCAGAGTCACATCAGCATTATGTCCTACCTAATATCAAAAGCATTATCTATTTTATGAACATTATTATGCTAATGACATTTTATTGGCACAGAAGGTAAATAACGATGTAAATGAGGCTACCATGAAGGATGAGAGATCAACATTTGGAATGTCTGTTTTTAGGCTGTAGTTTATTAGCTTCTTTCATAATCTACTGTGCCAGAAACAGAGCTGGTGTGAACCCTGGCCTGAATTTAGATTTAAAAAATTAAGATATATAGAATGTTTATTAAATTTGAAGCTCAAGATGATTTTGAGGTACTTTCTCTAAGATCCTAGCAAACAATTATGTTTTTGCTATACTAAAAATCATTAATTTAGTTTAAATTACTACTATTGAAACATACATTAGGGAAGGGTAATTTTTTTTTTTTTTTTTAAGAAGTAAGAGTCATGAAATATTGTTTCTTTTGTACATATTTCATAGAAGTAGGGTCGGAAGGGACCTTGTAGATCTTCAAGTCCGACCCCCTGCCTGGGCAGGAGGAAAACTGGGCTCAAATGACCCCAGCCAGGTTGGCATCAAACCGCTTCTTAAAGACCCCCAGAGTAGGAGCCAGCACCACTTCCCTTGGAAGTTGGTTCCAGATCCTAGCCGCCCTGACTGTGAAGTTCTTCTTACGGATGTCTAATCTAAACCTACTCTCCAACAACTTGTGGCCATTATTCCTTGTTATCCCGGGGGGCACTAGGGGAAACAAGGTCTCCCTCAAACCCTTCTGGTCCCCCCTAGTGAGTTTATAGATGGTCACAAGGTCCCCCCTCAGCCTTCTCTTGTGAAGGCTGAACAGGTTCAGGTCCCGTAGCCTCTCATTGTAGGGTCTGCCCTGCTGTCCCGGGATCATGCGTGTGGCCTTCCTCTGGACCCTCTCAATGTTGTCCACATCCCCCTTGAAGTGGGGTGCCCAGAACTGGACACAGTACTCCAGCTGTGGTCTGACCAGTGTTGCGTAGAGGGGGAGGATCACCTCCTTGGCCCTACTTGAGATGCACCTTTGGATGCATGATAAGGTCCGGTTAGCCCTGCTGACCGTGACCTTGCGTTGTCAATAATGACTCCAAGATCCCTTTCTGCCTCCGTACTCTCAAGAAGGGAGTTTTCCATCTTATAAGTGTGCTGCCGGTTACTACTGCCCAAGCGCAGCACCCTGCACTTGTCAGTATTGAAATGCATCCTGTTTTTGTTAGCCCACACCTGCAACCTATCCAGGTCTTGCTGCAGTCTTTCCCTCCCTACTAGCATGCCCAGCTCATCCCAAATTTTGGTGTCATCAGCAAATTTGAACAGGTTGCTTTTCACCCCGTCGTCCAAATCACTGATAAAGAAATTGAATAGTGTGGGCCCAAGGACCGAGCCCTGGGGGCCTCTGCTGCCCACTTCCCCCAAGGTCGAATATGACCCGTCCACCACCACCCTCAGAGTACGACCCTTCAGCCAATTCGCTATCCAGCTGACCGTGCAGGTATCAATGCCACAGTCACCTAGTTTTTTAATGAGGATGGGGTGGTCGACAGTGTCAAAGGCCTTGCTGAAGTCCAGAAAGACTACATCCACGGCAACACCTGCATCCAATGCTTTTGTGACCTGATCGTAAAAGGCAATCAGGTTGGTCTGACATGACATGCCCCTAATGAAACTGTGCTGGTTGCCCTTGAGCATCATCCTTGATGCCAGCCCGTCACAGATGTGCTCCTTGATGATCTTCTCAAAGAGTTTCCCCAGGATTGAGGTAAGACTGACAGGCCTATAGTTGCCCGGGTCCTCCCTCCTCCCTTTTTTAAAGATGGGGACCACATTGGCTATCTTCCAATCATCTGGCACCTGGCCTGAGCACCACAAGCATTTGTAAAGCCATGCCAAGGGCCCTGCAATAACCCCTGCTAGCTCCCTCACCACCCTGGAGTAAAGAGCATCTGGACCTGGTGACTTGAACATGTCCAGCCCCTCCAGAAGCACTCTAACCCGGTCCTCCTCAACCTTAGGTCTGGAGGCGTTCCCCTCGAGTCCGTTTTGAATCACGGTGGTGGAGTCCCGGTCCCTGCACAAGAAAACAGAGGTGAAGAATTGGTTAAAGAGGTCTGCTTTCTCCTCTGGCGCAACCACCAGATTGCCCAGCGTACCTTGCAGGGGTCCCACGCTTCCCAGTGCCTTCTTCATCCTCCCTATATATTTGAAAAAGGACTTTTTATTATCTTTGATCTTGGACCTATTTATCCTAGGTTCTATTATCTTTGATCTTGAACCTATTTATCCTAGGTTCCAAGTTTTCTAAGGCGGTAACTGTATTTCTGTTACTTTTTTGTAGTATATCTAACCTAGCTGGGCTTCAGCACTGCACATAATTAAGTAGCATCTGTGAAACTGGGTAAGGTGGAGAAGACAGGCATTTTAAAGAATTATAGAGCAGGTAGGGAACTGGCTAATGAGGACAAAATGGGAAAGGTTATGATGAAAGGTAAAGGTTATGATGGAGGAAGGTTACTAGTGAAATTCCTTCAGGATCAGTCTTGACATCTAATTTAAATATTATCGTTAATAACTATGGCATAAAAAGTGGAAGCATCCTGATGAAATTTGCTGGTCATACAATGCTTGGAGACATCATGTATATGAAGGAGCACAAAATATCACCTAGGATGAAACGAATGACCTTGAGGACCAGCATAATAGATATGAGAGGGGAAGGTGCATGTATTGAGGGGAGATTAAAAAGGTTGTCTTGTGTCGTCTCATAAAATGATGGCTGAGTGGGGATACATCTAATATTTAGGCTGGAAACGTGAAGAAGGTTGCTAAACTTCAGATGAATGAGGTTCTGAAACAGCCCTGCTGCCCGATGGAAGGCTAACCAATTAACTCATTTTAAGATAGAGCTTGATCTATTAACGAACATTTGCCTGCAATGGCCCATTACATTTCCATGTTCGCACACTGCCCAGTACACTGTGACCCTAATCCCCAACTGGGATTTTTAAACTATGTGGCAATAAGAATAAAAATTCACTTTTTTATGTATTCCAGGAAAGCTGGGAGTGTGTTTGGGGCCTGATTTGTAAGCACGCTCTTTTGCGTTATTTTAGAGAAGATAATTGTCTTCTGGCATGTTATTCTGATACAGAATTTCAAACAAAATATCAGGTGTTCTCCAGAGCTTAACTGCTTAACAAACAACAAGGGTAAGTGTCACTTAATGATCCAATTTTGAAAATCAATACATCATGCTTCCTCTTACAACAAAAGGGTATGTCTACAGGGTACCATGCAATGCTTTGCAGAGATACTGAAGCCAGTTCTGATGAGCTACTTTGCATACCAGACATTCCCCACTGGCCAATGAGTCCCACTGTGGATGCTAATGTGCCTATACTGCTTGGGTATCTGTATGGTGCAGTATTGGGGCATGCAAATGGACTTACAGATACAAAATGAAGCAATAATCACTGAGACCATGAGTCCAGCTTCCAGGAGAAATGTGTTCAATAATTGTACCTGCTGAGAAACTAATATACAAGTCTACCCCCTCTATTCCTCTTTCCATATACATTCTACTGGCACTTTGTGTTGCTCTACATTCAGTATATTTACATCTTACCCACTTCAACCCCCCTCCCAAGTTTCAAAATATGTGCAATGAGCCAATTTGCAAAATATCCCAGCCATATCCTGGCAGATTCTGAAATATTCCTGCTTTAATCCCACCCCCTGCACCCCCAGGCTGCCCACCAGTGCTAGAAATCATCTACTCGTCCAGTTCTGCTCCTAACAATGCGCTCTCAGAAGGGCTGGCATGACAGCAGGGCTGCACGTGACTGGTGACATTTGTCAAATCATATGGCATTTCACACTGTGCACAGATCCTCCTGAACACCACAGCAAGACTCTCTTGACTTCAGTGGGTGCAGGATTAGGCCCACCGTGACATTTTCCTTCCACCCCCAAGCCTCGTTGCTGACTGAAACTTTTGTGACACAACATAGACCAGAATGCCCACGGTTTTACGAGGTCATTACAAGAGGGCTCATTTTCAAGGTCCTTGTCACACATTTTACTGGGAGAAGTGAGTAGCTGACATTTACAGAAAGGCCATGACCTGATTAAAGAGTTTTGGTAGCATTACGTTACCCAGGGCACCAGGCTATCGGGACAATTTACATTTTAAGATAGACCCCATGACAGAGACTGGGTGTCTGTCTCACTCTCTGGAGGGCATCCTTCACCTCCAGTGACTATTTTAAACACAGCTCAGGTCAGTAATCAAATTAAGTAGCCCATCTCCTACCTCTTCAGCACCTTGTTTGAAATAAGGCTGGGATCCTTTGTCCCAGTCCCAGCGTTCTCATGGAGATCCTTGGCCAAGGGTCTTGGAGCTGAACAGCCATTACAGTTGAATTATTCAAACGCTGCAACTTCAGAGCTTCAAGCTTGGAGCTAAGAGCCCTTGGCATCACTGAGAAAACAGAGCACAACTGTGCACTGCTGTATACAGACAGGTCAAAAACCAGTTCAAAGCACAACCTTGGGGTTCATTAAAAAGTTCTCTGCAAGTTTAATTAGCTGTTGGCCAACTTAAAAAAAACCCCAAAAGACTAGCCAATGGTTTGATAGAATTTCATCAGAAAGGTTTCTGAGACCCAGGCTGGAATTTCAGTGCCACACACCATCCCATGCTAGCCAAGTGCCAGGCTTAGGGCACTCACTAGATTTGGAACGAGTCCTTGAAGCTGGCTCTCCCACATCTCAGCAGAAATCACCAGGCTGGAGAGGATTCCAGTGTGTGTGTGATATACACCACTCTCTCGCTATATAATCTCACTCATTTACATGACTCTTCAGCTCTGATCATTTATTAGCTAGAAAAATCTTCTCTCCCAAGCTGAGTGATCAGTGATTTCTGAAATCTGTTAGTGAATGCATCTTATTAATACATTTCTGATTACTTCACTATGCTGGGTTACCCAAGATGACTGTTTTATAGCATATGATCCTTTGTTTGATGGAGTGATAGAAGTGTCCATAATTTGTTGTAATTATAATTTGCTCTATGTTCATATTGTTAGTTAGATTTTAACAAAAATAGATGTTGTTCAATAAACTTAATGCCTAAGAATATTAGGGAGTTTTACCCTCAAATTGTGTATCACTTGGCTGCTGGAACAATTTGAGTTCCTCAAACAACAAGCACTTTGGGGCCGATTCATAGCCTGTCTGAAGCAACAAGCTTCAATTGGGCTTAGAATTGGGACTTGCGGTAAATGCTGTTAATATTCAGCTAACGCTGGTGAGAACATGTACTGTTAAAGGTAACAAGAACTAAGCTGCTAAGTATACTTGCTATTTGCTTTTGTTTTTTTGCATTTTCCTCTTCTTGTACTTGTGTTTGCAAATCCTCATCTGAGTGCACAATTCAGAATCCATCTAGCATCTATCGTGCAGACATGGAATGAGATAATCAGCTTGTTAAAGAACACAATTGGGATCAACGAGACCTTGTTTCTAGTTCTGCCTCTGCCCAACACCTCCTGAACAAACACAGACAATTCACGCTGGCAGAAATTTCAAACCCGGATTGCTTGCAGTGGATGCCAAACTCTGTTTAAGCACCTAAATGGAAGCTCAGACTTCCATAAATCCATTCACTCATTTATAAAGGGGCTCTTAGCTTTAGGTATCTGTGTTTGAAAATTGTGACTTATGCTGTGCCTCAGTTTCCTTGTCTATAAAAACTGAGATGTTTCTGCCCGGCTACCACAGAGGGACATCGTGAGAAATTTAGTTTATTTCTGTCTAACTTGCTTTTAGATTTTCTGATGGAAGATACTATAGAAATTCCAAATTTTGTTCATAAAAATTGACCAATACACCACTTGAAATGCTGCCCCTTCTCTATGCTGTGCTGCTGCTCCATTTCATTCATTTCCACTTTTTATTCCAAGGAAGCAGGTGTGTTTCTACCCTCCCATCACGCTCTGGTCATTCTTTCAAAGCTTCTTTTCAAAAAGACTGCACGTATTGAGTTGGATTTCTACCAGGAAGGGTTAACAAATGGCAGATTAAGTGACAACACAGAAAAGAATTTCAAGCATGTGTAATACTTGCTTAAGAGTTCAGTGTGGAGCCTTGGGATCATAGTGGAAAGGAATCAGGACTCGTGGTAGAGGTGATATCTGTTATTAGACCAACTAGATTTTTGCAAAAAAAATTCTTTAATTGCAAGCTTTTGAGCAACCTGGATACTTGGGGTCATAGCAGCACTCTACGCAGGAAAGTCCAGGAATTCAGCGGCAAAACAGACACCAATTCAAGGTGAATACCTGGGCCCTGACAATGGAGCACATTGACATTATGTAGCTCTGTAAAACAAGCTCAGGCACAGCCTTGTGAAAGAGTGCAGGATGTTGTGTGTTCTTACTTCTTGGGTTTCCATTTCCACCCTCTCCCATAGCATGGAGGGAGAGGTTATTTCAGATTAACCAGGATTTATCCCACGCCAGCTGTGTAAGCATGCTGTAACAGAAGATCACCTGAACCAATATAATCCTCTCCATTTACAAACAAAACAAGACATCCACATTCATCCTCTTCGCTATATTAAGCTACAAGAGGGAGAAAGCATTTTATCCATCTAATTCTGTAGATTATTTAAGATTTGCAATCAACTGGCTGAAATTCAGTTCTTTTTTAGAGGCACAGTCTTGTAAATCTGTTATTTCTGTCCTTCTGATAAGCTACATATTTTAAGTATGCCCCAGTTATAACATGAGAAAAACACCCAGTGCCTTGTGAATGGGAGTACTTTAGCCAGTGTTGACCACTTGTGAAAATCCCACCCAAGGCATCTAAGAGTTTTCTATTTTTCTTTAACAATCTTTTTATGTGGTTGCAATAAAAGAGAAATAGATCCCCCTCCGCTTCTCCAAGGGTGCTGCATAAGTAAGTCTGTAATTTGGCTAATACAAAAATTACACCAGTTGGCTTCTCTCCTGTACAACTTTCCTCACCCAGCCTTAACAGTACCTCAACTGCAGAGCTTTCAAACATCTCGGATGAAAGTTCACAGTTCAATAAAGAACATAAGAACATGCTGCAACGCTTAGGTGCCTTGATACACAAAGTATCATAAACATCTAGAAACTAGGAAAGAAAATGCCCTTGACGTCTTAGATTCACTGAATGTGACATATTCGCATGTCAAGGCTCCTAGTCTCCTCTGACTTCTATCGGTCTAATCACTGACTTTAAAGCAGTTATTTACCCATTTAAGAGGAAAATAAGGATCGTTAACTCTTCTGTTATAAAATTATCATCCGTGCTTTGAACTCATTGAGCCAAATTCTTCCTATTATTTCAGGAGAGTTACTGTACAGAAAAGCGTGTCTCTCTACTATATTAAGATCATATTAGTTAAAGATGAAATGTGACCTGTGACTTACTTTAAAAACACAATCATCCCACGAAGGCTATAATTACGAGTGCTCTTTGTGCAACCAACTCTGCAGGGAAAAATAACCAATTTTACTTTATGCAGTGGGTATTCAGGAAAGCAGGCTGAAAGGAAATAAATGAAGAATAAGCATCAAGGTGGTTGATACATCTGTGCTGTATTTGAATGTCCTTAAAAACAAGTAAAAGTAAAATGGGACTGTAGTTACAACCCCAGGTATGGTACAAGTACAAGCATGTCTGCATTGAAGTTACTTTTCTTTATTCACTGTGATACATTCAAACAGAAGTGCTCCTGATAACAGCTATAAAGTAACCTAAAATAAAAAAGGCAGAAGTCTGTCAAATACATACAGTAATTATTCATATTTTAAAGCATTAGTAACTGCTTGTATCCAAGTGCACCAAAAACCCACCTATGGGTCCCATGGTTTTGAACACTGCACTTAACAGAAACCTGCTCTAGCAAAACTGGTGTTCAGGACTAGAGTTAAGGCCTTCCAAAGAATAAAGCACCATCAGCCATGTGTTTGCTGACACCATAATAATTACTAACTTGAAAAAGATAAGGTTTAACTGAAATAACATTTTCCTAAAAAGCACAGGAGAAACCTACCTAGACTCATTCTTGCTCAACTCAGGCACTTCACACTAGAGGGCTGCTCTTTGCGCATGTAACATCTGTGCAATGCATAACTTGGGGAGCTACAGAGGTTGGCAGGAGATGGGTGTAATGGAATCTAGACTACGAGACAGCGTCTACCTTCCTGTTTAAAAAAGTAGCTATGTGCTGCCATAATACCTGCCTAAAAACGTGACTGAGATGCAGTGGCACAATCAACCTGAGAAACACTGTGTCCAAAGTTTTTTGATTTATCCACATTTTTGGCTGGATTTTCCCAATTTCTAAAAATGTAGCTTTTGTTTTAATTATGACCTTGTTCTTGTAAAAGTCACTAATGTCTGTAAGAAACACCAGCCATCATTTCGCTCCAGTATAGCTGCTGACCTACTGAATTTCATGTGTCAAGAACTAATTGTAATGTGCAGTTTTCAAAGGAAACTGCCCCAAATAGTGCAAGAAATCAGAGGTTTAGATGCTATATAAGTTACACTACTAAACTGAGATGGCAGATATACATACCAACCTCAGTAACAATACCTTTACCCATATAGCTATGGAAACAGATGTAAGGACACAGATCAAGGGATGAAATGATATAACATCCTCATCCTCTCTTTTTTTCCCAAACTTACAACTAATAATTTAAGTAGCCAGCAAGACAAAAGATGTTTCTCCTTCCCTCCCAAAGAGCTTGCATTGCTGGAGGGGACGCTAATGTGAGAAACCTTCCATAATTAAAGATCTAGATAAGTTACAATAGGAAATAAAACTTTACCCCAAGACCATCTACACTGGGTATTTCTAAGGTCCCTGCTGGATTGAAAACTGGGGCCCAGATGTTGTAAAGATTTAATCACATTCATAACCGCTTATACAAAGAGAAATCAATGGGGCTGCTCACATGACTACATGGTATGTGCATCCTTATTAAATCTTTGTAGGACTGTGCTCTATATGTTTTTAATGCTGCTAATAAAGCCTCAAATCACTCAAGCAGAAATGTAAAACCTCATTGATTTATTTACCCTTTATGCTCTTTGCAAGGTGCTCAACTTCCACTGTACAAGAACTACCCTTCTCACAAACTAATAAAACACTGCAATGTTTGAATTGCAAGCACCAGAGGAAGGGGTAGACCCTGAACACTCCCTTTCCAGCCCCAAAATCCTATTTTCATTTAAAATTTCAGATCAAAGCATTTCTGCTAACCTTGGGATTCATTACAGCAAACATATGCATGAGATAGTCAACAGCATCCCTTTTGTCTAACTTTTTGGACACAGGTTAGATTTTGTATTACCACTTCCCAAATTAAGCAAATTGCTAGAACTACAAAGTAAGCAGCTTCACCTCCCCCTTCCCTCCCCCCATGGGTTTTTTCCCCTTCCACATTTTCTAACCACAATTCTTGTCACACAATCGCCTTCCAAAGTGGTTTGACTGTAATGTTATCAAACACATCCTGGTGTTTCAGAACAGACTCGCGCACATTTGCAACAGACAAATTGGTAGCTTTTCCTCAGAAAGGTAATTAAGACCTGTAAGTGCTGTGCTTTCTGGGAGGTTTATGGTCTCTATCCCTCCCTACAGTCAAGGTAGTTGCCTTTGATCCAGTAACAGATCTGTGCATATTTGAGGGGCGTGATGCGAACCGCCACATTGAAATCCTGTGGGGTGCCGTTCATGTCCACCCACTGATGGCCTGAAAATATCCCAATAATTTTACGCTCCCATTTATGATGTTGTCTCTTCCACATCCTCACATATACCCCAGACCCGCTTGCACCTGGCTGGGCATCGCACTGCTGATACAAGAGGTCGTATGTTTCATCTTTGACGTCACAGAATCGGTAAACCAGATTTCCTGGCCGATCGTTGTCATAACCAGAGAAATGAATCCTCCCTCCAGGCAGGTGTCTAGCTGGTGGGCTCACACCTATCTTCATAAATTTTCTTTTGTGAGGCTTCTTGAGCTCCAGCAGGGCATAATCATAATCCATGCCAATATCATTGGCATTTCCTTTGATCCATCCTTTGGGGACATGTGTCCGTTTCACACGGATCCACTGGAATTTCATTTTCTCAGGCATTTTGGACCTGGTGATATTAGCACCTCTGCTGCCATCTTTTAGTTTGGGTTTCAGGAAGCCCACCCTCAGTTTTTGGGCTCCTTTGACGTAACTTTTGCCATCGTGGATGCAGTGAGCTGCAGTAAGGACGTGCTTTTCTGCCACCAAAGTTCCTGTGCAACCTGTGGACAGCTTCACCGATGTGGAGAATGGGTAATTTAACAAGAAGTCCTTCCCAAAAATGCTGAACCTACTGTCGTAGCCATAGATCTGCCTCTTTGTTCGAGATCTACTTTGCGACCCATCACTACTGCTGCTGAGAATGTAAATGCCTACTTCCGTTTCAGTAAGACTACCGTTGGAAAACAAGGTCTCATACGACAGGTAATCCTTCACTTCTTCGTAAGTTGGCAGCCGGGAACGCTTGTGGCACTCGGGCCCACAAGGTGATACTACTTCCAGTTTGGGTTCTGCATCAAACTGGGGTTTGTCCAGATTAAGAGTTGACTGAGGCAGGACGACTGGCACTTTGTAGGCTGGCCAGGTAGGCTTCCAGTGAGAACTGGAGGACATGACGTCCTTAACAGTGCAGAGAAGGAAGATTATAGTTGGCACTTGTGCCATGATGAATATGAATCTGGAAGAAGGAAAAAATATATATATGTAAAACTCCAGTTACTATGGAAAACAGGTAAGATTCATTCACCACTGCAAAACAAGAGTTTGCTCACCAAACAAATACATTACCATTGCTCTGAAAAGTTTATCCCTATTTAGGGTCAAGGTCCTGGTCCCACTGAAATCAGAGGAAAAATTCCTGAGCGAGCTGTCGGAGAAAGTAAAAGTCCCATAGCGTGCATCACAACTCAAAAAAGCATGAACTTGACCTTGGAGATACTTATGTGATTGCCCTGAATGTCAAGTAATTCAATTAAAAATAAAAAAGTGATGTGTATAGAAAACAGTTTCACATCAGACATCCAAGATCACACAGATGCTTTACAAAAATAGTGCCTGCCCAAAAGCCGCTCTGCAGAAAAGGACCTGGGGGTTACAATGGACAATTGGCTGAATATGAGCCAACAGCATGCCTTTTTTTGCAAAGAAGGCTCAATGCATACCGGGCTGCATTGGTAAGTGTGCTGCCAGCAGATCGAGGAAAGTGATTCTTCCCCTCTATTCAGCACCAGTGAGGCCACATCTGGAGTACTGTGTTCAATTTTGGGCCCCTCACTACAGAAAGGATGTGGACAAATTGAATGTGCAACAAAAATGGTGCGGGGCTGGGGCACAAGACTTACTGAGGGAACTGGTCTTATTTAGTCTAGAGAAGGGGAGGCTGAGAGGGGACTTAATAGCAGGGCTGTGCAAGGCTTCAGACAGAGCTTCGGATCCGGAGAAGCTTTGGATGCTTTGGGGTCCAAAGCAGCACATCCGGGTCGAAGCGCTGCCTTGTTCAGCTTCCCAGGGCGGTTCGTAGCCGCCTCCAAGATCCGACCATAGGATATAATGGGGAAACAATAAAATATCTATAACTTTGTTGTTGTTTGTTCGATTTGGATGAAAGTTTTTGAGATGGTAGACTCTGCAGAGGGGATGAAGCCTGCCAAGTCTCAAGAAGATTGGTGCAGGGGTTTGGGAGGAACGGCACCCCAAATTCCTGAAAGCAAAACTCCTGTCACATCTACATGTTACAACACAGGGGGGTCAAAACTGCAGGGCTGGTAGCTCTTACTGAGGCCACAAAGCTTGCCAAGTGTCAAGAAGATCGGTGCAGGGTTTGGGGGGAACTGCCCCTCAAGCTGCGGACAAGCAAAGCTGGTGCCATGGGTGCTGTGGGACTGACTATCTGTCCTGGGGTGGGGAGGGAGACACTGCTGCAGGCCTGGCTGCTAAGCTGCTGTGTTCCCAGTTACCAATCAATCGTGGTTCACACAGGGACCAGGGGACCAGCTCAATGCACAGGACCTGGCTACTACATAACGACTTAACGAGAATCAATTAGCACCTGCAAAACCAGGCTAAGGAGAGGAAAGACTCAATCCAGACAATCAACTGCCACAACCAAGACAGACACAGTCTTGGCACAAGTTTTGCCTGTCAGCAGCTAGGGGTGCAGGGCCCCAGGACCCCGCTGCACCGATCTCCTCCACAGCTGGCAGGCGTCACAGCAGGGGCCACCACCCCTGCAGCTGTCACCCCGCTCCACCTTAACACATTCAGTGTCACTCATGGCACCAGTTTTGCTTGTCTGCAGCTTGAGGGGCACTTCCCACCCAAACCCCTGCACCTATCTCCTTGAAAACTTGGCAGGCTTTGTGGTCTCAGTAAGAGCTACCAGCCCTGCAGTTTTCACCCCCCTGTGTTGTAACACACAGCTGTGACATGAGTTTGGCTTTCAAGAATTTGGAGTACAGTTCCCCCTGAACCCCTGCACCAAACTTCTTGAAACTTGGCAGGTTCCATGCTCTCAGCAGAGGCTACAATCCCTGGAAAATTCATCCAAATCGAACAAAAAACAACAAAGTTATAGATATTTTATTGATTCCCCATTATACCCTATGGCTGGATCTCCGAGGCGGCTCCGAAGCTTCGGCCGGATCGAGGCGGAAACCCGGTGTGAAGCTCCGGATCGGATCGCAGCCATCCGAAGCAGCCAGATCCGAAGCCGGATCAGATCGTTGCCAACTCATACAGGCCTGCTTAATAGCAGCCTTCAACTACCTGAAGGGGGTTCAAAAGAGGATGGAGCTGGACTGTTCTCAGTGGCGGCAGATGACAGAACAAGGAGCAATGATCTCAAGTTGCAGCAAGGGAAGTTCAGGTTAGATATTAAGAAAACCTTTCTTACTAGGAGGGTAGTAAAACACTGGAACAGGTTACCCAGAGAGGTGGGGAAGCTCCATCCTTGGAGGTTGTTATGACCCAGCTAGACAAAGTCTTGGCTGGAATGATCTAGTTCGGGAAGGTCCTGCTTTGAACAAGGGGTTGGGGAAGGGACCTCCTGAGGTCCTTCCCAACCCTAATTTTCTGCAATTCTATGAAGAGTCATGTTGCTGGCAACTGGGATTTTCATAGTCCCAAATATCCTTGGGTTACAGGATATTAGCTGTACATTGTAACAGCTACTGTAGGATGACATTTTCAAACTCAGATGCCTAAGGTTGGAAACTTAAAGCCCAATCTGGCCATGCACCTGCAAAATCAATGGCCTCTCTTTCAGAGGTCCTGAGTATCAGCAGCTTCCCACTGATGTCAATAGAAACTGCAAGCATTAAGCATCTTTGGAAATATAAATAGGCTATTAGCACAGAAATGTATTCAGAAGCTTCAAGTCTTGCTAAATACAGTTATTTCTTTACTCTAGAAACCTCTTGCTCTGCTGCTAGAGTCTCTCCACTTCCTTATGACCTGGGTTAAAGATACATCAAACTGAGGAATGGACAAACGCCAGGAAAATGATGTGACCTTAACAGGAGCATGAATTTACAGAACTGGCATTCTGGAGGTTTATTCCCCCTGTAGTATAAGGTAGAAGAAGGCTTTGCTCTGCCCCATAAGCTTGCACAATGCAGGTGAGAACTGCACGTGAGGAAGGGCAGCAGAGAGTTTATAGGCAGGATTCAGAGTTAACACACTGCCTCCCTCCACAGCCAATTAAAGTCATTAAACACGAACTAACCTCCTCCCAGCACAGAGGGGAAAATGATACTGTGAATATGTTGACAAACCGCAGGCAGAGGGCTTCGAGCAGCACAGAACAGCGTGCACTGGGATGAAGTCAGGGAAGTGCGTAACTTTAGTTTATTTGAAAATTAACCATACAGCTAAATCGCTGTGGGAGCTGGTGTTCTCTATGCAAGGAGACGGGCAGGCAGGTTCGCCTGCATACAAGGATTATTCAAACAAAACTTCACAATTATGTTGAGCTGACACATAGTTAAGCCCTGCTGAGGTTATACTGATAACGCTACATGATCATTCCTGAAATACCTCAAGCAAACAAACGACAAGAGACCATGCAGAAGGTGATCACAGCTAGCTAAAAACAAGAGAGCAAATTATTCTTCTTAACTCCTTCCAACGCAATTCTCTGTTTCTAAACTGTGCTGGGGAATAGCTCATGAACTATGGATGAAGGTACATACGTGAACAGTATGGTGTCTGATTCTAGTATTATGACTGGGTACTTGTATGATCATTTACCTATGGTTGGGCATTTTATTTATCCTAAGGGAGGCTAAGACAAAGGTAGGCAGAGTTCACCCCTGAGTGATGTAAACCAGCACAGAAATCTTCCGGTTTCCTACCATTCCCCCCTCCAAAATAGTGCATTATACCTGTAGATCTTAGAAGTGGTGGCCAAGGACAGGGCATAAGTGACACTACACACAGCTACAGAGAGGTGCTCAGATTGCCAGAAGGGACAGGTGAGTATGTGTGGCAATATTTCTCGGTGTCAAACATGATTCGCGTCAAAAGGTGTCAGTGCTGAGCTCCTGCCCTTTGAAACATGATGACAAAGAGGACACAATTTATGATGAAGAGGACTCTATATGGAAATGCTTAGTGGTTTCCCCGGTGGGAACAGAAAACAGGTGTCATCATGATCAGACAATGCTTAATGCAGCGGTTCTCGACCTTTTTATACGCAAGACACCCCTTAGGCCTGACCCACCCTTCAGAAAATGCCAACTCGTCCCTTTCACTCATTTTTCGACTATGGAAAAATAATACAGCAGTTGTTCTGTTGCAAAGAACTAAGAAAGACCACAACAGTTCATAACGTTTCTAATACTATGGATTCCTATTTGAAATCCCCCATGTTTCAGGGATGGATTTGGTAGCTGTGTTGGTCTGAGACAAAAAAGAAATACAAAACTTTGTGCAAAATGAAGTTTACCTGGGGGAACTTTTTACCACCTTTCATTTTCCCTGACCCCGTGGTGCATGTGCCTGAAAGACTGCAGAAAAAGATGGTTATTTTTGTGTGATTTCTAAGTTGGTTTAATAAAAGGTATCATCTCTGAACCAAGAGTTCTTGAGTTTTGCATTTCTATTTGAAATCCCTGTGTTCATCTTGTGAATCATGTTTGTACACCTAACAGCGCTAACATTGTATAGCGCCCTCAAGGGACCCCAGGGTGCCATAGGACCCCAGTTGAGAATCACCAACTTAATGACACATATCCCATTACTGAAATGGTGCACTGCTGTGCTTCTTTTGTTTCTCACACATACCCTTGCATCAACGGGACGGTTCCTCCTATAAACCATTACTTGCACAAAGCTGTTTCCCTTCTGCCTGTAAATACAGTTTCAGGCAGTAGAGGGCAGCCCCCCAGCGAGGAGAACTCCATGCCTGTTGGAACTCATCCCCTAGAAAACTTTGCAAAAGTATGGATCGCATCTGTGTGGCTCCCAGCTCTTTGAAACTGGGCTTTACTCCAATGCACACCTTTGGATAAAGCTATCTATAACCTTTCCCTGACATTTTAAGGCCTTAACACTGTCCAATCACTGTGTAGATACACTGGATGTAAAGGTCATTTCATCAGCTACTACTTTTTTATTGGCTCAGTTCTTATGAAAAAAAACATTAATAATGCAACAGGGGAAAAAAAAAAAGAAATAAGTTTCTGTCTTGGATTAGAAGCCAAGCACCAGTTACCGGTATCAGAGCATCAACATGAATCCGTGCAATTAATTATGTTTCCACATAACATATTATTGTTTCCTTTTTAAATAAGCTTACTTTGGCGTACAAGTACAAGTTCTGTATCATATCATTTCTGTATCATATCATATTCTGGAATATTTTTTTAAAATTCTCCGAGGGGAAAAATGGTTATTTTTAAATTTTCCAGATGTTCCCAAATTCTGTGGCCCACGGCATAATGCCACGTATATTTTAAGAGAGCCTATTACTGACCTTTTCATTTCTAGTTATGAAGTAGACTAGTAGGTGAAATGTTCTGTACTACACTGGGTAGTAATTATGTTTCACTAATTATTTCATGAGCAACCCTGAAAGACATCTGAAGGTCAGAAAGGGGGGGGACGGGACTTTTTTTTGAACAGTTTGTGTGAAATGACAGCAGATATATTATGATACAATTAGACTGCCTTGCAATACAGAGGGGTTATACTGTGGTAGCTATTGTTTCATTTTAATTTAAATCATGTCGTAAACATAACATACCTTGGACTTAATACAAAGCACTGCTTTGATGGGCAAGATAAAAAGTGGGCTGTACATTATTGTACTTGATAATGGAATTAAAATTGGTCTGGGAATGGAAACACTGACAGCTACCCTGGGGGTCAGCACACTGCTACAACGCTGCAGGCATACTTTCCTGCTGCAAAAGGCATTCATGCCTTGAAAAAATGTTGGTGGAAGAGAACTGCCTTGTTCAGAATGTGCATGAATCATATTCTGAAAAGCAAGTCATTTTTTGGAAGCCTGCAGTGTTTAGAGGGTGGTTCTTGCAATAGGCTATTAAATGAAAATAAATCCTGGAACCTACGGTGTGAAATCCTGTGCACAGAATAGTCTCCATTACACTATGAAATGAAGGAAGTTTTTCCATAGTGCTGGAGGCCGGAATGATTAATGTGGCCAAAAAAAGGGCCCTACCTCAAACCAAATTACAGAGGTGCACCAAATTACTGCTACCGCTGTGCCAAAATACCTAAGCTGCTTTTCTTAGTCGCAGAACCTGTTAAAACACAGCCAAACTAACTGAGCCGTGCTTAAGAAACGAGAGGCTCCAACTGCAATTAAATTCCAGCGTGTGCATGCTCCGTCAGTGACACTGAACACGCTCGAGTGGCCAAATAAAGTTTCGCTCACTCTATCCTTTCCCCACTACTCAGAGGGTTGTAGGAAGAGATGTGATGGAAAACCTGAAACACATTTTGATCCTTTCAGGCCAGGGGTATCTGCCAACACATACAGAAGCACAGTGGGTATTCTGGCACGTGCTAGAATGACAGATGCACACAAAAAGACATAGATCGCACTTATATTTTTACTAGCTGGTCTGATTTCTTTCTCCGTCTATCGCTATTCAATAGTTTTCCTTTTCTTCATTGGGTTTGTCATTGCATCCCATGCAGTTATGTGATTCTTGTCTAAACAAGCAAATTGCAAAGGGAGGATACAGTGATAACTGATAAGCAACAACCATCAAGTCGTGTGCCAGCAGTTACTCCAGACCAGCGGTTCTCAAACTCTTTTTTCCTTCGCGGACCACTGCAAAACTGCTGAGCGTCTTGGCGGACCGCTGAGTAAACTTTTCTTTTTCTGTTCTACAAATCAAAGCACACGGCTCCTATTTTAATATCAGCAGTCTTACCTTCCTGATGCGACGGGCGTGTCTGGTTTTTGGGGCAAAACTCTGGGAAGTCGGGCGCAACGTTCGGCAGCTTTAGCCTCAGGTCGCCTTTCTGCGGACCGCCCGAACGAGCAGCGCTGGCGGACCCCAGGGTGAGACCCTCTGCTCTAGACGGGATCCCAGGGGATGCTACCGAGGCTGCCCATCTGCCTCTTCCTCAGCCCCCGGCTCCAGCAAACGCCCCGAGCCTCAGCAGCCCCTTCACATACAGGGAACCTGACGTCTCACTTCTTTTTCTTTAAATAAAAGTTATCTGCACTGGAGGGCTGACGTCTCGGGGACCTCTGGCTACCTCCAGCGCCCCGGGGGTGTCAGCTTGACGCCGCTCTTCCCTGGAGATGCTCTGCCAGCCCGGGGGTCTTTCCAAATGCCCCAGGCTGGGCAGTCCTTGCAGGCCTGTTTTGTCTAACCAAGCGATGCTGCTGGCACTGCCCGCATTTAGGCAGTTCATAACCAGCAGCTGGAAATCCCTCCCACCCACCCCCAAAAAATGACTGCACTGGGTGCTGAGCACCCCGCGGAGCACCGCACATCTGCCCCGGGGAGAGGGACGCGCCGCGCCGCGCCGGGACTCACCCTGCCATCGCCGCCGGCCCGACCCCGCCAGCTCCGCGCCGCCGCCTCGCAGGTGCCGGGCTGCAGCGCTCTGCCGCCGCCCCGCAACCCCGCCCGGCCCCGGCCCCGGCCCCTGCCCGGCCCGCCCTGCCCCGGCGGCGCAGGCGCCACGTGAGCCCCCGCGTCCCGCCCGCGGCTCCGCGCAGCCCTGCCCTGCCCTGCCGAGCCCCCGCTCGGGCCCAACTCAGCCCCCACTCCCCTCGCACGGGGTCCAGCTCCTTCGGCCCCACTGCAAGGCCGTGCCAAGCCCCCGCTTCCCCTGGGCTTGCTAACGCGGGTTGAGTCAGTTCGGGGAGGTTTCATCGCACGATGCAATGCCATGAAGGCATTCCTGCACTCGTGCCATTGCATCGTGTGATGTGTTGATTAAAAGACATACAAAAAACTAGAACTCTGGGTTCCAAAATGATACCTGTTATTAGGCCAACTGGAAGATGGCAAGAAAACGGTCCTTTTCTGCAAGCTTTCGGGATCAAAGTCCCTTCATCAGGCTCTGGGGAAAGTGGAGATGGTACAAGATGTGTTGATTAATGCATTCTGCATTACTGGGTTCATGTCATTGCATCCTGTGATGTATTCATGCATTACTGCATTCATGCCATTGCATCGTGTGATGTGTTGATTAATGCATTCATGCATTACTGCATTCATGTTGCATTGTCATGTATTAATGCATTCATGCATTACCGCATGAATGCCATTGCATCCTGTGATTTATTGATTAATGCATTCATGTCATTGCATTATGTGATGTATTCCTGCATTCCTGCATTCGTGTAGTTGCATCGCACGATGCATTGGTTAATGCATTCCTGCATTCATGTCCTTGCCTCACATGATGCATTCCTGCATTCATGTCACTGCATTGTGTGGTGTATTGATGCATCCGTGCATTACTGCATTCATGCCATTGCATCCTGTGGTGTGTTGATTAATGCATTCATGTCATTGCATCATGAGATACATTTGTGCATTCGTGTGATTGCATTGTGTGATGCATTGATTAACGCATTAATGCATTACTGTATTCATGTCATTGCATCGTGTGATGCATTCCTGCATTTGTGGCGTTGCATCGTGTGATGCATTGATTAATGCATTCCTGCATTCATGTCATTGCATCATGTGATGTATAAAGACATACAAAAAACTAGAACTCTTGGTTTCAAAATGATACCTTTTATTAGACCAACTGGTATCATTTTGGAACCAAGAGTTCTAGTTTTTTGTTTGTCTTCTTGCCTCTGACCAACATGGCTTCCAAGTACACCCCTGAAGTGATTGTCATTGCATCATGTGATATATTAATGCATTCATGCAATACCACATTCATGTTATTGCATCATGTGATGTATTAATGCATTCATGCATTACTGCATTGTCATTGCATTGTGTGACGTATTCATGCATTTCTGCATTCACGCCATTGTATCGTGATATATTGATTAATTCATTCATGCATTACCACATAAATGTCATTGCATCATATGATGTATTAATGAATTAATGCATTACAGTATTAATGTCATTACATCATATGATGTGTTGATTAATACATTCATGCATTACCATATTAATGTCACAGCATCGTGTGATGTATTAATGCATTCATGCATTAATACATTAATATAGTACTGTACTCAGGAAGGCAAATGTACATGACTATCACATCTTAAAAACCCACTGTATACATTGGATTCAATATTTCATATTTATTTTAATGAATGTCCTATCGTTTATCTCTTGGGTGACTCTCTGCAGGCTCCCAGAGACTCCAGGGCAATCCTGGAGGGTTGGTAACCCTGCTTTCCCCTCAGGGCTGGGCTGCTTCTGGGCCCCTCTATATGGCTGGATGGGGCTTTCTGCAGGACGCTGGATGTGGGCCACCAGCTGGATCTGGCCCGTGGATGGGCTGGGCCCTGCCCATCCAGCGTACGGGACAAAAAGATTGAGCACCACAGGTCTAAAGCCCTGGGACAGGCTCGCTACAGAGGCTTTGGAATCTCCCTAGCGGGAGGTTTTTAATAACAGGTTAGGCAAGCATCTGTCAGGAAAGGTTTATGTCTAAGTGACCCTGGCTTCAGGCAGGGGGTTGGACTGGATGACCTCTCCGGGTCCCTGGCACTCTCTTTACCTATGATACTTTATCTTATTCCAGTCGTGCTGCCTTGTGTAGGGCAATTATGGAAGAATGTTATATCTTGCTTCCTAAGGGATCTGACACTACAGTACTGGACAAATTGTTTTGAAGTCAGCTGGATACCTGAGAGTAAAGACAAGTACCCTTAGGTTTGAGATGGGGTCCTGAAAGTAGGTACAAAGTAGGTATACTATAAATCAGGGGTTGGCAACCACCAGCACACGTGCCGAGCATGGCATGTGAGGCCATTTTCCTGGGCACACATTGGGACTGGGGAGGCAGCAGCTGTTTGCAGCCTCCTGGCTGCAGCCGGCCCCAGCTCTGGGTAACTGATGCCAGCTGGGAGCCCAGGTTGCACCCAGCAGGCAGCTGGGATGCTGCAAGCCCTGCTGGGAGCAGCCTGGGCTCTGTGGCTATCAGCAGCTACCCAGACCCTGGGCCAGCTGCGGCCGGGAGGCTGCAAATAGCTGCTGCCTCCCCAGCCCCGGCCCCAGTGAGCACAGTGCTGGCACCTGCTGCCTTCCCGCAGCCCAGGGCTGAGGCCAGGACCGGGTGCGGGAGGGCAGCAGCTGTTTGTAGCCTCCCAGCTGCAGCTGGCCCTGGCTCCGGGTAGCTGCTGATAGCCATGGAGCCCGGCTGCTCCCATGGAAGCCCTGCTGCAAGCAGCCTGTACTCCAGGGAGGCAACACATACCGGCGATGCTCCCTGCTGTGCTGCCCTCACTGCTTCTGCAAAGCAGCGTTGGAACCCAGCACGGGAGCAGCGTTGGCAGCAGTGCAGGGTTGTGCTCCTCACTGCTGCCCCCGCCTGCGGGGGAAGTGTGGCCAAGGCAGCAGGGAGCTGGGAGCAGGCAGCTTTCTGCACCCCCCACTGTGCCCTGCCGGCCGGGTTCCAACACTGCTTTGCAGAAGCGGCAAGGGCAGCACAGTGGGGAGCATCACCAGTATGTGCTGCCTCCCTGGAGCCCAGGGCCAGGACTGGGGCTGGGAGGCATCTGGGGCCAAGGCTAGGGCGGAGAGGCAGCAGATGTTTGCAGCCCAGGTTCTGGGTAGCTGCTGGGGGACAGGGGCTTTGGGTGGGGGGCAATGGGCTGCAGGGCTGGGGGGCAGGGGCTTTGGGTGGGGGGCAAGGGGCACAAGCAGGGCATCCTGCCATGTACCCCTGCCCTCATTTTGTTTTTCTGGCATGGTGGCACTCCGGCACCTTCCAAGGTAGGCATTATGGTGCTTTTTGGCACTCCAGTCAAAAAACGTTGCCTATCCCTGCTATAAATTAATCCTGTCTCTGTTGAAGTCAATGGGAGTTTCTCCACTGACTTCAGCTCGCTGAGGATTTCCCTCTGTGGGTGTATCTACACATGCAATTAGCACATAGCAGTAAACTCTGGCACAGTTTGTGCTGGAGTTTATTTCTTCCAGCATTTACATATACACCCAGGACCGCAACATGTTGAGACAGGGCGGAGCAGCCCCAGCTGGGCAGGGGACCCTGGGGGTCAGCCTGCCAGCCCAGGGCTGCTCCACCCCAGCTCAATGTGCTGCAGAAGTGTTGGTTGGAGCACAGGGATGCTACAGTGTGGGGCTAGCCAGCAGGCAGGCCCTGTACTGGAGCACTTTTGTGCCCCAGCCAGCCCTGGTCACTGCCTGTAAGTGCGTTTTTGGTGCAAGTAACCACTCAGCTGTAGGATGGTACTCAAGTTGGGCAGTACTACCCTATAACAGAGTTGATTAATTTATTGCATGTGTAGATGGTGATACTTTACTGCAGAGTTAATGAGTCAGCTCCACAGTAGAGCGCACATATAGATGCACCCTATGCATACACATTTTTACTTATTGTTCAGCTTTGTAAGCAAGCTGCTAGTATTTTCCCATGTATGTCACCTCACACCTGACAACAGGGACTGCATCAGGGCTACTTGTGTATGTTAATTTCTGCACTTGTGTATTGGCCAGAGAGATGTCCAAACACAAGATATATAACTTTGCAGTGTGGCACACAAATATTACCACATAAGATGTATATATGGTTTTAATTATTGCTCTGATAATTTTTTTCTATATTTATTTTAATTGTTCATCTTTTGAATTTTTCTGAAGTTATCTGGCATGAAAAGACAGGAGTAGAGCCAACAAGCACTGATATAAACACATGCAAAAATCCTGCAGATTTGTGTAGCTCTGAGGGGGACCTCCGTCTAGATCTTGCCAAAATTCCCAGCTGATTACTGTTATCCCTAGCTGTAAATATACAGTTTTGAGGAAACAATTTGTGCATCAGCTTCCCTTGGACTTTGTTCTCCAATGCTGTTTTACAAAGAATGAGTAAAATTTCAAAAGTGGAGAAAGAAATGTGGCAGCAAAAAGCCATGGGAAATGGCTTGTTTCAGGGACCTCAATTCAAATAATATTCAGTAATGTTTTATTTGAGTTTATTTAACCTAGTATGTAGTGTTTCTCAAACTTTTTAGACCTAAGGGCAGGGTTTGAATTACACTTTGACTCTTGTGGGGGGTCTGCAAAAAATTAGGCTGCCCATTATGATGGTCTAATAAAATCGGAAACCCCCAGGTTATGATTTGGAAATCTTACAGGGGGCTCTAATTCTTTAGGGGGGGGTCAGTCCCCCCCCCCCCCAGTTCCCCTGTAATTTGAACCCTGCCTAAGGCACTTTTTAGTAGTCTCAAGACACTCCTCAAAAATATCAACTTTTAGTTTTCATTTGATTTTTTGACTGCAGAAAAATAGTAGAAGAATTCTTCTGTTGCAAAGAATTTAAAGACCACAACAAGGCAGAATGTTTTTAATTCTATGGATTTGTAGCAGGGAGATGGAGGCTCCTGTTATGAAACAGGCTGGGACTTATTGTAACACCACTGCTGGGCAAATAAAGAAGTGGTTGAGATAAGAAATGCTAACCTGAAAGCAGGTGGTGATTAATTCATAATCAGAAGGACTGACACCTTCGGGGCCAGGAAGTAATTGCCCACAGGTGATAAGGGAAGAGCAAGATAAGGGCTTGCTGGAAAATGGGTAACTGAAAGCAGACCATGGCGCACAGCTGCCCTGGGGAGGAACTGAGCCAAGGAGGGGGAAAGAGAGACAATGTGTTGAGGAATCCTGGTAGGGGAGTGGACTTTTAGGAACAGAGCAGCAAGAAGCCCAGGGGTGGGTTACTCAAGCTGGCTTCATTTGCCCTAGGAGACTGGCTGGTTTTACTGCCAGCTGTAGGTCTGTCTGACCTGGGGCTGTACGATTTAGAGGCCACCTACCTTTTTTTCTTTTGTGCCCTGAGGCAGGTGTATGTTGTGTTAAGAAAGGTTAACTAGCCAGATTTTCAGTTGGTTTTCTCGGTCTTGGTCAGTTGGTTTTCTTGGTCTTGAGAGAGTCTTGAGCTTGCTGGGGTAGGCCTAAGCTGAAAATATCCAGAGGAGATAGGAACTAGGGCCAGGGGCTCAGCACCCAGGATTAATGGAGACTGGGCCAGGGCCCAGTGCCCAAGAGGGACAGGATTTAAAGATATAACAAACTGAAGAAGTAAGGGATTGGACTTGGGGCCAAGAGCCCATTGAAACAACTGATTGTCAACACCTGCAAGGCATGGATGTGGTTGTAGGGGTGCTCGGAAACCACAAAGACGGTCTTTAAGGCATTGAGTGTTAAGAAGAAAAAAGTGGTAAGACCTAGACCAGTATGTCCCTTGGGGTCCTGAGCAGCCTCCCAGCATTTATTTTAGAAACAACAAAGGCATGGCAGGCGAGTGACAGAGAAGGCCTCAGGGACCAAGTAGACAGGAGTGGAGAACCAAAGGAGGGTGGTAACACAATGCTTCACCTCATCCTGCAACAGGATTCCTGTTTAAAATCTTTGGCTTTGTCTTGTGAATCAGGGTTGCACACTTAACAATGCTAACATTGCATGGGACCCCACTGCACCTTTGAAAGGGACCTCAAGGCACCCCAGGGTGCCATGGCACCTTGATTGAGAATCACCATTCAAGGTGTTCAGATAATTAGTGGAAATCATTTGGAAAAGGCTTCTAAGGTGAAGACTGAAAAGAGAGAGGAGAGGAATATGCTGTAATCATGCACTCCATCCCCCAGTTTGGCTGCAGCTTATCTCTCTGCTTTCCTAAAATGGATTATGATAGGATGATTACAATATCAAACAGAAACTTCCAAGCAGCTCCAGCAGGAACCCAAGCTATTGGACTGCATTAAAGGGTAAGCAGGGAGGTGCTGTTGCTACTAATTCAACTACTGCTAGCTCAGGAGGAATCCACGTGCAATGATTAGAAAATCCCAGAAGTATCAACAGCCAGTTAATCTTTTGACAGCAGTTATCAGAGCTTGACTTATTATGGTCCTCCAGAGCAATACTAATGAAAAATTAATTGCCATCCCCTCCTCTCCTGGGGAGAATTCGACAAGGCTTCAAATCTTCTCTGAGTTTTCCAGCTCTAAATCCTGGCTCCAGCTGCCACCATCTTGAAATATATGCTCCCTATTTAAAGATATGAAGTCTGACTGCTCTAGGCTACTCAGCAGCAGGCTCAGTGAGCCAGGACAAATCTTTCCTATTCTGCATGGTTGGAGATATGGATCTAGCTGCCTTGGGAAGAGAGAAAATCATGGGATGGGATCAGCTGGCATTGAAAGCTGTGGATTTTTGAATTCCACGGAACAGCCAGCAGGTGCCTGACCTCTTCTGCCACCCCTCACTAAGTTGGGCAGCTTCAGAGACTTTTATGACATTTCTCATCACAGGCTTGCCTTTGTGTTGTACACACATACACCCCTCAAACAGGCCTCAGGGCATTCTTCCTCATTGCCACAAAACAGTCCTGTTACATCTAACTGCCTTGGACCTTCGGTCCTCAGTGGTTCACCTAACAGCTCCCCACTCTTGCCTAGTCAGAGCCTTTGGACTCTGGAATGGGAGAAAGGAAAATATCCTAAATGTCCCATTCCTTGTAACCTTTTGCTTATTCTCCCCACTCTCCTACTCACAAAGATCATGAACAAGAAAAAAGGGGAAGGGTATTAGACTGTCTCTTGAGGGCTTACTAGATCTCCATGTAAGAACTCAGAGAAACACCATGTTAGAGTACTGTATCGGTTAGTTGTAATGTTAGTAAGTGGTATGGCAAAATGTAAGGTAGATAGATAAGATATTGTGGAGACTGATATTATCTCATGGTTGCTCTGTATATTCCAATTTCAATCTGTCTGGTCTCCATTTGTAGTCTTTTGTCTTATATTTTAGACTGGAAGATCTTTGAGAGGGACCATCTTTTTGTTCTGTGGTTTTTATAATGCTTAGTCCAGTTAGGGTTTAGTTCTTAACCAAAGCACAAAGTAGTACAAAGTATAATAATACATAATGGGATGAATCAGAGACTATATCAATCTAGACAGTGTCTGTAGGACAAAGGGTGAAGCCACCCAGAAAGTGCTATGGTAAGCTACTTCCACGCCAATCTAATGAAATTTAAAAAAACCATTTTTTTAAAGTTTTAAATTAAACTTAGCTGAGATGCCATTGTTTGCTAGTCTTTAATGTCAGACACTGAACAAAACCACCTTTAACTCTGAATTCTTAATTCATTGTAATACATTGAACTGTAAACTCACAAAGAACTTTACCATCATGCATTAAAATGTTTCTAGATTACAGCGAGCCTAACAGACAAAATATTCTCAGTGCCCTGAACAACTCCAGACACGGAGGTTGGTGGGGATGTACTACTGGAGAAGGGAAAGGAGCCAGAGGTCTTGAAACAGATGGACTCCCAGGCTCTGCCTGGGACCTCTGGGTCTAATTCCCAGCTTTGCCACAGAACCCCTGTGTGATTTTGGGTGAGTCACTTGGTCTGTCTGTGCCTAAAACTAACATAACTTCACTTCCTTACATCAAAGGTAAATTTATGAAGCTTTGTGAGATGCTCAAATGGCAGGATGACAGATTAGAATAGAGATTTGAAAGAAGGGAGTGAGCTGGATGAAATAAAGGCACTGTTCCAAGTGCCCAGGGGGAGGAGGAAGAGGAAGGGGACAGCAGCTTGAGAGAAAATCCAAAGACCATAGATCTCATTCTCATTTACACGAAGGCCAACCTACCACTCTAGCAGTATAAAGGAAAAGTAGGCATCTTCCAACCTTTGTATTCACAAGCCATATAATCATAGCACCTAAGGAAGGCAGAAACGAGGAAGAAGGGAACCAAGAAGCAGTAGCATTAGGCTCTTTCCACCTCCCATAAAAGTTAGAGGCACTATGATTGCAGATTTTTTGCATATTTGTTTCCTAGCTCATGGAATTTAGTGTAATTACATGACTCAAACATAAGCCATTGTTTACAAACAGTGTTTGGTGGCAACATGAATAATGGTATTAACAGTATGATTTTGTCAAGTAATAACATGCCTACTAACATGTGCCACCACCTCATGAACTGTGCTATCTGGAGATAGTTTCTCATCGATGAAGGAATCCTATAGTCTGAGATATTCATTACTGTAATCTGGTTTTATGGGCCTGATCTAAATGCCACTGATGGCAACGGAAAGATACTCCTTGACTTCAGTGAGCTTTGGATCAGGTTGAAAGTGATCACTAAGCTGCAACGACTGGTACTTCTTCTAGCGTTTCTGAATGTGAGAACGGTGAGTTAGGTTCTCTGGCTGCTCCCTCCTGCTAGCAGCGCTGTCACCAGCAGGAAACATTGCGGTGGAGTTGTGTACAGGATAGGAGCTCTGAGTCTGTTGGAAAGGTGTGTGTGGGGGGGTGGGGTTGAACCTCTGCAGCTAAGACTATGACTTTAGCTCTTCAGCAGTCCCTTACAGTCAAGGATGATTGTCTTCCATGATTGTCTTATCGGTGGGTCCAAAGATAACCATTTGGGGCAGTCCTGGGCAATAGTCTCCCATGAGTTGATGTTGACGTTGCATTTTTTTCAAGCTGGCCTTGAGAACATCGTTGAAGCGCTTTCTCTGCCCTCTTCTTGAGCATATGCCTTGACTGAGCTGGGAGAATAAGACTTGCTTCAGAAGTCTGAAGTCAGACATCTAGATGATGTGGCTGGCCCAGTGAAGTCAATGCCTGATGATCATGGTGTTTGCTTGCCCAAAGATGCTAATGTTGGTGCGTCTATCTTCCCACTGGATTTGAAGGATCTTCCGCAGGCAGTGTTGGTGGTATTTTCCAATAATGTGAGGTGTCTTCTTTACATTGTTCACATCTCAGCTCCATACAATGAAGTGGGGATCACAACTACTTGATAAACCATCAGCTTGGTTTTGGATCTGATGTCACAATTTTTGAACACGCACTTCCTCAGACATGTGAAGAATGAAAGAAAGAGGCATCTGAAGGTTGCACGTGCACATTTGAGGCAATGTTGGATTTCTTCATCAATGTCAGCCTTCTCCGAGAGATGACTTCTGAGGTACAAGAAATACTCTATGTTCTCAAGTCTCACCATGAATCTAGACTGTTCTCAGTGGTGGCAGATGGCCGAACAAGGAGCAATGGTTTCAAGCTACAGCAAGGAAAGTTTAGGTTAGATATTGGAAAAACTTTCTCATTAGGAGGGTAGTAAAACACTGGAACAGGTTACCCAGAGAGGTGGTGGAAGCTCCATCCTTGGTGGATTTCAAGACCTGGCTAGACAAAGCCTTGGCTGGGATCTAGTTGGGGATGGCCCTGCTTTGAGCAGGGGGTTGTACTAGATGACCTCCTGAGGTCCCTTCCAACCCTATTTTTTCTATGATTCTGTGAATCTGAATTACCAGAGCTGGGGACTGCTTATTAAGATCTTATTAATGGAGAACCTTAGGTAGACCCTGTACTCCTTTCTATGGGCAAAAATATGACAATAAATATCAATGCTTTCAGCTTAAGATAACCAGAGCTCTGTAATACATCTCTTAAAACCATCTGCCAAACTGAACTACTGCCACAGGAAAACACAACAGGTAATTTTACATTTTAAAAACAATATAGGCCAGCTAAGTTGTACAGGATGAATTTCATGGAATTTATGGGTCTAGATTACAAGGCCAGAAGAGCTATTGTGATTGTTTAGTCTGACCTTCTGTGTAAGAGGCCATGGGACTTCCCCAAATTCCAGTTTAAACTAGATCACATCTTTTAGAAAAAATGTAATGTGAAATATTGGCCAAAGTGGTATGAAATGCATAAAATAAACAGATTGAAAATAGAGATTTTTTTTATTCAACTCAATTACAGCGAAGTTGGGGCTTATTTAATCACAGTCAACGAAACACTTCTGACATTTTGTAAGTTGACAGGTTTCTTTTAATTTCAAGACAATGAAAACATGCTGAAAACATGCTGAAATAAAACAGCCACCTGGATTTGCTCCAGCAGGACTCAGCTTCATGCAAGACATTGCATCTTCACAGCTTATATAAACAGCATATCAATAGAGTGAGGTAATCCAAAAATAACATTTTAGGCATAAAACACTCTGTGCAAATTCATCAAAATTTTTTGGTTTGTTTTTTTTTTAAATGGATCTTCAGAATTGCACAGATTTGGGGCAAAATTCATGGCTTGCATTCATACTATTTTCTGTGAAAGAGTAACTGCTGTCACACTTATGTGTCTAATCTGGTCAGAAAGGTAACATTTCTGCATGGTTACTACATGTACTATTGGAAACTTTACATGTTTGAGTTACTAGACTCTTTTGTGTGAATGGGTGTGTGGCGTGATAGTAGGTGGTTGAAAACACAAGAGGGTAGGTAATAAAAGGTTACCAAGGTAAGAGTACTCTATATACCCTTAAGAGAAATGGCGGAAACAATTAGCTTTGAGGAGCCAGCAAAAAAGCAGGTATCAGAAGGCCATTAAATGGTTAAAACAAGTCTTGAAAGAAAGGAGACTGCAGGAGGGAGTTGAGGGGGGTTCTTCCTGTTGAGAATAACCTGAAGTAAACACAGGCTGTGGGAATGTCTGAAGCAGATGGGAGTTTCCCAACATCCAGGGAATGGTGAACACCAGAGAAAGACAGATGTGTATATTGTTTTTTCTTCTCAGTGCATTGGTTCTGAATAAACAGTACGTAAGGGTTGAAGGGCCGTGTGGTATTGTACCCACCACTGATTTGTGAAGGAATAGAACTGCAAGTACTGAACATAAACTCCGCCTGCTTATGTCCTCATGGTTAGCCCCGGGGAATTCAACTCAAAGGTTGTCAAAGAGCGGGGTTTGGTTCTGCCAGAATAGTATTGATATCCCAATCTGAGTCAGCATGGGAGTGGGGGCAGGTGGGATGTTTATACAAAGATGTAGCCTGGAGTGGCAACACCTGAATGCAACATGAGCTGGGTAGCACAGATCAGAGATAATCCTGCCTTGGAGTGGCATAACTTTGAGCCACCTACTGAGTACTTAAAACCAGTTTTGGGTGTTACTGTGGGGACAGCCCAGGTGTTAAGAGTTCCAAGAGCTGCCCAAAATTACTGCGTAAGAAGGCCCTGTGGTGGCTGCCTTATGACCCAAGCACAAGGACCGTGCTGTTGAGGTGAGCCATTACAAAAGAACTTCCTTGGGCTTGCAGAGGTTCAGCGGGAAAACTCAGGAGAGCTCCTAACAGAAGGTGGATGCAAGTTGTGGTACAACAGAGCGGAGAATGGTCACAAGAGAGGACTTGGTCAAATGTGTCTTCGGGTGCAAGCCAATTGCAAGCCGAATCAGTTCTATCCAAATATCTGCCTCGCCAAACAACATCACCGTCATCCAAGTGTATGCACCAACCAGCAACTACACTGATGAAGAAACTGAAGAATTTTACAGCAAACTCAAAAAAACCCACAATAGCTCAGACACCAAAGAGAGACATTCTTGTCATACAACGTGACTGAAATGCAGAGGTTGGTACAAACACACACAGAGAATGGCACAATGTATCTGGGAAACATGGTCTGCGGGAAACCAATGACGGAGGCCTGAGACTACTAGAATTCACACAGCTACATAAACTTGTACTTGCCTACACACTTTACCTGCACAAACCATCAAGAAGAGTGACATGGATGTCTCTTGATGGCACCTGCAAGAATCAAACAGACTACATTCTCATGTCTTATCAATGCTGATCAACTATCGACCTCAATAAGACCAGGTCATTTTGTGGCGGTGATATTGGCAGTGACCACAATTTAGTAATGATGACAATAAAGCTGAAACTGAAGAATATTGCAAACAAATATACACCAAGAGTCATATATGACCCAGAAAAGCTCAGGGGTCCCACAATAAAGGCTGACTCCAACATAAAAATTGGAGGAAAATTTGAACCACTCCTAATGCTAACTGTCGTGGTCATCTCTACATTGCTTTATGCCTGTGGCGCTGGATGTTTAATAAGAAGTTAGAGAACAAAATTGAGGCATTGGAAATATGCTGCTTTAGGAAAATGCTGCATGTCTTATACACTGAGTACCGGACCAATGAGTCTGTCACCCAGCAAATCAGTCAAGAAATTGGGATCTACAAACTGTTGTTGGAGGTTGTGTGACAAAGGAAGCTGCAATGGTTTGGACATACCACAAGAAGGCTGGACACCCTTGTCAACACCATAATGCAAGGCACTGTGGAGGGAAAAAGGAAAAGAGGCAGACCCAAGAAAAACTGGGGAACCAATATCAAGGACTGTACAGGGCTTCAACTGACAGAGTACACAGATAGCCAAACACAGGGTGAAGTGGAGGAGGGTTGTTATATCATCTACAGTGTCCCCAAGGTTGCAACAGTCTTGGGATTGACTTGACTTGACAAGATACAAGTTCTTATCTCTTGGTAAATGCCCAAGGGAGGAGAAGCTACCACAGAGTAGACTATAACCCCTGCTAAATTGGGACCTTAATCTATTACTATCTCTACTTAAACTTAACTGAAAAGCAATTGCAAGTATTCCTAAATGCAACATTACGAAGGAACATATAAAACACCACACTATTACAGCATGATTATAATAGCATACAATCATTTTTAAAATAATGAATTGCCTTTTTATGCTTTGTTAAAACCAACATTTTCCCGCTGGTAATTGATTCAGAGCAATCTGGGATGAAAACACCTTGGATTATTTTTTTTGTATAAACATATATTGCTTTATCATTATTATAATTGGTATTTGCTTGATACTTGGTCTATGATACCATATGACTTGTGTAAAAACACTCTTGTATCCTTTCTGCAAAGTTAAATATTTTTAACAGTCTCAGTAAATAATGTTCATATATGCATTCAAAAAAAACCTAGCAGAAAGTTACTCTATAAATTAGTCAGCGTAGCTGTGCCAACTGCTGTGCGTCTTTAAATATTTGACTGGGGAAAGGCCAACTGTTTGGATGTCATGGAAAACAGCTAGTGCCAAGCATTTGACTTGTTCTCAAGAGCTGCAGCAAACTGTTTACCCAGTAGTTCAGCCCACATGAACAAGCCCGTCAAAGCTTGGGAGCTCGCTACTGTGTGTCTGCAAATATCACAATTCCTAGGTCTTTATGCACTTGTTAGGCTCACAATAAAGAACAGCCCCACAGCAAGTACAGGTGGTAACAAATCTAGGGAAAGCTCAGGCCACGGTCAGAATTGAATTACTGCATTGGGAATAATCTTGCTCTGAATGTGAATTTGGTGTTTGTGTAGAGAGGCCTTGGGAGTGGTGGAAGGAATGCAAGGTGAACCCAAGAGCAAAACAGTCAGCAGAAGTAGTTCAGCACAAGTAGTTGGGATGGGAAGAGTGGCTCGAGCCTAAATTAGTAATCCTACAGTGATCTAATCCTTCAGTCCTTTCTCAGACAATATTTCCACTGAAATCAATAGGAGTTTTAGCTGTTATGCAGTATTTACATTACCCAGAATTTCAACCGTGATTAGGACTCCATTGTGTAGGCACTGTGCAAACACACAGAGAAAGGTTTCTGCCCTGAAGACATGCAGCCAAAGCAGATAGGACAAAGTATATTGGAAAAGTGCTTAAGCTGCTTTTCCCTTCCTTACCAGGTTAGGCATCTGGTCAGTGGCAGACCGATAGGGAATAAGTTATGAACAAATGAACAGAGTACATACAGCAAGTTAATGGGGGCAGGAGTTCACTGGGTGTCAGCTGCTCTTTAGTAACTGTCCACATCCTGCTGTTTCCCTTCAGTAAGTAGAAGGCAAACCAGGGGGATTTAGACCTGTTACATCCTGGGAAAACTGCCCTGGTTTAGCTTTCACTTAACGTGTGGTAAGAGGCAGCATATGTTTGTTCACATGCATAGTCAGGTTCCCATATTGTGCCATGATATCTGAACACACTTCAACTTCTAAATGCCCTTTTTTTCCTCCAAAAGGCAGCGGGGAGAACTTCCCTTCCCCCGCCCCAAAACCCCCTGCTAGTTTGTGAGCACATCCTGTAAAGGTGCTGAAAGACTGGAAGTCCCATTGCCTTCAACGGCAATGGCAATGACTGCTGAATGGCTGACAGGAGACTTGATGGAGAGCAGAGTGAAGTACGAAATGCGATAAGCTGGTGTCCAGTCCCACTCTCAGCCCCTGGAACAGTCTCGTTGAGGTCCGTGAAAGGAGGCAGAATGTTTAAGTTGCTTTTCTCGATAAGCGCTGGAGACATGAGGAGACAGGGCTCTGCAACACAAGGATTAAGCACTTAATGCTGCTTTTCCCCTCCCCCTGCAAAGTATTTGAGAGGATGAAAGCAAAAGAAAGGCAAATCTGGAAAACAATAACATTCCTATTTAAATTCATATTCTTTTCAAAAAGTTGTCTAAGAAGCTGTGAGTGGTTTATTTCTTTTGGGAGGTTCATTTCATTTTATCACTTCAGGGAGACCATTCAGGAAGAGAAACTCCTTTTTTTTCTTTTTTAATAGAGATTCATAGCTTAGGTAATAAACAAAAGCCTTGGGTTTCCTTTTAGACCTAGTGAAAGGACTGTGAATTCTCTGCCCTAAGCCAGATAAGGAAGAGTTGTTCAGCATACAGTACAAATATGCTGTATTTTCTCACATACCACATACCTCCAAATAAGACCCACCTATAGTCAACACATCGGGCGGGGGTATAACATGGGTGGGCATATGCCCCACTAGATTTCTGCACTGACAGTGGAGCATGGGGCTGCAGCATGGCTGGCGCCACGGCCTGGCACCAGCCAGAGGTGGTGGCAGTGGTGCAATTTCTGCATCAACAGCAGGGCATGGGGCTGCAGCCCAGCCAGACCCAATGCCCCCTTACCTCCTGGAGTTGCCTATGGGCCCAGCCCTAGGTTTTGGAAGGCAGAATGTAGGGCGGTGAGAGGGCCCCTACTTTCCAGAGCCATGGCCAACCCTGTGGTATAAAGTAAATCCTTCAGGGAACACAGGGTGTCCAGAAAGGGTGGCATCCCAAGAGACCATCTGGGTGAGGCACCAGGAACTTTCTGGTACGACAGGACAGCGAGAAGGCAAGGCCCCAAATCCCTGCAAGGGTGGCAGCAAGACTGGTACTTCCTTACTGTAAATAGTGCTGTATATAGGTTCCTATATATAATAAAGTGTTGCTTCCACACCGCGAGTCTCATCGAGATATAGACTTCATGCAACAGCTCACTCACCCTCGGCCAGCTCAGTAGCTCTTCAGCTAAAAGCTACTGCCTCACCTGGGCTATGTGCTCCACTCCTGCTGCTTGCTGTCTCCGAGAGAAGGGGCAGCCATTTTATCACAGGGTCTGCTTGCTTCTTTTCTTCCTTGCTTCTATTCCAGCAAAGAAAATAAAACCCACCCTTCCCACTCAAGACATGCACCCTAATTCTGGGAGGCTGATTTCGGAGGTAAAGCTGCATGTGGTATGTGAGTATGGCAGAGGTTTTTTTTAAACTTCTAGCAACATACCCCAGCCCTGTTCTTGAGGAACGAGGGTACTGCAGTCTCCATTGCCAATATAATCACTGCTTTTTCTATCTGCTGACACTACGAATGAATATTCATTAATTACAGTGGTTTGGGGCATTGACTCACTATATTTGGATTTACATCACCAGTTTGTGTCACTTTTGCCTGCACAGAACAATTTTGTGGTAAACTTTGGCTACTGTTGCTTTGGACCAGATTTAAATATCTGCCAGAAGAAAGACCCAGAGTCCCACCATCAATCCTTCCAGTTGTTTCATCCTCTGTTAAAGCAGGTTTATAATGTTCTTTTGTGGAAGATGGTGCTTACGTTCTTTCTCTCAAGGGATTTGTCCACAGTCGCATAGATTTAACTCTCAGGAGCTTTTTCCTGATGTTCAGCATAAGTTTTCTATTCTTTCTTGTCAGAGTTTATTCCCCTTGTACTATCCTAAATCAGGAGTAGGCTACCTTTTCTGGCTGTCAGCCAGAATGACCCACCACAGGGCAGAAGGACTTCATGACCCAGTTGTCACTGCCCCTTGTCTCCTCACCCTTGTCTCCCATGGTGGCATGGAAAGAACAGCTGTACCTGAAGCCACCACTAAATGCCACCAAAGCACTATATCCATGGGCTAGATCTGGCCCTCAGGTCATAGGTTGCCAGCCCCTGTCATGATAATCCCTCTAACTCTATTCTCCTGGCCATTTGCTAAAAGAACAATAAAACTGAGCTGCAAGGACACTGGCCAGAGTACATGGACCCAACTTCCTTTTTTGAAAGATCACTTTCATTTGGAGAGATCAGAATTCCCCCATAAGCCAGTGCCAGTATCTGCGGGACAGAGTTTTTACACTCTTAACAAGTGGGGGAAACACTAGTGTTTACTTGCTGTCTTACCAGGTTACCATTCTGCTTGGGTATACCCAAGCTCAATTGCTCTTTGAATGTAGTATATCCATAGCAATGTCACTGGGATGACCTATGAATACTGGAAATGGAGTGATTGATGCAACTGAAAAATGAGGGCCAGCTACCCAATCATCTTCCACCTGCATCTGTGGCCCAATCATCTTCCAGAGTACTTACTGAACACGGAGAGAGAGGTAAATTGGAATAAAAAAGTACCAATATAAAATCATAGAAAATTAGGGTTGGAAGGGACCTCACGAGGTCATCTAGTCCAACCCCTGCTCAAAGCAGGACCAACTAGAGCATCCCAGTCAAGGTTTTGTTTAGCCGGGTCTTAAAAACTTCCACCTCTCTGGGTAGCCTGTTCCAGTGTTTTCCTACACTCCTAGTGAGAAAGCTTTTCCTAATATCTAACCTAAACTTCCCTTGCTGCAACTTGAGGCCATTGCTCCTTGTTCTGTCATCTGCCACCAGTGAGAACAGTCCAGCTCTATCCTCTTTCGACCCCTTCTTCAGGTAGTTGAAGGCTGCTATTAAATCCCGTCTCAATCTTCTCTTCTCCAGACTAAAAAAACCCAATTCCTGCAGCCTCTCCTCATATGGACACTATCATTAATATTATACACTGTCTGAATGAATATCTACATCCAGAGCTATCACACTAGGACCTGTCCACATTGGTAATCCATACATGAGCTCTGAAACTCACATTTAACTTTTTTTTTAATAGGTATGTTCATGTCCCAAATGTATTTTTTATCAAATATTATATCAGTGCAAAGATAAAATTCAGCAATAAAATGCTCTAGTTGAACTATCTGCTTCAAGTGTAGCACTTCTTCAGTGCATGGAGAGTACTTAGGCCCCTGCCTTAACTCCTTTAGTAACTCTTTGCATCCTCATTGTAACTGTGAACAGCAAGGTCCTTCTAGAAATCCTATCATAGAGAGCTTGCTGTAAATTCATGGCCAGAGGTTAGGACTTGCAGTTCTCATCCTATAGGAAATTTTTAATAGTTTGTTTTCATGTATTCGTTTAATTCCTTTGTAAATCCAGCAGGGATACATTAGAGTAGGACACAGATTGAAAATCCATTTGTGGGTAGGTTGGCAAAAAGTTTTTTGTCTAGAAGAGGAGAGAACTTTCTTTAGACCTGAGTGCAATAACCTGTATTAAGTGTCCACGGGTAGGCATAGTCACATCCAGGAGGATCCAAATGGGAAGGGAATTAATATAGATAAAACAATGGAAACAAGTAAATGCTAGGCAAGAAGTCTGATTCTCTTTACCTAAGCCATCTCTTGGCTTTCTATCCTGGGCTCCTGATGGGAGGCCATAAAAAGTGGAGAGCTGCAGCCTGCCTGTTTACTCTAACCTCAGCTATGTCTTAGAAACAGCAAGGACTCAGCAACTTGTGATTCAAGGGGAGCACTGAACAGCTGGAGCAGCCAACACCCTGGATGGCAAAAAGCAGTTGTGGGAATACAGCAATCAAATCTAACTCACATGTGAACCTGAAGTGTTGTCTGAGGAATAAGGAGCCAGCAGTCAGGCAGTGATTTGTGCCAATCATTTAAAAATGTCAACGTTTCTCTCATGTTGTACATCAGAGGCATATTATACCAGATCTTGTCTGAGTCAGCAGGACTGAAAAAAACTCTGCTAAAATGAGTTGTTGAAAACATATCAGCTCAGCTAACAGGGTTCTATATTACCTAAATACTCTCAAGTTCAATGCACCCAAAAGGCTGTAAATAAGAACTAATCTTACACATACTGATGTGTACATAGCTATTCCTTAGAAGCTGGAATCTTGTTTAAATTCTTATTGTGCTATTTACTGAAAAGACTTAACCTTGTAAAGTCCTCATCTATTCATTAATCATATTACACCAAACACCGCCCTATACCAAACAACTGCATTGCTCACTAAGCTCTATGGACATTAAGCTGTCTCATGTCAGGGCTTAGTTTTGGCCCTTAATATGAATATAATATAGATCCATAAGAACCACACCTTTATAATTTTTTCAATTTACAATGAAATTGCATAATTCAAATAGCATCTGGAGTGACCTAATTAGTAGGGTCTACTACCAACTGAAGATTTTCTGACATCATGTTTTCCCCTAGAAAATGCTGTTGCATCAAAATTCATACTTTCTCAGGGACTGTGTTAAGTCTGATGAAATTTTATTTTGCGAAACATTGGAAGCAGGTTTTTAATTTTTCATCCTCCACAAGCTTTTGTTTCAATCTTTATTTTATACTGCACTATAATATATCATTATGTTCTTACATTATTATATTATTTTATTATAATGTGTAATATGCTATGCATTTTTTAAAAGTCAACACCATAAAAAATCTTGATTTAGTAAAACAGAACATTTTCATTGTCCTAAATAAATCTTTTGATGTTGTAAGAAATTTTTATCCTTTTTGGTTTCACTCTGATTTAGAACAAAAATAAGTTTTGAAATAAAACAATTTCTCATAAAATAGAAATTCCCAGTTTCTGCCATTCCTAATAGACTCCTGTTTCACAAAAGGGGAGAAAAGTTTCCTCTGTTGCCAAAAGGTAACAAAGATCTTTGACTGCACTGGCACAAACTAAAGCATGAATAGCACAAAGTTAAATTTTAGGACCAGTGTGAAAGCAGGCAGATAATGTCATAAAGTGATCTTTAATCTGCCTGAACAACCAGCTTCTAAATCAGAATATGGAACCACCACTGAAAACAATCATCTTTTTCTTCTTTGCCACTATTAATTAATGTAAGGTTCATGTGATATGAGAAGGGGCAAAGAACAAACGATCAATGGTAAAGACTGAAAAAGGGAAGCTAGGAAGATTGCTGTGCCGTCCTTTCATTCTCACCCTCAAAAACAGTACAGAGCCTACTTCATCCCCACTGACACTTACTTTTGCACTGTAGTAACACAGGGATGATTTTGGGCCAGGATTATTTAGTCAAACAAAAACAAAGTTTTATCCATGTGATTTTATATATATATGAAATACCACAGATAACAGTAAGTAGCCCATAACTTCAGCCACTTTGCAACCTATGAACACTTGCACAGACCTTTCCAGTAAAGTCCAAATGAACTGGAAGTGAGACAGATTTTTTTCCACTGCCATTTAGCTGTCATCGAGGTTTTTCCACAGTCCCAGGTCAAATCAAAGCTGCCAAATTCCCTCTCCTCTCCCTCCCATGTTCATAAAGCAAATAGACTTTCTGACATGAGAAAATGCCTTCACATCCAAAGCAGTGGTCAGGACAGTCTCATGGGATTTGCGTGCTTCACCACTAGTGCTTTGGCTCTACTTTTCTAAACCAAGTAGAGATACCAAAGCTAACCTCAGGCTGTGATCTCCTACCCTATATAATAACATGCCAGGCTAGAAAGCACAAGAGGCCTTTACTGCAGCCGAAGTTACTCTAGGAAGTGGGGTTACAGATAGGAAATTACTTTTCCCTGAGCCGTTAGTGGGCAAAATACCCCAGCATAGTATTAAGGCACACGTGCTGGTAGAAGTGCTAGCTTTTGCATGATAGGTGGACCTGTGGTCTTAACCACTTGAGGTTATTGAAAAATGTGCAGTTTTTCACTGCAGTTACACACCTAGTCAAATTACTATCTAGGTACCTTTTCTTCTTACCTAAATTTCCCCATACGATTGCAAGTGGACCTGGTTTTCTTCACTCCCTGACTCAAATTTCTAAGTTGCATTAACTATGTCTACATAGTAAATATACCACACATTGCATCACTGCTCTCAAACCTACCACGCTGCTCTTGGTGGGCTCCTCCTGAACCAGAAGCAGGGTAGCCAACCCATGTCTGCAAAGTGCCCCTGCTGGCTAATTACTAGTGGACAGCACATGTGGAGCAGAGCAACAGGCTTGAGGGCATTGCTGTCAGACATAGTAAGTTGACCACAGTGACATGGCCATTGTTTGCCTAGTCAAACAGTTGTCAGATACCACCTCTAAGGAGCCAGTTGTAGCAGGTGAAGCATGCTCTGGAGTGCCTTAGGATCTGTACATTGTACATGTCAAGGCGGTCAAGAGATACTGGAGCTTCTTATTGCTCATCTGGTCCAAGGAGATGTCAGCAGCCTCAGTTACCCACTTGGAAATTGATTGGATTTGATGCTGCTCTCTATATTTTCATTTCCATATAATTCTGGTCCCTAAATTAAAGCATAACAGAGCATGTTGCCAATCAGCTTCACAGGAAAGGATGGGCTGGAGGGCCTACTCAGGCTTCAAGAATAATGGCTTACTGGGAAGGTAGAACATCCTGCTGGGACTTTAGGATACCGTGTGTCATACAAAGAGAATGACCTAAAAATAACAGTAGGCAACAGGGGAGCGCTAGGAACAGCCAATGAAAGGATGGTGAGCTAACTAAGGGCCTATTCCTGTGAAGTGTAGAGCTCTTCCCTCAGCATTATTTTGTTTGTACAGAAAAGGGCCTCTGCAGAAAAGGACCTCGAGGTTACAATGGACAATAAGCTGAGTATGAGCCAGCAGTGTGCCCTTGTTGCCAAGGTGGTTAACAGCATACTGGGCTGCATTGGTAGGTGTGTTGCCAGTAGGTCAAGAGAAATGATTATTCCCCTCTATTGAGCACTGGTGAGGCCACATCTGGAGGACTGTGTTCAGTTTTGGGCCGCGCACTACAAAAAGGATGTTGACAAATTGGAGAAAGTCCAGCATAGGGTGACAAAAATGGTTCGGGAGCTGGGGGACATGACTTCTGAGGAAGGCTGAGGGAACTGGGCTTATTTAGTCTAGAGAAGAGGAGACAGGATGGATTTAATAGCAGCCTTCAACTACCTGAAAGGGGGTTCGAAAGAGGATGGAGCTGGACTATTCTCAGTGGTGGCAGATGACAGAACAAGGAGCAATGGTCTCAAGTTGCAGCAAGGGAAGTTTAGGTTAGATATTAGGAAGAATTTTCTCACTAGGAGGGTAGTAAAACACTGGGGCAGGTTACCCAGAGAGGTGGCAGAATCTCTATCCTTGGAGGTTTTTAAAGCCCGGTTCAATAAAGTCCTGGTTGAAATGATCTAGTTGGGGATAGTCCTGCTTGGAGCCGAGGGTTGGACAATGATTTCCTGAAGTCCCTTCCAACCCTAGCTTTCTATGATTGATCAACAACAGCACTTTATTAAATAATGAATGATATTTGTTACACTGTACAGAATGAACCTTAAGGCTCTGCCCTAAGTGGAAACATTGGGAAACATTGACTTATGTCACCATCGTCTGCAAACAAGAAACTTTTAGGATCATCGACAGAAGCTGCCAGCTGCCATTAGTTCATGCTCACTCACAAACCTACAGAGACCATAGATCCTTCAAATGTGGACCAAGTAGGGAGGCGTTAATATATGAAATGGAAATAACTAGCTATGAAAAAGGCACCTTCAGTTTTTATTTGTCAGCATTCTCCTTTCCAGGATTGGAGTTGCTGTTTAAATCAGACTAAATCATAGTGATTCTTATCCTGAAAGCCTCCTAAGTGGGACACACAGAGTAGAGGCATCCAAGCACAGCCCACAGAACACTACAAGGCTGCTCGTAGGCACGTGGCATGTGCAGGGGGCAGGGTTGGACTGCAGAGACCACAGGCTATTCGATCTAGGTAGAGAACTGTTGCCTAAACCTTTAGGGTGGAGTTGTCACTCAGCATTGGCTCAACTCCAGTTACTTTGAAGTCAGTGGGACTCTCAGAACAGATCAAGTCTGACAAGTGCAATTAGCCATGTTATGCAGATGAAGGACTGCTCTCCAGCCCTCAATGAGCTGTACTTTGGCAGAAGGCAGTATAGAGGTCCATGGTGTGCATAGCACAGAACAGATAAAAGGAATATGAGATAACAGAAATGGGGAATGGGGAACCAATATATCAGCATGGATTCACCAACAGCAAGTATGCCTGACCAATCTCGTTACCTTCTATGATGAGATGATTGGTTCCAGAGATGCATGTGATTCCCTCTGTTCAGCACTGGTGAGGTCACATCTGGAGTACTGTGTCCAGTTTCCTCCCCACCCTCAACATACACACACACCTTGATTTTAGCAAGGCTTTTGATACAGCCTCCCAGGACTTGCAAGGCAGCTAAGGAAGTGCTGGTTGGATGAATGCACTGTAAGGTGGATAGAAAACTGGCTAGATCATCAGGCTCAAAGGGTAGCTGGCTCAAATCAATGGCTCGATGTCTAGTTGGCAGCCGGTATCAAGTGGAGTACCCCAGGGGTTGGTTTGGGGGCTGGTTTTGTTCAATATCTTCATCAATGACTTGGAAGATGGCATAGAGTGCACCCTCAGCAAGTTTGCAGATGACACCAAGCTGTGGGGAGTAGTAAATACACTGGAGGGCAAGGTTAAGATTCAGAGAGACCTTGACAAATTGGAGGACTGGCCCAAAAGGAATCTCAGGAGGTTCAACATGGACAAGTACCAAGTCCTGCACTTAGGGCAGAACAATTCCATGCACCGGTACAGGCTGGGGGCTGACTGGCTAAGCAGCAGCTCTGCAGAAAAGGACCTGGGTGGACAGTAAGCTGAATATGAGCCAATGGTGTGCCTCTACAGTGAAGAAAGCTAACTGGGTTGGGCTGATTAGTAAGAGCATTACCAGCAGATCAAGGGAAGTGATTCTTTCCTTCTTCTGTTCAGCATTGGTGAGGCCACATCTGGAGTACTGTGCCCAGGTTTGCACCCCAACCCCCGGCACACGTGCGCGCGCACACACACACACACACACACACACACACATACACTACAGAAAGGATGTGGACAAACTGGAGAAGTCCAGCAGAGGTCAACAAAAATTATTAGTAGACTCGGACACATGACTTATGGGGAGAGGATGAGGGAGCTGGGCTTATTTAGTCTGGAGAGAAGAAGACTGAGGTGGGATTTAATAGCAGCCTTCAACTACCTGCAGGGGTTCCAAAGAGGATGGAGCTGGACTGTTCTCAGTGGTGGCAGATGACAGAACCAGGAGCAATGGTCTCATGTTGCAGCAAGGGAAGTTTAGTTTAGATATTTTAAAAACTGTTCTCACAATGAGGGTAGTAAAGCACTGGGACAGGCTCCCCAGAAAGGTGGTGGAGTCTTCATCCTCGGAGGTTTTTAAGATGCGGCTAGACAAAACCTTGGCTGGGATGCTCTAATTGGGGGTGAGCCTGCTTTGAGCAGCAGGTTGGACTAGATGACCTCCTGAGGTCCCTTCCAACCCTCATTTTCTATGAACATAGCTGAAGCCCTTCTGTGAGCCTCTCTATGGTTTCAGTGATATGTCAGGTCCAGTGGGGAAGTAGCCACTGGACCTGACATATCACTCCACCTGACATATCACTAGAGGTGCCTGCTCTAGTAACAGCAGGCACCTATACATGTGCAGCAAGGCCGCTCCGACGCACTGTAATTACAGCGCATCGGAGCATACTCGATTAATTGAGTCTGTTGGGGCGTGGTAATTACCACACTCCAGCAGACGCCAGCATCATGTGTATCAGCATCCCCATGCCAAAAAATGGCAGTGAGGGCGCTTTAAAGCTTGTTTAACAAGCTTTAGTTAAAGCATCCCCACCATTATTTTTCAGTGCAGGGACACCGATATGCATGACGCTCTGGGAACTTTTATTAAAGCAGCTCTTGGAGCCACTTAATTAAAGCACCACCCTCCTGCAACTCCTGTAGAAATGCCTTGCAAGTTCCCTGTAGAGCTCATATCCAAGCAGATATCGGCATAGAAGGAAATCCTTCTTCTCACAGCATTAACTTCCTCTATTCCTTTATCTGTTTCTCTCCCCAGTTCCCAATGGGAGTGTATGTGTGTAATGTACAGCAATAGCTGGCAAGTGGCAAGCTATGCTGAGAGAGAGGGGTCAGGCTGAGAGAGGAATAGTCTTTCCTTGTAGGTCTCAGGATCCAGTGTTTGGGGTTGGGGCACATCCCCTACCTCCTCTGTAGCCCCAAAACCCATTCTCTGTGAGGACAGAATTGATCAGACATTCTGTGAGGTTCATCTTAGCTTTCCTTACCCCTCTGTGCCATGTAGACTCACTGGTGGCTACTATAAGGCCTATAATGCCAAAGGGTGCTTAGACTATTAAAACACTGATAATATAGAAGCATCACGAGTCTGATCCAAACACATGCTAACAGCTTCTGGCAAGTAAAACAACATTTATGAACAGCTAAAAAATAGTGAAGAAAGCAAATGACCAGAGACCAGATGATTGCCAGGTTAGACTTGTGATTTAATGCTTATTTAAGTTGAACATTAACACGGGTAAAACAACTTTAAAAAACAGAGCCAGAGCTGAGCTGATCCACGAGTCAACAGAACAAAAGAGTCTGAGCGAAAATCTAAGCCAGACCACTGAAGCTGATAATGGCTGGCAAGAAAATTGACCTTGGAGTAGGGCTTGAGGACAACAAAACTCCATTTAAAAATAAATAATCAGAACTCTCCCTTTGCTGAATATTTCTCTGAGCTTATTTTGACCAGATGTAAAATACTCATTGTCTTGGAAGCTGGAAATCTCTCTTGTGATACAACTATAAGGTCAGGATTAATTCTGCCCTTGTGGATTCAGCTTCTGCACTCAGCTGCAGTAGCCATTGCCAGCTGGGGATGTCAGGACCAAAAATTAAAAGTGGCTGATGTTGACCTCAAAATGTATTTGCTATGGACACCAGGCTGATCCTACGCTCTGGCTTGCTGGTTACATTAACTATTTTACAAAGACAGTCATCCATCAAGGTTGCCTACTTTCCATTATTCTGGGCTAACAGTCTGTGAAATTATATGTTTCAGTTACTGGCAAACAAAGTTTCCTTTTAATCATGTCAGACACTGTCTCAGCTGGAAGATGAGCTATCAAGTGGTTGGGGGACTTGAACTCTGTACTGTTTCCTGTTTTCATCACTCACTGACTATAAGTTCCAGCAACTGCTTTCATCTGCCTGGATCTCAGGTTGTTCATTTGTCACAGGGAGATAAAACTAGGTCTTTACCTTCTCTGGACTCTATGGCTGTATCCACACAAGTGCAGCCGTGTAGTATGTGGCACCGCAGACATGTCTGCAGTGCCACATACTGCGTATTCAGCTGTTCTCTGTGCTGCAAGAGGGCAGCGGAGGAAGGGCAGGTTGACCCCTGACTATCTGTGCAAAAATAAAAGTGGAGCAGCGCATGCGGGTGCAACATGCGTTGCTCAAAACCAGAACCTGGCCAGTCAGAGCCACACTCCAGCTGCAGCCAGGCTCCACACACCTGGATTGCAACTGCTGCAGAGATCCAACACTGGGAAGCCCACAGGACCACAGGTAAGGCTGCTGGGGCCAGCCTAGCGAGGGGCCCAGCCTCCCCTACCCTACTTGGGGTAACTTGCCGTGTGCCAGAGGGCACATGGCACAGGTGTTCCCTGGGGACAACTAGCAGTGGCACAAGGTTCAATACATGTATGGATGCAGCCTATGAGTTATTGGTCACGTCTACACAAGAAGCTTACTGCGCAGTAGCTCGTTAGCACTGTGCAATAGTGTTGCAGGGCACAAACCATCTATAAAGTACTATGAGATTCTTGGATAAATGCAGTTCATTAGCATCTTATCATTAGAGTTCACCAGTTTTAGTTTAAAATTAATTGTAACAATGATCAAAACTAGTGAATTAGAGCAGGGGCGTTAAACTCAACTGGGGCCCCAGGTTGGATCTGGACCTTGGGGCTCTTTGTGGGCAATATTAAACCTAGGGCATGAGAGCTGCTATGGTGGCTACCATGGCAGCGGCAGTGAGGGTAATGCAAGGTCCTGCAGTGGCTGGGGACAGGGCAGGGTCCGACAGTGGTGTGGGTTGCAAGACTGCAGGATCCAGCAACGCTTAGCTGCCAATGGCCTTGCCCAACAGGGCCAAAGAGCCCAACTTCTGATGCCCTCCATTAGCCCAGATGTGCATGATGGAAAGGTTCTGCGGGCCAAATGCAGGCTATAAGCTGTCTGCTTGACACCTCTGGATCAGTGTATTCAGTCATCATGAGGATGATCCTCTCATTAATCTCTCATTCAGCTAAATAGGAAAACTGGCAGGTTGTTCAAATCTTACCCAATGCATTTTAGCTGGCCTTACTTATACAGTAGGATTAATCTCTCTGATGTACCTGTGGTGGTAGTCAAAGAAAGGGAGACAAAGCAACATCTGAGCATCAGTGAAGGAATTAGTAGCCTAAAGTTCAACACCTAAAGATGAATGGCCTAATCTTCAACAGTGCTGAGTACTTAGAAGTACCTAGTGAAGGCAATGGAAACTTCGAGGGGCTCATTGCTATTAGGGAAAAAAAATTAATGAGCTATATATTTAGGTGCTTAAATTATGAATTTAATCTTGGAGTTGCATATGGAAATTTTGAATTTAATTTTTTAGTTGTATATGGAAAATGCCATATGCAACTAAACTGGAGGTTCAAATCCAGGCCTCCTGATACTGCCAGTGCTGCAGTCCTCCTGGAAGTGAAGGTTTCCCTCTGCAGCACTGCAAGGAAACAGTCTCAGCAGTCTTCTGCTGGTTCAGGACTGCCCACATAAATCCCTTCTGAGACATATTGTTGCTCATAGAGTGATTCTATCCAGGCCACCTTTATGGGGCTGTCTCCTGAGTCAGATACCTCACTGCCAAGTACCCATGTGCCAGAGCCACTGTATTGTGGCCCTTTGTACTTACATAGTTCTTTTTATCAGAGGAGCTGTCAGCTTTTTTTACACCCAGCTTGAGAGCAGTAGGCATTTCATGATGCCCACCTTGTAGGTGAAGCTAGTTGGGGAAGTTGAGAAACTTGTCCAGTGTCCAACAGGGAGCCAGTCTGACAAATCCAGGCATGGACTCCAAGATGCTTGACAATGACTCTCCTGCCTGAATCAGAAGAGCACAGTGCCTCACAAGCATAAACTAAATTCTTCTCATCCCATACAAGCACAGCTTAATCAGCAGCAGATTCACCAACCCCCACAGATAGGCACAGTGAATAAGGAAAATTCTCTTCCCCAAAGTTGCAGAGAAGGGAGAAGATCCTGGAATATTTGTTAAGCTACTGCACCAAAGCCTTGTTTACACATTCCAGCTGACAGCTTTCTAGAGCTCATTGCTTCCTTTGTTTACACACTACAGCCGTTTTATATCCCATATAATTGGCTCGATCACTAATAACCCATGGTAGAACATCAGCTAGGCTAGCCGGTATTGCTTAGGCATTGAAACTGTCATGCTGTTGACAGCAGACCCGAAAGGAAGCAAAATGAACCTGGCATAAAAGAACCTCTTAGCCAAATGCATCCAGGCAAGGATTGATTTAATGTTTTAAATTAATTTCTCCATTCATATTTTATGGGAATAAATCCAACACTGCAATAGGGCTGCTTAAAATGTGTCGTAACCCTCAAAAGCTTGTGGTTATATTTAGTCAGATCTTTGGGTGGACCCTATCAAGGAATGAATGTAGGAGTACTCGACCATGTCTGGGTTTACTGTAGTTAATTCCTAGGATTTTGATTATGCTCTTAGCTCAAATTGAAATATTACCCAAGGAAAATGCCATATGCAAGTTAAGAAAACTGCTCTGGAAGTGATTTATTGAAACATTGTTTTATGTGTATTTAACAGAACTATTCACTATTTTCCAAAATAGAGTATGGAGGGCCAAAAAACCTAATTACTTTTAAGATAGAGTTCAATAAGCTTACAAAAAGGATTTCATGACATGATGCCATGATAACAGCAGACGGGACTGTGTCCAGACTATAATCTTTTCCAATCCCATAATCAGTTCAATATGGTTATAGTTATGATTTGAATTATGTCAACAACAGAAAGCAAGTCAGTCAATAAAAGCTTCTTTTAAGATACTGTGGGGTTTTTGACTGTGCTGTGTTAAATCAAAACCAAGTTAAAGGGCATACTACAAACTGAGCACATCTACAAGTGCACTTTAATGCGCATTAGCCTATTTTAATGTGAATTAAAGCATCACAAAAAAAATGCTCTTTTCAAATGCATATTAAAATAGGCTAATGCACATTTTCCCAGTACCTCCCAATGGAAGTACTAGATTTAATATGCATTACCTAAATAAACATGTAGATGTGCCCACTGAATGCTAGGGGCAGCATTCAGATAAAGATAAAGGAAACCCTTCTTTGTCCAGGTAAAAAAATCCCAGTGCAGAGAGCCAGCATGAGACCTGGCTACACTCAGACCCAATGCTCAAGGCTTATATATTGCATCCATTTTGTGTTGGGCCTCAGTGCTGAGCTGAATTTCATTCATGGGGTATGTTAAAAGACATAAATCTGTTGAACGTAGACAATGTGTGGGCCCAGTTTTGCCTTTTTTGCGCACTCCAAGCTCCAGCTGACTTTGGTGGGAGTTTGGATTATTCAGGTTTAATAGGGCCACCTTGCTTCACATTACAAAGAGAGAGAGATGGATATTTGGCCCTATTAGTCTGAAGCAAGGCAGAAAGCAGGGTGGGATAACATCTTAGGGACTAATAGGTTCAGAGAAATTTAAGCTTTCATGGGCAATAGCCTACTTCATAAGATGCTTTGAAAGAAGACAGAAGAGAAAAGAAGGAAGGGCTGGCTAAGGGGGACAGTTCAGACTGGGAGGCCCCACCCTGGCAGGGGTATAAGAAAGAAAGACAGGAGTGAAAGGCAGAGGGCTCTGGTAATGAAAGAGAAAGGAGTTCCTGTTACAGAATCCTAGAAAATGAGGGTGGGAAGGGACCTCAGGAGGTCATCTAGTGCAACCCCCGGCTCAAAGCAGGACCATCCCCAACTAGAGCATCCCAGCCAAGACCTTGTCTAGCCCAGTCTTAAAAACCTCCAAGGATGGATAGTCCACCACCTCTCTGGGTAACCTGTTCTACTGTTTTACTATTCTCCTCATGAGAAAGTTTTTCCTAATATCTAACCTGAACTTTCCTTGCTGCAACTTAAGACCATTGCTCCTTGTTCTGTCATTTGCCGCCACTGAGAACAGCCTAACTCAGGGATGGGCAAAATATTGCACGTGGGCCAGATCCAGCCTGCCAAGGGATTTTATCCAGCCTGTGGTGGGTCCCTCAGACCCACCTGGCCCAGGTGTGGAGGGGCAGCCCAGGCTGTGGGGCTGGGACACCGCAGTAGCAGGACTCCATTTCTCAGATGCCCCGGTGGCAGCAGCTCCTTCTGGCTGCCGATGCCTGTGTTGCTGCTGCTGCCAGCCCCAGCCCCACTGCCTGGGCAGCCTGCCCCATCTGTCTCACACCCACCACCAGTGACACCAGATGGAGTGGGCAGGTGAGGTCCACGGAAGAGGTGGACATGAGATCCCCATGAGTAGGGCATGCTCGGCTGGGTAGATGGGCAGCAAGCAACATGTAGGAATGAGACAGGTGGCCAGGGTCAGGGCTGGGGCTTGGGCTGGAACTGGAGCCAGGGCCAGGATCATGGATGATGACAGTGCAGGGCCAGGGCCTACGGCAGAGCCATGATCTGCTGCTTTTAACCACAAAGTTAAATGAAGTAGGTCTGGAAAAAATAGGCCAGCAGAAGGAATGTAAGCAAAGGCCTGCATTGGGAAACACCCAGATAAGACTGAGTCAGCCTAAGGGTCAGGATTTGGATTAACCAGGCTATCTAGCAAAAACATTCTTTGATTAAGACTTTGTAGATGATGCTGAGTCATCCTATGGGAATGACAGCTCAAGAGGTCCAACAACAGACCAGACAGACATCGTGAGGCACAGAGTGGCTGTAAAGGGGAGGTAGGAGGCTGCATTTTCAAGGTCTTGCAGAGCCTCAGCCATTAGATTTATTTCAGCCTAAGGGTCAGGCAACCTGACCACAGAATGAGCTACAAGGGATGGCCAGCGAGGTGGGCAAGGCAGATGAGAGAAGCTTGGAATAAGTGAGGAGAATTCGCCTCATCTTAAGAAAGGTACTGGAGCTGCTCAAGGGAGGAATACAAGATATGACTCAAAGTTTCACTTCAAGCTTCAGTAAAGAAATATGAATCTGTCCTCAATGGAACATCACAACAAAACAAAAACAGACATCCCCGGACAAGCACAAGAAACTCCCCAAGCAGTTAAAGCACACTACAAACCAGCCCAACATTTTCCAATCCTGCAGATTTCCCAAACAATCCTCAGTGCCAGTGACTCCAGCCCTTTCCCAATGCATGCTAAGTAAGTGGGGCTTGGCTGCAGAGTTGGGCTCTCTCTGGCCCAAAAAGGGAGCATAATCCAAAATTGAGGAGAGTGCCCTGCCAGCAGCTGATGAGTGAAGTTCTCCCTGTGCTTGTAGACCTTCCAGCAGCAATGCAGGGTCTAGCAGTCTTCTCTTCTAATACTGCTCAAATTCTGTTGCCATAAAGAGGTTGGTTTGAATCAAATCCATTTTTATCTGCAAAGTAAACAGACATTTCCTTACAACCGGAGGGACTTACATCAGCAACCAGGTGGAAGGATTTGTATTAACCAGCCTATCTATCAAAAACATTCTTTGATTAAGACTTTGTAGATGATGTTGGGGAGGCAAAAAACGCATCTTTGCTACCAGTGCCATAGCAACAAAATTTGGCACCCGGGGCAAAGCCCGCAGCAGCAGGCCACCTTCGCCCCATGCACAGATCTGGGGGGCACCCCACACTGTGCTTGCCCAGGAGTGCACACAATGGCAGGCGCCACCCTCCCCCTGTCCCCACGACCCCACAAACAAGGCACTTGCAGCACCATCCTGCATCCTGCTGGGCAGTGCCTGTTGGCATCCCTTTGCTTCGGAGCCCAGGGCAGTCACCCTGCTCACCCTCCTCCCCGTGCTGCGGCACTGTTTGCTAGCCTTCACAGCCCTGGTAAAAAATCATTATGAGGCAAACCATCAACTTTGGGATGGTATTTCCGTGCCAGTAATTGGTGTTCTGTCTCCCTTCGCCAGCTGTAGGTCATTGATGAGGCAAATAAAGGGCAAAAAAAAATAAGTCTTATAAAATCCTACCAAGCCATGGTTTGTCAACAATAAAGTTGTCAAATAAAGATATGCCTAGTTGATTTTGACAGAAATGGACTTAATACATTGGAGAGAGAATTCATAAACAGCTTACAGAGCTATTCTGTATGTTATACTGAGCTTTGCCATGTCACTGTCAGAGACATGGCTGATTTATGCACATAACTTTTCACAAAGTATGGGCATTAACATTTTTAGGGAACTGCATATAACAGAAACTTATAGGGCCAAATCAAGCTTTTGGCATAAAAATGACCTTGGGACTCTTACACCTACATTTAGAGAGATGCTGACCCTTTGGATGAAGATGGACAAGGAGGAAACTGGCTAATTTGGAGAGACTTCTTTTGAAGGAAAGCTTGAAGGCAAAAAAGGAAGATGTGGACATAGTCCAACCTCATATAGATATGAGGCAGGTATGCAAAAACCTAAAACTTGTATTTCTAGAGTACAGCTATTAAAGATTAGATTAGGCACTAAACTGCCTTTGCCAAAATCAAATATTTAAGTGGTATTGACATCCTCAACATCTTCTCTAAGTTTCAGCCTAAATCTGTAAGCCCCTAAATCCACTAGGCACCTCTGTTTCTGCTGGTGGGCCTACCAAAAGCCTCATAAGCCCTGACATTGTACTACTGCTTGGAGCAGTTGCCAAAGCCAAAGCAGACTGGCTTGCAGGATTCTCTGTCTACACATTTTTTATCTCCCCAGTGGGACACAACCTGACAAGTTGTTGCACCAGGACATGAGCAACCAAGTCTGAAGCCATTTGGGGATTGAGGTGCCAACCAGGGCCAGGATGAGTGAGGAGAGTCTGAGGACAAATCAGGTCAGGAAGTCATGAGCTCAATCCAAGAGTGGGGTCTAGAAGTGAGCCGAATCAATGAACCAGGGCTCAGGCAGAGAGCGGAGCCAAGAAGCAAGCTGGGTCAAGAAGTCAGGAGATCATCCATGGAACAAAGTAAAGGAACAAGCCAGAGAGCATCACAAATCCACCTCAGATCAGGTTGAGACCTGTTGTTCAGACACTTCCTGTGCCTGTCAAGGGATTTATATGGGGGATTTGGAGGCTTTGGTGACCTGGGTTGGCCAGTCTGGTGATAGGGAGTGGGTGGAGGGCTAGGCCCTGCTGGAGGCTTCAGAGCAGCCTGGATCAGTCTGAGCAGTCATGTTGGCCAGGCTAAGATCCCTGGTTTGAGGCTGTGGCCTGACACAAGTATGTTCAGATTGGGTCTTCACAAAAGACAGCCAGAAATTGGAAAGCTGGGAATTTGTTGGGTTCTTATGCTGGTATGTCCCTATGATAACCAACTGGTAAGGGCACCTGTTATGGAGGCAATATACATTCTAACCCTTGTTTTGCCTGATTTAGATCAGGGACTTGAACCCAAGCCCCCCAAATCCCCGGTGAGGGGTCTAACCAGTTGTACATTCTGAAGTCTCACTTTCAAGCCCTCTTGATGAATGTTTCCCTTGGTATAAATAGATCAATTCTTACCAGAGCAGAGATTTGCTCTTAATCTCCCATATCAGCACCCTAACCATTGGCCAACAGATTCTTTTTCTCTCACTGGCCTAATAAAAATCGGATTTATACCCAGTGGAACAGCTCCAACCTGAGAGATTGAGAAAGTCCCACTTCAGATTATCCAATTGCTCAGTTACCCAAACTTTATCCAAGTTACAGGAACCCAAGGATCATGTCTCTAATCCATGCATGGCTTTAAACATAGATCCCCTATATCCAAGGTGAGTACCTGACTACCAGGCTATTGACTATCATGAAGTGGGATCCTTCATGCTCTTTTTGAAGGATTTGGCTTAAGTCTCACTCTTTTCCCTTCCACTGCTGACTATCTTAAGAATAAGCAGTTCCCCAATCAATACGGTGGCTTCTGTGAATCTTTTGGCATTTGAGTCTCCCCATAGAATGCATAGGGAACCTGGGTGTCTAACTACAACACCATCAAAGTACTTTTGTGAGTCTAAATTCAAGCTACAATCTATCTGGAGCCAGGTTTACCCAACGATTCCTTCTCCTCTGGCTTTCTTTTAACCTATATGGATGTTCAGGCACTTTGAGGAGTCTCCACAGACCTAATCCTTGATGAAAGTGCAGTTGAGCCAAACCATTAATTCAATAACTGTTGACAGGTCTTGGTGTTTTCCCATTTCAGGTTATTAGATTGGTGCATATGGCATGATACTCTAGTGCTATTAAAGCCAAAATTCAGCCATCTGAATCCCAAGCACACTCGTATACGCTTCTCCAAGAACAGGAAGAAATTATCTGTGATGTCTCTGTTGGCCTTTATAACATAAATATGAAAATATTTGCAGTTGTAGCTGACAAGTCCAAACAGTATTGAGTAACTTTGCCTGAGTAGAAAAGTATCCACAAAGTTAGTGGGATTTAATGGTGGTGTCTGAGAGGACATGGGAATAAATCAGCAAGCCAAAAAAGGCATAAGTAAATATTTAACTGAACACTCAAAACACTTTCCTTTTAGGTAAATTGCTCTGCAGATCTGAGTTCATTCCTGGGTGAAGGGGTCAAAAGCCAGTTGAGTGGCCATCACTGAAACAATTTTAGAAGCAAGTACTGTCACTTTAGGATAATAATTAACTTTGAGTAAAACATCCACAATTTGAAAAAGACTTGAACTAAAAGAAATAATGATCTTGGAAGTAATGTTCTGCCATAGGCACCTATCAAAGAGATGGGTGTTTTATTCCTTTGTGTCATCTGCAAGATTCACCTCCAGTTCTGGTTCCTGCAGACCTAACCCCCTGGTAGACCTCACAGTAGGTGTCCCGCAAAAGAAGAATGTGGAGATAGGTACATTATGGTGTAAGGTCTATGAGCAGTGAGCCATGTATATGTCCAAATTCTGTTCCTGTTGAACTCAAAAGGAACTTGGCCATTTCCCCGCCCCGTATGGCACGTAATAGATGCAGGCCCTTTTTCTGGCAGTTTCATAGTTTCATAGTTGGTAGGGTCATAGATTCATAGATTCATAGATGTTAGGGTTGGAAGGGACCTCAATAGATCATCAAGTCCGACCCCCTGCATAAGCAGGAAAGAGTGCTGGGTCTAGATGACCCCAGCTAGATGCTCATCTAACCTCCTCTTGAAGACCCCCAGGGTAGGGGAGAGCACCACCTCCCTTGGGAGCCCGTTCCAGACCTTGGCCACTCGAACTGTGAAGAAGTTCTTCCTTATGTCCAGTCTAAATCTGCTCTCTACTAGCTTGTGGCCATTGTTTCTTGTAACCCCTGGGGGCGCCTTTTTGAATAAATCCTCACCAATTCCCTTCTGTGCCCCCGTGATGAACTTATAGGCAGCCACAAGGTCGCCTCTCAACCTTCTCTTGTGGAGGCTGAAAAGGTCCAGTTTCTCTAGTCTCTCCTCGTAGGGCTTGGTCTGCAGGCCCTTGACCATACGAGTTGCCCTTCGCTGTACCCTCTCCAGGTTATCCACATCCTTCTTGAAGTGTGGCGCCCAGAATTGCACGCAGTACTCCAACTGCGGTCTGACCAACGCCCTATAGAGGGGAAGTATCACCTCCCTGGACCTATTTGTCATGCATCTGCTGATGCACGATAAAGTGCCATTGGCTTTTCTGATGGCTTCGTCACACTGCCGGCTCATGTTCATCTTGGAGTCCACCAGGACTCCAAGATCCCTTTCCACCTCTGTGCCACCCAGCAGGTCATTCCCTAGGCTGTAGGTGTGCTGGACATTTTTCCTCCCTAGGTGCAGCACTTTGCATTTCTCCTTGTTGAACTGCATCCTGTTGTTTTCTGCCCACTTGTCCAACCTATCCAGGTCTGCCTGCAGCTGTTCCCTGCCCTCCGGCGTGTCCACTTCTCCCCATAGCTTTGTGTCATCTGCAAACTTGGACAGAGTACATTTGACTCCCTCGTCCAAGTCACTGATGAAGACATTAAAGAGTATCGGTCCAAGGACCGAACCCTGCGGGACCCCACTGCCCACACCCTTCCAGGTCGAGACCGACCCATCTACCACGACTCTTTGGGTGCGACCCTCTAGCCAATTTGCCACCCACCGGACTGTGCAGTCATCCACATCACAGCCTCTTAACTTGTTCACCAGTATGGGGTGGGATACCGTATTGAAGGCCTTCCTGAAGTCTAAGTATACGACATCCACCCCTCCTCCTGTGTCCAGGCGTTTCGTAACCTGGTCATAGAAAGAGACTAGGTTGGTCAGGCATGATCTGCCCGCCACAAACCCATGCTGGTTTCCCCTCAGCATAATTTGTCCTGCCGGGCTCTCACAAATGTGAGCCTTGATAATTTTTTCAAAGACTTTACCAAGGATGGAGGTGAGACTGACCGGCCTATAGTTGCCCGGGTCCTCCTTCCTCCCCTTTTTGAAAATGGGGACCACATTAGCCCTTTTCCAGTCCTCCGGGACTTGGCCCGTGCGCCACGAGCATTCGAATATTCCCGCCAGTGGCTCTGCAATGATGTCGGCCAGTGCCTTCAGCACCCTCGGATGGAGCCCATCCGGGCCTGCCGACTTAAAGGCATCCAGTTCTTCCAAGTGACTCTGCACCACCTCAGGATCTACGCATGGAAGTCTGGCGCCTTGCTGCTGCCTCTCTACAACCCCAGTGAGAGACTTGTCGTGCCCCTCGCTTAGGAACACTGAGGCAAAGAACTCGTTGAGAAGTTCAGCCTTGTCCCCCCTATCTGTCACCAATTGTTTCTGCCCATTTAGCAGCGGTCCTATTCCTCCCTGGGCCTTCCTTTTAGGTCAGAAGGGACCTAAGCAGATCATCTAGTCCACCCCCTGCCATGAGCAGAAAAGGATGCTGGGGTTAAATGACCCCAGCTAGGTGGCTGTCTAGCCTCTTTTTGAAGACCCCCAGGGTAGGGGCGAGCAAACCTTGGAAGTTGGTTCCAGCTCCTAGCCACCCTGACTGTGAAGTAGCGCCTCCTGATATCTAGCCTGAATCTACTGTCAATCAACTTATGGCCGTTGTTCCTTGTTACCCCCGGTAGTGCTCGGGGGAGCAGGGACTCTCCCATTGCCTGCTGGTCTCCCTTGGCCAGTTTATAGGCGGCCACCAGATCCCCTCTCAGCCTTCTCTTGTGGAGGCTGAATAGGTTCAGGTCCTGTAGCCTCCTCATAGGGCCTGCCCTGGTGCCCCTGATCATTTGGGTAACCCTCCTCTGGACCCTTTTGGTGCTGTCCACATCCCTCCTGAAGTGCGACGCCCAGAACTGGATGCAGTACTCCAACTGCAGCCTGACCAATGTCTCATAGAGGGGAAAGATCACCTCCTTGGACCTGCTTGTGATGCATCTATGGATGCATGACAAAGTGCAGTTAGCCTTCCTGACCGCGTCCCCACACTGTCGACCCATGTTCATCTTGGAATCAATAATGACTCCAAGCTCCTTTTCTGCCTCTGCACTGATGAGAAGGGAGTTCCCCAGCCTGTAGGTCTGCTGCTGGTTCTTCCTCCCCAGGTGCAGCACCTTGCGCTTGTCCTTATTGAAACCCATCCTATTCTCATCCACGCACCTCTGTAACCCATCGAGATCTAGTTGTAGCCTGTCCCTCTCTTCTAGCATGCCCACTTCTCCCCACATCTTAGTGTCATCTGTGAACTTGAACAAGGTGCTTTTCACCCCTTTGTCCAAATTGCTGATGAAGATACTGAACAGTGCGGGCCCGAGATCCGAGCCCTGGGGGACCCCACTGTCCACATCCCTCCAGGTCAAAAATGACCCGTATACCACCACTCTCAGGGTGCAGCCCTCTAGCCAATTTGTGACCCATCTGACTGTGTAGGCATCAACACCACAGATGCCTAATTTTTTAATGAGGATGGGGTGAGAGACAGTATTGAAGGCCTTCCTAAAGTCCAGAAAGACTACGTCCACCGCGACACCTACATCCAAGGCTTTTGTTACCTGGTCATAGAAGGCAACCAGGTTGGTCTGACTGGACCTGCCTCTAATGAACCCATGTTGGTTGCCCCTAAGCATGAACTCCCCTGCTGGCCCCTCGCAGATGTACTCCTGGATAATTTTCTCAAAGAGCTTCCCCAGGACTGAGGTAAGATTAATGGGCCTATAGTTTCCTGGGTCCTCTTTGCTCCCTTTTTTGAAAATGGGGACCACATTGGCCCTTTTCCAGTCCTCTGGCACTTCACCAGAGCACCACAAGTGCTCGTAAACCTGTGCCAGGGGTCCCGCTATGACCTCTGCTAGTTCCCTAAGCACTCTGGGGTGGAGATCCTCAGGACCTGCTGATCTGAACACATCTAATCCCTCCAGAAGTTCCTGGACTAGGTCCTCACTGACCCTGGGCCTGACTGTGCCTCCCCTGGGTCCGTCCGGTATCCCAGTGGGGGGGATGTCCCTGTCCCTGCTCAGAAATATGGAAGCAAAGAATCTGTTAAAGAGGTTAGTTTTGTCATCTGGTGCGACCACCAGATTACCAAGCATGTCCTGCAGAGGCCCCTCATTATTTGGTACCTTCTTTTTACCCACTATGTATTTAAAAAAGGATTTCTTGTTATCTTTGATCCTGGTTGCTAGTCCCAGTCCCATATCCGCCTTGGCCTTCCTAACAGCCCCCATACAATCTCAAGCCAAGGAAGTATAATCCTCCTTGGTGATGGTCCCTCCCTTCCATTGGGCATACGCCTCCTTTTTGGCTTTGAGAAGTTCGTGGATGCTTTTGGTGAGCTATGGGGGCTTTGGAGCACTCTTGCCCCCTTTGATCCGCGTGGGGTTGTCATGCTTTGGGCTTGGAGGATCATCTCCTTAAGGAGCAACCACTCTTCTTGGATTCCCAACTCCCCCCTCCTCCGGGACCTCAGTGCCTCCCTGACTAATCTCCTTACCTCATTGAAATCCACCCTCCTGAAGTCCAGGGCTGCTGCCTTGCTGCAGGCCTTTGACCTCCTGCGCTGGATGGTAAATACCAGTAGGCGATGGTTGCTATTGCCCAGGTGGTTCGAGCACCCACAGTCCCCTCACCAGGTCATCACCTGTGGCCAGGACCAGGTCCAACAATGCATTTCCCCTGGTGGGACTGTGCACTTCCTGGGTTAGGTGGAGGTCCTGTAACACAGCAAGGAACCTATGTAAGCGGTCAGACCTGGCTGACTGCTCTTCCCAGCAGATGTCTGGGTAGTTTAGGTCACCCATGCTGACCAGGTCCCTTGACTTAACTAAACAGTGGCCCAATGAATCTCTGTAAGTCCAAGTCCTGGCTCTGACGTGTTGCCAATGAGGGCATAACGTAAGCCTGCATGTTTTCATTAACAAGTATTGATTAAAGGAAGGAGAGGAATGTATTGTACTGTTTTGTAGAAAATACATGCATAACTTTGCATATCTGTAAATAAGGGAAAAGTGTTTGAATACCTCAATAGGAGCTGGGAAGTGCTGTCAGTGGACTGTACAAAATCTGACCTACAAAATATATTTGTTATGATGTTGGTACCATGAAACTAAAAGGGTAAAACACTCTATGGGAGAAATCTAGGCCCTGAGGAATGTTCCAGTTGATGAATACAGGATTTTATCCTGTAATTCAAAATTAACTTGGAGGCATATCAGCTGACAAAATTCTGACTCATCACTACCCAGCTTTTAAATAATCACTAGCGCCATTTTTACAGGGCCATGTTTCCATGCTAATGAAAATTGATCAATCTTATCACAAAACTAAAGATTGTGCAAACTCATTCTAGCTGTCAGATCATTTATGGTCTGAAAGGCTGATCATTTTCTAAGTTACTTTGTGCTTGTGACAAACAACTAAAATATGTATCTTAAGCTCCAGGGCTTAAGGGACTTAAATAATTGAAAATACTTTCATGGAAAAAAAAAATTACAAGCACAAATGAAAAATGTGACTTGCTTGACCACATTGTGGTATAAAGGAAAGTTTAACTCGTGGTTAATGAGTGGGGTGTTCTCTCAGGGAAAGTCTGACATGCTACAGGCAATAACATATATTTATTCAGATATAACAACAAAAACAATAATAATAACTATTGCTATTTGCTTATATTGTATTGTATTCAACAGCATTTACTTGTAATTCCTTTGGGAATTTGCTGGCTCTTGGCACAGATAGGTCAAACTATTTTCATCATCATCTCAGAAAAAAATGAGTCTCATTTCCTACCAGGAATATCGTAAAGACACATAGTATGAAATATAGTTCTCTTTCTCTCTCTCTTCCTTCTTCCTGTCCCTCCCTCCCTCTCAGCACATACACTTGCACACAAATACATGTGCAAATGTCTACACTACCCATAACATATCCCTTTAAATTCAAGAGCAATACAGTGTTTATTTAAACCATTACATCACCACAGTTATCTGAACAAACATCATGTAAAATAGAAGCTTTATGATGCTTTAATAGGAACAAGATCCATTCATAATAAGGGTTATAAAAACGTGCATCCTCTGGATGTATTTGAAAATGATTAAGCTGCCAACATACACATGGCCAAGATATTTTCAACACTGTTATTGGAAGCAGATAGGAAAGGGTCCTGCAGTTAAGGTTTTTCCAGTAGAGTTCCCTACTTTGGTTCTGGCAATCCAAGAAGCACATCGGTCTTGACAGAGCTGAGCATCTTAGTACTCTGGTTACACCGAAACCCTGTTGTCATCCACAAACTAGGGATCCTCATGCTTCTCTTGGCTATGGGTCCCAAATTGTTAGGTCTTCTCAGAGCATGTCTACCATTCTTCTTGGCTTGCCTATTGGCAGGTGAAGGCAGGTCCCCACCCAGCACGCCGGCTTTTGTGAAGTCTATTCCGTGGTGCCTAATTCTCCCGCTCTGCTGTATAAGGAGCCTCAGTGCCTAATTCAGAGATGTTGATTCCACTAGGAATATAGTCAGTAAAAAGTAATGGCAGCAGTTCTGATTTCTGATACTTCCTGATTCAAAGTATATTTTGTGGATCTAGACCTGAGTCTTTATCTCAGTTCCCTTTCTGTCAATGGGGATGGCAGTAACCTCAGAGGGTTGTTGTCAAACTAAATATATCCAAAGGTATAAGATGCTCAGATGGTACAGTAAGGGGGACTGTATAGACCAGGAGTGCTCAACCTCTGGCCTGCCAGCCAAATGTGGCCCACGGAGCCATCACCTCTGGCCCAGGGGGCTCCTCACAGGGTGGGAAACTTGATGGCAGGGAAGCAGTGGCCATCAATATGGTCACCATCCCCTTCCCAGTTCCCAAACCCCAAGCTCTGCTCTGCTGGTCACAGTCAGGCCACCCTCCCCACCGCATCTGGATCGGAGCTGGGCCACACCCCCTGCAACCCCCCCATGGGGCTGGGTTTGGGGCTAAGCCATGCCCCTTTTCCCCCGCAAGGCTCAGCCTTGCCCTCTTTTCCCCCATAGGGACAGATTAGGGCCAGGCCATGACACTTCCCCTTCCTCTGGGGGCCAAGCCATGCCCCCTTTTTCCCCTATAGCCAGAATGAGGCTGGGCCATGCCCTTTCCCCTCTGCAGGGCCAAGCTATACCCCCTTTTAACCCACAGGGCTGATCTATGCCCCCTTTTACCCCACAGGGCCAGGTTGCAGCTGGGCTGCCCCAAGTTGCTTTCCATTAGCCCGATGGTGGCCACCACACCAGGCCTGGTGCCAGATCGGGACCACTGGTGGGATCTGGCCCACAAACATCTGCCCAAAGTGCACATCTGGCTCACCAGGAAAGAAGGTTGAGCAACCCTGGTATAGTACTATCAATAAGTGGAGAGGAGAGAGAGAGAAGTATGCTAAAAACTTAGCTGGACATGGGTTCTATCAGCCTTCTGAGGTGATGTTAAAATAATTTGATTCCTTCTATGTAACTAATGAGCTCTCTTCAACACTAGAGAGCCACTATCAGGCACACATCAGATTACTAGGGTAGATGATCTCTAAAGGAATTTCTTGGTCCAGTAGGTCTCAATGTATTCAGCCCAAGCTCTTAATAAAATCCTGAGTGAGCTGATCTCGCAGTGCACCCAGAATGCTAATGACCTTGGGCTCAGTCACGTTTTTCATAAAGGAAGTAAAAGACACTGGGGAATACCCTGACCTCAACCTCTAGATGGACTTTCTGCTGACCACCCTCAGATGATTTCAAATGTTTGCACAGAGAGGAAGCTGGTTTCTAAGCTGCCAGAACACATACTATAAAGGGAAAAGCTAAAAATCCCAAATTCCTGCACTACTTAAGTGAAATATGACTTATTTACATGGCATGTTTTATAAGACACAAGGGGTGCCTTGTGATCTGTACTTGACTTATACTGAGAAGTATAGCTATAGCCATGAAATTCAGTCTGTTCTCTCTTGTTCCCAAGGCAATGTTGTAATATTCATATCTGCTACTAATACAGGTTCCAAGGAGTAAAAACTGAAAATCAGAAGTGCAGTCATCAAACGTACCCATTTCTCACCTGAAGGAAAGTGCTCAGACAATGAAAAGCACAGGGAAGTAACTGACCACAACCAATTAATGCAAGTCACAGGCCAAGGACTCATCTTGGTTTATCACAGCTCAGGAATACAACTGAAATGGCAAATACTTTATATCCCACACATCTCCTGAACGTTGAGGTATTTATATAAATCCCTGCCGTGGAAAGAGAAACAACATACTTTTGTATCAGTGCTAAAGTCACAAGTGCTTTACAAATATCTAAGATAGTTATTTATATCTATAAGGGCTTCCCTACTCCTAACACTCTGAACTGACAACCTGGTAGACTCATGAAAACAACATTAGGATTGTACCTTAAATTAGTTAACTCAAGTTAGCTAACCAGATTTAAGAATGCACCCTCTTCCCAAGTGAAATCGTCACATCAAATACTTAGAGAAACAATACACTTAGAGATGGAAACATAATCTAGGCATTGCCCTCTTTCTTACTATCAATCTACACTTATTCCCAGCTGCACATTTCTTAGTGCTCTGTCCCATCTAAACTGTGCCAAGTGAGTGGTCTCTTCAAATTCCCTTGGGAAACTACTCCCAGTCCCATTGCCAGGAAGCTGTCTCTTCTCTTCTCTTCTCTTCTCTTCTCTTCTCTTGATTTTTATTCCATGCTCCTGCCTGTAGTACGTTCAGTAACTGATATTAGAATCTGGTCCATTGACTATATAAACCAGTACAGTATGAAAAAGATACCTCTTCACATGAAAAATAGCAGAGACGGGAGATAAGACTATACATAAATGTCTTCTCTCACTTTTATCATTCCCTAATGCTCTCCTATTTAAGTCTAGAAAAAGAGGTGTGGTAAGTCTCTATGTTCCTCTGCTTGGGCCTTATGGGCCACATAGTCACTATACATTATTTCCTGGGCACAGTCCATCAAAATGGACAAACTGAGCAAGTTCCCTGGAGAATGCAGAACAATCACGTCAGCACCTATTTCACATGTCTATTCGTGTTCTTTTTTGGCTGCTGATTTTTTTAAACACCTGTATAGAAGCCTTTGTAAACCTATCCATTCTGAATGTCTTATTACCTCATATCAGTAACTGTACACAGTAAGTGGTACAGACCTGCCCAACAGTTTAACATCACTAAGAAACTCAGCATTGCTGGCACCTCTTCAAAGGATACTTCTCAAAGCAGGTTTTGGAAGTAAAGAAAGAACTAGAAGTAAGGATAGGGTCACTGAAGTTCAGAAGCCTTTAATACAGCCCTGCCGTGTTTGCAGACTGAATTTGTTTTCACAATGCTGCACAACTGCACGCTGCCAGGTATAATGCATTGGCACCATAGACTCATGTATCATCATCACACACACCAGTAAATGGCTTGCGTATGTATTACAAGTAATTTCCTATAGGTGGGGCGATTTGTTTAATGCTCTGCAGCTGCTGTCTATGCTTGCAGGTTCGTTTACTAAATACCCTGGTGTTTCATGCAACTCGACAAGCCCTGTCTCAAAACAAGCTTGCGAGGCATCAGGAAAAATCTGCTTTAAAAAAGAGCGTTTAGGAGGAAAAACACGTAAGAAATGATGAATCACAAAGGGATCTCATCACTACTTAGTGCTGATTTTACAAGAGGATTCCAGCTGCTTTTAATCATGTCCCAAAGGCTCAGGCCCCTGAGATCCTGAAGTTGTCTCTTATTTTGATCTTCCCACAGCCTCCTGCTTCCTGCACTCCAAGAACACACTCCTCTTGTCAAGCTGACTTCCCAGGAAGAATGTCCCCAAGCCTTTTGCCTGGCACCACTGTGCAGTGCATCACTTCTGCCTGAAACCTGAGCGTACAACTGGTTTTGTGCAGTTAGACCTTTCAGGGAGTGCATGAGCACCCGCAGCAGGGGAGGATCCCAGCATTGTGGCATGAGATCATAGATGTTCAAGGCAGAGACAAGTCCAAATCCCAAGTAATTCCTGTATTGTGGGTGCCTAACAAAGACTTAGGCAGAATTTACAGCACTAAGTCACAAAAAGCAGCCCACTTGCATGTTACAAAACCATTTAAATGTCTAAATACATTAGGTGCCTTCATATGGGCCCACAAAGATCCTTTAGCATCTCAACTTAGGTGGCTGCATATGCCTAAAAACAGTTCAGATCAGCCACCCAAGTGCCTGCCTCAGCTGGGTTGTGATCCAGATCAGTGTCAGACAGGGCCTTAAGTCAACCTATGCAGTTTATTACAAAATATGACCACAGGGGTGTACTTGGTAGCCGTGTTGGTCTGAGACAAAAAGACATACAAAAAACTAGAACTCTTGGTTCCAAAATGATACCTTGTATTAGACCAACTGGGAAATGGCAAGAAATTGTCCTTTTCTGCAAGCTTTTGGGATCAAAGTCCCTTCATCAGGCTCTGGGAAAAGTGTAGATGGTACAAGATGGTAAAAAGTCCCCATAGGTAGGAAATAAACTTCATTGTTGCACAGAGGAAATAAACTTCATTTTTGTATGTCATTTGTCTCAGACCAACACGGCTACCAAGTATACCCCTGAAGCATGGAAGATGATGACTTTCAGCTGATTTTGGATCTTAAACTTCATTGCAGAACAACAAGGAAGTTTTTTTTGCCTCCCTGCCTGCTATCTGACACCTCCAGGGAAGGAATTCTACTTGATCAACACATCAAAGAGCTACTCAGCACAGCTCACAAAGACACTCTCATGGACGACAAACTTCCATCCTCAGCTCCCCCTGTGCAAAAATGAAGTTTATTTCCTACCTATGGGGACTTTTTACCATCTTGTACCATCTACACTTTTCCCAGAGCCTGATGAAGGGACTTTGATCCCAAAAGCTTGCAGAAAAGGACAATGTTCTTGCCATTTTCCAGTTGGTCTAATAAAAGGTATCATTTTGGAACCAAGAGTTCTAGTTTTTTGTATGTAAAATATGACCACAGCACTCACATTTTACCTAATAGCCTAGTACAGGGTAGGCAAAATGCAGCCCATGGGACAGATGCGGTCTGCCAGGCCATTCTATCTGGCCCGTGGGGACCCTAAAAAAATTAGAAAATTAATATTTATCTGTCCCTGGCTGCCTGTCATGTGGCCCCCGATGGCTTGCCAAAACTCAGTAAGCAGCTCTCTTCCCAAAATAATTGCTCACCCCTGGCCTAGTAGTTAATATACTCACCCAGTAAGTGGGAAAGCTAGTTTATAGGCCCTCTCCTGCCTGACATTATTTTAATTCACATTTCCCACTCCCCAGAGGAGGACCCTAACCTTCAGTCTATAGAATAGACTGTCTGGGTACCATTCCACCCTTCCTGCTGGAATTGGCTTATTAGCCAACCAAGATTAATAGGGTCAGAAAGAAAGCAATTACAAGAAGCAGGACTCCATAATCCAGTGTGGAGAACATCTCCCTGGATTCTGGTCCCTGGTGCCAAGACTATTTCTGTGTTTTTAACCTAAAAAAAAATCTAATATCAAATAGTTTAATATAAAATGTATTAAAAGCTCTAGCCTTGGGGACCAAATCCCAAGAGTCCCTCTTCTAAAGTGAGTACCCTTCTCAGTGGGCCACAGAGTCATGCTCCCTCTTACTTGCTCCCTTTCCAACCCTTTTGGCTTTATGAATCTTGCATTCTTGGCTGCTCTATAGGCAAACTTCAGTGGGAGATTAGAAAGGGATTATCACCTAGACTAGTGCCTGTCTTGGTAGGGTAATTTCCTAGGAAGCAGGCAATGTGAATTTAAGACCCTTGGGCTGAGGACCTAGGTCTTCCGTTTCTTGGACAAGTGCTTTAATCACTAGGCTATTGCACAAAAGGCGGGTGGGTACCAATGCCACCTGTGTTCGAGTGATATATCTTAACACTTAGTGTAATACTGCTGTCAGCTAGGCATCTTAGTTCAGGCAGTCATCTCCACTCTAGGCTCTCTGGATCCAACACTTGAGAATCATCTAATGTGCAACTCCGAGTCAGAAAAGAGGAACGGTGAACAGAAAAGTCCAGACACACCGCTGAGCCTAACATTTCATATTGGCTAACTATACACATCTCCACGCTCAGCACTTAAGTGCTCTGTCTTGACTTGCCTTTGAGAGGCACCTAGGTCTCCATTTTCACTGCAGGGGAAGGCTTGTTAATCTGGATCACCTTCCTGTAGTCAGGTGTACACATCTGGGTCTTGCAATACCTAAGCAAAAACATCTAGAAGGTTGATTTGGATCTGACCCCATTCTCTTCATATATGTTGTGGAGAGATTGTGCAAAACATAGCATTTTTATAAGTCAGGGGAATTATATTTTGCGTTCAAAACTAATTCAAATACAGCATCCAAGTCAAATGGGCCTCCATTATTTTAAGCAATCCTTCTTCAAATAAAAAATCCAAAGTCTCCTGTGTTGGATTTAAGAGTGAAAAATCCTTTAAAAGCAAATGTGACATTAAAAAAAATTACACTTTACCTGGAAATGTGACACTGACTTAAGTGTGAAACTGAAGGGTGTAGGCATGAGTCTATCCTGTCTTTGCCCCTTACATGCTCAGTATGTCTAGACAAACACATGTCTCAAAACTTTTCCTTTGGGGTATGTGATTAATGAACAACTCAGAGCTGCTCCATGGGCAGGTAACTACAGATATGCATTACCCTGGAAAAAACTAGCTGCAAGTCTTTTTAAAAGACTTATCATAAATCTTCCCTGCTGGTCTGGTCTTGTTAACTTTTTTATTGGTCTTGTCCACAGTTTTCTGTATGTAGCAATTTTTCAGATAACCTTTAAATCTAGTCAAAAGATGCATCATGAATTCCCTTGAATGTAGGCACTTACAGTTATATTGCTGCAGAGGTATGGTCAAAACAGATTTATATGTTTGCATACATGTCTTTAAAAGACGCTATCACAAAGCCTATGTCAGAACACTGCCAAAGGTATTTCCCCTGTTTTAAACTGTGTACATCATTAACTTCAGGGATTAAAGGGAATATTCTGTAATGATAGGACCAGTTGCACTGTACTCTAAAGTAATTCATTTCAGGATATGTCTCTGCAACAGCACAAAGGTGTAATTGCAGCATGTACTGGTTTAATCTAGTCAGCTTGGGAAGCCTAGCAGTGACGATAAAGTAGCATGGGCATTAGCCATGCTATCAGCCTGAGTAGAAATTCTTCACAAACCCCGTGTACATAGGCTGGTTGCTAAAACTCATGCTGCTACACCTTCCCTGCTATCCAATTTTGAAAGCAGGGACTGAAACCCAAGAATCCCCACCCCTGCCCCTCTCAGCAGACCGTCTCAGCCATTAAGATACAGAATAACATTTGCTCTTGCTTGCTCCCTGGACCATTTATGCATTATTCATTAGACTGCTCTTAGTTTAAAAAATAACAGAAATAACCCTGAAAGCAAAGAGAAACCTAGGACTCCTCAGTCCCAAGGAAATGCCTGCCTCATTGGTCTATAAAGCTCTGAAATTTCTTGCTTGCTGTCCTCTTGGCCTCACAAATCTGACACTAGGCTACCCACTGGAACAACCTTAACAACAGGAGTGGAGGGTGCCCCAACCCAGCCTAGCCCTGGTGGTTAGGGCACTCTTCTGGGAAGCTGATGACTACCTGCATGGGAAATCAGAGTGATATGAGAGCTGCAGATGTCATTGTATATGGAACAAGTGGGACTGCCCATTGCCACTGCAGGTTCACATTGTTGATACACCTTGTTTTAAAATTGCATATGGCAAGTGATTCTTCTCTTCTGTTCAGCACTGGTGCAGCAACATCTGGAGTAGTGTCCAGTTTTGGGCCCCCCACCACAGAAAGGATGCAGAAAAACTGGAGAAAATCCAGTGGAGGGCAACAACAATGGTTAGGAGGCTGGGGCACATGACTTCTGAGGAGAGGCTGAGGGAACTGGTCTTATTTAGTCTGGAGAAGAGAAGGCTAAGAGGGGATTTAATATCAGCCTCCAACTATTATTTACTGGACATGTCCACATGAGATGCTAACTGCGCAGTAGCTGAATAATACTGCACAGTAGTTTGTCACAGCACAAACAGTGCTAATACATTACTGCACAGTATCATTAGGCTGCTGCTCAGTAGCATCATTAAAAAGGCATTTGCCAGTGCTACTGCACAGTACCGCTGGTAACTGCACATTAATTTAGTACTTGATTATATAAGTACTAAATGTAATGCTCAGTAACTACAGCAAATTCATGAACATGTAGACATGCCCACTCTCTTTCACAATACAAGAACTAGGGGTCACAAAAAGAAACTAGTAGGTAATAAGTTGCAGACTAACAAAAGGAAGTTCTTTTTCATACAGCATTGCAATTCAAGTGTGGAACTCATTGCCACCAGATGTTGTGGAAGGTAACAGGTTAGCTAGATTAAAGGGATTGGACAAATTCTTAGAAGAAAGGGCAATCAGTAAATATTGAGCATGGGAGTTAGAGATACAGCATCTGAATTAGAACTTCCTAGACCTGAAATGTTGGGGATGGGTGGGAAACCTGGTCATACCCAGTTCACTCTCCCTTTCAGCATCCACCCTCTGCCACTGTGTGACAGGATACTGAGCAAGGTAGACTTATGGTTTGACTCAGTAAATGGCAATTCTTATGTTCTAATATTCTTATGAGGAATGCAGACATATGTAAGTCCACCGCTCGTGGTCTCTGCAGGGGCTTCCAAAGTATTAATATCTGTTCTTGATCTGGGTAAGTGCAGGTGCAATTTGTTGCTGCCAAGACATTTCCATTTGGAAACTCCACCCATCAAGTGGTTAGCACATAAGTGCCTGTTAAACAAACACCCCAGGCAAGAGTCTCCTCTTGAAGTAGCTTATGCAGCCAAATGAAGCTGTGTGCATGAGACTTACTCACTTTTTCTTTCATTTCTCCCTCTATTAGAGGAGGAGACTTGCAGAAGCCTCTCCCCTGTTGAAGCTCCTATTGATTTAACTGGATTAGGGTCAGCACCTTAAATGCCCAGTGAGCCCAGTATCTCACATTCCTCTGCAGTGATTGCAGATGCCTAGCTGTGATGAGGTTGGTCAGGCGAAATGCTGTTGTGATGTGAAGCTAAAAACCTACATCTAGTTTCCTTGTCATGATGTCCACTAAGTTCCAGTAATCCATTTTAATATTTCCCAAAGAGCTTCAGGCTTGAATGGTTTTACGTTGTGCACTTTTGGGTTCAAGTAAAGGATAAATGATAGAATCCTGTTACATTCATGCTGCCTTCTCCACCACCTGTTTGCCTGCTTCTTCCACAAGCACCGTCACCCTTGTGCCCATGCTGACCCATAGCCTTGGCACAGGGTCCCAAGAATGGTCTGTGCAGTCACTAGCCTGTCCTCCTTTAGAGTCCAAATCCAGACTTACCTGTCCCACAACATTGACAAGGAACTGCCAGCTGGACATAGCCAAGATACAGTCATTTCATGTGTAAGTCATCACATTCTGGCCATTTTTTGAATGATCAATAATTGGTTTAATGTCATGTAGTTGGACATATAACAGATCTATGTAACAACATGGTTTCTTTCACTGCTTCTCTCATCCTCTGTCCCTATCCTTTCTATTGGTTTGTTATACCCACTTCTTTCATCTTGTCTTAGATTAAAAAGTAAGTTTTGGAAAAGGGATTCTCTCTTATTAGGTGTTTCTAATACTAGGCTGGAGACACGCTGTACTGCAGAAAGGGAATAAGGACTGGCCAAGTTTTCCTTCAGAGTTCTCAGTTCTGCTTGTGAATCACAATCCTGACTTGCCACACTGCCTATGACTTGACCATTCCTCCAGTGGGCAGTAACAAGCAGTTATAAAGAATGTGAGACCTTACACTTCCTTCCTTCCTTCCTTCCTTCCTACCTTTGCCCCTGTGGCCTTGCTGCCTTGTGCTGTAAACCTACAAACTATCACAAGTGAGGCAGACAAAGCATCTCACTGTTTGGGTGGGAGAGCTTCAACTGGAGAGAGGCTTTTGATTTTGCATAAAAACCTACATGGTGCAGAAGTTGCAGAGCCAATGCTCCAAGGAACATGGAGCTGTGGGAGGCATCATCTGTTAGATAACCGGCAAAACAAAGGTCCTGATTACATACGTTATGCCATTAAAGACCCTATGGCAATTGCTGCAAAGCAATACAAATGGTTCTTGCTAGCTATAAAGTTTGAGTATGGATAGAGATAACAACTGTATTGATATTAAAGGATACCAATATAAGCAACTATGATGCAGATGTTACAGCTGCAGGATTCTGCAACAATTCACATGTAGCAAAACTACTACCGCTTCAACCCTGTTTCATTCGAAGTCAGGATGATTTAGCCCATTTGTACTGTTACTGGCTCATGCAGACTTTGTAACGGAGGATGTTCTCTCCCAGGATAGGGACAGACATGCAAAAAACCTGAGCCTGAATTCATTCAATCTTTGCAGGTTAGTCTCACTTGGCTAAGCTAAATCACTTGGTAACTGCTCAGACCTCCCTTCTGGACTGAAAAAAAAATCAGGTGCATGCCTGCAGTGGCTTAGGCTAGAAGCCAGGGAGCCTAATGGAGCTTTTTTTAAACAGCTCTTCCAAGGAAGGACATTAAGCTACCTGTTGATTAGCTCCAAAAAGCCAGTCTGCCTTTGTGCTGTCTGCCACAGCACAGACTGTAGCCAGCATGTTGTCTGCTAGCTAATGCTGAGGTGTCTATGTAAGGCAGACAGGTGGGAGAATAATCCCTCCTTAACATGGAGAAGCCAGGCAGATGCTCTGTGCCTCCAAGTCTCTGCCGAGCTCCAGCCAGGAAATAAAGAGGAGGGGTCAGCCCTGCTGAGGAGCAGAGAGCCCTGCCCAGCCCAGAGGGCATGCCAGGATGCTGGGGGAGTCTGGTTGATCTTAAACCAGGAAGGGGTCTGGGACAGACATTGCATAAACTGGTTTGACTCAAGTCAGTTCAGTCTGATAGTACATTCATACAGGTTTATCTCAAGCTGTTTTGAGCCTTTTTCAAACTGGTTTATGTGCACTGAACATCTGTTCTATTACAGGCTTAAACCAGTTTCTGATCACTTAAACTGGCTTATGTGTAATGTCTGTCCTCAGCCCCAAGCAGCCCTCCCTTTAAATCAGTTAGAAATTATATTTGTCTATACCCTCAGGTTCATTCCCAACTGAGGTAATAGAAATCTATCCAGTTAAAACTCCCCTTGAGTTTTAGCTGCAGATGCAGTTTTCAGTTGTCCTTCCCTAAACTCTTATATGGTTCTGCTTTTATGTGTTGTCTGTCACTGTGGGTGAAAAAAAATCTTTGTATTAGTAAAGCTTGTTAGAGTTATTCAAAATGATTCTCCATGTTGCATTGTATTTTTTATTATTAGCATAATGTAAAGCTGCATGTAGCTCTGCAGCAAGCACTTTTTAAAAACTGAATTCATCTGCCTGTAATATTTTAACAGTATGAAACAATTTTAAACAATTAAGGGAGAAAGTGATTGTAGGCAAACAGATACAGCATGAAAACTTAAAAAAACCCAACCCTTGCGCTCTAGTTCTCTCAAACCTAGACCTAGGCAAAACATGACCCTGTTATTTGACTCACAAATGACCCCATTTCCCCTTGACAAAACTGGTCTAATGCTGACTTGTCAAGGGAAGTTATGAAGTTTACTTGTGTTATAGTCCTGAAACACTTCAGGCTTCTGAGAAAAAAGGTTTAACTTAAATACAATGTATTATTACAGGGTATGCTCACATTAGGCAGGTCCCCACATACAGGGGCTTGCGTTATAGGCTGCATCCAGACCTGCACATTTAGGTGTTTCCCATGCTGCCACCTTACAGTGCAAGGGTTTGTTTTTTTTTTACCCCTGGTGATCTAGGGGTGAAAAAAAACAGCACAGAAAAAAAAAAGAGGAGTGGCACATGTGGAGGCAGCATGAGCTGCCCCAAACTAGAGCCTGGCCAGCTAAAGCCACAATCTGGCTGCCACCTCGGCTGCAAGCTGCAGCTTCCCTGGCCCCCAGGTAAGGCTGCTGGGGCCAGCACAGTTGCTGGCCCCAGCCTCCCCTACCCCACCTGGGGTAACCTGCTACAAGCCAGAGGGGTGCATGGCACAGGTGTTCCCCAGGGACAACTAGCAGTGTGAAGGTGTGCCGCTCATAGGTGTCCCTGGGGAATCAAAAGTCCATGCGCATCTGGATGCCACCATAAAGGCACAAATAGCAGTGGCACAATTAGGGCTGCTGCTGTGTGCCCCATCACACATCCCTGCACATGGACTTTGGCACACAGTGAATGATCTCAGGTAGGGGTAGGGGAGGCTGGCCCCAGCAGTGTTACCTGATGTCATGGTGCACAGATCCAGCAGCACAGAGCCTGCCCAGCAGCCAGAGTGTTGCTCTGGATGGCCAGCCCTCCATTTGTTCCAGTGTGTACTACAAATGCATGCTAAGAACCACTTTTTCCCCCCAAGCCTTTTTTTTATTCCTAGTGGGATTTCCTGGTACCAAATGTTGCCACTGCACATTTGCAACGCAGCACATGTTTTCACATTCCCTGTGTGCAGTTTGTGGTGCCACAAACTGCACACCCCTGCATGTGGGAACCCGCTCATTGGGAGCACATTTTTACGACAAACCATATGAAACGGAGAGAACAGAAATGCTGACCCAACTTTCATTCACTTGGCTGCAGAGAGTGGGCAGAGGGGCTCCTTTTATATTGTTTACTTCAAACAAACAACTCCTGTGAGCCTGGGAGTCTCCCGTGGAAACTAAATGTAAGAACCAAAGCCTTTTTCATGGGTATTTTTATTTTAAATCCACATGAATCTTAAATTCATCATGTGGAGAGAATGTGGAACACATTTCTTTTTTTTTCCATGTAATGCTCACTTTCCCACAATGGATAAAAATCATTTTCTTATACAGATTTGTCTGTTCATTCACCCAAGGGTAACAAAATAGCTCAGAGGCAGGAACACCCTGTCCCAGATCCCTGCCAAAAAGAAGGACTCACTCTTGGGGGTTCCTATGAAAAGCTATGCTATTTCAGACAAGGGTACATGTGTGGCCACCTACACACTACCTCCCTGGCTCCTAATTCCTTAGCTATTGCTCAGCACTGAGTAATAAGCTCTAGCAACGTGATTCACACGAGCCCCAGAGTGTGTGCCAAGCTGTTGTCACTACCCTTCCAGGTTTTAGGGAAAGTTGTGTGGGTGGGGGAAGTCCACGTTTTAATCTGAATGTCTGATCAAATGTTGGAATAAAGATTAAGCACTTCATACATTTTAGTTAGAGCTCCTGCAACTCAAAATACAACTCAGCTGTTTACCAGGGCAGTTATTAGCATAACGAAGTGTTTGTATGTTTTCATGGGATTGATTTTCACTGTTGTAATGTGCAAAGGGTAAAGATTTTAACAATAAGAAAATAAAACTCTCACAACAATAATTGAAAGCCAAACCCCATGAGAGCTGTCATAATGGGTGAGAAGTACAGTGAAGCAATACACAAGAAAATCTTTGTCGTTAATAGCGAATACAGAGTGCAACGTGTTGCTAGTAAGGCAGGGATTGTAGGAGGCAGGCATTACAGCAGTGCAAAATGTGCAGCTGCCCAGGGCCCTGAGCTGGGCAGAGGCCCAGGTTTCATTCCAGTTATGTGTTGCAACAGACTGTCAGTAAAACTATGTTGGAGCAGAAGCCTGCATCAAAACCTTTGCAAACCCAGCCGCTGAGAGGTATGGGACCTGGATGATGCCTTGGGGAACTGGCTTCTGCCCCTGGCTCACAGTTACAATGTGAGGTAAGACAAGTCAATTAAAACAAACTTTGCACAGTTGGGCACTAACCACGTGTCCCTCATTTTATGAGTACCCAGCCCAAGGCCCTGCAGTCCACTTTTACAGCAGTGCTGAGCACTCACTGATATAACTAAAATAAATGGGAACTATGATTTGATTATCTAAACTGCTATAAAATACCAGGTCCCCTGAGTCCTGGCCCCTTGCTTTTTTGCATTTCAGCACAGTAACTCAATATTAGCAATCCCAGGTGATCAAGAATCATAAACTACACACCCCGGCATAGCTAAAATTTGCTACAGGGTTGGAATTTGGCCTGCATTTGTTCCAGCCTCACAGCTTCAGTTTCAGTCAAAATCCTTTTACTTGCAGACAGAGAGAGAGAGAAAAAATTGGCCACATTATTGACCCCTTCTCCTTTTTCCTAAGTATCTACCCCATGATTATCAAGCCCTGCCTCTTGTGCCTATCCATCCTTCTTCTCTGTCTATAGACAGAATGTTCTCAGAGAAGGTGGCATCTTCAGGGACCTAGCTGCAAACTCTGGCAAATCTCCACTGAGGCTTATAACATGTCCAATTTTATTTACATGGGTAAAACAATGTATTTTCCCCCTAGTGTTCAGTATTCACATGTAAAAGGGAGTGCCCAAACAGTAAAACCTTTAGCTTTTTTTTCTTCTCCTTCATATGTAGTCCTCTCTCATTAAACATTTCCTGAAGGTAGAATCCTTTACGTTCCAAAATATCCCCTATATATACTTTGAAGCAGTAAAACAGTACAAACATCTTTTTTGTCATATTTATTTGAGATTGCAAAATATAAACACAAATACCATAAGCCTCTAAACTGGCAATATTTTACTTACTCCCTTAAGATTTGTATCATATATCTTATTTTATAAGATATATGATATGAAGGAAGGCCTTCAACATGGTCTCTCACCCCATTCTCAGTAAGAAACTAGGAGAAAGTGGTGGTGATGCCTACACGGTCAGATAGGTCACTAACTGGCTGGAGGGCCACACCCAGAGGGTGGTGGTGGATGGGACTTATTCGGCCTGGAGGGATGTGGACAGTGGGGTTCCCCAGGGCTCAGTCCTCAGGCCCACACTGTTCAATATCTTCATCAGTGACTTGGGTGAGGGGATAGAAAGCCCGTGTTCAAGTTCACAGATGACACTAAGAGGTGGGGGGAAGTGGGTACGCTAGTAGGAAGGAACAGGCTGCAAGCAGATCTAGACAGGTTACAGGGGTGGGCCGATGAGAACAGGATGGGGTTCAACACTGGCAAGGGCAGGGTAATGCACCTGGGGAGGAAGAACCAGCGGCACACCTACAGGCTGGGGAACTCCCTTCTCGTCAGTGTTGAGACAGAAAAGGATCTTGGAGTCATCATTGATGCCACAATGAACATGGGCCAACAGTGTGGGGACGCGGTCAGGAAGGCCAACCATACCTTGTCGTGCATCCACAGATGCATCTCAAGCAGGTCCAAGGAGGTGATCCTCCCCCTCTATGTGACACTGGTCAGGCCACAGCTGGAGTACTGAGTCCAGTTCTGGGCACCGCACTTCAGGAGGGATGTGGCCAATATGGAGAGGGTCCAAAGGAGGGCCACCCACATGATCAGGGGGCAGCAGGGCAGGCCCTATGAGGAGAGGTTGAGGGACCTGAACCTGTTCAGCCTCCAAAAGAGAAGGTTGAAAGGGGATCTAGTGGCAGTCTACAAACTAGTCGAGGGTGACCAGCAGACATTGGGAGAGTCCCTGTTCCCCCGAGCACTCCCAGGAGTTACAAGAAACAACAGACACAAGCTAGCGGAGGGTAGTTTCAGGCTAGACATTAGGAGGCGCTATTTCACTGCCAGGGGGGCTAGGACCTGGAACCAACAAGAAGCGGTGCTGGCTCCTACCCTGGGGGTCTTTAAAAAAAGGCTGGACAAACATCTGGCCAGGGTCGTTTGACCCCAGTACTCTTTCCTGCCATGGCAGGGGGTCGGACTAGATGATCTCCTGAGGTCCCTTCTGACCCTACCAACTATGAAACTATGAAACTATTTTAAATTACTATTTTTGTTTGTATTACTTTAGCATCTGTGAGCCAGAGTCATAGATCAAGATCTTGTTATGCTTTATAGTATAACAACACCAAAAGAAAAAGATAGCATGAATCAGCCAGTTCACACAGTTTGGCATCATACTGATCTATTGCTTCTCCAGATTCCTGACTAGAGTTGTTGAAAAGAGCCTTTTTATGTTTGATATTCCGTGTGATTTTAAAGTGCTTCTAGGATTTTATATGGGTCCTTCTCGTCCGTGGCTGTGTGCAGAAGCTGCTGTCAGCCAACGTGCATTACATTTAAGTATGTGATTTCTCTTATTTTGCCTTCTTTTTAATTCAATCCCATTTTTCATTTCAAAGGGTTTTTTTTCATTTGATCTAAAGATTGCCCATTTGTTGAAGTCACCCTCTTGCATGTCCCTCTGACTGGAGACAGAAAATTGGCTTGGTGCAATGATTACTGTTTTCGCATTATCGTTGTCGGGTATTGTTTCCCTCAGCATTCTTAGCTTCTGATTCCTCATGCCTACAACAGCCAATTCATTTTTTACACCAAATATAAGAGAGGCTCAAAATAGTTCATTGTTCCAGCTCTATTTGTTCCACCAGGCCTGCCGTTGTTTCTCAGCAAGCATGTCCTGAAAGAAGAGTTTTCTACATTCCAAGACATTGGCTTTTATGAACAGGCTATTACTCCCTCTGTTGGCAAGCTACCTATTATACCTCTTATCTTCTTTCTCAGAAAAAATGAACCATTTTCACTGAAACTTAAAAAGCTGAGGCATTCTCCCAGAAAGGCACACTGCAGCCTGAACAAAGCCTGGCTAAGTTATAGATGACAGAAAACATATAATGTAGAGTGTTAGGAAACCTTAACAACTGACAGGGGTATCAGCTCCAGCTATAATGAAAAGTACTGGATTAAAATGCCTTGGCCCAACAATTGAGTACATACAAGCAGTCCTTGTAACACAAACTACATTGCCTGGGTGGTAGTACTTTCCTCTCTTCAGCAGGAATATCTGAACGCAAAGGTTTCTTGTGTCCGGCCTAAGCAGAGATGCCACTTTTGGATTAACTGGCTTTTAGAAGTGGAAACCTTACTGCTGGTGGTATTTTAATTCATATAATTTTTGGTGTGCATTTCCAATTATTTTGTTTGGAAATTTTGTCTAATAAAAAATAGACACACACTTGCAAACACACAGTCCTGGACAAATGCTTTATGTTGCTATTGACCATATAAACTTACCAGTGTGGTATCATACCCTTGGACTGGAACCTCAGCCAGTAAAACCAAAGTCTCTGTGGGCACATTCAGACGAGTGCACACGTGAGTTTCCCCAGGGACAAATAGCAGTGGCACTTAGCTGCGCCGCTGCTACGTGTCCCTAGGGAACACCCATGCACGTGCGCTCTGGCGCATCACAGATTGCCTCAGGTGGGGTGGGAAAGGCTGGGACCAGCACCTGGGCTGGCCCCAGCAGCCTTACCTGGGGTCCTGGAGGCATTATGGGGCTCCAGAGACAGTGATGTGGTGCACAGAGCCTGGCCAGCAGCCAGACAGTGGCTCTGGCTGGCTAGCCTCCAGTTTCAGGCCACGCATGCTGTCACTACATGCCCCATCCTGCTTTTTCTCAGGTGCAGGTTTTTTTGAAACCAGGATCTCCCGGTGTCATAAAAACCCGACCACGCAGCAAATTAGCAGCACTGTGAATGCGTCTGAATGTGCCCTATGGTAGCTTCTCTTTGGAGATAACAGGACTGGCTGAGGACAAGATCCTTACAGTGTTTTAACTGCAAGGGTGTGTAATAAGGAGAATCATGTTTATCAACTGCCTGCATCGTCAGTGGGTGCATCTACATAAGACACTACTGCAGAGCAGTTACTGTGCATTTATTTAGTACTTAAATAATCAAGTACTAAATAAATACACAGTAACCAAAGTTACTGTGCAGTAGCACCAGCAAACACCTTTTTAGTGATGTTTCTGTACAACAGCCTAATAATATTGCTCAGTAGCGTATTAGTACTGTTTGTGCTGTGATGTGCTTCAGCACGGTATTATTCAGTTACTGCACAGTTAGCGTCTCAAGTAGACACACCCAGTAAATAGTATTATTTTACTTAGGAGCCCGGCACTTCTTTCTCAGAATTAGGTGGGGCTCTCTGAAACCCCCATGTATTGAGGGTTGTCCATAGGTGTCTTTAAATGGAAGACATGGCTGTTTCTGAAGGGAATGATAACCTGCCAGTAAAGTATATCCATGCCTACTTAGCATTCTTGTTCTCCTGGCTGGCCTTTCAAAGTGCTTCTTATTTTTATTTATTGCCTGTCAGTTTAGTATCATGTGAGGATTCCTCCATGCTGAGCATGTCTATGTGTATCAAGATGCTTTTTCTAATGCACATTAAATTGAGTACCTCCAATGCAAGGTACTAAAGAAATGCACGCTAGGCTGCCTTAATACACAGTAATGAATGTGCAAGATTGCTAAGTGATGCTTAATGTGCAGTAGCCTATTTTACTGTGCATTAGCATAATTGCATGTTTTTTACATGACACTTTAATGCATAGTGAAATAGTCTACTGTGCATTAAAGCACACATGTAGACACACCCACTTCTTTGCAGTGCATAGCGTGGATGCCCAGCAAAATTAGATTAAAGCTTCATTGAATTGGTTCATTCTTGCAAATTCCTGTCTGCAAATTCCTGTCTTCACAAAAATCCTGGAAGAAATCACACCTGATATAATACTGGTTGAGTGCACTCACCAATAGGTAACCATGATGGAACTGGAAACCAAATCAATCAATGTATCCGTTTCCTCTGAGAAAAAGTTGCTGAGTTATCATATAGTTATTCATTGTTGAGCATGAACAAAACTGTATTTGAAATATTGTTAGAGCAGGGCTTCAAAAGAGTCTTGCATTAAACTAAACTGGCTATACAGGAACCTTAACGTAAGTGTTGTTTTTTCATTTTTGAGACCTAGTCATTTCGACTGAATAGTCAAAGTTTAACTTGATTCAAACCACATCACTCCCTTATGTGACATTTGCACCATAAATTAGGGGGATTTAAGCACAGTAGCCTGATAGACCACAAGGTTTTGATGGATACTACTGCACCTAATAAAGACCTGAAATTATTTGTAATGTCTAACAATTTGACCATGGGATGCTATTCCACTTAGAAAGATTGCTAGCAAGAGACGGGATCCACCTGACAAAGAGAGATACGAGCATCTTTGCAGACAGGCTCACTAACCTAGTGAGGAGGCCTTTAAACTAGGTTCACTCAGGGATAGAGAACAAAGCCCTAAGCTAAGTGGGGGAACAGGGGACCTGGAGGAAGCAGAAGCAGGATGGGATAGCAGGGTGCTCTGTTACTTGCAGGGGCCTGAGTGGCAGCTAGGCAGCCTGCAGCTCCCTGCCATGCCAGTTAGGCAGTGTGGCCTGATTGGAAGCAGGACCCAGCTGTGCTTCATAAGAGCTGAGCCCTGAACTGCAAAGAGGCAGCAGTTCGCTGCCAGCAGCCAGGGAAAACACCACCTGGCTGGGCTACTGCTCAGAGCAACATCTTGAAGGTAAGGGCTGAGGTGATGGGGAAGGAGAAGACCCCATGATCCTGGGTAAGACTTGAAACTGCACCCTGCCAGGGAAGGGTGGCCTGGTGGAGCTACCTGTGGTGGGGTAGCTCCCCAGAAATGCCAAGCCAGTTACCTCCCCGGTGAAAGGCTAGTATGGAGGATGGAAAGACCTGTGGCAATCCCCAGCCTCTCGGTAGAGATCTGGGGCTAGACTAGAGTGAAGCTAGACTAGAGTGAAGCTCCAGGTGGTAGGGTCCTGAGCCTTGGGGAGATATTAAGGAATCTCCTGGGGCCAGGGATGTGGGGATAAGCCAGGGAGGGCAAGGGAACAGGGCTCAGATCCCATACAGGGGGCTTGGTGTGTAGGGCCTGAAGCCCAGTGTATGTATGTGTATGTGTGTGCTCATGTAAAGAGAGAACCCAGGGTGAGGGTGCTGGGACCATGAGATCTGGTAGGGAGTGAGAGTCTGGGCGAGACTCTGGAGCTCGGGTCCCAGTGTGAGCCACTGGAGAGAAAAACATCTGTGAGGCATGGGATATGACTAGATCTGGACATATCACAAGGGTAGGAAGATGAGCATAGGATGGGTTTCAATACTGACAAGTGCAAGGTACTGCACCTAGGGAGGAAGAACCAGCAGCACACCTACAGCTGTCCACTGGCGGGAATATTCGAATGCTCGTGGCGCACAGGCCAAGTCCCGGAGGACTGGAAAAGGGCTAACGTGGTCCCCATTTTCAAAAAGGGGAGGAAGGAGGACCCGGGCAACTATAGGCCGGTCAGTCTCACCTCCATCCTTGGTAAAGTATTTGAAAAAATTATCAAGGCTCACATTTGTGAGAGCCCGGCAGGACAAATTATGCTGAGGGGAAACCAGCATGGGTTTGTGGCGGGCAGATCGTGCCTGACCAACCTAGTCTCTTTCTATGACCAGGTTACGAAACGCCTGGACACAGGAGGAGGGGTGGATGTTGTATACCTGGACTTCAGGAAGGCCTTCGATACGGTATCCCACCCCATACTGGTGAACAAGTTAAGAGGCTGTGATGTGGATGACTGCACAGTCCGGTGGGTGGCGAATTGGCTAGAGGGTCGCACCCAAAGAGTCGTGGTAGATGGGTCGGTCTCGACCTGGAAGGGTGTGGGCAGTGGGGTCCCGCAGGGTTCGGTCCTTGGACCGATACTCTTTAATGTCTTCATCAGCGACTTGGATGTGGGAGTGAAATGTACTCTGTCCAAGTTTGCAGATGACACAAAGCTATGGGGAGAAGTGGACACGCCGGAGGGCAGGGAACAGCTGCAGGCAGACCTGGATAGGTTGGACAAGTGGGCAGAAAACAACAGGATGCAGTTCAACAAGGAGAAATGCAAAGTGCTGCACCTAGGGAGGAAAAATGTCCAGCACACCTACAGCCTAGGGAATGACCTGCTGGGTGGCACAGAGGTGGAAAGGGATCTTGGAGTCCTAGTGGACTCCAAGTTGAACATGAGCCAGCAGTGTGACGAAGCCATCAGAAAAGCCAATGGCACTTTATCGTGCATCAGCAGATGCATGACAAATAGGTCCAGGGAGGTGATACTTCCCCTCTATAGGGCGTTGGTCAGACCGCAGTTGGAGTACTGCGTGCAATTCTGGGCGCCACACTTCAAGAAGGATGCGGATAACCTGGAGAGGGTCCAGAGAAGGGCAACTCGTATGGTCAAGGGCCTGCAGACCAAGCCCTACGAGGAGAGACTAGAGAAACTGGACCTTTTCAGCCTCCGCAAGAGAAGGTTGAGAGGCGACCTTGTGGCTGCCTATAAGTTCATCACGGGGGCACAGAAGGGAATTGGTGAGTATTTATTCACCAAGGCGCCCCCGGGGGTCACAAGAAACAATGGCAACAAGCTAGCAGAGAGCAGATTTAGACTGGACATTAGGAAGAACTTCTTCACAGTTCGAGTGGCCAAGGTCTGGAACGGGCTCCCAAGGGAGGTGGTGCTCTCCCCTACCCTGGGGGTCTTCAAGAGGAGGTTAGATGAGTATCTAGCTGGGGTCATCTAGACCCAGCACTCTTTCCTGCTTATGCAGGGGGTCGGACTCGATGATCTATTGAGGTCCCTTCCGACCCTAATATCTATGAATCTATGCTTTGGAGTTTTTTTGCAACAAGAGCACACTGTTGGCTTATATTTAGCTTATAGAAAACATAGAAACATAGAACCAGAAAGGACCTGTAAGATCTTCCAGTTTGGTCCCCTGCTGTGTGCAGGAAGTTATTGGGCTCAGATGAGCTCAACAAGGTACCTACCCAGCCTCATCTTGAACACCTCCAAGGAAGGTGATTGCACCACCTCTGCCAGGAGTGTGTTCCAGATTCTGGTGACCCTTACAGAGAAAAAGTTCTTTCTTATATCTAGCCTGAATTTACCCTCTATTAGCTTATGCCCATTGGTCTTCATCCTCACTTGGGATGCCTTCCTGAAGAGTTGCTCCCCTAGATCCTAGCGCTCTCACTTCTGACATACTTGTAGGCAGCTATCGAGTCGCATCTTGATCTGCTCTTACTCAGGCTGAACAGGCCCAGTTCCTGGAGTCTCTCCTTGTAGGACCTGTCCTCCATGCCTTTGGCCATACAGGTTGCCCTTCTTTGTACCCTCCCAAGCTTAACCATATTCTACTTGAAGTGTGGTGCCCAGAACTGGACACAGTACTCCAACTGAGGCCTCACCAGTGCCAAATAGAGAGGGAGAAGCACCTCCCTGGATCTATTGGCCACACATCGGCTGATACACGCCAGGGTTCTGTTTGCCCTGCTGGCAACCTCATCGCACTGTTGGCTCATATTAGTCTTTTGGCTGATTGTGACCAGCAGGTCTCATTCAGATACTGTGCCAGCCAGTGCACCACCACACATCGTGTAGTTGTGGTGAGGGTTCTTCCTACCCAGGTGAAGGTCCTTGCACTTATCTCTATTAAACTTCATCCAATTTCATTCAGCCCAAGACTCCTATCTGTCAAGGTCATCCTGGATCCTGGCCCTATCCTCCAATGTGGCCACGTTTCCCCACAGCTTGGTATCATCCACAAACTTAATCACTGAGCTCTCTACCCATCATCCAAGTCATTGATGAATATATTAAAGAGCACAAGTCCAAGCATTGATCCTGGGGGACGCCACTAGAGATGGCCCTCCAGAATAAGGCCATCCCATCACTTACCACCCTCTGGGAGCAGCCTCTGAGCCAATTTTCCACCCACCTCACTGTAGACTGGTCCAGCCTAACAACCTCCACTTTGTTTGAGAGTATCCCATGGGACACAGAATCAAAGGCTTTACTGAAGGCTAAGAAAATCACGTCCATCTCATGTCCCTCGTCCAGATGGCTAGTTACCTGGTCGTAGAAGGACACAAGGCTTGTCAGACATGATCTTCCCTGAACAAAACCATGCTGGTTACTTTTTAACACCCCATCAGTTACCAGCTTTTCTTGATGGCCTCCTTAATAAAATTTTTCAAAGATTTTACCCAGGACTGGAGTCAGACTGACTGGTCTGTAGTTTGCAAGGTCATCCCTCTTCCCTTTTTTGAAGATGGGCACCACACTGGCCCTCTTCCAGTCATCCAGGACCACTCCTGAGTTTCATGACTCTGCAAACAGCCTGGCCAGGGGTACTGCTATAAGCTCCACCAGTTCTTTCAGGACTCTTGTGTGCACGTCATCGGGTCCAGCAGACTTGAAAACATCCAAGTGTTGTAGAAGATCCTTCACCTGTTCAGGACTGATTTCACGTGGCCTGTTGTCTTCCTCATGGTCCCTGGGCCTCAGGCCAAGTGAACAGCCCCTGTTTGGTTTCAGGAATACCAATGCAAAGTATATATTTAGGAGTTCTGCTTTTTCATGGACAGTGACAGTGGGCTGCCCCTGAGTATTCAGTAGGGGGCCCATAGTAGAGCCCGATTATTTTTATTATTTTTTTTCTTATTCCCTATGTATCTGTAGAAGGACTTTCTGTTGTCTTTATTCTGGTTGCCAGCTTGGTCTCCCTGCCTGCCTTAGCCTTCCGTGTTTTTCATATCTCTGGCTCTGTGTCTCATATCACAAGGCTTTTGACATAAATAACCTTGAGGATCATACACATGCATTACAGAGTTAGTGTACTATGGATGGAACATGAAAGATGGCAACAAATCTACTAAAATTTAGATACTGTTAAGATCAGGAGGAGAGTAAGAGAGATTTATTTTGTCAATTCAACTGGTGTATCCTTGTCTACTAAGTTTTCTTCATTTTAAGATGTATAAGTGTATATCATCATCATCATTTATACTTAAATCCAGCCAAAGCCAAGTGGATTTAAGTTATTCTCCAAGTTATTCTTCATTTTAAGATGTATAAGTGTACATCATCATCATTCATATTTAAATCCAGCCAAAGCCAAGCACAAAGTCTTTAGGTCTGGACAAAGCAATTCACTGCATTTCATCTGGATGACAGTTAAATCACCTACCAGTAAGACTGAATGAAAGAGTCCATGAATCAAACCAGCAAGGAGAGCCCAGTGGAGAAATAAGCAAGGGAATGGCAAGCAGGACTTATGGACTCTACACTTGGCTCCACCATTTACTTACTGTGCAACCTCAGACATATCACTTACCTGCTCTGTGCCTCCTCCTCTATAACAGGGCAGTGACCTACATCTCAGTGGTGCCATGACATTCAATATATCTGTCTTCAAATGGGGGTTCAAACTTTGCTGCATGGAACAGTCTGCAGACTCACACATCTTAAGGCCAGAAGTGATCATAATGACCATGTAGTCTGACATCCCACATAAAACAGGCCATAGGATTTACTGGGTAAAACCCTATGTCAAACCCATAATTTCTAGCTGAGCTAGAGTATCTTTCTCTTGTTTTCACTCTCTCTCTCTCTCTCTCTTTTTCTTTTAAACAGATGGGTAGATTCTAGACAGCTGTATAGCACTATTACCCCAAAGTGCGAAGTCATCCTATGCTGCAGTTGTTTCAAGCTTTCCTCTTGGATGTAGTCCTACCATGGTTGTCTGTGCCTCTGTTGACTGCAGGCTGGATTATTTTGCAATAATCATTATTCCTATTGTGGTAGTACTAGAAGGACCTTGATCAGAAATCAAGGCTGTATCATACTCAGTGTCATACAAATATGTAACACAAAGATCATCCCTGACCCAGGAAGCAGAGGAGCTAGTATTTACAACAGATGAATTAACAAACTGTAGTGGGAGAAACAGCAGATTCAGGAACAAAAAGAAAAGTGTGTCTAAATAAATTAGGCATCACATGCTTACTTTATAATGCACTGTATATTTGCCCATTCTTAAAAACCAGCTACCACAAAACTAAGTCTTTCCTCCCTTTCCAACTGCCCGGTGTTTTGATCTAGTAACTAGAGCACTGGAGCCCTGTGCTTGATTCCTAGATCTCTGCAGTTACCCTCCTATATAACATTAGGCACTCACTTTGTCTCTCTGTATCTTTGCTTTCCTACACTTTCCAGTGTTGTATAGTTAGACAATAAACTCTTCAAGTGTTTGCATAACGCTTGGTGCAGTGATGTGATATGTGCTGCTGTAACACAACTAATAATAATAAACCTAAGGACAAAGGGTCTGCAAAGAACCTTGAGATATCATCTAGTACAGCCCCTTGCTCAAGGCAGGATTGCCTCCGTCTAAAGCATAAATATTTGTCTACCATGCACTTAAATCCCTTGAGTGATGGCAATTTCACAACCTCTCCAGGTAATCTGTTCCAGTATTTAACTCCCCTCACAATTAGAAAGTTCTTCTTGATCTCTAATCCATATCTCCCTTGTTGCAGTTTAAACCTGTTACTACTTGCCCTGTCTCCTGTGAACACAGAAAATAATTGATTGCCCTCTACTTTATAAACTCCGTTGGTATTTGGAGACTCTTATCAACGCCCCCTCAATTTTCTTTTCCCTCCTTTCAACTAAATAATCCCAATTCTTCCAACCTTTCCTCATATATCAGGATTTCTAATTATTTTTGTGGACCTCCACCAAATGTTTTCTGGCTTGTTTACATCTTTCTTAAAGTATGATGATCAAACTGGGCCCAAGACTCCAGGTGAGATCGTCTCCGTACTGAATGGAGTGGAAGAATCACTTCTCTTGCATACAACACACTTGTAAATTTAATAGAACTCATTATTAGCGTTATATTTTTAATTATGTTAGATTGTTGGCTTATACTTAACTTGTGTTCCCCTATAATCCATGGGTCCTTTTCTGCAGTACAGTAGCTAAGCCAGTCTTTCCCCATTTCGCTTTTGTGCATGTGATTGCTCCTTCCAAAGTGTACTGTGACATGAGGACACATGAATTTCATCAAGTTTAGTTCAGACCATGGGTGGGTCTAGGATTTTGAAGAGTGGGGGTGTGGGAGATGCAAGAGTGGCTGAAGTCACACTTCCCTCCTTCCCCTCCTGTGGATGGATCATGCCATGGCAGCAGCTGCTGGGGATTTTTTGAGTTCCCAAATCAGGAATGATTCCCCCACCCTATTCTCTTCCCCAGCTCCAGGCATCCCTACCCTTCCTCCCCTCCTCTCCGCCTTCCTCTCTACAGCAAGTTTTGCCCAGGGTTTTTCTCTAAGCGTAGTAAGGGGCACCCACCTGTCACTGCCACAGTCCTTAGATGACCTGTCAGTGGAGGAAGCCCCACACTGCTTCTGCCCCACTCTAGTTGAGAGTTTCAATGAGTGCGTTTGCAGGATGCCAGGCTTGATCGGGGGTGGCAGCAGTGGTGAGCGGTCCCCCTTCCTGCTCCCTGCCTAGGCCCTGTGCTGGCTGGAAGCAGGTGCTGGAAGGAGGGACCACCTACTGCCACCTTCATTCGCAAGTGAGCCTGGCTCCTCATGTAGCCACTCCCTATCCGGAACCTCCAAGTTAGGGGGAGAAATTTGGGGGCAGGGGCTGGGAACAGGGACCCGCTGTCTGTCACCAAGCCTGGCACCCTGCACAGTCATTCCCAACAATCCCAGCTGGAGTAACCTAGGGGCTTCTTCTCCTCCCCCCACCCCCCCACCATGTGTCAGCCAGGGACAGTGTTGGTGGTGGGCATGTCCCCCCTTCTTCACCTGCTCCCTGCTTGTTCCCCCTGGGTGTTCCTCCCCACCAGTCTGGGGCTCCAGTTGCACCTCAGGCTCCACAGGAGACCTAGATGTCCACAGTCGTGGGGAACTGGAGCCACTGGCAAGCGAGCTGCACTGTGGAAGGGGGTATGCAACACCGTCACCATACCCCTCCCTCCAGACCTGCCCCTGGTTCAGATCATTTTTTCCAATTTATTAAAGTTGTTTTGAATCCCAATCCTGATCTTTAAAATATTTACTACTCTTCCTAGCTTGGTGTTATTCTCAGATTTACTGCAAGTACAATCATTTTTATCCCCTGAGTCATTAATAAATTCACTGAATCATACTGGACCAAAAACAGTGCCTTGGTGACCCACTTATTACCTTCTCCCACTTAGACATCGATCCATTGATGATTCCCCCCCAACATGAATTTCCAACAAGTTTTGCCCTCACCTTTTAGCAGATTTGCCCAGACAGTATTTTGTTAGTTTACTTATGAGAAAGTCAGAGGAGCCCATATCAGAAGCCTAACTAAAGTTGATGGATATCACATCTACTGTTTTGTTTCCCATGCCTATTCACAGGACCCATTACTTTGTCATAGAAAGAAATGAAGCTGGTTAGGCATGACTTGCTCTTGACAAATCTATGTTGGTTATAAGGAGAGAGGGGCATTGAGCCCTTCACTGTACAAAAGCTTGCTTTAGGCATCTCTTATTTATTTAGTCTATAAGGTGCAAATCAACCATGACTTTCTTCATAAGGGGGGCCACATTCTTCAGTTCTGAAAGCACAACTTGATGTACATTAGAAAACTGAGTAAGGAGCTTGCTGAAATTACAAAAGCAAGGCCCATTCCTCTACCGTTAACTTAAGTGGGAGATGACAGTGCTCAGTATCAGAATCAGGTCCAGAGCCAACAATGTTTGACTGATCAGCAGGACTCTTCGCTTCATGAACCCTGCTAACATTTCTCTCTTCCTCCCCAGCTCCCCTACCTCCTCTCAGGCAAACACAGATAGCAAATTTGCTCTTCATTATCAGCTACTGGTTTCCTGTGGCAGCTGCTTTGCTGATTTCAGGGCTTCTACATCTCACCCTTAACAGTCGCATGGTTATCTAACTGTCCTCAGAGGCAGTGTAGGTAGAGTGCCTAGAAGCACAAAGGAGGAGCAGGCGGAGGGGATTAGGAGGATGCTTGCTACACGGTTTGTAGCAATAGAGCCAAGAATGTCCCACCCTTCCTCCGCACCGCAGCACTCTCTCTCCAGTGTTTCCTACAGAGGAGTGATTCCCAATAGTCTCTTTGACAGCTTGAACACAGATATTCAGTAAAAAGATGTTTTTAGCTAAAACTAGTCAAATTCTGAGTTTTCCTATGAAAAGGATGTTTTAATGAAAAACAAATCTGAAAACCAACAGAACACAAATCATTTTGCAAAAAGCTATTTTCAGTAAAATCTTCAATCCATATGCAAATGTTCTCTGAATAGTCAAAAAGTCTTTTTTTTTTTTGTAATATATATATGGGGAAAAATTCTACCATGCCTAGTGCTTAATATATTGTGCTTCAATAGTACCTTCCATGGGAGAATCTCAAAGAATTATAATATCTATTACTTTGAGTTGACTCCCACAACATGCAAGGTCGTGACTTGAGATGTTACACAAATTTGAGTGAAGTCATAAGGGATGTTATCCAGCTGTGTTATTCTATGATGTTATTTTCTATTATTTTGTCTTCCTCTGTTAGCAGCAGTGTCTCACATACTGTGACAGGTGAGTGTTTACTGGAGGTTGCTCACTAGGTATGGAGGATGCCATGATCAACTTTGATGCCTACCTGGCTGGGGTCATTTGAGCCCAGTTTTTCTTCCTGCCCAGGCAGGGGGTTGGACTTGAAGATCTACAAGGTCCCTTCCGACCCTACTTCTATGATTCTATGAACATGAAATAAAACCTCTCCCACTAGCAAATGTTGGATTAAGAAAAGCAAAATCTTCCATGAAAATCTTTATAGGGTATTTTGAGATCAGAATATAGCTAATTTGCAAATACCAGTAACAATTCTACATGGAATACTACCTGCCTATGTAAAAGAGCCTGGTATTAAGCTTATAGTCAGCTTCATATGCCAGAGCCCTAGTACCTATATGATAGTAATAATTCCTGACAGTACAACATGCAAAACTATAGGCTAATGACTCCACTTAAATAAACTAAACTGCTGCTGGTGGTCTCAGGATAGATGACAGGGCCTGAATAGGCCTGGACAGCATATACTTCTCTCATATCTAGGTTTGAACTCAGCTTGTCAGAGGTAACCACAGCTTCTTTAAAAAGTAAAGTTTCTTCTATTACACACAAATGGTCATGTACACTGAAGTTAAGTTCTGTCCTTCTCCCTGAACACATTCCACATGTAGCTGTGTGCACCTTTTTCTAAAGAAAATGCATATGGTATTGCACACAGAGGACAGAGCAAAGAGGGAGAACATCTGTTTCAGGAGACCACTAGGTAATGGAATTAAACATGGCATATAGCAAATTCCTGTCTAGATTCTCCAAGGTATGACTCATTTCCTATGATCCCTGTGGTTGAGACCTATACTGGTAGCGGGGCTTGCACTGCTGCCTTTGATGTGCTTGTCTTTGTGCGGGCCAACCGGGGGCGAGCCGGGGCCCGTCTTTGCGCACGCGGGCTGGAGAAGACCGCGGCGAACTAGAATTGATTATGGACGCGTAGTGGTTGATTAAAAGATTATTTACTTACACCAAAAGATGGTAGTGGTGTAGGCTGGACAGCTTTCCAGGCACAGCTCCGCTTAAATCCTCATTGGAGGACTCCGACAAATTCGGTTCCTTGGCCCCGGAGTTGTTTAGGCTCCACGGGTTCGGCAATTCTTTCCCACGGAGTTGTCGAAGCTCCGTGGGCTCTGTTCAGTTCCAAGGCCCCGGAGTTGTTAAGGCTCAATGGGTTCGAAAATTGGGTATATAGGAAAGGGATACGTCTAGGATTGCGCTCGGCGACAGGGAGAGGCCAAAGGCTATTTAGACCTCTGTTGCCTGCTTAAGAGAGGCACGTTGGGTCCGTAAGGGTCCACATCGCTTAGAGATCTTCACGCAGCGTGAAGTCTCCTCCTCCTGGCGAGTTCTGTCTCTCTCCAGTTTTCCTCTCTCTCCGACTTGGGCGGAAACCACCCAAGCCTTTTGTACAGCTAGCAAGCCAATAGCTAGCCGCCACGTATGCATATATTAGAGTTGTCCAATAATGTGGTACGAACTCCCATACAAATGGCGGGAACTCCTTTGCACCGTGCATCTCTGAGATACAAAAGAAATGCACCATGCAAAGAAGGCTACAAATCTGGCGGGAAATTCCCTGTTGCACCAGAGTTCTGTCCCGCAGCAGAGAACTCCACCGTGCAAGGAAGCTGCAATTTTAGCGGGAACATAATTTAGCGTTGCCAAAGCACACACAAACAAAAACTCACAACTTTGGGTTGTGACAGTCTTGAGCACAGAGGCCTTCAGTTTTTAGTATTGTAATACATTTTAGCAAAGCAGATTGTGCCAGACTGTTAAGGATTATAAAGTTTTTCTTCTTTTCTAATCTTTGCTAGCTAGATGTCTCTCCTAGTCTATGAGAGAGCCCACTAAAAGAAATGGTAGGATGCCATGGGCTTTGTTGCTGAAAAATATGCTGATGATGTTCAGTGATATCTCCTTTTTTCTACAGGCACAACCAAAGCCATCACAAAGATGTCACAAAGTTTACAGTCAGTCCACAAATGGGTAAACAGCACATGCCTCAAACGGAGCCTGAACACAACCTATGTAATTCTGGCTGTAGGGAGAGATTTTCAAAGAACTAGACAGACATACACTTTTATCAGTGTTGTCTTTGTCCCTCTCCTCCAATATATCAAAGAGGTATGAGACCTCAGCACATCACTGCAGCATAACTAGCAAAATACTTTGCTCTGTCTTCCATGCTGTAGGTGAACCCTGACCCTTCCTTACACATGACAACCAATGATGGAGCTGAGGATGGCAACCCAAGTAAAAGACAACAAGAAATTGTTTTTTTAGATATATAGGGAGTAAAAGAAAGACCCAGGGAGGAATAGGACCCCTGCTAAATGAGCAGAAACAATTGGTGATGGACAGAGGGGACAAGGCTGAACTCCTCAACGAGTTCTTTGCCTCAGTGTTCCTAAGCGAGGGGCACGACAAGTCTCTCACTGGGGTTGTAGAGAGGCAGCAGCAAGGCACCAGACTGCCATGCGTAGACCCTGAGATGCTGCAGAGTCACTTGGAAGAACTGGATGCCTTTAAGTCGGCAGGCCCGGATGAGCTCCATCCGAGGGTGCTGAAGGCACTGGCCGACATCATTGCAGAGCCACTGGCGGGAATATTCGAACACTCGTGGCGCATGGGCCAAGTCCCGGAGGACTGGAAAAGGGCCAACGTGGTCCCCATTTTCAAAAAGGGGAGGAAGGAGGACCCGGGCAACTATAGGCCAGTCAGTCTCACCTCCATCCTTGGTAAAGTCTTTGAAAAAATTATCAAGGCTCACACTTGTGAGAGCCCGGCAGGGCAGATTATGCTGAGGGGAAACCAGCACGGGTTTGTGGCAGGCAGATCGTGCCTGACCAACCTAGTCTCTTTCTATGACCAGGTTACGAAATGCCTGAACACAGGAGGAGGGGTGGATGTTGTATACTTAGACTTTAGGAAGGCCTTCGATACGGTATCCCACCCCATACTGGTGAACAAGTTAAGAGGCTGTGACTTGGATGACTACACAATCCGGTGGGTGGCGAATTGGCTGGAGGGTCACACCCAGAGAGTCGTGGTGGATGGGTTGGTTTCAACCTGGAAGGGTGTGGGCAGTGGGGTCCCGCAGGGCTCAGTCCTGGGACCGATACTCTTTAATGTCTTCATCAGTGACTTGGACGAGGGAGTGAAATGTACTCTGTCCAAGTTTGCAGATGACACAAAGCTATGGGGAGAAGTGGACACGCCGGAGGGCAGGGAACAGCTGCAGGCAGACCTGGATAGGCTGGACAAGTGGGCAGAAAACAACAGGATGCAGTTCAACAAGGAGAAATGCAAAGTGCTGCACCTAGGGAGGAAAAATGTCCAGCACACCTACTGCCTAGGGAATGATCTGCTGGGTGGCACGGAGGTGGATAGGGATCTTGGAGTCCTAGTGGACTCCAAGATGAACATGAGTCGGCAGTGTGACGAAGCCATCAGAAAAGCCAATGGTACTTTATCGTGCATCAGCAGATGCATGACGAATAGGTCCAAGGAGGTGATACTTCCCCTCTATCGGGCGCTGGTCAGACCGCAGTTGGAGTACTGCGTGCAATTCTGGGTGCCACACTTCAAGAAGGATGCGGATAACCTGGAGAGGGTCCAGAGAAGGGCAACTCGTATGATCAAGGGCCTGCAGACCAAGCCCTACGAGGAGAGACTAGAGAAACTGGACCTTTTTAGCCTCCGCAAGAGAAGGTTGAGAGGCGACCTTGTGGCTGCCTATAAGTTCATCACGGGGGCACAGAAGGGAATTGGTGAGGTTTTATTCACCAAGGCGCCCCCAGGGGTTACAAGAAATAATGGCAACAAGCTAGCAGAGAGCAGATTTAGATTGGACATTAGGAAGAACTTCTTCACAGTTCAAGTGGCCAAGGTCTGGAACGGGCTCCCAAGGGAGGTGGTGCTCTCCCCTACCCTGGGGGTCTTCAAGAGGAGGTTAGATGAGTATCTAGCTGGGGTCATCTAGACCCAGCACTCTTTCCTGCTTATGCAGGGGGTCGGACTCGATGATCTATTGAGGTCCCTTCCGACCCTAACATCTATGAATCTATGAATCTATGAATGATCCATAGACTCATCACTTTCAGTCTGGATGGCTGGAGCTTACTGTATCTGGGCCTCCAAGTGAAAGCAATGCAGAGGCTCCAGGTCAGAACATAGGAGCCCACCTTCTCACGGGGCTGGATCACTATGAGCACATCGCACACAAACTCTGATATTTTCACTAGCTCCCGGGTCAATTATATCACCCATTCTGACCATCTACATATCACAGCCATGAAGTTCCACCCAGACTTTAGTTAGACCAAAGCATTTCAGTCCTCAGGAAATAAAACTATGTGCTACCAGTACTTGAAAGACCTGTAATGGCATGGAGTTGACTTATTAGCTCAGTCTAGCCAGTCAAATACACCCCATGATGTAGAGGAAAGTGAAAAATCCCCAAGGTCCCTGCCAGTCTGACCTGGGAGAAAATGCCTTCCAAATCTGACAGTCTGAGCTCAAACAGTCTCCAGGGACACTGGATGGAGAGGTTTCAAAGGAAAGAGAGTCTCGGAATCACTCAGAGCACTACTCCACGTATTGATCTCTTCCTATTAAAAAGACACTTTGAGATGTGCCAGTGAACTGGGTTTTAATCCTCTTAATGTGTGCCCTGTTAATGTCAAACCTCTTAATTCAAAATGTTATGTGCCACAGAGAAATCCATGCTAACCAGATCAATACAGTTAACCTTTATCAGACAGATTTGTAATGCTGTCAAAAAAAGAGACCACAGGCTTGTGCAACAAGGCTTACTTCCCATGAAATCATGAAATGAAAACCAAGGAATGAAAAATTAGCTTCTACTTTTCTATGAATAGGGTTTTGAATAAAACATTTCATTTTTTTTACCTAAAATTATAGTCCATTTACTTAGTTTATAGTCCCTTCAATCATCTCTTTTATTCACTTAAATATTATTCATATAAATAAACTACACTGGTAGTTCTCCACTCCCTTAGAGTTTCCCTTTTTTCCATGGTTACAAACTGTGAGTGGTTTGAAGAGCTTCTCAGCCAGGTGTGGGTATGTCTACACAGCATCCCTGTTACTTCTGCTAGGGTTACATACTCCTGAGCCTGCCCACCTACTCCCATTCATATATGCTAATTCAGAAATATGATGATGAAGCTATTTCAAAGATGTCCCCTGGGGCCAGACCAAGGGTCCATTTAGCCCAGCATCCTGTCTCTGACAGTGTCAAGCAGCAGGTGCTTTAGAGAAAAAGTATAAGGAAAAGGGCATATATAGGTTGATCCATCCCCTGTCATATTCTCCCAGTCATCAGCATTAGACTACATCCTTAATTTGTGCTTAATGACCCCTAGTGGACCTATGATTCCTGGATTTCTCTAAACCAGGGGCGGGCATTTATTTTGGGCACAGGACAGCTTACTGAGTTTTGGCAAGCCATTGAGGGCTGCATGATAGGCAGTCAGAGGCAGATAAATATTAACTTTCTAAAATTTTTAGGGGTCCTGCAGGCTGGAGAGAATGGCCTGGTGGGCCGCATCTGGCCCGCAGGCTGCATTTTGTCCACCCCTGCTCTAAACCCTTTTTGAACCCTGTTATACTCTGTGAGAGGGTACTGTTTAATCATATTTGCTTCTCCAGTGCAAAGTTCAAATTTCCACCCTCTCCACCAGTCTCACCTGCCTTATTATAAATATAGAAAAAGGGAGGGTGAATATTATAGAGGATGGTGGAATACCTTCAACCCAGATGGGTTGTTTCACAGGTTTCCTCGTACCCTACACCCTGTCCCTTTCCTCTCAAGGGGCCAATGGCAGATCTCATCATGTGATCCACAGTTACCAATTTGTTCCCCTGCTTTCAATTTTCCAGACCAGTTTCTGATGTCCCTTTGGTCCTTGACAAATTAACTTAAACCAATACTTTAGTCTAACAAAAGGACCACAAAATTTGTCAATTGATCAATTATCAACATCTGTATCTTGTCACCCATAGAGGTCCACAATACACTCTTCCATTAATTAAATTCAACTAAAACGCCAGCCTACTTGTAACGGAGCATCCATTAACCTCACACCTCCACCTGAGAAATCAAGGCAATTCAGTAAGGTTCATTCATCTTCTGCGAGATATTGTCTCCCCATCATACAGTCAATTAATACTCAAAGGTCCATTAATTCATGAATTCATAAAGATAAGCAATATGATCGATCCAAGGGAAATCAATTACTAATCACAGTCTGTTCATTTAGGTATACACATGGAAAGGAACAGGATCCAGTATAAATCAGATAATCAAAAAGTTCTTCAATTTTTGAACTTTGACAGAGAAGCAATTACTCAGATGCTAAAGTCTACCCCTCTGCTCTGGGTTTAAAACTAGCTGGTCCTGGCCACTCTTTAGTTAAAAACAAATCAAGAAAATACCATGGCACCTGGCTCACTAAGCATACCAACATGCTGCTCTGCATGGCCTCTCTGCCTCCAGTCCTCTCAGTACTGCCCAACTGCTCCGGGTTTGTCTCTGTGCTTTTTGCAGTGCAGCTCAGCTTCATGCTTCCCTGAGGCTTTTCTCCACATAGGTTTTTGCAGCCCTTTCCTACTTGGAGCTGCGGGTTCCTCTCTCTGGGGGAACGGAGCACCCAGCATTGCGTTTTCTTTTTCCCAGAAAAAAGAAACCGAGAGTCATGTCATGGGAATACTCACCTATTGGGGGCTTGGCCTCATGGTTTTCCACCAAGTGTTTCTCCTTAATGACCCTGGCTCAGCCTTCTTGCTCAATCCACCCCCTGCTGACACCCAAGGATCCAGCCCAGGAATTCAGCCACATGGGCAAACTCTCTGCAGGTGGAACAGGTAAATGTCATGTTACAGCCTCAATTTATAAAGTCGAGAAGAAATCAAGAAACAGCTGGAGCGCTCTCATCTATGACCTCATCTGAAATGGAACAAGTTTGCAGAGATCCAACCAAGCCTATCCACCTTTAAAGCACTGTACTGATATGAAGAAGGGCAGGGAACCTTAGAGACTAACTGGTTCAGAGGCATATGCTTTCATAAGCAACCACCTACTTTGTCAGATGCTATAAATGAATTTGCATAAAGTAGGGGTTCTAAATAGGTAGGAATTTAAATACAAAGGACAGGAAAGTGGGGGAGGATAGAGGGAGAGAACAATGCTGAGCAGCGGATGTGGGTTGAATAGATCAATCAGGACAAACAAGGCAATTAACCCACTGTGGGACATAGGGGTTATAAAAGCTAGTCCAGGTAATGGTATAAGAATCCTAGTCTGTGCTGAGACCATTCTTAAAGCAATCTAGTATGTGGATGATTTCTTGTTCTGCAATTTCATGTTCAACTTTGTTTTTAAAGTTTTGCTGTTTAAGGTAGATAGAGTTAGGTCTTGATTAATTTTACATGCTTCAGTCTCCCCGCATTTTTACTACCATACCTTTCTCTCAGCAACGCACCATACACCTTCTGCGGATGCCATGACTACAATCACCTCTCTAGAATTCCACACCAGGCATGCAGCAGTGTGGCAATTACTACTGAACCCTCTTGGATAGCACCAAGTACAATACAGTGTCAAACTTCCCAGTCCTGAACAGACTCATTGAGGCAAAGGTCAACTGCAAGTTCATGTAACTCAGTGGTTCCCAACCTTTTTTTGCTGCAACACTAAATTGGCCACCAACAGGACCTCCTGACCCGCTGCCATGGGGGCTGCTGGGAGCAGAGTGCAGTGGTGGCAGCCCGGGAGCGGGGGAGTTGCTATTGCCCGCTTTGTGCGTGGCGGCCAAGTCCCACCCACCCACCCACCTGCCACTCCTGGGCTGTGTGCGTGAGTGTGCATGTGGGCCCTTCATGACTCTACTGAGGACCCCCTGTGACCCTGATTTAGGTCGCACCCCAAGGCTGGGAACCAATGATCTAACTGAAGCTAATATTCTAGATCTGACATAGTCTGGATTCAGACCAGAACACAGAACTGAAACTGGTTTACAGGCATCGAAGGGTGATCTCCATCTGTAAGGAAATGGGAGCAGGCATCCATTCACATCTTCCTCTGCAGCACTTGATACTGTCAGTCATGCATAACAGCTGTCTCTGGTGGCATGAATCCAGGGGAATGCACTAAAATAGTTTGAGTCTTTCCTGCAGAGTTGCATCAATTGGTGATGGGAAACTGTCTCTGCACCACTAGACCCTTCACTCCTGAAGTCCCACCTAGATCAAGTCTCTCTCTGGTCCTATTCTGCATCCAGGATATCAGTACCAGTAGGGACTGAGACTTGAGCCAGGGGTCCAGTCAGGGATGAAAAAATGCAGTGTCTAAGGCAAAGACCAAGACAGGGATTGAGAGCTGAAGGTCCTACTCAGGAGTGGGAAGGAAAGACAGGAACTGAGGACTGGGTAGGTATAGGAATTAGGCAGCTTATGGGCTGGATTCAATCACCATCTGATAGCTTAAGTTGTGGATAGTGGTCAGGTGCCTTACAGTTTGACATAATGGACTCAAGTGCTAACAACATGTGCTCATATTTACCCTTCACTAGATAAAACCGAGGCCCAGTTCTTGCATGAGATCATTTCATGGCTGAAAAACAACTTGCTCAAGCTGAAATGAGGAAGAGAGATGACGCTGGGGGGGGGGGGGGTACTCTGGAGAGCATCTGGGGACAGTGCACTCTCCTTTGATCAAAGGTACATACCTGTAGTTGGCCAATCCATTCTATAGGTTAGGCCATCTCTTGAATGTATTGCTAATACTAAGCTCCCATGTCTGTGACTAATGGCTTTCTATGTCTAATGCTTTCTATCACCTTAGGCTCACTCCATCCCATCCTAACAGGTAATGTCCTGGGCTCATTATCCTTGTGTTTGTCACCTCCCAGCCACATTGCAGCACAGAAATATCCTGGGCACAAAGCCTTCAGTGCTCAGGAAACTCCAGCAAGTACAGAATACTGCAGTGCATCTTCTCAGCCACGCAGGCAACATGAACATATCACATCTGCCCTCTAGAAAATATCAAATCAATGTGAAGGTCAGTCATCCAAGGGATTCAATGATTTGTACCCAGAGTATGTAAAAGAGTATTTAAAGTGGCCTTTTATCCAAAAGCAGGACAGGGACCGTGGCCAACAGTTTTGCTCCTCCTGTCACAATGAAGCGCCTTACAATAAGGGTAAAAATATGTCTGTGCAGGAGACAAAACTTTCTCTGGGGTGAGTGCAAGACTCTGCAATGAATGTTGCGTAGAACTAAGGACCATTACGAATCTCTTCACCTTCTACTCCAAAAACAAGGTTTTTTTCTTTGACCTTACCTTCTCTACCATGACTAGAGGGCAACATGCATAAAAACAGAACACTTGCCAAAACAAGGCACTTGGAGAAAAAACAACATGTGACAGGAGTCACATTGTTTAATGCCCTACTGGAAGGCACGTAGTTGCTGTAATGATAATCATTATTTAAGAACCCAAATGGAACCGGCCATATCGCTGCCTCAGCCCCGCTTGGCACTCCCTCTAGTTACCTCTTGTTGTTGGCTTCAGTTTTATGCTGCTTTTCCTTCCCTTCAAATCTCTATATGACTCTGTCCCTACAAGTACAAACACATGTCACCTTTCCTCACCTTTGTGCCAGCATCAAGATTTTTATGGCATCACAAGGGGAAGCAAACAGACATCTATATCCTTTCTCGTGCCCACCATTTATGCTAATGACAAAGGTGGTAATAGATTGTGCTGTTTGCTTGGTGGTGGGAGAGTGAAGGCAGCCAGAGCTACCTGCACTCTCCAGCTATCTTGGGCAGGTGCTTTGAAGGCTTGAAGGGCCTGATCCTGCACAACCCCAGAATTCCCATGCAGAATTGGGCCCCTCCTGGGGGTCTCTGTAAGCATGGCACCCCAGGCTTTCCCCAGTTATGGAAACACAACAGGGAGATCGCAGGGGTGCATCTCCATAAGTGGGAAATCCTGGGCTTTCCCTACTTAAAGACACACACCCCTAGGAGGCATGAGGAAGCATGGGAGCCAAGGAATTCCCAGCACCCCATGCTGGGACGCATGCTGGACTTTAAAAGAAAACAGATGCCGACATCAAGAGTTGGGAGGAGCTGGCTGCCAACCAACTCCAATGGTGCCACAACCTCAACAAAGTGGCAGCCCATTTTTAAGTCAAGCATTTTGCCTTCAGAGCAGAGAAGAGAGAGCAGAAGAAGGAAAATGAGAGAAATCCCAGAAATTCTAGCTACTCTTTCCTGCAGTAAGACCTGCAGTTTCTTCAGACAGATCTGTGGCTTAAGGCTTGGACTCTTAAGTCACATCAAGACCCATCAGTGAGCTGTGGTAGAAATCATCCTTGAATCGAAGGCTTGCCAACAACACATGTAAATATATTGTACGCTAGCCACATACTATACACCTGCATATACAGGTGCTCAACGACTGTGCAGTAACCAGCATTACTGCACAGTAGCAACTCTGCATGGCTTCATGGTGACACTAACTGTGCAGTAGCTTGTTACTACTGCACGGTAGCATCACGTCGTGGTTCATGCCCCGCGGTGCTACTGTGCAGTAGTAACAAGCTACTGCGCATAAGCATCTCAGGTCGGTGCAGCCAGTGTGAAGCACCTGGTGATGTAGGCTGTAGAAGTAGCTGGCTAGGCAGATGCTTTCTATGCTTCTGTTTTTTCCAGAGGTGCAAAAATAATGAATGTATTTCTCTCTCACACAGATGTCTACACTGTGCGAAGGCATACCACCATGAAAACGTGCCCCACTTCTCTCCATGTGCTGAGTGCTGAAAAGCCTTGTGTGGCTACTAAGTGCATGCGAGTCAGGAGACCTGAGAGTGGTGTTGGGTATGTCTTAGTGATGCAGCAGAAAGCAACTCCATTACATTTGGGTGCCTCATGTAACAAAAGGACACAGGTGGGGAGGGGCAGAAGGAAAACAAAGGGATGTTTCTGGTATTTGAGGCATAAGGATAGCAACATTAATGCTGAAAGGAAGCAGGAGCTATTAGTGTCAGCACATACTTTACAGCAGGGACTCAGTAACTGCTCATTTCTTGTACAGCAGCTTATTAGAACAAAAGGGGGAAGGGAGAAGGGAAATACGTGTACAGAACCAAGGACAGTTTTATCTTGCAACTTGGCCAGCCTGAAGTTTGACTGGTCTCTGCTTTGAACCCCTCTGAGACTGTTGTCTTCGAGCTTCAGAGGGCCTCCCAAATACAAATAAACTAGAGACAGCATTCCTGTTGATGCCTTCAAATTGCTCCCCTGCTGTTGTTACAAGTAATGGGTAAGTTTGTTGTGAGTGAAATGACTCCAGCTGGAATCACAACCTTTTTTCTAAATTGTTTTATCTTTTTCTTTCTTTTAGGGGGCAGTTGCCAGCCCTGGGGGCAAAGTGGGGGTGGGCCATGGCTTCCTTTGGTGAGCGTGCCAGCCACTGCTGTTGCTTTAATAAATCTCAGAGCACCACATCGGAGAGAGAAGAGTGTCTGAAAAACAGAAAGGTATCCCAGTCTTGGGACAGAGGCTCCTGCCCAGGTGTAGGAGCTCAAGGTGTTTCCAAAGGAGCCAGACTTGGAGCTGACAATGTCTCTGTGGCCAAGGTACACATTTGGCCTCAGTCAGAGGTCATCTAGTCCAACCCCCTCCCTGAGGCACAACCATCCCTACCCAAACCATCCCATACAAACCATAAACTAAACTCTACATAAGACAACCCTCAACCCTGACACAACACAGAGCAAACACCCTAACCTGTCACAGCCGGGGAACCACGGCACCCAACGTCCTGCCTCTATGAAACATTGCCGATATATGCTGATAGATATGTCAATCAGAGCTGTCCCTAGGGTACAGTGAATTGGGGTGACTTCCCCGGGCCCTGTGCTTTGGAGGAGCCCCGCAAAGCCAGGTGGAGCAGCCACAGCCCTTTCCATGGGGCCCTTCCTAAGCTGGCAGCTCAGCCCGCGCCACGGAAGAAGCACAGGGGTACCACGGCCCCACACAGAGTTAAGGGGCCCCTGCACAGGCCGACTTGCCCCGGGCCCCGCAACCTGCTAGAGTCGGCTCTGATGTCAATATACCCCAGCAGAGGGCCATGCCCCCTGATGCAGAAGGCAACATCTGTCACAGTCCCTACAGGGTAAAATTCCTTCCTGACCCCAAATACAGGCAGTCCTCTGACTTACAGAATTGGCTCCTGAAAACCATGTCTTAACTCGCAACATTGTAACTTGGAACCAATTTTCCCATAGGAAGCAATGTTACAAATGGGGGATTGGTTCCTGAACTAAGGCCCGATACCCTATTTTCACCAAAAATAACCAAGAAGTTTGTATTCAATCAATTATAGATGCATAATATAGCTACATTGATGTATTTATACTGTAAATAGCAATCATATTGATTTGGAAGGACTTCTTTGAGGTGACTTTGCTGGACTTTTTGAAGGGCTCTCGGCTGGACTTTTTGACGGGTTCATGGCTGGAGTCTTCTCCGGAGTCCGGCTGCAGGGTTTTCTGGAGTCTTGAACGTGTTCGTTGACGTGGCGCCGCGTCAGATCAAGCGTTGTCAAGTGGAAACCAACGTCAGAAAGTTGAAACAGGGTGTCAATTTATAAACCTCGTAAGTGCGAAATGTAACTCAAAACGTTGTAAGTTGAAAGTTGGAACAGCGTCAATTTATAAACCTCGTAAGTGCAAAATGTAACTCAAAACATTGTAAGTTGAAAGTTGGAACGGTGTCAATTTATAAATGCCATAAGTGAGAAACGTAACTGGAAATGTTGTAAGTCAGAAAGTTGAAACAGGGTATCAATTTATAAACCTCGTAAGCACGAAACGTCATAACTCAAAACATTGTAAGTTGAAAGTTGAAATGGTGTCAATTTATAAATGCTGTAAGTGCAAAACGTAACTTGAAATGTTGTAAGTCAGAAAGTTGAAATAGGGTATCAACTTATAAACCTTGTAAGCACAAAATGTGGTAAGTCAAAACATTGTAAGTTGAGGACTGCCTGTACATGGGGTGACAAAGGACTGTCAGGCTCAGTTCAGTGGCAAAGACGCGGCCAGGTTGATCGTCTCCCAGGTCAGCCTGAACACGGTTCGGCCTAACACGGCGCATCACACCAGCGCCTGCGTGGACATAATTGCCACTATGCGGCTACAAAGTTTCCTTGCTTTCCAATTCTCCTTTTCTACGAGGAGCAAAACAATAAAGAAGCGGAGGGGCAAGAACCTCAGCCGCCTTCCTTTTTTTTCCCCACGCGACAACAGTCCATTGCGCCCATTTCACAGGTGGGAAAACAGAGGCGGGGGGGGGGAGTAGAGATTCGACCCCCCACCACACGCCCACCCCCCTCCGGGCCCGGCAGCACGAGGGGGAAGGAGCATAAGCACGGCATAAGGTGACACAAAGATGTTATTTCTCCCCCCCTCCCCGCAGCACCCTGCGCTGAGGGGAAACTGAGGCCCGGGCGGAGGCGCGGGGCGGGGTGGCGGGGAGGGGGGGAGCGGAGCAGGTGCAGGGGGCGGGGAGGCGCCGGGCTGCAGCTGCCGCGGGATCCGCTTCCTGGGTTGGCTTTGGCTTGTCCGGGCCCGATGCGCCGCCCGGCCGCCGCCTGCCGCCGCCTCTCCCGCCGCGATGCCGGGCTGCGGGGTCGCCGGCCGCCTGCTGCCCCTGCTGCTGCGGGGCCGCCCGCCGCCGCTCCTGCGCCCGCCCGCCCGCGGCTGCCGCGGGGATGGCCCCGCCGCGCCGGCCCGCGCCGCCGCCCTCAAGAAGAGGGGCTACGACATCACCCGCAACCCGCATCTCAACAAGGTAGCAGCAGAGCCCAGTGCTGGGGGTGGCAGCAGGGCCGGGAAGAGCCCATGTGGGTGCCCCCACCCCGCGGGATTCATCCCACCAGCGCAAGAGAACCAGGTCCCTTTGGCAGCAGTCGCCCCCAGGACCCTTCCCGGGGGCTGCTTGCAAGATGGAAATGCCACCGGGCTAGTAGTGACAGCTCCCTTTTTTTAAGGGCCTTTGCAGAGCAGGGCTGAGCAAGCAGCGGCACAGGGGCACAGATTTAAATCCCCAGCCCGCGCGGGTGGGTTCTGGCTGTTTGCGTCTAGCCCCTTTTCATCTGGGACCCGTGTGCGGGTGCTTGCCTTGAGGAAGCGCTCAGAGGCCTGGGTGCTTGGGGGTCTGTTCTGCAGCCCCGAGAGGTAAACAACACCCCGTGTCCAAACTCTCTGTGCTTAATTCAAAAAAAAGGAGGGAAGGAAGCATTTGGTATCTTGCTTGATGAAAACCCCACCATGGATAATAAGGATGTTTTGAAAGCTGTGTTTAGAAGTGAAACTGGCTTTTTTTATTTATTTCTTGCCATTAAAAAGGGGAAGTGAGTTTGGGTTGGTTTTGTTTTTAAGCCTCTCTCTGCTGGGTCCATAGTAACCTCTGTTTTATGTCCTAAAAATCACACTTCCTATGGGAAAGATTTTTTTTTTAATTCTCAGTATTGTTCGGACTCCAGGGTAGACTGGCTTCTTGCTGCTCTGGACCAAACTCCCAAGGAGCACAAAAAGCACCCCAAGTAGTATTGTATTTATGAATAGTACAGTTCCTCATCCTCCTTTCTGCCTCTTGAATACAAACTTCAGAGCAACACGTAAATTGGAGGATAATATAAATGTATACAGTCAGACCCCCGGTTACACAGTTTTGAGTTGTACTGATTCACATATACACGCTTTATATAACGTGACCTTGTTTCAACTTATGTGATACCCTGCCTCACATTTACACTGTTTGCGGTAGAGCGGTTGTTAGTTTGGAGTCTGCTTACATAGCGTTAGCATCACTTGTCATCTCCTCCAAAATTGTCCATCATTTTTGGTTACGTTAACCCTGAATATTTGTGAAAACAGCATCAAAGAAAGCCCTTGATGATGTGCCCAAAAGAGCACGTAAGTCTATCACCCTGACCCAGAAAATAGAAATCCTTGATAAATTAAGAGAAGGCGATAGTGCTGCATCGATTGCTCGCCAGTAGTTTAAGTGAATCTACTGTGCATACCATTAAAAAAAGTGAGTGAGCAAAAAATTAGAGACTGTGTGAAAACGACAACCCCTGTGAGTTGAAGAGTGTCATTGGTGACTTGAATTCCTCATTTAGATAAGGTTGAGAAACTCCTTAATCTTTGGATCAATGAAAGGACCAATACACAAGGAGCAGGTGTCGATGGCATGGCAATTAGGGCTAAAGCTTTGTCTCTGTATGAGCACTTAGCCGGGAGTAAAGGTTTTAATAAAGCTATTAATTCCATTATTTTGTGTTTATACATCCTTTTATTGTGAAATAATGTTATCAAATCTTGGTCCCAGGTCCCTATCCCCCTGTTTTCCATTGTCTTAATGCCTCGAGTTACACGGTTTCATCTTACACGGTGTTTTTCAGGAACATATCCCCCGCATAATTGGAGTCCGACTGTATACAGGCTTTGGGAATTTGGGGTTGAAATCTTATGCTGGTATTCTGACAGACTACTCCAGGTTATCGGATATCTTATAAATGTGCCTACTGTCGTCTTGGGTTATGGGTGCCTTTGTTGCTGTTGTCCTCATCGAGTGTTATCCATGTGTTGTCAGTGCTGAAGTCTCAGGAGCTGTGGTGCCAGCAAAATTCGCAGCCAGGAAATCCCAACACCGGTCTTGTCTTAAAGAACAACTGCAGGCTCAGATCAGTGGCAAAGATTCAGCCAGGTTTATTGTCTACCAGCACAGCCTTAACACGGTTTGACCTAACAAGTACATCAGACCAGGAGCTAAGGCATTTTCACCTGTGACAAAGTAGTTGCCACTATACAGGCAAAGTTTTCTTGTTTTCCAATTCTCCTTTTATACAATGAACAAAACAAATGACGTATTACTTTCCACCTGTATGTTGAACATCTCAAACCGTCTTGTACCGGGGGCTTGTTTCACTTCTGACCTGGGTGTTTCAGACTTATCCCAGTACTGGGCTGTCCTGCCTTGTACCACCATGTCTCTGTCCCATCTCTTGCCAAGTAAGCCTGCCAAGGTTTTTTTTAACGTGAGAAGTTCGTGCATCCATCCGGCTTGCTGCTGAGGCCTGGCCAAAGCTTTAGTAAAGCCTTTGTGTCAGCAGCATATATTGATCCAGCAAGACCTGCACCTACAGTGAATAAACTGGACAACAGCTAGGGGTCTGAACACTTGGGAAGTTGATTATAATTATCTCTGGTAACTACCTGTTGCCTTTTGTCTTGAACTTTAGGTTTCAAACTCCTTGGGGCAAGGATTATCTTTGATCTTTTCTTATCTTTTTATACTGCTCAGGTCCTATTGCAGCAGTTTGGACCTTTACGTTCCACTTCATGTACAAATAATGGTGGCTCCCTTGATGCATCAGACTGCTACACCACAGTGCATCATCTGTTGTAGTGTGAGGCTACTGTACTATGCCATCAAACAGTTCAGAACCACCTGTAAGGCTGGGGAGAGAATGAAAATGTATCAGTTATCCATGAAAATCATTGAATTGTTGGAGCTGAAGTGCTTTGGTTCAATTGTTTTTTCTTCACTGTCTTGTCAGCTAGCATTGTCCAAAGATATCTTATCAAGAGAAAGATATCTGGTGTTTCTACTGCCATCACGTATATCATTTATTACTGGAAAATTAGGACCTTCACCTTTGAATAGTGAAGCGGGTCAAAGTGATGCAATAATATATTGCTTTAAATTGGAATGGTTCAGGTAATTACTGCAAGTCATCAATCTCTTATGCTTCTTGAAAACCTGATCCTGCTTCTTATGAAGTCAAGGGCAAGGCTTCCTCTTTGATTCCTTAAGCAGCAAGTCTTTTTGTTTTCCCAAGGGCCTACTTATAGATTTCATAGATTTTAGGGTCAGAAGGGACCTATTAGATCATCAAGTCTGACCTCCTGCCCTGGGCAGGAAAGAGTGCTGGGGTCACATGACCCCAGCCAGGTGTCTGTCCAATTTTCTCTTAAATACCTCCAGGGAAGGGGACAGCACCACCTCCCTTGGAAGCATATTCCATATTTTGGCAACCCTTGCTATAAAGAATTGTTTTCTGATGTCCAATCTAAATTTGCTGTCCTTCAGTTTGTAGCCATTGTTTCTAGTTACCCCGATGGGCACCCTGATAAACATCGTATCCTCTATTTCCTGCTGCCCCCCTCCCCCCCCCCCGATGAGTTTGTAGACAGCCACAAGATCACCTCTCAGCATCCTCTTGTGTTGTCTCATTTTTGTTCTCTTTCTTCCTTGATGGCATTAAAGACCCAACAGAACTAGGATGCAAGCACAGGAAGGAGAGAAACCATGTTTTTGTCACTGGTGAAATGTGTCACGTATCATATTTCATTGGATCCATAAAAATCTCCCCTTCAAGTTTGTGTATAAAGAGGGATGTTTGCTGGGATTCAGGTTGCAAGCTTCTGCCCCAGATAGATGTAGAACGGTGTTTATATGGCCCTTTTTAATGTGGTATCTGAACACCTCACAGTCCTCAATGCAGTCATCCACACAATACCCCAGAGAGGTAGGGATATCTGCTAATTGTAATCAGTAGTTTAGCTTGCATGTCAGCATGGGCTCTCTAAGCTATTTTGGTAGCAGTGCTTGGCAATACGCTAAGCAGCTCAGAACAGGCTTCTGATTCCTTACGGGATGTAACAGAACAATGAGCAATTAATGGTCCTTTTAACAGGAAGGAGCCTGCTGTCCATGATCTTTCTGTGGCAGCCTTTAGAGCTCACTGCTGCCTGACTATTGATGTGTAGAGTATGATGTACAAAACCCATCTGTTTTTCCAAATCTTTCCAAGAAAAGGTGAATGATAAATACACTGAGGACATGGCTTCCTTGCTATGTTTTTCTTCCATTGGCTTTTGCAGACTAAGTGAGACTACCGGATGAATAAATTACAAAAATTTTATTCCTACATATTGGTGAAGAATGGAATTTGGTGATTACACCAGCTCTCTGGGAAGGGTTTGTAATTAATTTGCCTCCATTTCTCTAATCATTGTGATTTATATAACAGGTTGGTGTGTTGTTGTACATCCAGCTTTGCTTGCTGAGACATACTGCAATATCTTCCCGAAAGCACAAAGCAGAGATGGTCCGGTGTGTTGAATGGGAGGATGAGATTCATGAGATCTAGGATTTATTACCAGTTCTCTGACAGGCATGGTGAAAGTTACGTGGAAGGAAACTTTGCAGATTGTTTCCTTCGGGTACTCTAAAAAGATTTTAATGCACAGTTTTTAATGCTTGACCGGAGGAAGAACTTTCAAAGAAAAATTTGGTTACTGCCTAGCTTTTGAAGAGCAGTGTTAGAGGGGTATAACCAAGCTGCTGTGATTTTCAAAATCTTACTTCTTATAGGATCCTGTACACTATTCTTCCTCTTTCTAAATATTACCACTTTTCTCCCTTGTTCAAAGTTACACAAGATGCTTTAACAGTCTTCTCCTGAGGCACTTAACAGCCTAGAGAGGCAAAAAAATGAGGCAGCCACCCTTAATTTGACAGAAAGATCTCACAAATAGATGGAGAGGAAGTGGAAAGAATTAGTTCCTAGATTTTAGGAAGTGCTGTTTAAAGCAGCTGTTCACTGCCAGTACTTGAAATGTTGTAGAAATGAAACATGAAGCAGCGTAAGGCCTAGTGTCTGCCCACAACTGCTAATGCTTTCAAAAGATCAGTCAGCACACAGACCTCCATGTGTGCTGCTATCTAGGGAATCGCATGACAGTTTGGCTGCTCAAGAGATTTAATAAGAAGTTTGACAGTACCCAAATTACCAGAGAGCTCTAGGTTCTAGTGGGATTTTTAAAAGCAGGAAACATGTATATTTCCTGCTTGTTCACAAATGTGCATTAATGTGAATGTTATCACTTTATCTTGCATATAGTCTGGGCATGTGGTGCAAAAGGAGTCTGTTTTCAGAGGTCTTGGGAGAGCAGCCAGATCCACAGGATTTAGGGAAAGCAGGGGTACTGGGAAAGGCATCCTAGACCATGAGAGGGGCAAGAGGAATCCAGAAACTTGGATCTAAAATCAGCACCATAGAAACAGGAATGATGTCCCTCAAGCATATGTGTCCTCAGCCCAATTCTGCTGATGCAGAACAAGGCCTCGTGCTCAGGATACAAACTGGGAGGCTGTGGAAAGGATCTTGCATCCATGCATGACCCCATGGATCTGGAACCACTGCAGTCAGGAATACTTAACTCTTGGCCCTCTATGAACTAATATCGCTCTTAGATTAAGTATACTGCATGTCGCTATGCTGCAGTTCTAGTTTTTAGTCCACTCCAATATTCCTTTTTGTGGGTACTCTCCAAGGTACAGAATTCCTGAGTAACTTGGCGCAGGGCTGGCCTACCTGCAGAGAAGGAAAACTGGTCTGTAGCTCACAGAGTGCTTTGGCTGACTTGAGTAGTATCCATAGTGAAGGACACAGCCACAAGAAATGGCCAGTCTATGCTGACATAGTGGGATGGAAAGGAGTTGGTTGCTCTGGGTTACCTCCTCTGTGATCAGCTGAAGGGCAAGGTGGGGGTACTGGATGCACTGAAAATCTGCACTCCTTTGTGACACACGTGTTGGTGAGTTAGAGGAGTTTGAGGATCTGGGACCCTGTTAAAGAGACTGAGGCACCTTTCCCTGCTAGCTAGAGCTGTCTCCTGATGTGCAGCCCACCCATGGCCAGGGGCTGCATTGTATCTTCTCCCTTGCACTCTCTGGCATTTATGATTGGAACGTAATTGGAAATAGGTCACTTCAAACAAACAATATGATTTCTTATTTGTTAAATCAATGGCTTCATTAATCTATTAATAAATTTTATTTATTACTCCCAGTTCTTCCAGGCTCTGTTGTAAATATTCATGTTGCCCTAACTAGGAATGTAGTTAGCAAGCTAATTGAGCTGAAAGCAAGGGTAAATGCATTAACCAGGCAGGTTTATGTTTAACTACACATCTTTAGAGTCTCAAGAACCCAAATTATTCCTTCCAAGATCAGTTGTAATCTTTTTCTGTGCACCAAACTGCCTTCATTTGTACATAATTCAGTTGGTAGTATGAAAATAACTCACATTTGGCTGAAGCGCCCACTTCTGAGTCAAAGCATTTTGGATCTCTGCCATCACAAATGCTGCAGACATCCAGATATGGAGGTCAGCACTTTTTTTTCCTGGAAGTGGCAAAATATTAGCATTATTTGAGGAACAGGCAAGAACTGCAGATAACTTACACTTTTTATGGAAGCTGCAGTGCAGATACAGTGTGTAGAATTAGGCCTTTTAATATATTTGGCTAATAGTTTATATGTTTTTTGTACTTGCATGTGCTGCCCACTTGTGCATCTCATGGAATGTATCTTGATGATTTATAGAAATGATGACTAGATGGATATTCAGGATTAAGCCCCATCAAGGAACAGGAAATTAACTCCTTTCCTGCTGGTTTATGCTGCCGCATGTTTGGGCTGTTCCATTGGTCTTGGGCGTATCGAGAGCACTGCATGTAGAAATGAGTTTTAAAGTTCTGCATCAACGTCACAGGGAGCAAAGTTAGGAAATTAAGCATGCCAGTACAAAGCAGGTGAGGCAGCATTTACATGGTTTAGTCTTAAAATTAGGATATGAAACTGGTTGCATGTGAGGCAAAATTGGGCATTTGGGTGACTGTATAACATGGTAACAACACCTAGAGCAAGAGCAGGGGTAGACAATTATTTCAGCTGGATGGTCGCTTAACGAGTGAGCTGTCAAGGGCTGCAACAGTAGCCCCGCCTCTTGGCAGGTGCCTTGCCCCCTGGTTGCCATCTTGGGACTGGAAATCCCACCCCCTGGCTTTTGCCACTGGGAGTCCCTCCCCTTACCCCTGGAAGTACTCCTTTGGCAGGGAGGGAGGGTTGCCCTCTTAGGACTGGAAAAAAAACAAATCCTATACTAAAAATCAATCATTTACTATAAAATATTTTAATTTTATTTCAAAAAATATTTTTGTCCTGATTTATGTGTGTTTGCATAGTGTATATAGAGGTGATTGCATAATAACTGAAAAATAAAGTCTTGGGTGTCTTTGGGGGGGGTGTATGGTAGGGTGTCTGTGGGAGACTGTGAGGGGGTGTGGCTGTGTGTGTGCAGGAGGGTGTAGGGTATGTTGGGAGGTGTGGGGGGTGTATATGTGGAGGGGTTGTGGGTGTGCCGGGGTGTGTGGGGGCCCCCCATATGCTCCCCCCATGGTGGGAGCAGTAGCAGAAGTAGCAGTAGGTGGCGATCCCTCAGGGTGCTCATAGCCCATGCAGGCGCTGCTGCCCGGTGGCATGTGGCTCCAGCCAGTTCTGGGAGCTGCACGTGGCAGCAGGGAGTGGAGCCAGGCCGGCCCAGCTCCATTGTGTGGGGCTCCCATGCAGCTTCCAGCACTCATGTGCCACTGGGGGGAAGCCCTGCATGATGGAGCTGGCTGCCTTCCCTGCTCCCTTTCGCCCCATACAGTTGCCAGGACTTCGCTGGAAGTGGTGGGTAGCCCTGCTCCCTGCTTCCCAGCAGTCCCAGGAGCGGCACGTGGTGGCAGGGAGTGGGGCCAGTCCACTGGCTCCCTTGCAGGGGCTTCCCCCCAGTGGTGCATGAGTGCTGGGAGCTGCACTTGCATTGCAGGGAACCCCGTGCGATAGAGGCCGGCCAGCCTGGCTCCACTCCCTGCCTCCACTTGCAGCTCCTGGAACTGGCTGGAGCCGTGCACCGCTGGGCGGCTGCACCTCTGCTGACCACGAGCGCCCTGAGGGCCCACCATTTGCTGCTGCTGCCGTCACTGGCAGTGGGGGCTGTGGGCCTTTGGGTGGGGGGGAGTATGTGGGGGTGTCCCCATGTCCCCCACCCTCCCTCACACCCCACACACCCGAGCTCCACACTCACGCCACCCCCCTGGGCTCAGGCCCTGGGCTTCACGTTCCCATCAACCCCAGCCCCACACTCTGTCCTCCTGCCCTGCTGCAGCTCCCCCTGCCTGCCTGCTACCACCTACATGCTGCCTGGAGCGAGCAGCAGAGAGAGGGGAAGGAGCCACTGGAGGCCAAGGAAGCTGAGCGGGTCCTGTGGCAGCTGCAGTAGTGGCAGTAGTGACCTTGCCCAAAAGCTGTGCATGCTGACTGGGCTGGGGCCCTCCTTCACAGGAGGGTGGGAAGCTAAGTGCACGGGCTGGGTGGGGTACAATTAATTGGCGGATGCCTGCAGCCTGGATGCAATTACCTGTTGGACCAGGTCTGGCCTATAGGCTGTATTTTTCCTGCCGCAACCTAGAGCAATGGATGCCCATTATGTGGATCCATCCATTTTCCTCAATATTTGCCTATCTAACAGTCTTCTTCTGAATGACAAATTTGAGAAAGGGTTACTTCATCACTGTGTCCTTCAGCCTCTAGATCCTGGAAGATAACTTGAACTGGAACAAACAAGGTTTGGAGCAACTGTGCTCTGCAGAACAGTACTTTCTAACCTTTGTTTTATGATGCACAAGAGGTGATACAATCTTCATCCGTGGTGCTGGTTAGTGGAGCATGTGTTATGACAAACCTTTGCTAATATCTGGCATGGAGAGGCATGTTTTAATCTCGTCTGGGCCAGCTTCTTCCTGAGTATAACTCAGTTCAGTAGTTTATACCAAGATGGAATTAGTCCTTGTACTTTTGTGTGTTTCTCTCCTATGTGTGGGACAGCCCAGTCAAATCTCTTGATTTCCTCATTTTTTTTTTTTTTTTTTTTTTGCAATACCCTGCACATATAATGCTGGTAAAGGCAGAACATAACATGTTGGGACTGAGGAGGCTATTCAAGGATAGTCATTTTTGGGAAGCAATTGGCAATAACAATCTCTAAACTGAAGCTTATTATTGTATTATGAACAAGCAGCTTATGTAAAGGTCCGATTAGGCTTGGCTTGCAGGGGCTTTGCTTACAATATGTTCAGTATGCCTCAAAGCCTCAGGATTGCACCAGGCTTGTTGCCGTTCTTGGACTTGGCAGCAATTTATGGTGCTTTTTTCCTTCCATTTCAGGCAGGCTGGAAGACTGCAGACTTTCCCAGCTGTATATCCTTTCATACCATCTATCCCATAGTCCCCCGCAGGTTGGATCTCTCAAATATTCTCTATCGTTGAAAATTACCCACAAGTAGTGGGGACACAATGGCTTCTATTTTGAGTATGGGGTTGTAATAGAAGACTCAATAATCCTGTTACTGTCAAGGAGCGTAAGAGTAGGATAAGGGTGCCGTTAAGGTGGACTGCCTGGAGGCTGGAAGGGGCAGTCCCGGTGGCTTTATAAACCCAGTTCCAGGGAAGAACAGTCAGGCCTTGGTAGTGCTGGAGAAAGGTGCTCCCTGTGCAGAGCTGTAGATGAAGCACTGGAGACTAGTAACTGTGAGCAGTGAAAAAGAGACACCTAAGGTTGTCCTGAACTGAACTGAGGTGCCATTTAATTATCAAATTGAAGGCATGGCAGATGTAGGTCTCCAGGGAGTTGCTGTATTTCCAGCATATCTGTTCAAGCTATAAAGGGTATGCCTAGTTCTATCCCAGCAAGGCCTACTTTAATAAATGCTATTAGCAGGGTGTTTACAGGTTTCCCTTGCCAATCACGGTTTTTCCAACCATGGTTTTGAGTATCCACGCTTAATATTCTATATACTGTTTTGGCTACCATGGTATACAGTTTTGAGTAACCACGGTTTTCCGTGGCCATGCATCAGCCCGCCACCTGCCATTTTCCCCATAAGCCTTTTGTCTTTCCAACCACGGTTTTTGCCAACCACAGGAACTTTCAGGAACCTAACCCCAGCGGTTGGCGAGGGAAACCTGTATGTGATTTGTATATGCAGTGACCAGTTGTTATATTAATCCATGCTCCAGGAAGGCCCACAGCAGCCAGGAAACATTTTGGTCACTGGGATGTCAGGACGACAGCCAAGTGAGGACTGACTGGCAGGGGACAGCAGACAACTGCAGCATACCCTGGGCCTGCTACAGGGCTCACAGTGCACATAGTGCTGATGCTCTTGCTTCTGTGTTGGGTTGGGAGTTGGCTGTTTGCAAAGCTGCCTCTTCCACTATGATCCATCACAGTGATTAAAATTCTCTCTATTTCTGATCCTACTGCAGGTTTTTGACAGTTACAGGATACAGTCCTTCAGCCTCTGCCTCATACCACTGGTTAATGTGCTAGGAGAGACAGGGTTATTACCCTGCTCTTACCCGCCTTCACTTCACCTGCAGGGTAGGTTAGGACAGCTGATGATGTTAGGCCCACCACCCTGGGCACCAGGACTGTAAGTTTTTCCTGTACAAGTGAATGTGAGTAAAATTGTATCTTATTAGCTCCTCCTTCCTGGCATATTTGTGCAGGGTCTTTTTCAATCTAGTCTGAAGATGTTTTTTAAATTCTTGTGGACTTGCTGTCTACTCTCTAGCCATGGATGCTGTGATGTTGAAAGAAGCTGGGCTATGTTTCCTGACAGAGAGAGACTGTGTTTGATGTTTTAAGTTTCCCATGAACCAAACACTCCATGACATTGGGGAAATGATATCTGTGTCCAGGCCTGTGTTTGTTCTGGGGTTCTCCAGAGGCTTGCAAGTACAAATCTCAGTGCTGTGGACATAAAAAGACAGCATCTTTTGTGCTCCACTTTGTGCGCTGGAAATCTGGCCCAAGTCCTAGTACTGTAGGAAGCAAGATAAACATTTCAATAGCACGTGTTCAGACTGTCCCAAAGTACTTGCTCAGCAGGCTTGTTAGCACACTGCTACTAGCTTGTAATGCTGGGGCAGGGGGGACAAGTTTGTATATGAGTCTCAGTGCAGAGATGCTGCAGATTTTAAACAATCAAATGTTCCTCTGCTCTGGACCTGGATGAGAATGAGGTTTTATTGGGTGCTTAGTAGTCCTGTGTGTTAATATTACCTTTCCCTTATTTTGATGGAATCAAATAGGTGCATCTTACCCTTCAAAGTGGAATTAGCAACTTGGCCTGTCTATAGCAGGCACATTCAGTGGTGCCGCTCCATCCAGCTGGTGGGTGGCCAGCAATCAGGGCAAATCCCCAGTGTTGGTAAGGTCTTGGATCCTAACAAAAAATAATCAAGCGCGTCAAGTAGCAAACAGGACTCAGGAGACGTGGGTTGTATTCCCAGCTTAGCCACTGCCTTGCTGTGCAACCTTGGGAAAGTCACTTTGCTTCCTCCTGCCTCAGAATTCCCAGCTGTCAAATGGGATAAGTATGCTGTCCTCATTTTCTGCTGTGCTTTGAGAACCACCTTAATGGCTGTATCATTAATGACAGAAGTGCAATTTGCTCTCTCTATTGGGGCTTAAGCTAGGTCTCTCTAAGAAACTGTTGCTGACAATGGCTTTGTTTGGGAAGAAGGTTTAATGACATTTTCTGTGCCAACAAAAAATATACCGTTAGATATGTGGATATGGGTGAATGCAGCTAGTACAGCTTATTTTGCTGGCTAAACCAGTATGAGCCATCCCAGCAAAAGCCTGTGTTTGCTGGCATAAACTGCCCCTACAATAAATGGTTTCTGTGGGTCAAGCTGTAGTGGTGAAACTTCAGTGTAGATGAGGCCTTAGTAGTTGCTTTGACAGGAGGACATGTGGAAGCTGACACTCTGGCTGCCTGCGTTGTAGCTGGTCTGTGGACAGATAAGTGCTTAGTCCACTGTTAGCTCTGTGCAAGCACGTAATTAATTGGGGGAGGGGGGGATATCAGTTGGACAAATTTGCTAGCACTCAATTCACACACAGAAAAGTAGTAGTGATAATTAGAGGAAATGGTAACTCTGGACAAAAGCCACCTGTGGATTTTAAACTGACGACCCCATTAGTGAGCTGGTTGCAGTACAGTGTTTATATTATGGAAATTCATTAATTTGGCAAATTCCAAAACTTTTTTTTTACCTCATTTGCTTTTTTGAAGAATGCCAGGTTTCCTTAAGCCACAGTCAGCTTTTGCAGAGACTGAACATGGCTCTTAGGATGTCTTTACATGTGGTCCAGATTGCAGGGGGTCATTTTAATTAAAGTGGCTTTCAGGCAGCTGCTCTAATTAAAATGTTGCAGCAACATATGTATTCAGTGCCCCACATTTCAAAATAGCTGTGGGGGTGCTTTAACTAAAATTCACATGAGTTTTAGTTAAAAGTGCCCCCGCCACCATTTTGAAATGCGAAACATTGAATACACATGACACTACAGCATCCTGGAGCGTTCTAATTAGAATACCCCAGCAGACTCAATTAACTGATTCATCGAATCTGCTCTGACACGTTCTAATTAGAACACATTGGAGCATGTCTATAGGCGCCCTTAGCTCAAACTGTGGAGTAAGCTTTTTTTTTTTCTGGTATTTAAATAAAAATGCATTTCAAACAACATCAGCCCTTGATGGAAATTGCAGCAATTGCAGCAATAAAAATGTTCATAACACTTTAGATGGAACTAGTGCCGTGTATTACAGTTCATTCAGCATTTCCTTTTATTATGGCCTGCTCCCATTGAAGTCATCAGGAAGCAACTACTGACTTTACTGGGAGCATGAGAGATGAGTTGTGTTTAAGGAAGACTTTAGGTTGGTTAGTGCTGTGTGCAGTGGTGTAGCCAGGCAGCTCCGTCCCTGGGGCAGCTGTGCCATGCCTGGCTCAGCACTGACTGCCAGGGTGCCAACTGCAGCAGCATGATCAGCTGCCTCTGTCAGTGTGTAGCTATTTGTGCACCTCCCCCTGACAAAGATGGTGCCTATAGTCGCTGCCCTGGTTGTCCCCCATCAGTTATACTACTGGCTGTATTCTGGTGAGGCCTGCACATTTCATTTAGGGGGGGTGCAGAGCCTCTTGTGAAGTCAGGGGGAGTCTTTCCATTGACATTCATTCATGGAGCTTGTTGCCTTTAATATGTGATTTACAGTATTTACAAACACTGTGATACTATCATTCACCTTCTAGAAGGCTGTACTCTAAAACAGTGATTTTCAACCTCTTCTCATTTGTGTACCCCTAAAAATTTTGAATGGAGGTGTGGACCGCTTTGAATTGTAAGTGTGGGTATTTACATACTTTTGATTGATTGTAGTCATCTTTAGCGGGCCCCTTAGACATAGTCTACAGACCCCCAGGAGTCTATAGGCCACAGGTTGAAAACCACTGCTCTAAAATATAAAGACAACTAATTGACATTTTCTGATGCTTACCAGAGATGACAAGTTTGTTTGCATTTGGAAACATAATCATATAACTTTCAGGTAGATCCAAAGAATGAAGTTAATTGGGTTTTGTTTGCTTGTTTCCAGACATGTCATCAGATTTTCTGTGCCTTGGTTTCTCTCTTAAAGATGCAGAGTAATAGATGGGCCTCAGACACTTGTTTCTTTAACTGATCCAAGTGGTGGAGTCAGGTTCAATCTCACTGCAAGCAGGTGCAGCTAGCCTGGTTTTGACCTAGAGATCATAATCTGAATTCATCTATTGTGCTCCTTAATAGCCAGTCAACATATGGCACTGAATACTTTAGTACTGACAGCACCACCATTTTGGCTAGTTAGGTTAATTCAACTATGCTACTAATGCGTAAGGAAAAATGGACTATACAGTGGGTAAGAGAAGACTAATGACACCCCTGAAGTGTCCTAAGAGTGTCCCGATTCCCCATGAAACAGTGTTCAATACACACTCTAATTTCATGATCGTGAAGTATAGAGTCCTTGTTTGTGGGGAGGAATGCCCTCCACTTCTAAGATACCTCTAGGACAGTAGTTCTTAAACTTTTTAGACTCAAGATCCCCCTTGGAAAATGCCCGTTCTTAATTTTGACTCAATTTTGGACTATAGAAAAATAAGTAATTCTTCCCTTGCAAAGACATCAGGAAGACTACAACAAGTTAAAATGTCTTTGACAACAAAGATTCTTATTTGAAGTCTTTGGATTTATTTTGTGAATCATGACGTTTGCACACATAATAGTGGTAATACTGCAAAGTACCCTGTGACACCCCTACATGGATCCCACAGCCCCCCAGGCTGATTCTCTAACCCTAGTTGAGAATTACTGCCTTAGGATATTAATTCCTGAGGACTGCTCATTAGCAAAAATACTGTATGAAAGCTACTTCTTAATAGGAGTAGACCTTAAAAGACTTAAAATACATTATGAGGTATGATGGGAAGAAGAGCTATGTAGCAGCTTTCTTCCTGCCTGTCTCTTGCCCTTGATTTTTCATAGCTATTCTTGATTATATTGGGATCAGAGTACCTGAGTTTGGATTTTTTTTGGACTTTGATTTCCTGATCTCAAGGTAGAGCAGCCTTAAGTATGTGCAGTGACTTTATAAGCCCTAAGTAATACAACCTTGGACATTAAACTTAACCGTTATTCTGGTATCTTCAATTGCTATCAGATTTGTTTCTGTTTGGCTTTTTATTTTATTTGCTGAGATAAGCAAATGAAATAAGATTTTAAAAAATATTAACATAAATTGCATTGGTTGTTCCTTTCTTAGAACAAAGCAGGAAAAAAATCCAACAATTGTATAATCTTAACAACAGTCAGGATTGAATATTTTTCCTTACAGAGCAAGGTAATTTTTCAAAGGCACAAATCATAGTAATCTCCGTTCCCTAAATTCTTAGTTCTGTGGCATTTGGAAATGATTAAATATATATATTTATCATTTTCCTTTCCCTTTGTTAAGAGAAAAATGTAACTACGGCAAAGCAAACTAGGATATGACTTGTATTTGTGTTGCAATGAATGCAACTGACTGTGGTTCCAACATGTTTTTGGGGTGGGTGTCCTTATTTGTTAAACCATTTGTATTGAGGTTAATTAAGCAATAAATTAGTGCTCAGTAAGACTGTAAGGCCAAGTTCTGCTGGTGGAGCTCTGAGAGGAGTTGGAAAACTTAACTGTATGCAAAGGTAGCATTTTTGTCTCTCCAATAACACAGTTATCATTCCGCCGTGCTGAACTATGTGGACTTTATCCACCATCGTGAGTAAGCAGGAGAGATCTTAAGGAGGGAACTAGACTTCATAAATGTCTGTCTCAGTCTTGATCACACAGAAGGCAATGGTAAAATTTGCTATGATTTAGGAAATACAGCCCTTGAGTTATCATAACCCATTTGTATATCAAATAGACTGTTCCAAGAAGGGGAAGTAATGTGATTGACTGTTTGCCATATAATGTCATTGAGTTTTGGATATATACTTGCACCTTCTCTGGTTTAAAAGTGATGTCTTGCACCTTCTCTGGTTTAAAAGTGATGCATCTTTTTGGTTTTGTTTTTTTTTTAAGGGGCAAGGGATGGAGAGGATTTACTGTTCTGTACTTATCATCCTGGGCCCTCTTGTGTTACAACTGGTTTGGTCAAAGGATGGCATTTGGCCTTATGGCCCAATTCTTTCATTTGTACCTCTTACCTGTTTTCTACACCGGAAAATATGGTATCCATTTCACCCAGCAGTGTACAATTTAGCATAGACAGAACACTGGATTGTCCAGCATCACTGTCCTCGGTGAGTTCAGTCTCCTTTGCTACAGGTGGAATAGCTGCATCATCTCTGGAAAAAAGGCATTGATTTCTGTAGCTGAAATTCAGCCTTTCAGTGCCCTCCACAGGCTCTTAATTGCAGTGTGCTGCCCTGGGCAAGAGAAACCTTGGCTTAGCAGCTGTGATTAGAGGTAATGCAGGATTACAGACCGTCCTATTCCTATTCAGTGTAGTGAGAGCAGTGAGCTAAAAAGCAAATGATTATTTTAACTAAGCTGGGGATTCTGGATCCAAGAATATTCTTATAAAAGCAAACCATAGGCAGTAACTCAGGCTGAAAAAATTAGCCTTTTATTCCGACTGCTGGGTACCCCCTGTCTTCCCTCTTTCCCTTCCCGATTCACATTTTATTAGCTCTGATATTAAAACTTTTTGTTCAGGACCTTTGTCTTTTACCCAGATAAACACCTTCTTTGTTTGGAGGAGCTTAATTTTGGAGCTTAATTGAATAGGAACAGGTTGGACAAGCCTTGAAGCTTTCGGGAACATAAACACTTTCCACTGCTAAGACTTTCATTCTGTGAGCAGCCTACATCAACAGAAGGCTTAGCTAGCACAACAGTAGACTGGATTACTCCCTCTTTTTTTTAAATGTTTTCCACTAGAGATAGGCTGGTAATTTCCATTTAAAATTAATTTATGGGTTATTTTAAACTTCTTTCTAAATTGTATTGTCCTGAGGTATGGTCTACATGTTATCAATGCAAATGCAGTGTTTTTAAAATGTTCTGAACAGTAAAACTCTTCATTTTTAAAGCTTTCAAAAACTAAAATTGTACCCAGCATTCACTCTGTGTGTGTGTGTGTGTGTGTGTGTGTGTGTGTGTGTGTGTGTGTGTGTGTGTGTGGTTCAGATGGAAAAAAACCTGCAGTAACAAGTTGGCCTACTGCTGCAGGCCATAATGCGACGCTCTCCTGCATGCTTTTGACTGGTCCTGTGTTCAATAAACAGACGTCTTATAAACAGAGTTCTGCTCTGTGGCTCAATTTTTCTTCATGCAATTAACTCATGAATTGACAAACCGAAGTCTCCCTTGGCCACATGGATTAACTGCACTCAGCCTTGTAAAACACATAGTTAAATCTTTATTTAGTGTATTATGTTTCCCTACGAGGCTAGTAAGAGGAGAAAATTACAGATATGTAAAATAAAACAAGATTATATGCTACAGGGCTAGATATATGTCAATACCGTTTAACTTTTGGCCTGACTCAGTCCCAGGCTAATGACTCTCCACCCTCCCTAGACAGGGTTACCATCCATCCGGGTTTCCCCAGGCATGTTCTCTTTTTGGGTCCTCCTGTCTCCATCCAGGCAGTTTTTTAAAAATCAACTAATGTCTGCAATTTTGCTCTGCTCAGCATTGACGTTTTTCCTGGCACTTCCTGGCTTGCCCTACCAAGCAGCTGCTTGGGGATGGAGGTAATGGAGAGATGACAGTTAGAGGCAGGGAACATCACATGCATCTGAGTGTGCACACACATGTAGTTGGCATGCAGCCAGGCAGGGTGGTGGGAGCAGCTTCAGCAGCTGCATGCAGGTAAGTCTATGGGGGCAGGGGTTGGAGGGTCAGGGCTTGGGGACTGCCCGGGAGGGGAGGCTATGTGCACGCGTGCATGTGTGTACATGGTAGGGGTGTGTGGAGGGGATGAGGCAGGTGTCTGCTGGCACAGGGAGAAACTTTCTGGGCACTGGGGCTGCAACACAGTGGGGGAGGTGGGGGGAGGCATCTGCCCCTGCAGCAGGGGAAGATGGTGGTAGGTCCCTGCAGTGGCAGCACAGAGCTGCATGGCAGGGCTAGAGGCACCAAGGCCAATGCCCTTGCTCATAGGGCCACTTCAGGGCTTGGGAGAGCAGGGTGCTGTGGGTCGGGAGTGAGGGGCATGGGCAGGGCATGGGCATATCACTGCCCCCTCCACAATCATATTACCCTCCCCCCCACTTACAGGTGTCCTCTCTTTTGAAACTGGAAAGATGTTAACCCTACCCCTAGAGGACTATTTTATTGTTGATTTAGCCATTGGGATTTTTTTGTTTTGTTTTGTTTTGTTTCTTACTACTACAACCTGATTTCCCATTTCATGGGTGCAGTATTGCACCTACAAATAACTTTGACTGCAAGCAACTGCAGGTGCAAACAAGGGAATGTACTGTACATGCCCAGCTCTTATTTGTGGAAATGTGCAGGTATCGATACACAATCACTTGTAATCGCAGTCAATAGCAGATACAACACTGTTGTGGAAATCTAGGCTCTGTATGTTCTGTGGTTTGTCGCTCCAGTAACAGTACACTGTTTTAAAGGCATGTTAAAAGTCTGACCATAAAATTAATGAAACCAAGGAAATTCTGAATTAAGGCATTAAAAATAAAGGACTAGGCATTCTTATTTCACAGTGAGAAGATGGCTAAAATATGAATCTTTAAAAATATAGCATGATGAATTACTATGGTTTTAAACCTTTGAGCTAGGACAGTGAAGGCCTGCTTCTCATTCCAAAGCACCTTCACCCAGGGAAGACTGGGGAAAAATAGGATGTTAATAAACTATGAAAGATAATGTTAGTTATCCTGTTATCAGTATCATGATAACAGGAGAGAGACTATTGTAAAGGCAAGATTGAGCATGTTACATGTTCACAGGGGTATTTGACATAGCAGAGATAATTTGGAAAGTAACTGAAGTTTTAGAGAAGTTTCCATTCCTAATGGGGGCAGTATGGCTTGGTAGGTGAAACTGGTCCAAAAATGACTATAAACCAAACCAAAATTCTCCAAATAGACTAAACCCAGGGGCAAACTTTATCAGCGTAACTTAATGTCAGCTGTGCAATGTCAACTGTGCAATCTGTGCTTGTATAGTCACTAGTGAATCTGTTTACACTGAATTTTGAATTGAACTGCTTTTCTAAACTGGGTGATGTCAACTAAATACAGACTCCACAATTTTCAGCCGTTAAGGGACTTCACTTCACTTTTGTGATGGGGGGAGGGGGAAGGGAGGATCATTCAGTGAACATAATGGACACTGACAGATGTGGGGGGAAAAACCCCCAGTGCTTTACAGGAAGAGGAAGCAAGTTTGACCCGGCTCCCCCGCATCTGTATAGAGTGGGCGCTTCAGCAGGGCTTTTTGGTGCTTTTATCTAAAGCTGATTCAATCAAAGTGTGCTATCTATACGGACGTTGGGCAGGCCAGGTCAGACTAAGGCGATGCCTCTTCTGGGCATGCGCTGTGCTTGGCACAGGGGTGCGCCAAGCTGAAAGTAAAGCACTGGGTTGTTTTGGGGGGGGGGTTTGCGGGGGCGGGGGGTTCACATCTGTAAGCAGCCTATGATGTCTCAAGTTCCATGGGTCCTGCCTCTCACTCTACTCACACAGGTATTTATGGTTTTGGTAAATTGTCTCAAATAGTGTATGTCAGATGATGATGTGTAGTTTGCCTTTCATCTTGAACACTTATAAAAGCATATGCATGTCTGATTCAGTTAGTCTGTAAGGTACAACACTACCCTGCCTTGTCCCTGAGAGAGAAAGCACAATCTGGTAGAATTTTTGCTTGCTATAAGCTTCCAAAGGGGTGCTGGGGTTAATTCTCTGATGGTCTTTCCGCTGATTTCACTGGATTTGGGATTATACCCCAAAGAAAAATTCTACCCCAGTGGTACTCAACCCCCGGCGTATGGGCCAGATCCAACCCCTGGCACTGTGCCGTTCAACCTGCAGGTTTCCCAACAGGTTTGTGGGGATCCCTGTGGGTTGTGGCATGGGACCCTGACCCTGGTATGTGGGACTGGGCAAGGGTGACGCGGGGCCCTGGGACCCTGATCCCCGTATGCAGGGCTAGATGTAGGTGGCACAGGGCCCCAGGGCCCCCATATATAGCCATGTGGGTCCAGGTGGAAGCACATGGGGCAGACAGAGGCTAGCTGGGGCCCAGTCCTGGCGTGGAGTCCGATCTGGCCCTTGGACCAGCCCCACATGGCCAAAAGGTTGAACACCACTATTCTACACCCATTACTTAGCCACAATAATAAAGGCGATGTGCCTCCATTTCCATTATCCATCCTCCAAAATATCAAAACTGCTTGCTAATGACTTGATAGGCATCTACCTCAGCCCTGCATAGCAGAAGAATACCAGAATATTTGGACTTTATTTGCAGTATTCAGTGGGGCAAAAAATAGGGTACCTCTAAAGGCACCAAAGAGATCATGGGCCTGGTCTAAAGTTCTCCCATTGCAATTTTTTTAAACTTACAAAAATGCTTTTGAGGTTTGATTTTGAAAAACGTTTTTGTTGCTCAGGCATAATATCCAATATGAAGCATGGATTCAGTGCTTGCGGTACATAGAGCAATGCATATACACTCAGGCATTTCTAGCTAAATGCAAATTGTCTTGTGGATTTGCTTTGCTAGCTCCTAATATCAAATGTATTTAGTTAGATTGTTTCACATAAATAGGTTTCATATTATGTGAAGACACTGGAAAATAACATTAAGGTTTTGGCTGATGCCTTAATAGAAATCTGGTGTTATCCACTTGCAGAGGTAGATTTGGGGCAGGGTGGTGTTTGATACAATTATACTTCTCTCCCCACACCCAATTGCTCCACTCAAAGTTTAAAACAGGCTACCCAGCAAGGACAGCTGCCTTTCTATTCAGGTGAAGCTGAGAGAGTCATGACTTCATGGCCTGTTGCTATCTACTTAAGTCCTGCTAATCTCTTCACTCTGTAGGTGTTAATACCCCTTGATCTGATCTTCCACTAATTAAGCTATCCTTTCATCTACAATTACTCTGTTACCTAGTTCTCATGATATTTCTCTGCTCACGGCCTATCATGGTCCAAAAATGTATGCTGCTCCCTAAAAACTTGAACTAGGTGAATTTGATCCTAGAGGATTCAAAGCAAGGATGGATGGATCCTTGCATCCATGGATCCACCCTTTCCTGCTTTCCTGAGTTATTCCTTGCATCAGATGAAGAAGGTGGAGCATCAGGGGGACCCATGTGTTGGGATGCAGAGAGCAGTCCTTTCCCTGGACCTGCTGTGGTGGGTAACAGTTGTACTTCCCTGGTCCCAGCTGCCTGCCCTACCCTAGAGTTGGCAGTCGCCCTCTCTTCCCCTCACCCCAAACTCAGTTACATCTGTTTTTGCTTGGATCTTGAACTGAATAATAGAGCCCTAAGCCCCTAGTATATTAGTAAGGCTTCTAGGTGATTTCTAATTGGAGAAAAATGTGTGTTAGGATGATCCAGCACATCACCTGCACTCCAGTTTTTAAAACCCTAGATCCTCCTCTCATGTGCACCTGCAAAAAGTTAATTGCAGTTTAAAGATAGACCTTAATGAGGTTGGCCCTGAGTGCACCAGTGTAACAAGATCTTGCTGTTCTGTACTAACTCCTTTTAGGCTTCTGTGCAAGGTCAAATATTGTATTGACTCCCAGCCAGACAGCCCCGCTTGTACAAATGTAACTGATACTTGGTATAGTTGCAAAATGAGCTACCCTCTGAAGCCAAGGGAGTCCTGCAGTCTTACTTCCTGCAAAGCTGGAAAATTCTGTAGCATTTATTGGATTTCCAAGAGCATATTTACCTCATCTGGCTCTCAAAAATGACAATATTTGCATTACAGATTGCCATGTACAGTAAAAGATTTTCAGTTGTTATTCCTGTGGGAATAGGAAATTTAGCATTGGGTTGGTGCTTTTTAATTTTTGGCAGAAGATAAATAGAACAGTTCACAAGACCGTAAATGTTCCCCGGTGTCACCCTGGCAAGAGGAGGGCAGTAAACATGTTTGCAGGTCCATTAGGAGCCAATAATCAGCCAAACACTTTTTTTTAAATGCCTTTGTATTACATCATTCTAATCTGATCTGCAAACTGCCCTGTTGCATCAAGTGTGTTTATGGGAGGCATCAATTTTAGTCTCTGATAATAGTAACTCGATTGGCTTGCTGCTGGCTTTAATTTGTGTTAATACTTTATGCTGGGACCCTAAATCTGGTTTGTTTACACCGAACTCCGTTTCAAACCTCATAGGTCCCAGGAGTCCTACTAAACCAGGCCCCTAGCAATTGCATTTCATGTTATGAGGAAAATACATATGCCTACTGATTTGAGAAATAATATAAAATCCCATTCTGAGATGACATAACTAAACCTGCTGTTTTACAGGCAAAAGAATGGTTACGGGAACATGGCATTGTTTCACAGCTTTGCACCTTTGCTTTATAGGGTTTGTGCACATGTACAGACACTACGGCTCATGCATAATTTGGGTCAGGTAATTGGGCACTATGCCACAAACCAAAATAAGTTCTATTCTTGGTTCTGTAGCAAGTTGCTAGAGTGACTAGGTCACAGAACAAGTAATTCAACTCTGTTTCAGTTATGTATATTTTGATATTATAGCATTTACCTGCCTCCCATGCTGTTTTAGAGGATTTAGGGTAGTGGTTCTTAACTTCTTCAAACTTGAGGCAGTCCTTAGAAAATGCTAGCTCTTAGCTTCCATTTGATTGCAACTACAGAAAAATAATAGAGCAATTCTTCTGTTGCAAAGAACCCTGAAAGACCACAAGAAATAGGGATTTTTTTTGCCTGTGGATTCCTATTTTAAATCTCGGAGTTTATCTTGTGATGCAAGCATAGGTGATTGCACATGTAATCATGCTAATATTGTGTAGCACCCCATGGCACCCTTAAAAGGTTTTTATCGTACCCAGGGTGCTGTAGGACCCCTGCTGAGAATCACTGATTTAAAGTCTCTATCCTATCTTGAAAGCCTGAAAGGAGAGTTTTGACAGAAGGCAAAGTAATGCTGCAACAAAAATGAATGTGCAGCCAGCTATTTTCTAGCAATTTAGTAAAGAAAGACAGTCCCTCCAATTGTTCTAATGGCAATTTAAAATTTTCACATGAGTTTTTTGTAGTGATATTATCAACCCAAGTTCCTAGCTTATAATAATTTAAAATAAATTATATATAAATATATTTTATTAATATATTATAAAAATAGTTTTGCCATTTACCAATGTGCCCCCTTTGGAGAAATTGTATCAATACTTTTCTATCAAGTATTTTGTAAGGAAATCTAAATTTGATAATTCCTCTAGAGGTTGTGCTTTTTTCTCTGGGATCTTTGTAAAGCTTTTTTTTTTTTTAAAGAGCGGGGGGAGTGGGGGCTGTTAAAAGGTATCTGGCAAATATGTGGTTAGGGAAAAGAATTGGATAGTTTTAAAGTTTAATAGTTTAATGCCCTAGAACTTAAGGCTAAAAGGTTCAGTCATCACTTAGTGCACTTAAACTTAAATGTATCATTCCCCCTCTTTTTCAGGCCCCAAAACCCAGACACACTGACTCCTGTTTTGTGAGATGCCCTTATGTGCACTAATGCATTCTGCTGGGGATATATCAATCACAAAAGTCCACATGAACCAAGAAGCCAAATTAGAGACATGAAAAGTGCCTTTCTAGTTTCTAATTATTTTTTTTTATTTTACTGTGCAGCTCTGCAAAGTTTTCCTCACATTAAACATCCGTATTTTCTACTCCATTAAGTACAAAGGAAATTAAGTTTCTTTTAAAAATAACATGGTGTGATTTTGCAATTTTTAAAATTTCCCCCAGATGTTGCCTCCATGCTTTGGTAAGGTGATGGGGTGGGCTCATGCATCCCCAGTTTTCGTAGACGGATCATTGCAAACAAGCAGAAGCTAGTGAGTCTGGCTAGCCCAACCTGAAAAAGAAAAGCAAGAAACAAGGCAAGCCAGGTACTTTATTTAAAAACAAACAAACAAACAAACAAACCAACAAAACAACACTTTTTAAGGCATATATGATGCAATTTGTGTATGTTTGTGAGTATCTCCTTTTTCCCTTTGAAATTAATGAGCACACATAAGCTGTTGCAGAATCCAGTTGCAAACACAAATATGCTTTTTCATCTTTTTCCTTATATTTCTCCTGATAGGGCTAATGTTAATGTCAGTCACCAAATCAGTGTAGATTAGATGATAAAGGAGGGGCCTGAGCTGTCAGGATCACTTTTTCAGACTAAGGTATGTCTGTGGAATTCTTTGAAACTGCTCATGGCCTTTACTGGACTTAACATGTCAATGCTTTCACGTGATAGGAAAGTGCCGCTATCTCCATTTAAAAGCTGGCTTGTGGAGATTGGGGCTAGGGACAGAAATTACACATAAACTGGTTTAAGTGATCAGAAATTGGTTTAAACCTGTAACAAAACATAAATTTAGTGCACATAAACCAGTTTCAAAATGGCTGAAACTAGTTTAAGATAAACTTGGTTGAATGTAGTATCAGACTTAACTGATTTGGGTCAAACCAGTTTATGGAACTTCTGTCCCAGACCCTGGTTTAAGTTAAATCACAGTCCCCCAGCGTCCCAGCATGCTTTCTAGCCCTGGAATGGGCTGTGCTGTGTGCTCCAGCAGAGAAGGGTTATGGGGGAGGCAAAGTCCCAGGCTGGAGTATGGGTCCAGGGAGGAGGGTTAAACCTACCTTCCCCTGAGTACAGAGCTGCCCTGCTGCTACACTTACTGAAACTTACTGCTGACTGTGACTGTGAACTACAAATCCCAGAGGCACCTGGACACAGGAAGTAGTAATGAGCATCCCAGGAGAGTTCTGCTCCTGTGATTCTGGACTGCAAATCCCCGAGACCTCAGAGGCAGTAGGAAGAGGAAGCAAACATACAACCCATGCTGGCTATAGGCATGCTCTAGTGCCCTCCAGCTTTGGGCCTAAGCCACTGCAGGCATGTGGCTGCGTTTTCTGAATCAGAAGTAAATGTGAGTCCAGTTGTTTCTCAGTTGAATCTGTGAAGCTTAAACTAACCTGCAAGGACTGAATCGATTCAGTCTCGGGCATTTTGACATCTGTACTTAGCCTTAATGATTAGGCCAAGGTCGTACAAGAATCTGGTTAACGTGAATCAGGTTCAGTTTTCCCAAAGCTAGTACCCTAATTACTGGACCATTGTCCATCTGCTGACTTCCATCACTTGCAGTTTTCAGTTAATTGAAAAATGCATGTTAATATAGTGCAGTGTTTCCCAAATGGTGTGCCACGGCACACTGGTGTGCCATCAGACATGTCCAGGTATGCTGAGACATTTTGGGCTGGAGCCACCCCCCAGCCTGCTGCTGCTCTGGACACAAGACAGCTGGGGAGCATGGCTCCAGCCCAAAATGCTGTCTGGCTGGCCACACACCACCCCCTTCTCCTAACCCCGCTCTGCATCCAGTGTGCCGCGGTGCTTTTTTATTTAGGTAAGTGTGCCGTGGGGCGAAAAAGGTTGGGAAATGCTGATATAGCGACTGCTTCATTCCACTGCTACATCACCTAATCATTTGATGTGCACTGTGCTCTAAAAGGAGGAGAAACATGTCACATTATGCTACCTAAAAGTTATGTGCAAAAGAACCAAGCAGTGAGAAACTACTGGTCAAGTGAGAGTCATTACTTCAACCACTACGTCAGGTTTCTTTGTATTTTCTATTTAAAATACCTAACACATTTAGATTGTGTCTTTGTTCTGAAGCAGTGCCAATTTCCAGCCACCCTGTAGCTACATTATAGACATGAATGCCTGGAAATTTAGAATCAATACTGGATGGTGTTGAATGAGTAATACATTTGAATAGGAAGTAAATGTAAGATGAAAGCTTATTCTTACAGCTGGAGAACACAGTCTGGTTCTGATGACTCTTTTAGTTGCTTGCTACTCTGATTTTTCTCAAGTGGCTGGCTAGCTGGGTGCTTCAATTGTGGGGCAGGGGTTGATGGAAACCAAGAGCCTACTGGCTCCATTTTCTTCCCACCCTTCTCTACTGACTTGAATATAGTGTTTGTGGAATGAAACAAGAGCCCATTAGAGCTGATGGTACTTTTAGGTAGTCTGTTTGGTCTTCAGACCCCATCCAAAACCTGTGTGTAATCCCATCCTTACTGTGTTAAGCATGCCTGCTTTATTCTAATGGAAGTTTGCAGTTCCTTGACAAGTGTTTAGAGCTGACATGGAATATAGGGCTTTGATCAAATGTTTGAGGACAAATTTGATGTTAAAAGCATTTGTTACCTGAAAGCACTAGTTCCAAAACACTTTTCGACCAACAAACTGCAATCAATCTACATAATTTCTCATGGACTACCCTGCATCCTTGTCATATTTTTTTTTAAAACAATATAAATGCACAGTATGTGGTCCACACACACCAATTGTGGACTGTTTACGATAGCTTTGTGGATGGCCATTTGAGAACCCCTGTGTTGAGGGGTATGTGTATGCATGTTGCTGGATCAGAGCTTATGCGAGAAGCAACATCAGTGAAACCAATGGAGCTGTGAACTGTTGCAAGGATTTGCCGTTCCGCTTTCAGAGAGGAGGGGCAAAAACCTGAAAATTTCAAAGGTCAATGCCTTGTCAAATCAGAGAAGTGAGACTCAGGGAAACTCATCATACCTCAAACTTTTTATGTTTAACAAAGAAAAGAGGCCACAAATTCTCTGCATAAGCAATGCAGTCATGTTGGTATTCTTAAAGAAACCTTACATTTTGGGTAGGGCCTGAATGGCTTGCTCTCTAATGTTGTCATGAAATGTGACATTAGGTTTTAGAAAGGTACAGATGAAGAAGCATCCTTCAGGAGTCTTCTGTTCCTCAGCAACTGTCAGTGGCCCCCGTGTTGGTGACCACGCTATCTGATAAATTTCTCTAGAGATTTGTATCAAAGCCTGGGCAATGCCTTTCTTTACTATTAACTTTTCAGCAACTCCACAGCTTTGTGACAAAAAAGTTTCTAGCAAATCTCACAAAGTTTTAGATCAGCAGATATGGGGAGTAGACTGCTTAAAGTTTGGCTTGGCCTCCCAGTCCAGGCAGTCCCACATACTATAATCATCTAGTTTCTTCAGGACCCAAATTGCTCTCATGGATGATGTGAGTTTGCCCTACAGTGGGGCAGATGGTGCTGCCAGAAGGGTTGTACATTGCCACTGCATTTGCACTCCCTTCACCCCAGGCTGGGGAAAAGGAAGATGAACAGTTGAGAGCATGAGGAGGACTGTGAATGAGAGATGACATCTAGAAAAATCACTGTCTAGACTCTCAATCTTAGTGGAAGACTTTCTGCTTCCAAGAATTCACGATCAGAAGGGCTAGGAACTTTTTTTTTAATGAAAGCCAAGTTCAGAAGTGAAGTAAGTCAGAAGCTGTCAATTGTGCAAAGGTCTGATAGGGCAGGTACTTTTGTTTGACTGTCATGAGTTGAATCCTACGGAGGTAGCTCATGGCAGGTCTGTCCGCCGAATACTTTTCAGGATAGAGCCCAAAGCTCATAAAATCTGCTGAGGCCTGACTGAAGGGTCCAGTGGTAGTGTGCCTGGCTGGCAATAAGTAGCTAAAAATACTCAAAGTCAAAAGCTTCCACTGAGGAGAACTGAGCAGTGCCCCATGCTGTTGCATCTGCGTGGTGGTGCTCCAAGACAAAGTGAGAGGACTTGGGCTCGTGGAAAAATCTAACTTTTAATGTCTTTATGTTGTCTTGTCTAAGTGACCTCAAACTCTGCAAAAATTTCTCCTTCTGATGAGAGACCATGCTGATGAAATGTCCTAAGGACATCTTATTTGAACAAATGTTGGTGGGGGCTAGTAAAATGGAGAAGACGATGCAATATCGGTATTTGGCTCACGAAAAGTTAGGTTAAAGCCTGGATGGTGGAGTTGCTCCTTTACACCGATAATGACAACTTTTGATCTGCTGTAGTCTAATCTATTAATTTTATATGGCTTGAAACCTGATTCTTTTAAGCAGTTAATACGTTACTTGGGCAGTTAAGAAATGCAGCCCAAAATTATGTATGTGCACAAACCATGTCCCCTCTCCTCCACACTTCCATGCCTAAAGGTTTTTTATGCACAGCACACAAATGTTTAGCTACTGCATGTATGGTTTCAGGAACAATCCCTGGAAACTTGGCTCACATAAGCACTGCTAGAATCTAACCTCTTCTTATCCTAGGTACTGAGCAGTTCACCTCTCTGGTTTCAGTTCTACTGAAGAGTCAAAATAAATGACATGGTGCAGGTTTTTCCATTCCATGTGTGGCAACTAGTCTTTTCAATTAAACAGTGAAAGGAGGAGACTCAGCATATAGCATCCTGTCAGGATTTCTGTTCAGTGCACATCAGTTAAATTCTGGGATTAGTTCAGTGCCTTTTTGGCAAGTGCCACAAATTAGCCTTGGACTGAGTGCCACTCTGATCTTCCCCTGATCTGCTGCTTTGCTTTCTGCTCTCTTCCCTCTGCTCTCTAACTAATCCACTGCTCTGCTTTCTTCTTTTTGCCCTATCTGCTTCTGTGCTGTCTGTCTACACACATTTATACACATACATTTGCCTGCTCCGACGCACTAGAGATGCAGCATGTCAGGGCAGACTCAATCAAGTCTGCTCTGCACCCAAGCTAATGCACCCAGCGCTGCGTCGCATACATTTGTGTAAACGGTGAAATGCCCGTCAGTGCTGAGAAAACGGTGGCGGTGCGCTTTTGAACTAAAACATCTTTGATGTGTTTTAGTTCAAAAGCGCACCACCACCATTTTCTCAGGGCTGACACGCGTTTTGCCATTTATCCAAATGCATGTGCCGCACTGCTGCTGCGCAAGCATTTGTACAAATGCCCGACAGGCGGTCCATGCCAATTCATGGCACTTTTGCTACAGGTTGGCCATCCCAGATTACGTTCTGAATCCTATCTTGTGTTATTGTGGAAAAGTAATGTTTTCCCATATTTTGTTGGCCCACTCTTTTTATGCATATAAAATAGTGTGCTTTTACATTTGGATAAACACATTTTTTATGTCGGCAACTGTTTTCAAATGCCAAATTTCCAGTAAGTGCTCTTTTGATGTATTTTAATGAACCATCTCTTTCTTTTGCCTCTACACAGATCTCATTTTAATAATGTTGTGAATGTAGATCAGCAATGAAATGCTATGAAAATGAATTCCAAGTTCTGTGGCTTAACGACTGAAATGAAATCACATCTCTCAGCCCTGTTTGTTTTCTGTGGTTAATCTTTAGTATTAACATGGGAGGGTGCCCCATGTTCTGTGCTATTCATATATCCTTCTCATTCATGCCAGACATATACGGGAAAGGGAATTTAAGCAATTGGGGGAAGTTTGCATTACAGGAAAGAGTAAGAGACATGGAATAGATTCAGTCTCTTCTCATTTCAGTGGTAATGAGAAAACAATGGCACTGTCCACAATTTGGGCACAGTTCTCCCATTTCCTAAAATGTCCTCTGCATCCAGTATATCTTTATGTTTTTTATTCTGGGAATGAGCTCATCCATCCCTTCCTGTGCCAATTAGGAGGAAAAATTCAGCATGGTGAAAAGCAAACTGATCTGAGGGCAGAGGGAGGGGTGAGGAAGGGTGAGAAATCCACCTTGGTTAATTATAAAACAAAACAAAACAAAACAAAAAACCCTCACAAGTCAGCACTAAGTATTGTGAACGCTTGGAAGCAAGTTTACACAGACTGTACATCATCCATGACATCTAAGGACATACAGAGGATTATTTTATTAGGACTTACTGATGAATCTCAGCAAGCTAAAGAAAAATAACAGAGAACAACAGGCATGTACCTGGTTTTGGTTTTGTAGGTTTTTTTGTGGTTGGCTGGCTACATATTTTTTTTTTATAATTAAGAGGTACTCAAATCCAAGTCAAGAGAATATAAACAAGTACTTACAGTTAAGTATCGCCACAAGTGCTTTGAACCAGGGCCATAATGAACCAGAATTTTTGCGACTTCATCTGGTTCTCCTTTATTTCCCGTGCCCCATGCAAATTGCACAAGCTCTGTCTCCATTTTGAGTTGGCCCCATTCTTCGTTACCCATTGGCTAAGCTGGTATGCAGGGCCAGAAGAGAAAGGACCAGGAAGCTGGATGGCCTCCATTATCTGTGTTTTCTCACTAAATCCCATCTCTCTTCCCTGCTCTTCCACAGCATTACCCTCCTCCCCCTGCCCCTGCCCTTGCCTCTCGCTTCACCCCTCACCCACCAGCTGTACATTCATGCTGGAATAGTGTGATGGTTCAGCAGCAAAGTAGGTGACCAAGCCTGCAGTAAGCCATTAGGGGCAACCTGGGGGTCAGCAGAGCAGGAGCACAGGTTACTGGAGCCAAGAGGAGAGAGCCAAGAAACATTGTCCGAGACATAAGCCGAGGTCAGAAGCCAGGAATCAGAGAACTGGTGCTGAGTTGCAACGAAGATCTGAGGTTGGGGTCAAGGAAGCCAAACCGAGTCAGGATGTTGGGGAAACCAGAGAGAGCAGGGCCATTGCTGCCAAAGTGAAGGCATTATAGACCAGGTAGGGAGCCTTCAGTGGTTTGACTTTATCTCCTTCATCTTTCTTACTAGTGCTGTAGGAGTTATTGATTCCGACTCTTTCAGGGAGAGAACATGAGCCTGCAGTTAGAATAGTGCACAGGTAATCTGCCACTGACTTTAGAAATAATTACCTTTATGTGCCTTAGTATTCCCATTTTTCAGTTGAGAAAAGCAATTAATTTGTCACTTGCTCTTGCAGGGTACCTTGAGGTCCTGGAGTGAGTAATACTTGCTGAAGAAAAATTTCCTTTTTCCTTTACCGTGATTATTTTGGATCAAGGACAGAAAACTTACTAGTAGAAATTCTTTCAGGAATAAAAGTAAAATGTATGTGTAGAGCAGGCGCTATTTCTGATTCCTTGCACAGGATACAAAGTACGTTTTACATTTCCATACTGTTGTTAATTGCTGCCCTTTGTAGTTCTGCTACAATTTCTGTTTTACTCTTGTGTTTGTTTTCAATAGATGACATAAAGTAAAAGAAGAATAACTTTTAAATGACTGTCCCCTTTTCTCCAACTATTTGGGTTGGTCTAATAAAAGATATCAAATTCACCCAAGGAACCTTGTCTGCCTATGTCCTTAGACCAACACAGTTACAACCTAAACCCCTGTCCCCTGTTGTAACTTTCATTTGCATTAATTTTCTTATGTGATCTTAGATGAGATCAGCAATTTCAGATTTTAGTTTATATGACCCAGAACGGGTATCGGTTACATAAAACTGTTAATTACATATTAAAACTCTGTATCTAGTGACATTGTCCTGAAGAGAAATGATTTCATATTATAAATTATGCTCTGTCCTTAGTATTTTTAGGTGTAAATATTTTCATTGTTTATGTGTGGCGAACACTTTTCAAATAGCCCTGATTTTAGTCCCAGAGGTTACTTATGATTTGGAGAAATTTGGCTTGTCCCCCTTATTGTTGAGTATTGTAGCTTTTACATCATGCACAAAATCATGAGGTTATAGTTACATGGTTACATTTCTTCTATGATAGCTTTTGCATACTTCACTTTGGATGCGTCTACATATTAATAAATGTGCAGCGGTTACTGCGCATTTAATTTAGAACTTGTATAATGTTCAGTAACTGGAGTTATTGCTCAGTAGCTCCGGTGAATGTCTTTTAAGTGATGCTATTGCACAGTAGCCTAATTATACTGTGCAGTAGCGTATTAGCACTGTTTGTGCTATGATGTGCTACTGCATAGTATTGTTGGGCTACTGCGCTGTTAGCATCTCGTGTAGATGTGCCCTTTGACTACTTACTTGCTGTGCTTTGAGTCTTGACTTTTGGTTGTCAGAGACTGACATGAATATTTCCTCACCGATCCTACCACTTATCAAGGCACCATCCAGTTAAGTTACTTATCTCCAATATTAGTCTTGGATATGTCTGTAAGTAATTATTTTTGGCAAACTCTTAAGAATCAAGTTATGACTGAGACTAGAAGAGATTATTTAATTAAATAGTGATTAAACAAATCTGGTACAGGGGCCACTGCTTTTAGATTAGTCTAAAGTGGAGTGAGGCTATGAATTGAAAACCCATGTTCAAGAAGAAGAAAAGATCTCTCACTCACAATTTTTAAGGAATTATTTCTAAACTATGATTTTTGTGGGCTACCTCAACAGTAGTGATTCATGAGGGACTAAACCCCCAAATGATATACTGGTTAAGTGCTCCAGGGAAGAGAAAAATTATGGTACTTGAATTGCAGCCTTTAACAATGGACTTTGCTTCCCAGGAAGGCTCAAATTGAGAAGAAAAATAAGGTGACTAACTCTTATAGAAAATGTGTTGACTCAGGACTCTGCAGTGAACTTAGATGGTTTTATTTGCAGTTTTCTATGATCCTGATTATCTTAAATTGTCTTGTAAAGCTGAGTTTGGTCCACTGATCCTGAATAAAGGAAGAAAGTCTAAAGAAATGCTCATAAGCATTACTTTTTATCAGAGATCCAGCGACACATTGGTCCCATATCGGATCAGCACCCATATAAGGAAAATTGACAGTATCGGCAATTGGCTTTTTTTGGCTGATGTGGCTGATAATGTGGCTGATAAATGCCCTGTGCGTGCGCGCAGCCGCAGCACAGCACGCAGGCGATCAAGATCACAGCCCAGCAGCATGGAAAGCAGCTGGGTCCAGCTGGTAAGTCTGTTGCGAGGGAAGGAGCATGGGGAGGGCAGATTGAGGCCCCTGCAGTGAGGGAGGGAGTGGGGCTGAGGCTGAGGCAGGAGCTGGGGCAAGGGCAGGCACTGACCAGCCAGGGCATGGTGCGGGACAGAACCGTGAGTGGCTCACCGGGAGCTGCGAGGGGGACGGCTGCTGCGTGCACCCCGGGAGGGCATGGGGGGGGTTGTGCCCCTGGAGCTGCACATGGGGTAGGGAAGGGTGGTGCTGCAGAGATAGGGGTGGCACCATGCTCTTCCCAGTGGGGGTTGTGCTTGGGGTGGGCAGTGGCGGTGCTGGGAGGGGGGCTACAGCAAAATTTTGGGTGACTGCAGGCCCCCCTGTAGCCCCGCTCCTTGTGCCACCACTGCCCACCCTAAACGCAGTCCAGCCCAACCCCACCGGGAAGAGCCCAGTGCCGCCCCAGCCCACAGCAGCACCCCACCCTTGCCCCAAATGCAGGTCTGGGGGCACATGCCCCCATGCCTCCCTGGGTGCATGCAGTGGCGAGAGCTGCCCCCACGCCCCCCAGACCAGCCGCTTACAGCTCCATCCCTCACTCTGCCTCAGCTGCACAGCCCCTGCCCCAGCCCCACTCCCTCCTTCACTGCAGAGGCCTCCACGCCGCTTCCTCCCCAACAGATTTACCAGCCAGACCTGCATATCGGCAGTCGGATCAGTATTGGCCGATATAACTTATTAAAAATTGGCCATAGGTATTGGCCCCAAAAATCTTTATCGGTACACCCGTAGTTTTTATTAATGAACAAGAAATGGATGAATAGAGCTGTCCTTCAGTGTGCACTCTTTAACTTCGTTTTTTTTAAAAGTAGTTCATCTTTAGAACGCTTGACTTGTGACCATAAAATGAAATTCCTCTACTGAGAGCTGGTAACACAAAATGCTACACTGGCAACTGTATTTGCCTAACCCCTTCTATTTTGCGGGATATAAAGCTTAGAAAAGAACATCCTGTTCATTTCCCATGCATAGATCTTCTTTATTTACTCTCATTTCCCACCCTCCCAGATACTTCTTGTAAGTATGAAAGTTGGTAAGATAACTCAGAGCACATAATTTTTGTCAATTTAGTTGACCTTCTGAATAAGTTTGAGAGCAGAATAGTCTCTGAAGAATATCTTCAGATTTTTTTGTCTATAGTTTGCTCAAGAGTCACTTACTGTAAGTTGTTAGTTTTGTTTGGAATTGATTTCTCTTCTCTGACTATACATGAGGACTCTTTAGAATTAATGTTATATATATATTGCCCCTATTTGAAATCAAGCTATAATTTTCTGAAAATAGTAACTAAAAATTAGCTGTTTGTGTGAGTGTTTCTGCTAATAATTTTAAGTTCTGTAGAACAGGGTACAAATGAAGCTGCAGATTACCCAATTTTTTATTATTATTATTCCATAGACTATTTTTGGAGAATATGAGATATGAGTCTGCATTGCTAGACATGTAATCTGATTTTTATAGTCAACATAACAATGAAGGAAAACATCTAATCTCAAGCTGAGAAGCTGCTGAGAAGTAGATTCATGAGGTGGATTCACAAGGTTATGATAAGATTGCCGCAAACTCTATGGTTCTTAGTTACAGTTAATATTCTTTTATTTGCACACAGGAAGGAAGCAGTATTCAGGCTTTATTGCAGGGTAGATAAAAATCATCTATTTATTTAAATTTAAAAGAGGATATTTTATTTAAATCTTTTTTTTTATTTAATTGTATTTTGGGTTTTTTTGTTAAGATGCTTTTAAAAAGCATATAAAAATAGTTTTAATTTAAGGTAAGTTTAAGATCAAAGATATTATCATGGAATAGGGATTATAACTTCTAATTCTATACTATTGGAGATGATATAGTCATGTAGCCATTTTAGAAGTTTTATAAATAGGTCACAACAGGCCATGGACTATATTAGGGGCCCAATCTTATGGGGTTCCCAGAGGCTCCTCTATAGGCTAGTCAAGATTAAAGAAAACCACTCTACCCAATGGGACTCAGTGCTCAATCTAGAAGATCCCATTAAGCATCTCTGCGATGCTTAGTTTTGGTTCTCAAACTGTGGATTTATGTCTCCAGTGATCATAGGCAGAGAAGGTTCTTTGGGTAGATGTGATATCTTTTATTAGACCAACTAAATACTTGGAAAAATTGTTCTTTGGAAGCTTTTGGGCGCAAACACCCTTCTTCAAGCATAGGGATAGTTTGTTGTCTCGGGAGATAACATACTTGCTAACAGCAGTATATGGAGATGAGAGATAATAGAGCTGATTGATTACCTACGCATCAGCCCTATTGTCTCTCTGCAAGTTTGTGTATGCACAGTAAAGCCCTAACCTTTCTCCAAAAGTGCCAAGTTTCAAGCAGTTAAGTAAATAGTGGATATCAAATCACAAGAACACACTTTTTGTAGAAAACAATGATTAAATCAAGGCTTCCTGACCAGTGATTGAAATCATTATTTAAATTGATTTAATTTAAATCAAATCCACCCTGCTTTATTTTTCTGGTAGGCCAGATCTGTTTTGAAATTTCGAAGGAAAAGCTTACAGCCCTGCACAAATATACTGTATCTTTCATTATACATTGTATTTCATTAACAGATTACAGGGAAATTAATCTCCTCCACACAATAACTTTTCTACCCATCAGGACTTGCAGGGGTCAGGGGGAGGAGTTGAACTCAGAACTTTTAGAAGGACTTGGAGGTAGGAACAGTCTTTTTGTCCTGTATGTATAGTGCCTAACATGACAGAAACTACTCTAGTACAAATAATAGCATCGAGTTATGCAGAGTGTAAATGAGTATTTACAGGAAAAAAAAAAACCAGTATCCTGATGCAGGAGGAATCTTGTCTTTAGTTTTTGGTCACATTTTTCAACACTCCAAACTCATAAAACCTAATAGAATAGTTCCCGGCCTAAATCAAATGATCAGATTTCAGTATAAAACTGCATCACTATTTTACTTTTGAAATTTTTAAATGGCATTTAACTATAGCATCCCACACACAGATTAGAGGACTGCCATCAGCTCACCTGTAGAGTTGGGAAGTGTCTGAAGTTCAGATATCTAGGAGGGAAAATGTGATGGATGGCACCCATTTCATTTGGAGATAGGGAAAAGAATGCCGGCTTAGTGTATTAATTTGTACATGAATCAAGTTGCTCTTCAACACGTAAAAAACATACATGCTTCATTCACGCCGCTTTTATAATGGGCAGCAAGTAGGTTTTTTGTTTTTTTAATTTTGAGACGGGCCTCACATTAGACAGTCACCAAGAAAAGCCGCGGGCTGTATATTTGGCGGTAATCGGTTCAGAATCACTGTCACATCTTTTATGTGTTATTGTTTCATCCAGATTTGCTGATGGGGAGAAAATTGGTTGGGTGACGTAAATTATTTCCATTTTGTGTTTTGTCTTTTTATGAAAGGATGTTCAAGTTATCATAGGTGCATTTAGCCATTTTGCAAGCAAGACTGCTTTTCAGTCCCAAGTCCCTCTGTTCACAGCCGACCAGTTCTGTCCTTCTTGCTCGCCCAAGCAGAACATGGTTATTATCCTGCAAGTGCTATTAGCAGGATAAAATATACACAGATGCAGTGCAGGATCAATTAGACTTTTTTGTTTCAAGCATTGGTCCAGCCTGCCTGTTCTGGTTATAAGCTGATCTTTGTGTCTCAATAATCTTTTTAGAAACTGTCCAGATAGTCAGCTTGTATTTTGCTGAAAACCATCTATGGTCATACGGACTCACCCAAGAGCCAGAAATCAGCATGACATACTGTGTATATTAAATCAGTGGAAGATGTAACTCCTTTGTAATTTTGCTTTCTATAGAAGCCTTTCTTTTTGCTAGCCTTGCCTTAGGGATGCTTTTGCATCCAAAGGGTTTCACATTTGAAAACACTGTTTCATTTGTTAGTCCAAAGGCCTAGAGCACAACCCCAGCTACTTTGTATATGTAGCCTGTGTCCAAAGCCCGGCCTGTACTGGGTCTTTCCACCATGTCATGGGAACTGTTTTCATTTTTTCACCTGAACCATGTTTGAAACTCGGCATGTTACAACGTTTTTGGCTGGGTATTAAGGCTAGGCCTTCATCTTTATCTTTATCTTATTTAGGGTGCACAGTCTAGCCTGCGTAAGGTAGTTGTCTGTCAGTGGTTTCTAAGTGGAATTTGGCTCTGTCGACAGGGTTTTGCTTGTCAAACTGACTCTACTTTATCCTCTCGCCACCCACCCTCTGACCTGTTTTTCCCTATTCCTTTGACTTGAAAAGGAAAAGAAACATTTGGAAGTGAAACAATTGCTAGATCTCAACACCTCATTCCCAGTCCACTGCCATTAGAAAAGTCAGTTCCTCGGATTAATAGCAGCCCTGTTGCCTGCAGTGCACAGGTTGGATATTGTGGGGGAAATATAACCGTGGTGTTCACAGTGATGTCTGTTATATGAAGTGGAGTTGCTTATGACATTCCTGAAGCTGTGCTATTTCAGGGCTTTACAAACTACTAGAACATACTTTTGCCTTATTAGGGGATCTTGTTACAGGCCATTTTTTAGTAGTTGCAGAATTCCAGATTCTGCACAAACTGTGTGGTAGAGCCTCTGGCATATGCCTTTGTCCCAGGATAACTGGGCCTAGGAAAGTCTGTCCTGAGATGCCTGTGTGGGCTCCTGCAGCAAAAATACAATATTAAAAAGTAAACAAATGGGAAACTTGAGCTGCACTGGGGTTTCTCTCCATTATGCTGATCAAATGACTCTTGTAGCCCATATAGCTGCTTTTGTTTTACTCTCAGGTTATGCCTACGCTTGGGCTTTAGCTCATGCTCCGACATGTGTCTTGCACAAACCCTCCACTGCCCATGTCCAAGCCCTCAAGCATATGCTTAGCTGTGCTGTGAACTCATGATTGCTTCTGTGGCTGGGGGATAGGGTGAAAGCCTGAGTTGTGCTTTAGCTGTGGAATGAATTCACCATGAACTTGCCCCAGCCATGTATCCCCATTTCCATATACATGTACCCCCATATACATGAAAAGCAGCACAGCTTGGAAGGGATCTGGGACAGAACTGATTTAACCTAAATCAGTTAAGTCTGATACTACTTCCATCCAGGATTATTTTTAATTGGTTTCGACCATTTTGAAAGTGGTTTATATGCACTGAACTTCTGTTGTGCTACAGATTTTAATCAGTTTCCAATCACTTAGATTGGTTTATGTGTAATTTCTGTACCTAGCCCATGTGGCAATCCCTTCCCTTTACATAGGCTGCACACAAACAGCCAGGAGGAATATCAGTAGGCATTGATCCATTTACCATAGCTCTGAGCATCAGGTTTTAAAAAGGCATGGAGAAAACTCTTTTCTTCAGTCCTGTTCATAAAAGTAAGTGGGATAAGGTCTCCCACTGGCCCTACAGCAGACAGAGATGTATGGGAAGAGATGTCTCTTTGCTCAAAAGCCTGGCGAAAGAGAATTGCAGGATTTATTTCCTTCCCACTAAGAGGTTAGAGACTGGACCTGGGAGTGCTGGGGTCAGGGAGGGGAGGGAAGAGGAGATACCAGAGTATTGGGATAACAGTTTGCAGCATTGTCCTCACAGCTACCATTCCCTGCATGTCCATGGAAATACCTGCTAGGAACTGCAAGTCTTCTGGTGTGGATCTGTTGTGCAGATAAATGTAATTTTGTGAAGTGTTCTTGGTTTTGAATATTAACTCCTAGTTGTGCCATTTGTATCTTTCATCTGCTCTAGCCTCTTGCCAACTTTTACCCCCAAATAGTTGGAACAGCCTCCTTCTCATATGCACGAAGTTCCCTTTTTTTTGGAAAAGTATCTAATCTATTGTGCGAGAGGCAAGGATTTTTCTGGATGACATCTTCTGTTGGATCAACTTGATGGCTGGGATAAAGTTTACCCACAAAAATCCTTGCCTCACCTAATTTCTGGACCATCATGGCACCAACGTCACTCTAGCACTACCGAATCTATCATGGACATTCAACCCTTTGGAGTTTTTTCTCATACGTATTTTGCCTCTAAAAGTTCAGGATTCTGCATTTTTAGGATCCTGACAGAAAATTGTTTTGGGGGATTTTTTTATACCTAACCACGCTTCCTAGTGGAAATGCTGGTGAATTACTGTGCAGTGGGATTCCTGTCCTGATTTCTGTGATCAGATTCTGTGTTCTGAAACCTACTCGTGAGTAAACCAGGTAAAACCTTTTAACTGGCATTTCTTCTAGCGTTAGTAATTAAGTAAGCAATCTACAAAATATAACTTTATATAGAAAGTAAGCAGTGAGGCAAGAATCAGAGCTGGTTAACTTTTATTGTTGACCAGAACAAGAACGAGAACTAAAATTTTGTGCAAATCTTCTGTGGGTCTCCCCTCCCAAAACTTTCCATTTTGTAGTAAAAAATTAATTATTTTCTATTTTGATTTCCCCCTTTTAAGTTTTACTCCTTTCAGTTTCTAGATATAATAAAAAGTAAAATTATACCTGCAGGGATTTTGTTTTTTGGTGTCACACTAATGTTTTCAAACTTTCTCATCTTTGGAAAAGATAGAGCAGGATGGCACCTTAAAGGCTAACTCATTTAGAAAAGCGTAAGCTTTTGTAGGCTACAGTCTACTTTGCCAGAAGCTATGAATGTATTTGCAGACAGCAGCATTACTAAAGAAAGGAATAAAGTAATTTAAATGCAAAGGATAGGGAAAGGAGGAGGAAAGGATAGGCAGAGGGATCATATCTGAGAGGCCGAAGGTGGATTGAAGAGATCAAAAGGGATAAACAAAGCAATTAACTCAGTGAAGGACAAAAGTGTTATAAAATCTAATCCAGATAAGGAGAGATAAGAACCCAGGAGCTCTGCTAAGATTGTATGTAACGCAATCCATTTTGTGGATGATTTCTTGTTCTGTAATTTTATTTTCAAGTTGGTTTTTAAAATGTTGTTTTAAGAACAGCTGCTCTGGGAGTTTAAAGAGTTTTGCCAGAGACTTGTGTGTCTTTCTGGAACTGACGTCAAATCAGCATCCATTCATTCTTTTAGGTGGTTGCCCCATCTGTCCAACGGAGACAGCAGAGGGGCACTGTAGGCAGGTAATGCTATATATGACATAAGTAGAGGAGCAGGTGAATGAACCCTGGATGTTATCATCTGTGTTGTTTGGTCCACTGATGATGTAGCATCTGGGTCTGAAGCAAAGCTGGTGAGAACAGGAGTTAGGTAGTCTGTGGTGAGAGAGATGTTTGAAGTTGTAAATCAGGACGTGAGATGGTTGTCATTTTCTGCAGGGGGATTCGTTAATGATGTGTCCAAGATGTTCAAGCTGTAGGTGGGGCTGTAAGTGAGAAACAAGAAGGATTCTGTTTTCCGTGTCACGGGGTTGATATTGCCGTAGGTTGGAGTCTGAATCTGGCTTTGATTTGAGTGGCTAATGTTTGGGGATTGTATTGCACGTGTAGCCACCTTGCTTCTCAGGGATCTTGGTTTTCTCTGTTTAAAAACTGCGAATTCTCCGACTTTAAGAAAAAAAGAAAAAAACAAATTCTCTGATTAAAAAAACCCAAAATCTGTTTTTCTGTGATTAAAATGAAATGTGTATATATTCGTATATACATATATATACATATTTCATTTTGATCACCCCTGTGAGCACGGGCACCAGCCCTGGCACTGCTGGCCAGACTGCACAGCTCCCTGCCTCCTGCAAAGGGCCCCCTGCACCCTTCTCCCACTGGAGTAGCAGGTGCCTTTCCCCTGCTTCCCTGCCATGCCGCAATCCCCGTGCCCAGCACCTTCCCCCAGCACCAACAGGCACCTGCCCCCCCTCACACACCCATCCCCTCCACACAACCCTGCCCACCCCCCACACACACACACCCACTGCCCACCAGACAGTCCCCAAGCCATGGTCCTCCAACCCCTGCCCCCATAGACTTCCCTGCATCCAGATACCAGGGCTGCTCCCACCACCCTGCCTAGCTACATGCTGACCGTGTGCATGTGCACATGCACATGCATGTGCCTCCCCTACCCCCCCGCCACTTCCAATCACCCTCCCTCCGCTTCTCTGAGCCCCAAGAAGCTCCTTACATGCAGGAAGGCTGCCAGCCTGCAAATGGAAGAATGGTTTTCTTCTTTAAAGGGGAAAATCCACATTTTCCTCCTTCAAATGACAAAATCTATGTCTTACTGCAGCAAACGGAAAACCCAGATCCCTGTTCATCGTACAGTTGGACCTGGGTAGTTGAACAAGTGCATTCATGCAGAGACCCCGTCAGTGAGTGCCTATGTACAACTTCAGTTTCATAGGAATCCCCTCACTGGCTGGGCTGGGCTCAGACTGCACAGACTGATGGGCAACCTTACTGTATTTCTATCTATTCCTATCTTTGCTTGTTAGAAATACCTTTAAGCCTGAGGGTTCAGAAATTTCCTGCTTCTTAACGGCACTATTTTACTATATTCATCACTCTGATACTATAAAGTGAACCTACTTAAATGATGATAAAGCCTGCCCTTCCATTGTAATATTTATTCCCTTCACGTAGACAACCTCTGTGTTCCTCATGAGTTTTAGAGGAGACATGTTCTCAGCAGAGAGAAATGTTCCTTTTCTAGGCCATGCTACCGTCATGCAGCCTGGTTAGCTGAGGTAACAGGGCACCCAAGCCGTCAAGCAGATGACTTTTTCCAGTACTGCCCTACATGCCAAGGGCAGCAAGTTTGTCCTTGAAGGTTTTGTTTAAGTCATAATCCCAGGAGCCCACAAACAGTGTATTATATTAGGCTATTCATATGACTAGTTCGGTTCTTTTTATTTTGTTTGACATTAATTGATACTCTGTTGAAGCGCAAGGAATATAAAAAGTAGGATTTTAATGTTCTGTAACATTTATTTTTCAAGGGAGACTGAAATTAAATTGCAGCTGTTGGCAGTGGGGGATATTTTCTTAAAATCTATGCCAAAGGGAACTCCTATTTCACTTTTTTCTTTTTCTTTGACACAAAGAAGTCGCAGTCCATTCCCTTTTTTTTGCATAGAGACTTGTTTCAGCCATAATGGCGGCTTGTGCTATTTGGAACTTCCATAAGGACTTGGGGGGCAAAGTGTTGTAGCTGCTAGTTTTTTCTCTCACCATTAAAAGCAATTATTTGGAAAAGGGCATTAATTTCCTTCCATGAAAATAAATCCTGTTACATTCATGCATGACAAATATTTCAGGGTGATCCTTATTAGAATGCTTAAGTTAATTTGAATCACTTAGGAGCCTATGCTGCCAGTGAACTCCCAGATGTTATTACCAAAGTTTATATATGAAAATGTTTATCTATATGATGCACTAGCTGAATGGCCATGAATCTCTTTTGATAGTCTTTGAAATGCTTAATTCTGAAAGCAACAAGGAGCATAAAAGTTAGCTCTTTGCCCAAGGGTGATGTATTTGCAGTTAAGATGTGAATACAGGCAGTCCTCGACTTACAACATTTCAAGTTACAATGTTTCACACTTACTACGTTTCTAAATTGACACCCTGTTTCAACTTTCTGATGTCAGTTTCGACTTTACAACGCTTGATCCGGTATGACGCCGTGCCAGCGAACCAGTGCGCTGTGTCACCCATCTCCCAGGGGAATGTCTGTCCAAACTTCCTTGGACACTTTCTTTAAGAAAGCAGACAAAACTCTAGAAAAACCTGCAGGCAGGACTCCTGAGAAGACTCCAGCCAAGAACCCTTCAAAAAGTCCACCAAAGTCACCTCAAAGAAGTCCTTCCGAATCAATATGATTGCTATTTACCATATAAATACATTCATGTAGCTATATTACTCATATATAATTGATCGAGTACAAAATTCTGGGGTATTTTTCGTGAAAATAGGGTATCGGGCCTTGGTTCAGGAACCAATCCCCCATTTATAACATTGTTTCTTATGAGAAAATTGGTTCTGAGTTACAATGTTTTGACTTAAGACACGGTTTTCAGGAACCAGTTGTGTCATAAGTCCGAGGACTGCCTGTAAAATAAAAAAATAGTGATCAACTTTGATTTTGGATGCATAGCATAGATCTGCTATTCAACTGAATGGTGTGCTATTTCTATTTTACATGCAGCCACAGTAATGGATACTTAATGACATGCTCAGCAAAAAAATTAAAATCTGGCTCATAGCTCAAAATGCCTATTTCTGAATTAAAGCAATCCTTACGAAAGGGTATTCTTTGAACAGCTTATTTAATATTTCAGCACAGCTGCATGAGTAACTTTTCTAGTGAGTCTGTTGCATTGGACTTCTAGTGCTTCTGAGTATATTCTCTATGGTAAATAAGTTCATGTTCTGCAGATGCTACCTCCTCTCTTTTGATAAGATTGAACATCAAACACAGAATCATAGAAAATTAGGGTTGGAAGGGACCTGAGGAGGTCATCTAATCCAACCCCTTGCTTAAAGCAGAACCATCTCCAACTAGTTCATTCTAGCCCGGGCTTTGTCAAGCCAGGCCTTAAAAACCTCCAAGGATGGAGATTCCACCACATCTCTAAATAACCCGTTCCAGTGCTTCGCCACCCTTCTAGTGAGAGTTTTTTCTTAATTTCCAACTTAAACCTCCCTTGCTGCAACTTGAGATTGTTGCTCCTTGTTCTGTCATCTGTCACCACTGAAAATATCTAAACATCTAACATCTGTCACCACTAAGAACATCTACAAATACATTATGATTAAGTTAATTCTCTTTCTATTGCAATATTCCTCCAAATCTGCTGGAAGGTGGCAGCTCTTCCCCTTCCAGACCAAAGATAATTGAAAACGATATTGCTGATGCTAAACAACATCTTATGCCTTGCTCATTTGTGGAAAACCATCAGATTGACTTTTTATCTCCTAAAGCTTATCATCTCCCTAATTTCTGCCTGCTTTGAAAACCTGTCATGTTGCTTATGTAGAAATGTCATTAAATTCGTATGAAGCCTGGTTTATTATTACCTATGTTTGTATAAATTTGTTCAACCTATATTTACCTGTATTCTAAAGCAGCACACTGTTTAGACTGTTCCCTTCACCACAGAGGATGAGAAACCTTTAAAAAACCATTCTGCCTACATTTTAGTCCTAACCTGGACATTTTTTTCTTGCTAAAATGCATTCTATTAATGTATGTTGCTATTCTTAGCAAATTAACTGAGTTTACCATTATTTTCAAGCCTATGAATACTTTTATTTGATTTACAACTCCTATCTAGACAGATTTCTCCTGCTCATTGGTGGGAGGTATGTTTAAGCAAGTAATAAATAAAGAGAATTTCTAGCCAGTAACCTGGCTCTACCTGATACTAACTTCTGCCATCCATGTTAACATGAGCAAATTCCAGTGAAGTTAATGGGAGCTACATGTTTTCAAACAAGGACAAAATATGAGCTATAGTCAGATAAATAATGCATCTTGAGTCTACTAAGAAAAAACTTCTCCAGTGTAGATTGGGGAGCCAACTACAGAGTTGTAGGCAAGGATTGTGGGTAATTGTGGGCATGAACCAAAAATGGGCAAGGCAGCCCAGAAGTTTAGATTGTGAGTAGTTTACCTGGCCTCAAAGGTGGCTGAGTTCTCCCTGGGTGATGAGTAGGTAGCTCAAGATTGATGAGGTCCTCAGGTCATGGCACGTCCACCCCATCAGCAAACCATTTCCATGGAATTCAGTACTGTGGTTGGAGCCAAGGTCCACTTAAAATGCTGGCACCTCTTATTAAACATGACTTTATAGACTATGCCTGAACAGCAGTTCAGATCATCATGACTTCCCTACAGACCTTTCCTGATGGTTAACTCTGCTGTCAAGCTTAAGCTGCATTAGCTACAATAATGTAAATATTGTACTACCTGGGTGGAGATCTCTTCTGGAGGTTGTTTATGTTCTTTGCCTTAGCATGAATGCAAAATGATCTGGCCTTCAGTATTTTATGTCAAGAGTGCCCATAAAAATCTGATCACTTAAATTATGTGGCAAAACAGAGTTGACATGACAGCTGGAAAATGATTCAGGTACCAGGGAAAAAATATAGGGCACCTGGCAGCTGCACTGTTTGTGGGGCATTTAATACCGGCATACAACAGATTGAGCGTTTATCTCTATTAGAGCTGGTAGGCCTTGAGCTTCTAGCATATGCACAAATGAAGAATGCATCCCAGAGTCATTTTCTGCTGCAAAAATACATGTGGGATGAATGCTGACTATCCAGACTGACTGGTATGTGTGCGTATATATTTAGGTATTATTTGTAGGTTGCCTGTTGCAGACGTGCTACAGAAGAGGAAGGAATTTATACTTGTATAACCCCAGCAAAAATAAGTGCATATTCAAGTTCATGATCTGTAGGAGTCCAGTTCATAAGCACTTCCATCTGGACTTATATACTGTGTATATTTCCTATACATTGCACATACTTGGTGGCCTCTCTTCTGAACCTAAATAAACCCACTCTGAACTAGAACAGCCTTGTGAACTCATTTCAACCTTCCTGTCCAGCAGTGCAGGCCTGTCTCATTAGCTGTTTCAACAGCAGTGGCTTTGGCTACTCTGGCCATTGTGTTTCATAGAGTAAGTCTCTTTTTTTGTTATCTAATCATTCAAAAAAAATTGAGAGACCGTTATATAACTCAGGTGGAAGCAAACAGAACGCCATCAACTTGAGTCATGGCCTGAGCGTTCACAGCTCCATTGATGACAGCGCAGGATTAGCTCCATCTGGCCTTGGAATTTGAAAAGTCATATCCACTCTTTTCCCTCCTCTCTGCTGCTTGCTGAGGTTTCCAAGTCTGGGAGAGAAAAGCAGGTGTCTCTGTGTACTCTAGGAAACCTAGAGCATGCAGACCTACTGAGAGGGGGCTTACAATATTTAAGTTGTTGCTAGCTTGGGGAGCAGCGTTTTCCTTCTGAATATGTCTGACTTGTTGCCAGTCATCCATGGCTTTGTGCCCTTTGAGTTTCTTTAAAAGGCTCATTGTTGGGACCCAAACGTTTGTGCCTGGCTTCCACTGATGTGCTGTACTGTTATGCGTTTGGCTTGGGTCACAAATCCTTTTGCTGCCTTGCCTCTCTCACTCAGGAATTCTCCTGTCTCATAGCCTTAGCTATTTAACTCTCCCTTTTCTCACTGCCAGTCACGGCATCTGTTCATTGTCACAAGCTTCCCAGCTAGTGCTAGTTCTAAGCAAATGAATAATAACCAAGAAAAAAAACATGCAAGAGCTGATATAAATGTGAAGGGTTTCAAGAGACCGTTCTGGCTACAATACAAGGCTGTCAATCAGTTAATGCACATGCCTACACTGGTCGCCTGCTGGGGGTCAGGAAGGAGTTCTCCATCAATAGCAGTGCACAATTAGCTGGGAGCATTCTTGAGGGAGGGAAGCGTTCGCATTCCTCTGAAGCATCAGCTGCTGCCCGCTGCTGGGGGTAAGATACAAGAGAGGATAGGCCAGTGGCTTGACCATGGGTCTAAATTTTTTGTTCCTGGGGGATAGATATGCATCCCTTTGTACTCCCTGCTCCCTCATTAAACATTCTCCCTGAAGAAATCCTGCTGTTCAGATCACGCTTGATGTCTTTAAGTCCTGATTTTTATTTCCTTTCATGCTGACTGATCTGAGGGCAGTGTAGTCTCTAGCTCCTCACAGTGGCATTTATCCGCCATTACCTTTGGCTTGATGAGCTGGCAGGAATCCTTTTCTTACCATCTCTGCACTGTGCCAGTGTCACCCTTTGCAGGAGGTGCGATGTTCCAACTAATGAGCTTCTTTCTCTTTTTTTCTTGTCAGTTCTTTTTCTAGACATAAGGCTAAAAAATGTCTGGTAGCTTTTGTCTCCTGGTTAGGGGGAAAAAATGCCTACTTCTGAGTAGCTCTTGCACTTGTGCTGCTTGGCTGGGTGGTTTCAGTAGAGCAATGGGACTCAACCTTTTTAGACTCCAGGCATCCTTCCATAGCTTTTGTGAATTGAGCATCACCCCATTTCAAAAACTAATAGATTTATTACAGTGCTAACCTCCCCACACACGAGTGGGTGCTGAGGGAAGGAGCAAAGGGCTTCTTTGTACAGGGGCTTCTCTGCACTTATGCTTATCTCCTTGCTCAGGTGCCAAGCAGGGATGACTGTATATATGCCCACTTCTTTGCACGCTCTGACACCCTTAAAAGGATCTCACAGCACCCCACTGTGCTGCAGCTCCCTGGTTGAATATCAGTGCAGTAGTGCATTGCTCAGGGACAAGGAAGTGCCTGCCACTCATATGGACAAAACACAATTTTGCATGCCCACGGAGCTAGTAAAAATAACAGTAACCACAAAGCTAATTAAACACTAATTATTAGTCTGTTAGTCATTAGACTAATTAAACGTTAGTCATAAACAGTGTATTTTAAAAACAGCCAATTCAAATGCATTTTGCTTCCTTCTGTGACCTTCTGTTCAAGGGCGATCTTAGTCTGAACTGTGCCTGGATCAACCTCTGTGCAAAGCGAGGTGGGGTGAAGGGGCACAAGGAATCTCCTACTTCTCCCATTTCCTCCTCAGTGGGTAGTGACGAGCTATGGTGACGTAGCATTGGTGGGCACCAACCATGATGCCACTGCTACTGTGCAGTAGCTCATTGCTAGCGCACAGTAGGGTCAAAAATGACCCATGCGCTGCTGGGACTGCGCAGTACTGGTGGGTACTGTGCAGTCATTTAGTACTTGCTAAAGGAAGTACTAAATGACTGTGCAGTCCCAACTGTGCAGTCAGGGGTATGTGTAGACGTGCCCAGTAGGAAGGAGGAAACAGTGAGGTCCTGTTGCAAAGCACAGTCCCACCCGAATTCCCTTGTAGAAACCCTACTGCTGCTATGCACTGGACCTGGAACTAGACCATGCCCCAGCTCTTCTAGCGCTGGCTCTGGGGACTGCTATAGATTTCCTCCTGGAGATAATATTCTGTTCTTCCTGAGTTGTTCTCTTTTGGTTGCTGTTTCTCTGGATTGTTTGAGGTCCATGTCTCCATTTACATTAAAACTAAGTATTCCTTTAAAAAAATGTATGCATTCCTTCCTATTATTTGATGAGTTTCTATCTTATCCAGGCTATATAACAAAAAATGGCACTGGTTAATTTAATGTTTTAATTATAACTGGCTTTAACTCACTTTCTTGTGGTCATGCATTAGTACCAGGGTTCTCTTCTGCCCACACACATCCTTTGTTACTGAGGTGGCTCCTTGCTAGATGGACAAGGGGTAGCTCAGTGTTGTAGCTTGGGAGCTGAGATGAATAGGACAGTGTACACTCTAGGGCCATTGTTTCAAGTTGACTGACTCTGATTGGGTACCCTTAAGATAAACTGTCAAGATTTTCTCTCCAACCATATTCATAAACATATGCTTTCTGTATATAAATGAAAAAGACACTGATTGCATTGATTAGTTCCAGGTGGTGAGTCTAGGTTCTAGTGCTCCACAATGAGTGTGCTTTACTCCAGTTCTGGCATGACTTGATACCATATAATCCTTCCCTAGATAGTGGGCGCATCTACATGAGATGTTTTACTGTGCAATAAAGCAAATTACTGCATCATAAGTACCACCATCTACATGTGCGTGCCCTTACTGTGCAGTAATTTGCTCTATTCAGCAGTTAATTTGATACCTGCAAATACAAGCAGCAGACCAGCTGTTGAGTAGTTACCGCATAGTAACTAGCCCCATCATCCAGCTACCAGTGTTGCCACAGGGTCTCTCAGTTGACCTACACGTAGCACATGGCACACACTACCTGAAGCCCATGCTACACATGACACCCAGCTTAGATGCCTGCTCTGGCTGGTCCAGGATTGCACTGCACCTGGCACCCTGTATAGGCTCTGCAGTACATGTGGTACCTGCCCTGGCTGGTCTGTGGCATGTGCTGAGTGAAGTGCGAGTCCTGGACTGGCTGGAATGGAGGCTATGTGTACTAGATCCAGCATGTGGGGTCAAAGAGAGAGAGGGATTGGTCTGTGGGCCCATTCTGGTCTGTGTACTGGCCCTACACCACTTGTCCAGCTTGCAGGGCAAGATGACTTTGACAGCCCTGGTTTAGGGCCTTACAAGTCAAAAGTAGCCCTTTTTTACACCTGGAACACTACTGGGACTAAAGCAGACTCTGGAAAAGTGGAGTAATGTGCTCCTAGCAACTCACCCTCCCTCAGAGGGCAGACCACCATATTCTGCACCAGCTGCAGCTTCTGGATAGTTATCAAAGGCAGCCCTACATAAAGTGCATTTCAATAGTCTAGCCTTGAGACAAAGCATGGATGATGGTGTCCAGATCCAAATCTGAAAGCAAGACCTTCTGGATAGCCTCTCTCATAGCTATAGTGGGTCTTCTTGCCGGATGGATTTGGAGAAAGGCACTCTTAGCCACCACTGCCACCTGAAGATCCAAGTGCAGCAGAGGATCCAGAAGTACCCCAAAGCTGCAAACCTCAGTTTCAAGGGGAGGCTGCACTACATAAGTGATGGGTGGTGCCTCCCAACCCCAACTTATGAGGTCTGTCAGTGACCATCACTTCTGTCTTGTCATGGTTATTAACTATATATGTTTACAGTCAGCCCCAGCTATGTATGTAGACTGCTGTCCTGCAGGTTTCTGGTGGCTTTTGAAACTAAGAAAGTTGAGTGGTTGCTTTAGGACTTGCAAAGTATTTTTAAAGGGAAGGCACCCAACTTCTATCACTCCAGGTATAGTAAAGCAGGGTCAGAAAGAGAGTAACTGATCCAGTTTTAGGGTGATTATGCCTTAGGGAAAACTTTAGTGTTAGCTTCTTTAAATTTCAGGAGGCATTTCAAATATTAATATATTTAACCAAAATAAAAAATCACCAATACTTGGATGTGCTTAAATATTGCCTGTTCTATTGCAGTTGGGAAGTAGTCCTGATCCACTGGAAAATCAGTCACTTCCTAGTAGGTAGTGATAAAACTTGTTTGTTCCATTGTCAAAACTGAGAACATGATCTACAGTGTTGTTCCTATTATTCCTACAGTTTTTCAGAGTTGCTAAACCTACTGGAATCTCCTGCACGCTGGCCGGTAACTTTCTGTGAATGCATATTTAGAGAGGTTTTGCACAAAGAATGCACAAACACAGCACTGGTGGATGTCCATCCCTTATTTCACGTGCCGTTTTGATGACAGAGGGCTACAATAACATCTTTGCTGTAAGCAGATTTACCATACACAGAAACACCCAAAGCAAACATTTCCTGTCATTTTTTTATCTCTTTTGATCCAAACACTGCCAAGGACAATCAAGTGGGAACACTTTGAAACAAACCCAAGCAATGAGCAAGTCCATTACTGTGCAGGATCATATTTTACTTTCCTAATTAAAGTCAATTGTACCCTCTGACCTGTATTTTAAACACTGAGCAGGATTCATTCCCCCCCTACCCCCAAAAGAAATAAAAAATCCTGGCTTCTTTCTAGCTTTGCTCACTTTTAGTGGCTCTACTAGGAACATGTGAATCACTATAGCACATGTTTGTTAGCTGTTTTGAGAGTACAAAGCTGTATATTAAAAAAACTGATCTTTGTCCATATGAATTCAGTTCAGCTGGGCTAAAAGAGTTGTTTTAGCCACTCTACCTGCCCCTGTGCATTTCTTGTCACCTACTTGATTTTTCCCTCTTTCCGCTGTGTGCAGAGAATCCCAGAAGTATTCCCAAACTGTGAAACAAGTGGAACTCACAGCATCAGGATACATGGGGCTAAAATCTTTCTGGGATTCAGAAACAAAGATAAATATGGATTGTTTAAGCTGTTTGCAGTTAAGCAAGATCATTTTATTAGAAGAGACTTCAGGGTCATCAGGTCCAACTTTCTATGCAGGCAATTAAATAAAAGAAGATTCAAATCTATCAGACACCTAAATGTTTACACTGGGGCAAGTATAACACACTCTGCTTAAAGGGTAGACTAAGGGAATTCCAGGCAGTGGGTTGCAGCTCAAGAGACACCTTGATTTATTTCCTGGCTCGGCTGCTGGTTTACTGTGTGATCTTGAGCAAATCATATAACAAATCTTACAGAGCAGTCTTCCTCCTCAAAGACAGAGGTAGTGTTCTTCTATTCCCCAATGATGTTGAGGTTGGGTGTATTAAAAACTAAAATATTTCAATAGAGTTATTCAAGAATCTAGATCTGAATATGCTTCAGGAAATGAAAATAAGTAGAAATGCCTTGCATGTGAAGGGAATTTAAAAATTGTCCACTTCATTGTTTCAGTAACTACTGGTGCTGGCCTCTGTCAGAGACAGGAAACTGGACTAGATGGGCCATGTATCTGACACTGTTCCTGCACGCAGGAGCTCAGTGTTTCCCCGTGTGCCTTCCTGGCTATGGGCCACCTTGCTTCCTGGTTTCTCCCCAGCCCCATGGAGACAGAGAGACACAGACCTTCCCACACCCTTCGTGCTCCTTAGCCAGAGTTTTGGGGGTTGGGTTGGGGGTTTTTTTGGCTGTGTAAAGAGGCAGGATGGAGATGCCCATTCCCAATTATGCCAAGTGCTCTCCAGCTGTTTGAAAGGGGTCCAACCTCCAAGGTGAAGAGATTTTTTTGGGGTGGGGGGCTTCTCCTTGAAAATTCTCATGGTCCTGGTTTAGCCTTTTCTTGACAAAGTTGTGGCTTTGGGGGACTAGTAAGTGAGGCCCTGGGGCCTTCTGACTCAAAGCTCAGTGTCCTGACAAAGTGTGTATTGGTAGCTTCTGGCAGCAGGGTACATACAGCTTGCCAGTGAAGGTTTCTGAAAACCTGCCTCTGGGTAATTGGCCGAACCCACCTGCTTCCCCTCCCTTTTCATCTTGGTTATATGAAGAAGCTACAGGGAAGGAAGAGAGATGGCCTAGCTTTGCTCCTCATTCAGGAGTCCTTAAGCAGTAAGAGAAATCCTCCTGGCTACCTCTGTGCTGCCCTATGTCCCAGTTACTTGTCCAGGGCTAGGAGAGAACGGGCAGTGACCTTGTTGCAAACTGGTGTCACTTCTCCACTAGCAAATAGGGAAGAAAATGCTCATGAACGCTCCTTGGAGCAGCACACAGATGTGATGATGTCACACTAGTACTTGATAGCCAAAAATTTAGCCCTTAATTGAATCTGATGTCATAAAGGGTCCATAGACGAGTGAGATCAAAATCCTGGAGAAATGCTTCTCTTAGGTGGAGGTTTGCAGCCGGGGTTTTACACTTCATGCTCCACCCAGTCTGGGCGATGTGCTGCTAGAGCTGCTGGAAGGTGAAAGGCTGCTGGGCTCCACTGGGCTCCACTACTGACCATAAATTAGAGCAGCGTTGGGGCCACTGATGTATGTGCTGGTTCCTTCTTGGCTCTTATTAATGACCAGACTGGTAACCAGTTGCCTCCAAAAGCTGCGTCAAAAGTGATCTCAGGGCCACTTTTGCCCATTGGATTAAGCTGTTCTGAGCTGGAAATAGCCACAGCATGGAACTGGGACCTCAAAAAGGAAAATAATCATCAAAATGCCCTACCTCAGGTGGTTGTGTCCACATAATGAAAACACTTTGGGGGTCTGGGGGAGTGGGGGGGTGTTCTTCATTATGGTGACTTTGATCCATAAAACCTATACCTTCTTTTCTTTCTTTACCAGTTTCCCATCATATCCTTTGGGGTACTGTAGAAGCTCTTGACAAAGTACACACTATGCAAAACCTATTTCCAGTATTGCTGTCTGTTACAGGAACTATTTAACATAATATGACATCTCCTCACTGTGTCATTTGCCCAGCACACAGGGAAGTGGAGTTTGCTCCATTGACTTTCAGTTGCGACCAAGTCTTTTACGCTTTACATTTTCGAGGTTGCAATGGACTTGAGTGGCAAGGTGACTGCATAGGCATGTTACCACCTGAGGCTGGTTGCACTTACATGACTTAAGTCTGCCAGAGCTTTGTTGTTAGTTTTTGAGGGACCCAATGCACCATGTAAATGTTGGCACTTATGAGACGTCTGTTACTTTTTCTGAGGTTTAGATTAAAAGCAAAAAAGCAGTTCCCAGATGCAAGAAGCAAACAGCACATTTCCCTGAAGCTGTGCCACTCGAAAGGATTGATACAGAGAAATCAGGGCAGAAGACTGGTTTCTATGGGTTCCAGAGTCAGGAGTTAGCAAAAAGCTCAGGCAAATGGAGGCAGTTTTTATAATGCTTTTTTCATGGGCACACTCACAGCTAGAAGCAGTTCTGGTAAGTGTGAATTCAAGCATCCACATATTACAGCAATGGAGTTTTAGAAAAATGTAAATGGTGAACAGTAGCTTTCCAGTTGAATGACCATTACGGCTAGAATTTCAAAGCCCATTTGGCCCCAAAGCTAAGGACCCAGTCCAATGGCTGTATGCTACCTGTGACTTATTTCCATGAGGTTGGATAGGTGGGAGGAAAAGGACTACTCCCCAGGCCATGTTGAAGGTGCTCTGGTCACTTCAATCAACAATATGAGTATTTCTCCAGGCCCAGCATGCTAGTGGGATCTGGGGCTAACCAAAGCTAACTAAGTCTAAACACCAGCAATCTTTATAAGCCATGCCTCCTCCCCACCTCCTCACAGTTACTAAAGGATTTGTACCTGGTGTGAATACCCAGTGGCCTCCCTACAAATTCTTTTTGCAAACGGCACCACTGCACAAAGGTACTGTGTTTGCTCTCCTAGTGGTCAGTTGTTGTGGCGTGGAGGGTAGTTGGATTAGGTCTTTGAAAGCAGACTCAGTCTGTGCTTGTAAGCCTGGAGAGGTGTGGATAGTATCCAGTTCAGCATTTGATTACTGAATGATTCATACCCCCTCCTTTCTGGTCCTGCATAAACAGCTTCAAACAGCTGCTTTCCTCCTCTTCACACCACAAACAATAGACTTTATAACCAAGAAGAAATTAGTGTCAAATGAAGGTTTTTTTTAGCCAACAAATGAACGAGGTGTTTTTTTTCTCTAAATATGAACCAGCTTTTCCTCTATACTCTAGGGGACAAAAAGATAGTAATTACACTTTGTCATTTCTCTCTTTCATGTTTTCCAGAAAATAAAATCATGTGGGATGTATTCAGGCTGATTTGACGTCTTCGTGAATTCGCTTAGATTGAAAGAGAGAAGCGAAGTCTGGGGGTTCCCAACCTGCCAAAAAATTGTTTATGGGGAAAAATGTGAATAGGCCTGACAGGTTGCCACTGTGGGGTGATGGCCTAAGCACCGTCCATGGAACGGGGCACATCGAAATTCTACTTCAGGATGTGCTGTTGACTGGCACTAATGACTTCAGTCAATATTCTCCCTTATCTGTAAGTAAAGAGGAGAGAGGAAAACCATGGGGATCCTTGGGCTTGAACTTGCTTCTGTTGAGGCCCCTCCAAGTTTTGCTACCAATCTGAATGGGGCAAGATTTCTCCCTCAAGAAATACTTGTTCCAGTAGCAATAAATAGGAGTGTTTATCTGGACAGATGGATTTTTGTCTCCAGTTTATGTCTTTGAATTTTCCAGGTTAGGTCTGGGAGTTGAGTTATGTAAATCAGTATAAAGGAATGGGAAGTGGATGTGTGTGTACACGTAGACTTCAAAGACATTAGGGCTGGAAGAGACCTCGCAAGATCATCGGGTCCAGCCCCCCACCCCGGGGCAGGAAGTCAGCTGGGGTCAGATCACCCCAGCAAGATAAGCATCCAAGTGTTTCTTAAAGGTATCCCAAGTAGGTGCTTGCACCACTTCTGGGAGAAGTCTATTCCAGACTTCGGAGACTTGGACGGTAAAGAAGTTTTTCCTTATGTTCAGTCTAAAATGGTCTTCCAGCAGTTTGTGACCCTTGGGGTGCCCTAGTGAACAGGCATTCCCCCAGATCCTGATGTACACCTCTTATATACTTATAGGCTGCCACCAAGTCACCCCTGAGCCTGCGCTTGTCCAGGCTGAAGAGTCCTATGTCCCTCAGCCTCTCCTCATCAGGCCTGTGCTCTTGCCCTTTGATCATGCACATGGCCCTCCTCTGGACTCAATCTTCTCCACATCCTTTCTAAAGCATGGAGCTCAGAATTGGATGCTGTTTTTTAAACACGCTTCTGCTTTTTAAACATGTTGAAAATATTAACATGGGATGGGAGTGGGAGAAATTCATAAAAGATTTTACATTCTACTCATTCCTGAGCTGCCCAGCAGATACAGGAATAAAATAAGCGAAACTGGTAGAGAAAAGCCCTTTGCAGAGTTCAGCAGACATCTGACTGTAATTAAAGCATGACTTTTTAATGCAGAAAGAAAAACCTCTTTTCAAATGTTGTTTGCTAGGTTTTCAGTTGTGAAAGGGCCTTTTAGTCAAGGGGGCTATAAACAAAGATGTGTGCTCTTGGGCAAAGTGCAATAATTTGCAGGTTGTGAACAGTCAGATTGTTTTTTCCTGGAATCCAAGGATCAGAGCAATGTGCTCTTTAGCATTCATGGAGAATTAAAAAGAGAGAGCCCCAAACAACTGACAATCCCATTTTTGATGTTTTGTGTTCTGTTGTGTTGTTAATTTTAAATAAGGTTGTTTCCAGCCAGTAAAACAGTGCACGTCCCAGATTTGGAGCAGACTTTGCCTTGCCAGCATACTTCTCCCCTTCATCCATTAAACCCAAAGCTGCAGGAGGAACCTCAGACTCTGTGCAGTGACAGAGCTTGTATTTCTGCACACACACCCCCCATCATACCTGTTCGGCGGATCATGGCAGGGTCTCCCAAACCCCATGGGTGTGTTGAAGTCCTTGAAGTCTACAGACAACCTGTTAGCACCACACGTATCCATCTCAATTGGCTTTTCCCAGGTCCCTGAAAGCTGCGTTGGAATCATTCTGCCCTTCCTTCCCCTGCCAGGACAGAGGGAAACACTGATTTATCTCACCACAGGCTATGCTGTGGGACAGGGGGAAGAGGGGAGAAATTGTGCACATCCTTTCCTGTCTCTCAGTTGCCCACCTCCCAGCTCCAGATTATTTTTTTTAGCCTATTACTTTTCATTCGTCCACTGCCTGGCTTCCCATTTTCTGTTCATCAAATATTATCTACTTGTCTTTTGCAGACCATCCCTACCTTATGAGTCTTCTTTTGTTGACTTTTAAGATCACACTCACCTCTGACTAGCCCATAACACTGGTCTCCATATTTCCACGATTGTATGAGTACATTGTATGAGTACCTTCTTGCTTTCTTCCAGGATACCTCTCATCCTGGGAGGAGCTTCCCACAAACACTGGCAGAGCGACTTCATTATTCTCCTTTTCTATGATGCCTACATAAAAAAATCATAAGTTTTGTTGCTGGCATGCTGACACCAGCACCAGTCACACTGAGCAGTACTTTTGATGTCACATCTGCTAGACAGATGCATACATCATAAGGTCTTTGGGGCAGGGGCTGTATCTTTATCTGTTGGTACAGCACCTAGGTTCTTGGTGCCTGTTCACATGCCTAAATATCTCTCCTACATATAAGCAGAAGTTTGCATAGTGATCAGAGGGAGGTTTAGCTGTCTATTACAGTGGCTAGCCTCACCTGCTGATTTCTAGATCCTGCACTCTAAGGGCCTTCCTTTTATCCTCGGCCTATTGTGGATGCAATGAATTAATGCTACTCTGGTCTACAAAATGCCATTACATCGAAACTAGTGTGCTCCCCATCGAACTGTGCTAGCAGGCCTGTGCTTTGGATACAATTTGAGGCCCTTCATGCAAATGTTGGAATCATATTTCTGGTTTTGGCTGTAGTTTTTCTACAGCTTGAAAAATGTCTCCCTCATGCTGTAAAATTGAACACTCATATGCTGCCAAGGTGGATGAAGAAATTCTACCTGTGCGTGTGACTTGCAGCAGCCCTAGAAAGCCTAACTGCCTCAGTCTTTACAGCAAAATGCTTATGGAAGTTGACATATTGGCAAAACACAAGTTGTTTTCATTCGCTACATGTGTGCATCATCTTTATGTTTGTTTCCTAAGATCACTGTGTGCTTCACAGGCTGTGTAAATGCTAAACTGTCTCCACATCAGAATGCCTCTATCGGTCATCTAGGCATTTGGCTCTCAGTATGGTATCTGAATATTTCCCTAGACATTCATGAACTTATCTGCTTGGATCCTCTGCAAGGTCTTGCAGATGGGGGGACATGACACTATGTTTGCTCTATAGCTTCTGACTGATGCAACTGGGAGAACACAAGCTATAAATGCAGATGCCAGGCTGATACCATACACCAGCATAATTCGTACTTTTACCAGTATGGCTCACAGAGAATTGGTTTTACTGTGCTGATACAAATCCCAGCTTGTGGGTATGGTTGTATCCACACTAGGAGAGCTTTGAGGGTATATTACTCCATTATAGTATAAAATTGCTATAATAATTGAAGCACTCCTGGGATAGATGTTCTCCATCAGGAACAGAAATGGAGCCAGAAGCTGTTGCTACATCTAAGTTATACTCAGCTGCCAAATCATAAAACTGTTTCTTCAACAGTGTTGAACAGCTGTATAGCACTCAGCACAGCAGTTTGAGTACAACAGGGACATTTCTGAAAGGGACAAGCCCTAACTCTTAATACTGTCTTGGGATCTTTAGTGCACATGCAGCATGAATAGGACTTCGAGGCTTTTAAGGTCTTCTCAGAACACAGCCCCCATAGTAACACATTCATGCAAATAAATACTAATGCATGTAATGCAAGCTTATTTGTATTAGACACGTACCAGGGAACAATATCTGCTCCACTGGGATCCCCTGTAGTTTAAAAAATCTAGGTGCTCCTTACTTTATGCTCACATATTAAATAATCTCTGTTTGCATGTATTTATTTTACTTTGGGGGGGGGTGGAGTGGGGAAGCAATGTTGTCTTTGTATTACCTGCCAGTGTATATGAAGAGTGGTGCATTTTATTGCTACATCAAGTATACCTGATAGGAGAAGCATTCTGTGGCTTCCATTGATGTAAGCTTACAGTATGTCCATTCTAGGTAAATGCCATGGTCTCAAACCACTGTCTCTATCAGAAACAGGCAAATCATTTCTACGCATACACCTTTTCCTTAGAGTTTTCCACTGCCAGTGCCAATGCTGTAGCTGCAGAAACCTAATTTAGAGAAGTCATCAGCAAGTGCCCACCATTTTTTTTTTTTTTTTTTTTTGTCTACACAACACATTAGTTAAAATACCAGTGAGCATTTTGCACAAGTTGCTATCACAGCTGCCACCAGGGAATGTGTACCAGTGGGAAATTTCAAAAAGAAAAATGTCTAACATGGTGCAATTCTCATCTCTCCTTATTTTGCCCCGTTTTATTCTCTGGTTCGTCTGTTTAATTCTGAGTTCAGGTGTTACCCATGGGCAGCCAGTGATGCAGTAAATGATGCTGATGACCTACCTCCCATGACTCATAATGCATTCCAGTTTCTTTTATGTGAATCAGAATGAAAATCCCCACTCTTCTTTGCTCAGTTTTCCTTGCCTTTATACTAAACAAGCTTTCCCTTCCTTCCCAGGGGTCCCAAGTGTGTATTCCTCTGACTGGCTGTTCCCCAGAACAAACATACTTTGGACTGTTTTGTCCTCTGTTGTTCGTGCCATGGGCCTCATGCTTAGTTGAGCCTTTCCACAAGTGAAGGCATAGCCATCATTGTGGTCTTCAGCCCAAACATTTCTAATCCGTTGCGTGCTCAGCTGCGGATACTCGACTTTTTTAGGAGTAGCAGGAATTTTCTATGCAGATGTGTCAGTAGAACAATAAGAAAAAAAACCAGCCTTCACAAGGAGATCATCACCCAAAATTCAATGCTTATAGGAAAAGGTCAGTCTTAGAGCAAAGCTGCTTGAAGAAAAGTACAGCTGTTTTAAGCAGCTTTATTGATTTGGCTGTTGGTGGGAGGAGTCCATTGTCCGTTCTGCTGACCAGCATCATTTCATTGTTTCCTCATGCTTCTCCTGGCTTTGTCTAGCTGTTGTCCTGTGCTTTATATTTGTATGGTAAAATTGTGTCACAGAACATCTCATCGTTGTTGTTGTTGCTGCTGCATTTGTGCAATACTTAGCACAGGTTCATGACTGGGTCTCATGCACTACAAACTATCTGTAATATTTTGAAACAATAATATTAGATAAGACAACAAATATCCTTTGTCTACACTCTGTCAACCTGTTTCTTTCTTTAAGAGTTTCTTGGAATAGTGGCTGTCCATCATTATTCCAAGCAGACTTGCTAATCCTGCTACAAATAAACACACAATAATAAAGTCTAAAGTCATCTTTACAATCTGTTTCCCAAAGCATGCTGCTAAGCTGTTTAAAAAAACAAAAAACTATATTTTCCAAGTGATTTTTAAAAGAAGAATTTAAGCTAACAAATTGCTTTATGGAGTTTACATAGTAAAACGTTGTATAACCTTTAAGGGTTTGAAGTATTCCATTGTTGTTTCCAAAGAGAGAAGCTATTTGAAAATGGTGATACTGTAGTAAGACTAAGTTATGTAACAATGGCAGAAGCAGACTGAGAATCTCAAAGACGAGGAATAAAATATAAAGTCCCGATCCTGCAAATGTATGTGTATTCTTCGTTGTGTGTGTATGTGTATGTGTGTAGTCCAGGGGTGGGTAAAATGCAGCCCGTGGGCTGGACGCAGCCTGCCAGGCCATTCTATCTGGCCTGTAGGGCCCCTAAAATATTTAGAAAATTAATATTTATCTGCCCCAGGCTGCCTGTCATGTGGCCCTCAATGGCTTGCTAAACTCAGTAAGCGGCCCTCTGCCCAAAATAATTGCCCACCTCTGATGTAGTCCCACATATTTAAATTTTTAAGTGTGAGCTGAAATCTTAGGTTTAGGACTTGAACTTTCAGTTGTTTGGAAAAGGACAAAATCAGGGAGGCAAAGAGATATCAGAAGGCTTTATGAAATGGCAAAAGTCACAGATGAGTGCAGAGGCACTGAATCATGTTAGTCTGAAGACAGGTGGAAGACGATGGATTTGCACCTTACAGATTGAACTTAATCAGAGATGCATAAGCTTTCCTAAGCAACAGCTCACTTCATCAAATGCTGACAAAGGAGGCTGTTGCATAGGAAGGCTTATGCACGCCCGATTCCATTAGTCTATAATATGCAACTCTACCCTGCCTTACGGGTGCAAAGGAGAAGGTCTTGCTAACAGCAATGATAAGCTCTGTGGAGTCTGGATAAAGAGTGTTTATAAGAGGAGCCTGGAGAGAAAAAGGGAGATTCTGAAAGAGAAGCAGTTCAGACAGGAACCACAAGTAATAATTTTGTATTATTATCTATTTATTTGTATTCCAGCAGAACCTAGCAACCAAGCCTTGGAGCCTGGCTGTGCTGTGCACTGCTTTAACACATAGTCGATGATTTGACAGACCTTGCCTGTCTATTTACACTGTAAACTCTGCAGGAGGTGAAGTTCCTTAATAAAGGTTGCAAAGCAGGCCACCGACAGAGGTGACAACAGAATCTATGTCTCCTGTCTCCCAATCTAATGCTGTAGCTGCTGGACCAGAGCCCTCACAACATCACATGAAATCCGAGCCAGGAGGTAGCTCCCAGAGGCATCAAACATCCTAGTTTGTGCCATGTGAAAAAATTCCCACTTCACCTGTCAGTGCTTCAGCTCCCCGCAGGCACTGTCTCTTACCAAGTGCATGGCATGTACCTATAGCACCTTGCACACCAAAGCCCTAATCCCTCTTGGGGTGCTCCATGAATACGAGTTATAGCTAACCCCCAACCTGGTGCCTGTACCACATCCTGTCTTTCCATTATACAGTGAGTACAAAGAGGTGCGAACTCTCATCTAAATCTGGTGCCTCGTCTGCAGTCTTAATATTATGGACCAAGTTGCAGAGGCAGCATGTTGCGAACAGAACGGTGCTTTGTGAAGCTAGGTTGTGAGTGACAGACTTGAGCAAAAGTCTGCTCTGCACAAAAGCATTGTGAGCCCCTGCCGCGTGTGACAAAAGGCATCTACTGTTGTGCGCAAGCGGCGCTCATGCAGTAGCAACAGCTTTGTGTTTTGACCATCTGTGAACTTCCCTTTGCCCCTTCACCCTGAGTTTCTTCTCTTGGAGGTGGCTCTGGCATTAGCATGTAAGCGCTGTGATTACATGTGAAGCAGTTAAGAACATTCATCATGTTGTGTCCCTCTTTCGCAGACGGGTCCACCGAGCTGCTTTTCTATGACCTGAAGAATTTTTACCGCAGTTAGGAAATTCTTTTGCAATTTGTTCTTGCAAATTGCAAGCCAACAATGGCAGGAATGTGGAAACCAACTAACCGATTATGTTCACAGCGGTGGTTAACAGCATCCCCTCATTTGGAACAAATCCGTTCCAGGCCAAATGAATCTGTTCTACCTGGTGTGCGCCCACAATACATTTCCACGTCTGTATTTTTAGAGTGTGCTAGACCACGCTAACTAATGGAAGCTATGGGGGCAGTTCCTGCCTTCCTAACGGGAGGCAGTCAGGGCTGTGTGTCATGTGACTTTGTCCCCTTCAACACAGAGAAATCTGCTCTTGTAATAGGATTTCTACAGGTGTTAGTCTGCGTTGTGGGTATGGAGCCTGCGGGCCCAGTGCACAGTCAGTCAGTGTTCTCTGTGAATGACAGCCAGAATCTTCAGCCAAGTTTGGCTTAATTTGACTTAACCAACTAACCTCAACTAAAATTACTTGGTTTAAAAAGTCCTTCTCCGATTAGGTATGCCTGTGTTTTGAAGCTGTTGCGCTAGAAGGTAACTATGGATGCTGTGCGAGGGATCAGGTTCGACAGCCCAGCTGAGCTGCATCTGACCAGATTCTGATCTTAGTTATGTGTGTAGCTTCCTTCTCCTGTGTGGATTTTGTCCTTTCTGTCTTAAAGGAGATGAGCTGGTATCTTAGGGATTATCCCTGAACATGCTGCTTATCTGCAAGCCTGGCAGTCTGCATGTGGAGGATGATGTGCCTGGAGTGGATGTAAATGCACTATTCTGACAGCATCCAGCTGTAGTCTAAATTTAGTAGAGGAAAAGACAGCTTTGCCTTCCTGCTGGAGCCTCTCTAGCCCTTCTGGCTTGAGAAGCCGTGGCATTGTTCTGGGGAGAAAACAGTTGGGGAACAGTCAGCTGGTGGTTTGTGGGGTTGGCTCTGTGCTTCCAAAGGTTCACCCCAAATCCACACAGATATTGAAAACCAAATCTCTGCAGCTTCTGTTAGAACAGAGGAAACCTACCCCTTGCAGACACTCATGGTAGTGCTCAATGACTTGTCCTATGATGCCTTCACTTGATTATATTCTTTACTTTGTGGCTCCTATGAAATATCTTCTTGCATCCCTTTTTCTTGGAACCCAGAGTTTTGGGGGGTCAGAACCTGATGTTTCTTGTTCAGTCCCATAAATTAAGCTGTCACTTGCATACTTTGGTCACACTACACTCCCTCTAAAAGTAGAAGCCAGTTAGTACAGAGTGAATCAAACAGCAAGTTTCTAAATGGGCTTGAGCAACAGTAACAGACTTTCAGGGCTTATTGGCCAAATCGTAGTCCCATTGAAGTCCAGGGCAGAATTCCCATAGGTTACAATGGAATAGAATTTGGCCCCGAGAAAAGATTCCATTTGAACTGCCCAACTACTTGAGTGTCTCCGGAAAAGAGAGAAAAGCCATTGCAACAGAGGCGCCAAAAAAATCCTGAACGTGAATTTATGTCAGAACACGCAAAGGCTGTTGGAAGGTCAGTAAATGCTTGTCACTTTATTTCTATGGTGACTTCATTACTGAACTCAAGCACTAGTCTGTGTACAGTACGGACAATAAGTCTGGGAGGAACAAGAGAGCCTGAAAGAATTGCATTGTAACTAATAAAAAGAAGCTGTTTTCATCAGCCACCTCTGCAAGTAATTTGGCAATGGCTAGAAGCAGAAGGATCGCTGTTAGCGACTGACCTACAGTGCGTTTCCCTTCTTTCAGTGCAGTAAATAGGCACCATGCTGGCTCTGTTCCAGTCTTGCAAGAAAGCTCCAAGAAATCAAAGACAATCACATTAACAGAATGTGTCTGTATCCAAGGTTACATTTTAATACCCGTGGATTAATATTTTCTATTCCTCTAAATTAAAACTAACTTTAAAAAGTCTAGGTGGCTGTACTTGAAAATGTGCGTGGTAGGTATTTTGTTTTTCTCTCCATGTTAAAGGCATTTAATAGAGGCCTGTCCAAAGAGACTTGTCATTCTGAGTGCCTCACTTCAGGGATGCCCAGCTAAGGAGTTCTCAGGTCTGTTTTTTTCCCATTCTTCTCTCCCACTGCCAGCCCTCACAGCAGTGCTAAGCATTTTTAGCCCTTCTTAAAGGTTCTGGGTAATCCAAGCCCAAGGCATTCAATTTAAAAGGTTACTTTGGAATATTTAGGTCTTACAAGGAAGGGTCCATCTGCATAACAAAAGCAACAGGGTCAGGATGGCCAATTGAAAGGCATGGATCAGATTTGAAGACAGGCTCCATTTCCACCATATGCTGAAATTGAGTGTGGCTGCATTAGAGAGCAATTGTGACCCAATCCCCACATGTGACTGCAATGCTGATGGGTAATAGTGTCTGTAATGCTCATGGTGATTTGAGTCATTTCCTTGAAGGTTCAATCTCATTTTGGTTGCCGACTATTCTAACATCTTGATTTGCAGGAAGATGTAGCTTATGCATTAAATTTAACGATTTTGCTAACCAGAAGAAAACATCATATTGGTACATATATTTCCCAGTTAAATCAATGGCAATTGAAATCAAGCTGGAATTAGCACCCAACCTGCTTGCATGCCTTTGAAAATCTTCCCAAGCACCTATTTTCATCTATTTTTCAAAGTACCCAATTACATTTAAAATCTCACCCCAAACCCATTAGGTTTTTAATAAGATGATCTTGTACTTTCTTGTTTGGTTTTTATTTCTAGACTGGAGAAGGAAAAAAGGTATCTTGACTATGCAATTCCCCATCAGTCTCTCAGCTTTGAAAGAACTAGTTTAATGAAAGAAGTAGTCTCTCTGCATGTTCTCGTTAAATTGAAATAAAAAATGAATTAGAGAGCTTTTCTGAAAAACAGAACCTGAAATAACTGCCATTTGGAAAAATGTACATACCAGCATTAACCCCACTATACACACTGAAAATAATGTAGATATTGATTTCATGTGTTTATAGTACGTTGGGATATTTATGAAACTTGAGTTGACCTCAGAAGGTTGAGTTGACCTCCTTTGAGTCTATATATGTTCAATAAAAAGAATGCTTTAATCCATTAACATTTAGGGAGGGCTTAGGGACACAGCATTTCCTAATTTAGTTAAAAATTGTAATGGATTAGTAAATTCAAGCATTACCAGAACTCGTTGTCATAATTTCACTTTCAAACAGTTTTTTAAATATTTTTCCATTTAAATAAAAATTAAATAAAACTGAAACATGTTGAAGCTGATGGGACCCAGGATTTCACAGCTGGAGTCCAGTCTGTGTAAACTGGTGGGAAAAGGGATAGTGTTGATCATTCAGCCATCCCCTCCAGCTAAGGAACAAAGAAAGCTTAATCTGCTTCCCTCTTCCTCTCTCTCTTTCAGCCTTTATAGGGTGTGGCTTTTGCTTGGCCTAAATGCCAACTTCATAATTTCCATCACTGAGCCTTGCTGTTAAACTAGTACTGCTTGGTTTATTGTCAGGACTGATTTTGGATAACCTTTCAGAGTTGGCTTCAAAATGTTGGTGCATTAGATTTATTCGGCAGATTTATCCAGTCAGTTTTCTATCCACATTACAGTCCATTCATCCAAACCATACTTGCTTAGCTTGCTTGCAAGGAGAACAGCGGATGTAATTTACTTTGACTTCAGCAAGGCTTTTGATAGGATCGCCTACAAAATTCATGCAAGCAAGCTAAGCAAGTATGGTTTGGATGAATGGACTGTAATGTGGATAGAAAACTGACTGGATCATCAGGCTAAAAGACTAGTAGTTGATAGCTCAGTGTCTAGTAGGTAGCTGGTAGCAAGTGGAGTTGCCCAGGGGTCGGTCTTGGAGGCAGTTTTGTTTAACGTCTTCATCAACAACCTGGAAGACAGGATGGAATGTACCCTCAGAAAGTCTGTGGATTACACCAAGCTGGAGGGACTACTAGATATGCTGGAGGGTAGGGCTGGGATTCAGAAAGTCTTCGACTAATTGCAGGATTGGGCCAAAAGAAATTGCATGCGGTTCAATATGGATAAGTGCAAAGTCTTGCACATAAGACTTTGGCCTTGCACTGTTCAACATCTTCATAAGCAACCTGGATGAGGGGGTGAAAAGCAACTTGTTCAAATTTATGAATGACACTAAGATGTGTGGAGAAGTGGGCACGCTGGAGGAGAGGGACAGGCTACAACTAGATCTGGACAGGTTACAGGGGTGGGTGGATGAGAACGGAATGGGTTTCAATACAGACAAGTGCATGGTATTGCACCTGGGGAGGAAGAACCAGCAGCATACCTACAGGCTGGAGAACTCCCTTCTCATCAGCACAGAGGCGGAAAAGGAACTTGGAGTCATTATTGATTCCAAGATGAACAGGGACTGACAATGTGGCGATGCGGTCAGGAAGGCTAACTGTACCTTGTCATGCATCCACGGATGCATCTCAAGCAGGTCCAAGGAGGTGATCCTCCCCCTCTATGAGACATTGGTCAGGCCGCAGTTGGAGTACTGCATCCAGTTCTGGGTGCCGCACTTCAGGAGGGATGTGGACAGCACGGAGAGGGTCCAGGGGAGGGTCACTCGCATGAGCAGGGGGCAGCAAGGCAGGCCCTACTAGCGGAGGCTACGGGACCTGAACCAGTTCAGCCTCCACAAGAGAAGGCTAAGGGGTGATCTGGTGGCCATCTACAAACTGGCCAAGGGGGACCAGCAGGCATTGGGAGATTCCCTGTTCCCCTGAGCACTACCGGGAGTAACAAGGAATAACGGCCATAAATTGACTGACAGTAGATTCAGGCTAGGTATTAGGAGGCACTACTTCACAGTCAGGGTGGGTAGGATCTGGAACTAACTTCCAAGGGAAGTAGTGCTCACTTCTACCCTGGGGGTCTTCAAAAGGAGGCTGGTTAATCACCTTGCTGGGGTCGTTTGACCCCAGCATTCTTTCCTGCCCATGGCAGGGGTTTGGACTTGATGATCTGCTCAGGTTCCTTCCGACCCTACCAACTATGAAACTATGAAGACAGAACAATCCTGTGCACTGGTATAGGCTGAGGACTGACTGGCTGTCTAGACAGCAGTTTTGCAGAAAAGGACCTAGGGGTTACAGTGGACAGTAAACTGAATATGAGCCAACAGTGTGCCCTTGTTGCCAAGAAAGCTAACGGCGTACTGGGCTGCATTAGTAGGAGCAGGACCAGCAGATTGAGGGAAGTGATTCTTCCCCTCTATTTGGCACTGTGAGGCCACATCTGGAGTACTGCGTCCAGTTTTGTGTCCTCCACTACAGAAAGGATGTGGACAAATTCGAGAGAGTCCAGCAGAGCACAGCAAAAATGGTTAGGGGATTGGGGCATATGACTTATGAGGAGAGGCTGAAAGAACTGGGTTTATTTAGTCTGCTGAAGAGAAGACTGAGAGGGAATTTAATAGCAGCCTTCAACTACCTGAAGAGTGATTCAAAAGAGGATTTAGCTAGACTGTTCTCAGTGGCGGCACATGACAGAACAAGGAACAAATTGCAGCAAGGGAAGTTTAGATTAGATATTAAGAAAAACTTTCTCGTTATGAGGGTGGTAAAGCACTAGAACAGGTCGAGAAGTTGTGGAAACTCCATCCTTGGAGGTTTTTAAGACCTGGCTAACCAAAGCCTTGGGTGGGATGAAGTAATTGGAAATGGTCCTCTTTGAGCAGGGGGTTGGCCTAGATGCCTTCCTGAGCTCCCTTCCAAGCCTAATTTGATTCTATGATTCTATGATTCAATGATTCTATGATTGGTTAATTCAGGATTAAGAAGTGATCAGATTTTCTGCACACACCAGGAGTATGTTATGCTGGCTGCTGGTTCAATATTGAAGCCATCTAAAACAAAGCCTACAACAGAAAAATAGCTGCACATAATTATGTACTTCCATCCCGCCCTCCACACTCACTCTAACAAACAGCTTAAATTTATGCTTAACGTTAAGCCTATTGATCACAGTGCTTCACAGGAAGGAAACCCAATATCAGTTATCTCATAATGGCATGGACAGACAGCTGGCTTTACTTCTCCTTTCACAGCATATTCAAGCCTCTTGCAACCACTTAAAATTTTTATTTATTGTTAAGCTTTCCTAGTCCCCTTTGCTTGATTTAAATTATGCCTGCTTCAAGATTTATATCAAATGCTAATTTTGGCACTCTCAACTTCTTTATATTCTCCCTCATTTAAGCTCTTCATGGTGGAGACTGTGGGTTTGACTCTTCTTGCACATGTTAAGCAAGAGTCCTTTGAAGTTAGTAATATAAAAGTTAGCTAATATAAAACTGGTGCAAGTGAGAGGTCCTGTGTCATTTATAGGAGAATCATGTCCCAGGCCCACTCATGCAGTTAAATAGCCGTCCATGACATTATATTTTTAACAAAGCTATGCCCTGATTTTGACAACATTCATGAGAATCTTTGTTTAATATGAGGTCAAGTAGGAGTTAAGCTCGGTGCATGTTGTTTCCTTCCATCTGGCATGTGTGCACCTCAGACAGATATTTAGAAAAATAAAAATTCCTTTTCGGGAAATCCTCCCAGGAAAACTGTGCTCTATGGCTCCTACATCACGTACAAAGCTTCTGTTGACTTCAGTGGGAAGTTCCACACCCTAGCTCTAGAATTCATAGTTCCTGGAAGTATGGATTTGGATCAAATATAATTAAAACAATTTAAGCTTAATTTTTAGTCATTTGTAGTCTATAAATTAATTGTTGGGTGTGAGATTAAAGATGGGGACCATTTAAACTCTTTGCCTCTTTGAAACCTAGTCTTATAGCAAGTAAGCCATAGCTTAGATGTATCAAGAGGTAAAAAGATGCTTTAGAAGTGAAATTCTGTGCAACAAAGGAAACGGTTTTCTTTGGAGCACTGCAAGGCACTGAGGGAATGGAGTCCTTCCTTGCAGCAGGGCGTAGTGTTCCTGGGCAGCTTTAGCAAGTTGCTTTAGCAAGGCTGGTATGATTACTAGCATCTTCCTCTGGGGTTCATAAACCATCCATAAAGTTGTCCTCTATCAACCTAGGTTCTTCTAATGCCTCTGTTATCTGAACTGCCAGTATAGCTTTGATGGAGACAGTGTGTATAAAGTCTTTGCTGAATCCAAAAGCCTCTTTTGACCTGGTAAGTGGCTGAAAGACTTGCTCTTAGAGAATTGCTTACTGTGTAGTCCATTGGTTATGTAGGCATTTCATCCCAAAAGGCAAATAAAGGCTGTGCTAAATGTAACTGTTATACCTTTAGGGTTTGTTGGGCATTTGGTATACTTTTGGGTCCATGTCAGCTTCAATTTATAACATTAGTTTTCCTAGAACTATTTCAGCCTTTCTCCTCTGAATATTGAGGACCTGCTTCCTCAGTCATTTACACTGATGCAGAGTAAACTTAAAACACTACTGTACTAATTTGGTAGCATTTTACACCTACTTTTCACTGGTTGTGTATTGATATATAGGACTGGGAGGGTTATCTTGCATCACTGTGTTCAGTCTCCTGCTACCCCAGGTAACCATCTCATAACAACATGGTACCAAACAACGGAGAATCAGGCCCCTGTGAGTGCTGGGCAGAGCACCAGCGCTCTTCTTGAAGGTTGCAGGAATGACAACCAGTCCTCATCTCTCAAGTTCCTGTACTTTATAGTAGGTCACAAATGAAAATGAGTTTGACCTACTTGCTTATTCTGGACCCTAATGAGCATTTGTCTATGCTGCCACTCATCAGCACTTGACCCAGTTGTGGCAATGTGGGCACTGCTAAGCAGAAACCCAGCATTAACAGGGACGTTGTGGGTTGTCAGGTCTGACATGGCTCTGCTAAAAAGCAAGGATGTCCAATGTTAGTGTTTATTCAAAGAATCCAGAGTATGCTTGTTGCCCTGGCTATATTCATGGTTCACCTCTGAGTCAGTTGGCCGACTCTGCTGTAATCAAAAGACTATCTGTATTGCTAGAGGAAGGAAGCTGCTTTGTTGGCCTCAACCAATCTCCCATACATAATCTTCCTCTGAGCCACCAGAGGCTGTAGCAATGACTGCGCTGCGCTGGATATGCAGCGGTCGTGCCAAGAACAATATTGTTTGCATTTTAAGTTATAGCATCTATGGGAATCAAGAACTGAAATGGCGTTTTTTAAAGCCCATTTGAAGCATTGCCAGAAAAGTGACTTATGGCTTCCTAATAATAACTAACAGTTCGGCTGTCTTGATCAACATGTGCTTATGCACTCTGCAAGCTGACACAAATATTTTATGAGGTTTATGCTACAATTCCTGTTCCATAGCAGTGTTTGTAGAGAAACTTGCAGCATCAAAGGGCTTTAATCTTCAGTTTCATCTCGGAGCAATTATGTCTTTGTATTGTAATTGCTCTTGGATAACTTAATATTTTCCTCCAATTTTTTTGATCAAAAACTGTTGGAGGATAGTGCTAATCAGGGATCCTGGTTTTCCCTGATAAAAAATTACAAATTCTCTGATGAAACCCCCCAAATCTGCTATTAAAAGGAAAGGCCACTATATATTTAAGTTTCAGCTGAACACAATGTTTTCTTGATATATTTACCATTTTAAAGCAATTTGGAAGCCTACCAGTGCCTTAATCACTATAATAAAATAAATTCTAAATACCTATGCATTTTGGTATTTGATTTGGGGTTATTTATCATGGAAAATCAGAGCTCCCCCTGTCCTCTTAGCTCACAGAACACAGGTCCAGGCCCCTCACTCCCAAGCCACAGCCCCACAACCCTGCTGGGACCCCTCACTCCTGATCCACAGCCCCCCGGCCTTCCTGGTGCCCCTCACTCCCCTCCACAGCCCCCTGGCCCTGCTTGTGCACCTCACCTCTCTCAGCCCCCAGCCCTCCTGGTGCCCCTTGGACCTCACCCACAGCCCCCTGCCCCACAGCCCTGCTGGAGGGGGCCCCCAGCTCCCAGGACTACAGGGTCTGCAGCTCCCAGCCCCCCACAGCAGCTCCCGAGCCCTGGCTGCTGCAGCAGAGTGGAGCATAGACTGTGCACAGATCTAGGGGACACGTGTCTCCCCTGCACCCTCTGGAGTACATATAGTGGCAGGGAGCCAGCCCCACCCCCCATCTGCCCATGGCCCCATCCCACTCCCTGCTGAGACCCTGCAGCCATGCATTCCAGGCTCCAAGCCCCATGCACTGCCCAGCTGGGCAGCAGTCCCAGCCTCAGCCCAGGCCCCACTCAGCTCCCTCCCTTCCTATGGGGACCTCAATCACCGCCTAGTCTTACCTGTCGGAGCTGCTCTCCAGGCTGCCTGTTAGCCATGCGCATGTATATGCCCCCTGCCTGACCACCCACCTTCCACTCCCCCAAGCCCATTGCAGGCTGGAACTCTGCCAGCCGGGGGAAATCCACGTTTGTCTCCATTTTTCCATGGCAAAAAGAAAACCTGGATCCCTGGTGATAATTATAATTTTTAGCACTCTTCTTTGGAAAATCTGTATTTTATTTTTAGTTTTTATTTGTACATACAGGAACAGGCAAGACCTTGTTTATGGTCTAGGCACTTTAAAAAAAATATGATTGTTAAAACACATTTAAATATAAAAAGACTGGGAGATGTCTTGTCTTCTGTGATAGTTTGTGACAGTTTTTCAGCTGGGATGTCGTGTAACACTCTGGTCATGTTGTCTGGAACAAGACAGATGAAAAAGAAAGTGTATAGTTAACTGACATAAATGATGATCGGTGGAGATGAGATGAAAACAAAACGATGACATTTGTAGAAAGCCTAGAGCAAGGCTTGGCAAATTACAGCCCGCAGGCTGCATCCAGCTCTCCAACTGCTTGGGTCCAGCCTGCAGGTAGGCATGCACCAAATGATTGTATCTGGCTGGTGGCACTTCACATGGGGTTGAGCCCATGCCCTGCTCCCATCCTCCCCGGCCTGGGGCAACATGCATAGCTTCCCAGTAGGTCTGCTCACATTGCGCCTGCAGCCACCCACTTGCTGCTTAGCTACATCTGTCACCAGTGGCTGCTCTCCTCCTGTCCCTGCTGTGCTGATCTGGGAAGCAGGCAGTGCGGTGAAGCCGTGGGGATGTGCACCAGGTAACAGATGCCCAGCCAGGCCAGGGGGAAGTTGCAGCCAGGCAGCTCCTGCCCTAGCATGCAAGGCTCCAGCGATATTTAGAGCTGCAATGTTGTCACCTTAGAGCAGCCCCGAGTGCACGCCAACTAAACAGCTCCAAAATGAAGCTTCCTGCCATGTGCCCAGCACCGTTCACCACCAGGTCCATGTGTAGGGTGCAGGGGATGCAGTGTGGGCCTGTGGTGCTCCCTGCTGCAGGTGGTGCAAGCGTGTCCTTGAAATTTCATGTGGAGAAGACAAACTGTGGGACTAACCTGATTCTCCCTGCAGCCAGTGAGTCTTTCCATTGACTTAGCAATTGAAGCAGCCTGCAAAAGTATTCTTATCTCTCTGAACTATCTTGGACTCAGTGGGTTGTTTTGTTTTATTTTGATTTTTTTTTTTTTTAAGAAGAAACAGGAAATTAAATTGGGCCAATATTTTGAGAATTCTGAGAACAAACAATTCTAACATCATCTGACAGTCCTCTTGGCTAATATGTCTATCCAAACATCTCCCTATTTCCCTCTTGTACAGCAATGAAGAACATTTTACATGTAAAATGTAAAATTGAGACAGCTTTCTAAAAGCGTTCTGCCAAACCTACTGATTTTGCTTATGCCTACCTTGTTTTGAAAAATCTATTTGTCTGGATGTTAAAGTGATCCGGCTTTTAGACAAAACTCCTCTAATTTGTAACATCTGGATCTGTTTGGGATTTATTTTCTGAAGAAAAATGGGTGCCCTGAAGGCTGGCAAGCCACGGGAAATAGCAATAAGTATCTGCTCATTTGATATGTAATTTTATTACTGAGGCCTACAGACATAATTGGGATATTTAGAACAAAGTGGCTTGTCTGCACGAGTAAAAAGCTTGAAGCAAATGAGCAATAAACTTGTGGTACTTGAAGTAATATACTGAAATATCAGTACTTTGCTCCTTTTTCCCTCAGTCTGTTGCATCTAAAATTAGGGATGATGAATCAAAGAAATTCTTGCTACTGTCTCCGTGTAAATGTTTGCAGGACTGGGGGACCCTTTATTTGGCAACACTCCAGCGCAGGGACCTTCTTAAGTTACAGGACCAATGCTGCTCATCAGTGTAAATGAGGAGTAACTCCACTGAAGTCTTTTGTCTCAGCTGTTACTCTGCTTTGTTACACCATGGTAAAATTGGTGTAAATGGGAACAGTATTGAGTCTGTTGGCTCTAATCCAATGGAATAACTTAACCTTGAGCAAAGCAAATCAATAATTGTTAAAGCCCCACTGATAGTTAAGACAGATACCATCATAATGAGATCAGAGGGCCTTACTAGCAAGAAATAAATCGCCCGACTCCAACTCTGTGTACTAAAGATCTTTACAAAGCAAATGAGAAGTTGAGCTGCTTAATGATATTTTTGAAAGCTCCCAGAGACTCTGGGAGAGGAAGGGCCTACATTACCAATGGATAAAAACCAGCAACTATTGCACCAGCTTGTGACAAAAGAGATGGCCAGGAGCGTGGGATTTATAAACTACTGACTTTGAACCCAGGGAGAGAGACAGACACTGTAAAAAGAGTTTGTAAATCATGGTCAACAAAAGGCTTGCTCAGCAATATCACTGGGAATGCGTAATGGGAAATCCTTTTGGGGTTTCAGTGGAAACTGGAGTCCAGCCTCCTGGAAATCTAGAAGCATCACATAATCTTTTCTTTATTAGAAAAACCATGCACAATTAAGGGCGATAACATGCCATAAGCCATTTTTAAAAGGGGAAATAAAGGGCTGCAGTTCCTGGCTGCCTTCATGCTCCTTAGCATGCAAATAATGGTTTAAAAATACAATCCCAATAGAATGGAAACATGACATGGGGGAGGGCCTGGGCAAGGCCTTCCAGGCATGTTTACAGTAGAGCTCTGCACTAAAAAGGAGGAGGAGGTGAGAAACTGTCCAAAGGGTACCCATGCACCCACCCTTCTAAGCTTTAGAAATACTAAACAAAAAGCAAAGTATAATAGATTGAGACCCCAAACAGCTCACAGCCTAACTATTACTAGCTGTAGAATTGTGTAGGTGCGAATGCCTTTGGAGAGGATGCTTTTAGGTGATTTTTATAGAACTCTATGAAATTTCTGTGCAGAACTCCGTTAACTGCAATCAATGAAATGAGATTCAACAAGGACACATGCAAAGTCCTGCACTTGGGATGGCATAATTGCATGCACAAATACAGACTGGGGAATGACTGGGTGGGTGGGCAGTACTACAGAGAAGGACCGGTGGTTCACTAGACCGTGTGCTGAATATGAGCCAACAGTGTGCTCTTGATGCAAAAAACAACAGCATCCTGGGTTGTATTAACAGGAGTCACTTACCAATCAAGGGAAGTGATTCTTGCTATATCCAGCACTGATGAAGCCTTACTTGCAGTACTGTGTCCAGTTTTGGTCCCACATTTCAAGAAGGACATGGACAATTTGGAAAGAATCCAGCACAGGGCAACAAAAATAATCAGGGGCCTGGGAGACAAGACTTTCAAACAGTCTTCAAATACCTAAAGCGTAATTATAGAGAGGGTGGAAATGGACTTTTATCTGTGGTTGCAAGGGACAGGACTAGATGCAATGGCCGCAAGCTGCAGCAAGGGAAATTTAGACTGGATATTAGGAGGAACTTTCTGATTAAGCGGGCAGCCAAGGATTGGAACAGGCTACCTGGAGAAGTTGTGTTATCTCTATCCTTGGAAACATTCAGAAGCAGCTTAAACAGACACTTGGCTGAGATGGTTTAGTCAGGGATGATCCTGCTTTGAGCAGGGGGTTGGCCTAGAGATCTTGTAACATCTCTTCCAGCCCTCCTTTTCTGTAGAGCTATGAACCTATATTGGGGATATACTCTCTATAAATGTGACTGCAAATGTAACATCCACCGAGTGCCTAAAGAGCCATTCCGCCTACCCTTGAAACAAAGAGATTGGAAGAATGTCCTTATGGGGTCCTTGTGTTTCTTGACATACAAAGTGCGGTCATTAGACTGGGAAAATCCTGCTCTGCGGTGTGCTTCCTAAGCATTGGAGATGTGCAGCAACCAGCCCCTCATTTGTTCATGTTAATGACTGCCAGGTCAGCTGTGAATTGCCCAAATGTATGCTCTAGGGACTATGGCCTGGGAACTGGCACGCAGCCCAGTTCTAACTTAAATATTGCTTAACCATCCCCCTACGCTACTGAAAGACTCTGCCTTGTCCAGGAGGTCATCCAAAAGTGACTCCAGAGCCCTCCAGACACTGTAGGATCTCAAGTACTGCTTGTGTCTCCACCTCATAGAAGACAATAGGCTTGTGGTCCGGTTGATTCACACCAGCAGCCCCAGGGCCTCACTGGGATTTAGTTATGTCGTATAATGCAGGGCTATTGAAAGACACTCGAAATTTAGGGCCTGATCTGGAAGGGTTCTGAGCACTAACAAGGGCTTTGGCTTGAATGGATGTTTAATATATCAGGTATCAAAGGCCTGATCCAGTTCCTCTTGAAGTCAGTCAGAGTTTCCACTGGTTTTGCTGGTCAGCGAATCAGAGCCTATGTTTATATTGCAATATAAGGAAAATGTAAAATATTCATCTTGGTAACCTGGGACTGGGGAGAAGACTTCAAAGTACATACAATGCAGCAATTTAGAAGAACCAAGTCAGGCTCACACCCCTTCTAATCATACCCCTCTTCAGATACATCCCTTTGCCTAAATCAGGGGGTGCAGACAGTGGTACAAATAAACATTATCAGCTAAGCAACTTTTTCCTCTGGGATTGTTGTTATCTGCTGGTCCTGGACCCTGGGAAATAAAAATGCCTCAACCACACTAGCAGCTTTCAGAGCAAACCCCTTTCCCTAAAGAAGTTTCACTAGCCATTGGTTTTTCCTCTTCCTTTTTGTTTAGAGATAAGGTGTCTACCCACTCTACAGTAATTCATTTTCCATATGTTTTAAAAAATGAATTGGAGTGCCTGCTAATTGGTTTCAGCTCTGTTAGGATGTGGTTAGTCAAATTAATTCCTAAACCTATCAATGAAAGAAAAAAAGACCAAGAAATATGACTTTCAAGCTGTTTAAAAAAAGGCTTTAATCTTAAACAAAATGAAACCTCAGTGAATCAAAGCTTTTGATCTGAGGCAGTGTCTGCTTCCTAGTTTATTTCATGCTGTACTGTTCTGGTGAATATAACCATTTTACCCCAGGGTACTTTGTACAGAACTTCTGTGCATTTTAATAAGCTCATTGAAGTACCGCGAGGTTTATACTTAAGGTGGAGGACTGGTGGCATGAACGTGCTCTACCATAGACTCCTTGTGTGACATTGATTAGTATTGGCATTTTATATCACTATAGGTTATGTCACTTTGCTGAATCTGAATAAACTACAGCATTATTTGCATTTTTATACTAGAATATGAGGATCTACATTAGGAGGTTTGTTGTTTTAACTAGTTAAAGTAGCAAAACATGCAGAAGTAGACAGGGCACATCTACGCATGCAATTAGCACACATGAATAAACTTATAAGTTTATTGCTCTGGAGTTTTTTGCTCCTGAGCACGCCTTTGGAATGTGCACCCAAGAGCGAATAACTCCAGAGCAATTAGCTCCGAATTGTATTCATGCGCAGCACATGGGGCATTTTTACACGTGCTCTGGGAGGCATGGGAGGGGGTGTTTTAATTAGCGGGCACTTTTAATTAAAAGTGCCTGAGGGTCACACGTATCACTATTCCCCATGCTGAAAAATGGCGGTGGGGTGCTTTGAACTAAAGCTCTTCGAATGAGCTTTAGTTCAAAGTGCCCCACTGCCCTCATTTTTCGGGTCAGGGACACTAATACACATGACGCCAGAGTCTGTTGCAGCACATTTCTTTCTGTGCTCCAGCACATAGTTTCTCAACCTATGGTATGCATACCCCTGGGGGTACACGAGATACAGGCAGGGAGTATGCAGGTACCCCAACTCTCTCTCTTGCCCTCTTTTCCTCTCTCTAACCTGCTTTTCCTCTCTCTCTCTAACCCACTTTTCCTCTTAAAACTATGGCAAAAAATTTGGTGCACCGCACATTGCTCAGCACTTTAAATTCCCCAGTAATAATTTGGTGTTCATGCTTGAGTTATACACCCCTGGTGTAAAAGATGGCAACCCTACCCATACCAGATCAGACATCTGTTATATCATGGCCTTATATCCACAACCCTTCTTCCAACATATGGCACACATTAGTCTGTAAATATAAAATCCCCTGGAAAATTGAGTGTTGGGGTACTTATTAAAATTTTCAGAAGTTAACAGGTACTTGCTACTTAAAAGACTGAGAAACACTGCTCCAGCAGACTCAATTAATCTGGATTTCCAGCACATTGGAGCTGGCTCCCTGCACATATGTAGGAGCCCGTGGAGCCCAGCTGGAGCAGCCTGGGGTTGTTCCAACTGGGTTCAGTGTGCTGCAAAGAGGCTGGCTGGGGCACAAGGGTGCTTCAGTGCAGGGCTAGTTGGCAGGCAGTCCCAGTAGTGAAGCACCCTTGTGCCCCAGCCAGCTGGTCAGTGTCTACACATGCACTGCTGCACACAAAAAAAACTTCCCCGCAGGGTAATAATACTTACAAGTACTACCCTGCTGAAGAGTTTATTAGTTTCCTGTGCTCTAATAGGGGCACACATGTAGACACTGAGACATTTACTGCACAATTAGTCAACTGCGCAGTAAAAATCTTGTGCAGACATGTCCACTGTATATAATACTAAGTTCTTGTATCAGCTTGATTCTCTCAATAAAAACTCACACTTCTAGCCAGCATATGTATGCTAATAAGTATCTAAGTGTAAAAAGTGTTGTAGAGTCTGCTTATTAGTCTCCCAGAGTAAGACTGAGCACTCTTTGTTCAACTTCAGGTAGTGATAGCTGCTGGTACTCATCACATCACTTAATCAGGTTCTTAATGTTGTCCTTTTTCCTCTCCTGAAGAAAAGGCAGGACTTGAAATAATAAAATATCAGGCAGGAGGTACACTATCATGACACCTGTGCAACCATTTATATGGAAAGTGCTATGGATGTGCCAAGTAGTTCTTAAATATAATAATGTGTTCTGTACAGTTTTATTAAGTGCAAAACCAAATTGGGTTTAAATCAAATTTGCAATGAAAACCTGGCTTTACTTCCTAATCGCTGTCCCGCTAAGACACAAAGCATTGTTTCAGTCAGGGCTGTATGTTTTGTCATAGCCTCAACTCTTTTAGCACCATCTGTTGTGGGTCTAAATAAGGGAGGCAGAGTCCTGTGCACTTACTCCAGTTTCTCTCCTGCCAACTCAGAAAAAGAGACAGTGGTGGAACTGTCCCCCCCCCCCACCACCACCACCCCCTGCCGCCGCCCAAAAAACAGCATTTTATTTTTCCACAAAATGTAAAGGTTTTTTTGTGAAATACTGAACACTGGAGTACATTGATTCAGAATAATATTACCGTGCTTCATGGGAGCTGTTGTTAGGGTGTTTTATCTACTCATGGCCCAGCCTTTCCCAAAATGTACTGCTATCTCCCTGAAGGGTGGGTAGCATAAGACAACCTCTTGGTAATGTGTTACAGGACATATAAATATTTAGATGAAGTCTGATAATTTTCCATGGAATGCAGTCCCTTTTTATAGGAAAAAAATATTTAGTTCAAACTCAATTGTCATTGAAGTGCAACTTAACTCTGTTCCTGCTTCTCTTGCCCCTTCCTCATAAGGGATTAGTACCTTCTGGTTTGCTGCTTTTCTGAGGTTTCTCACTTCCCTGTGGGGGTGCAACCACGTCCTTGACCCTAATCAGCCTTTGCAAATGTACTGCCCTCCCTAGGTGAGCAAATGTGAGTTTTACACTTTTGTTACTCTTCCTCTGTTGTTCTCCTCTATTCAAGGGTAGTAGGAAATAAATGGTTTGAACTTACGATTATCTCTTCCTTTGCCATCCATCCTTTCCAGCTGAACTCTGACATTTGTAGTAGCTGTGAGTATTTCCCTGCTGTGCCACAATATTTTTATTGTAAATCCTATCACTGACTTAGAACTGGAATCCAATGTTGATTTTATTCTCTATTATTTCAGAAATCTCAAGCTGGGAAATAAGAGCTGGGTGGGAATTTTCTGATAAAAAAATGTTTTCCTCCCTCCCAATTTGGAAAAATCTGATTCATCAAAACTAAGATTTGTTATGGGAATGTACTGGTTTTGACTGAACTTTTGTTGGGGCATTTCCCCCCCAAAAATGAGACACCTGAGAGAAACCACTGGTTGGGTGGTTAGGACACCCACTAGGGCTGTGGGAGGACCACATTCCAAGTCCCTGCCCCACTGGATCAGGCCTTGAAGCTGGCTCTTGAGCCCTCTGGTCTTTTGGCTATTTGAGGTGGAATAGATAGGGTTCTTCTTCTTAAGTCTTTTCTTGGGGTGCAGGTGGCAGTTTTCTTTGTTTTACCCTGATGTCATGTAGGAAAAATTGAAATCTCATCAATGTTTGCAGGATAGGAAAACCATTCCTTTTTCCAAGCCCCTGGCAGAATAAATATATTATGTCAGGAGTGGGCAACCAACAGCACATGTGCCACAAGTAGCACAGGCAGCCTCTATGTGTGGCACACAGCAGACTGAGTAAGGGACAGGCAGCATGGTGGCAGATAGGCCAGGGAGCTGAAAATAGAGCAGCAGATTGGGCAGGGTGGGAGGAAACAGAAAACAAAGCAGCAGATCAGGCAGGGAGTACAGGGCACAGGGCAGGGAGCAGAAAGCAGAACAGCTGATCAGGCAGGGAAAGGGGCTTGGAGGTCAAAAAGGTTGTCTCCCACTGTATTATGGGAACCAGGTGAAAAATACATTCCTCCCTTCTCCAAGATCTTAGTTCCTCCATTGTTTTAGAACATGTTTTGTAGAAGTCCTATAGTCTGCACAATTGACATAGAGGAAGATATTATCTGACTTTATATTTATTTGCCCTCAAGCAGAGCTTAGTATTTAAGGAAGGGCTGTTCCTCCACTAATCTGTAATACAAACAGCATTCCCCAGTGAAGAAGACACTTACTTGGGAGAAAGAAAACATAGCTTCAGCTTCTAGCCTCTGTTGCATGGTAGATGGCAGATCACCAGGGATCTGGGTTTTCCATTTCCCATGGAAAAATGGAGACGAACGTGGATTTACTCTGTTACCTAAGAAAAATGTGTATTTTTCATTTTAATGGAAAAACTTGTGGATTTTGCAGTTTTGCAAAGATCTCTCTTCAAGCTAGAAGAAAGAGTTCCAGCCTGCAAGGGGCTGGGGGGAGTGGGAGGAGGGTGGTCAGGCAGGAGCGCCATGTACATGTATAAAAAGATCAGATAGCCTCCAGGCAGCCTGGAGAGGAGCTCCTGCAGGTAAGCTTGGGGGTGGGGATTGAGGCCCCCATAGGGAGGGAGGGAATGAGTTGGGCAGGGCTGGGGCTAGGGCTGGGACTGCTGCCCAGCCAGGCAGTGTGTGGAGCTTCGGGCCCAAGGCTGCAATGCATGGCCACAGGGCACGGGCGGGAAGTGGGACAGGGCTGTGGGCGGCTCGTCCGGGGAGGCAGGGGAGGAAGGCCTAGCTCCCTGCCTCTGCGTGCATTCCCAGGGGAGCAGGGGGGGACTGTGCTGCCCCGGTGAGGTATTCCCTGGCCATGAGGCAGCAGTGGGGGCAGCGGTGCAGGGTTGTTGCTGCCTCTGCACAGGCAGGGGATGCCTTGCCAGGGCAACGCGGAGCCCACAGTGGCAAGGAGCTTCCCCATGCAGCCCCACTTTGCCCTGCAGCACCGGGTCACACCCACCGGACAGTGGAGGCCCCAGGGGAGGGCAGCAGGGCAGGGAGCCCAGGCCCACAGCAGGCAGCCTGCGGCCACCCCACACACAGATCTGGGGGGCATGGGTCCCCCCTGCCCCTCCAGGAGTGTGCGCAGCAGTGGGGAGCTGCCCTCCCCCCACCAAAGCCTGCAGCGAGCAGGCAGCAGGGGGGGAGCTGGGCTCCACGCTCCACTCTGCGGCAGCAGCTGCTGCCTCCTGCGGGCAGCAACCGGGGCTTGGGCGTTGCTGCGGGGAGCAGGGGACAGACCCAGGTCCCTGGCCCCATAGCCCTGGCCCATAGCTGGGGGTCCCCTTTGGCGGAGCGGGGGGGGAGGGCAGGAGTCTGCGGAGGGGAGTGAGGCGCGTCAGCAGGGCCGGGGGGCTGTGGGTCAGGAGTGAGGGGCACCAGCAGGGCTGCGGGGCTATGGCTTGGGAGTGAGGGGCCTGGACCTGCGTTCTGCGAGCTAAGGGGGTAGTGGAGCTCTGATTTTCCATGATAAAAAACCTAAAATTAAATACTGAAATGTATAGGAATTTAGAATTTATTTTATTATAGTGATTGAGGCACTGGTAAGCTTCCAAATTGTTTTAAAATTGTAAATATATCAAGAAAACATTGTGTTCAACTGACACCTATATGTATATAATGGCCTTTCATTTTAATCTTGGATTTTGGAGGGTTTTATCAGAGAATTTCTGAATTTTTATCAGTAAATTTGTGATTTTTTTATCAGGGAAAACCAGGATCCCTGCAGATCACATAACCTCGTTGTACCTCAGTTTTCCTCTTAGCTATACCCTCAGTAGCTATTTATTTCTGGGTAATCCTTTGTGATCTCTGGATGAAACCTGCTACATAATAGCTACAGAGCTTTAACTGATATATAAGTGAGGCAGTGGTATTTTTGCAAGTCTTTTTTTCTTGCTTATTTAAAAGGAGATGATCCAGCAACACTCTAATTTCTTACTTTGTATTTCTAGCTGTTCATTAAGGTCTAAATCAATTGGTTTGTAATTGGTAAAACTGGTAAAATTTTCACAGGGGTTTAAACTCTTCAGGCATTTCTGAACATGTTTTCCTATTTCCAGATGTATAATCTGGCATCAAGATAGCATCAATTCTCAGCTGATCAAAGACTAAGATTTTCTCCCTGTGTTTTGGAACACATGCCCCATTACAGTTCAAAAGGCAGAGTCCAAGGGTAACATATTGTTAAACATCTGGAACTCCAGCTATGCTATACAAATGAATTAAATATGTTGAGATGTCCATATGTAAAGGACAAGAATTGTCCTGTCAGAGTGGAGAGATGGTCTATGTAGTGCGGGGATCCTATATTCAGCTATGACCAGTGTCTCAGTTACTTCAAAGGAATGTGCCAAACCTATACCCCTGTGGGGAACTCACTTGAGGGAACTCCCTTATTATGGCTACTGTTCTCATTTGTACATCTTCACCTTTTGAGTTTCAAAGAGTTGTTGGGTGTAGCCGTGTTGGTCTAAGGACATAGGCGGGCAAGGTTCCTTGGGTAGATGGGATATAGTTTCATAGTTTCATAGATGTTAGGGGCTGAAAGGGACCTCACAGATCATCAGGTCCAGCCCCCCTGCACTAGGAGAGGGAAGATCAGGTGACCCCAGCAAGGTAGGCATCAAGACGCTTTTTGAAGATCACCAGGGTGGGTACCTGTATCACTTCTTTGGGGAGCCTTTTCCAAACCTTCGGCACTCAACTTGTAAAGAAGTTTTCCTTATGTCTAACCTGAAGCGATTTTCAATCAGTTTGTGCCCATTATACCTTGTCCTCCCCTGATGATAGATGCTCCCCCAGGCCCTGATATCTTTTATATTAGATCAACTGTGTAACTGGAAAAAAGTTCTTTGCAAGGTCTAATAAAAGGTATCACATCTACCCAAAGAACCTTGCCTGCCTTTTAGTTTCAAATGTACTTAACTTCATGCAGAATCACCTTTAGCTGATACTTTCCTTTTAATTCTGAAGCTGCTTCAGTGTCATAAAAGATATTTTTACAGGTCCTTCATACAGTATATTAGCAAAAACAGGTTTCTCTGGAATTTGCTCTGAAGAGGGGTCACTATTGCTGCTTTTGGACTGAGAGCAGACTGTATTTCCTGCTGTTTGAATGTGCCTTGGCCTTTTCTCCCTAGGGGATGGCCTTTACACTTGAAGAGAGGCTACAGCTTGGGATTCATGGTCTGCTTCCTCCCTGCTTCTTGAGCCAAGATGTTCAAGTTCTCCGTGTCATGAAAACCTATGAGACCAAATCCAGTGATCTAGATAAGTATGTCCACAAGTATTTATTTGTTTGTTCTCTCTCTTTTTTTTTGACTGTGGAGATGTGAGAATCCTTCTGTTTTAAACTGTACATGTGCAGGGCCAGTCCTTCAGGATCACTCTTCCTCTAGCCATGACCAAGAATATTAGCCAACCCTTTGCCATCAGTGCCTCTCCTATCTTGCCCATTCCACTCCATGTCTCCCAAGGCGCTGGTGGTATTGTTTGTAAGAGCCTTCAGTATAGATCAGGATCTTATTGTGCAAGGTGCCTGTGCAAATGCAGAACAGAAAGACGGTAATTGCCTTACTAAGCTGGGATATGGCATTATGCACAACATGCTCACTTATGGAGTGGATGTGCTGCACCACATGTACCCATCAGTGTATTGAGTGGAGTGCCTGATGGCAGAGCAAAAAGAACCTGCCAAATAATAGACATTTTTTTAAATCATATAGAGTAGTGAGAGAGTGTTTCCAGCCAATCATCCCCTTTAATATTGTTCATAAGTGTGATGGCAGGGAGAAATGTTAAATGTGTCTTTTCCCTGGTGTTTGAGTGTTTTGCTTCTCCATTGCTGTCAACTGTGGCTGGCCTGAGGGCTAAAAAAACGTGCTCTGTTTTCCCAAATCGCAATGATGTTTTCCCTCATAGTCTGAGGTGTCCCTTTTGTTGTACATAGCATGCTGCAGACTGGTGTGCATCTGTGAAACACAGTACTTTTATCCACAAGATACCTGATGCAGAACTTAGTCCTGAGCACATTGCAGCATATATCATTAAGCTTACACATATTTCTGGCATAAGAGGGTCATTTTTAGTTTAGTCTTCTACCTCAGTCCATCACTTTTTCTGCTTGAAATTTGACAAATTCATTCTTAGTCAAGGAAACAATTTCAAGAAAAAAGGGAAATACATTTGTATCATTTTTAAAATGCCTTCAGTTAACTCTAATATCAGAAAATTCTATATCGTATGAAAAATGGCACTTCTTTTCTTGTCTATAATTTGTCATTATTTTTAGCACCAGCCCTGAAGACTAACAAATTCTTTCAGACTTTTCCTAAAGGGGTTGGTGGATTTGGAGTGATGGGTGGGAAACTGGGGAGTTGTGTGGGAAACGTCATTTATGGATAAATTGGTAATCTTGAAGGTAGATTAGAACATTTCAAGAAAATAATCAATTGACATGTGCACATTTCCATAAAATATGAATAGCTCATAGACCAGCTGATATATTTAAATAAATTGTCTTTGGCCTTCACCCATGCCATCAACACCGTAGTTTTCTCCATCTTATTAGAGTTGTTTCTGTTGTAATTGTATAAAACCCTGAAGATACTGCCTGATTCCAAATGTAGTGGGCACATGTAGCTATCATTAAAAACAATAGTACTGTGGATATTCGAGACCTCTAGAAAATCCTACATGGAACTTCTCATCCAAAATCTGTCTGGGTACACTATGGCACTATGCACTGGGCCTGAGTGTCATATGGCATATGCACATGGGAGAAGGTATGAATCTAAATACCATTAGCCTCATGAATTGTGCACAGTTTGGGTGGAATTAACAAAACTTGGGTATACTGACATGTCCATTTCCTTTCTTTTTTAATTCTTCCTTTTAAGATACATTGTCCTTATGACACTACAAGACAGAAACGAGAAGCTTTTTTACCGGGTTCTGACATCAGACATTGAGAGATTCATGCCCATAGTTTATACTCCAACAGTTGGCCTGGCCTGTCAGCAGTATGGCCTGGCTTTCAGAAGACCACGGTGAGTGGACTGAATATTTTTTCACTGTCTTGAATTGGATTTGAATGTTGTTTTTATGCAGCATGAACTTTTCTGTGGGTGGCCTAGAAAAAGTCAAATTTGATCCTGGATCAAAATAAGGGCTATCTAGTAGCTGATTACATGATTGCTGCTCTTTGTGACAGCAGCCCCGTGGACTTGTTACTCTGCCTGCCGATATCTCAAATACATGGTGAGAGTAGGTGAGTAGCTGAGTGGGCTCAGCTCCCTGTTCCCAACTCCTGACCAGCTTTGCAGAAAAGGAGGTGAAGGACTCCTCCGCTGGTGCAGCATGGGTGGCACAGATCGCTTCCCCGTCTCCTCCCAGATGCACAGGGGCAGCAGGGAAGGACCTGCAGTGTGGCTTATAGATTCATAGATTCATAAATGTTAGGGTCGGAAGGGACCTCAATAGATCATCAAGTCCGACCCCCTGCATAGGCAGGAAAGAGTGCTGGGTCTAGATGACCCCAGCTAGATGCTCATCTAACCTCCTCTTGAAGACCCCCAGGGTAGGGGAGAGCACCACCTCCCTTGGGAGCCCGTTCCAGACCTTGGCCACTCGAACTGTGAAGAAGTTCTTCCTAATGTCCAGTCTAAATCTGCTTTCTGCTAGCTTGTAGCCATTATTTCTTGTAACCCCCAGGGGCGCCTTGGTGAATAAAACCTCACCAATTCCCTTCTTTGCCCCCGTGATGAACTTATAGGCAGCCACAAGGTCGCCTCTCAGCCTTCTCTTGCGGAGGCTGAAAAGGTCCAGGTTCACTTGTCTCTCCTCGTAGGGCTTGGCCTGCAGGCCCTTAACCATACGAGTGGCCCTTCTCTGGACCCTCTTCAGGTTATCCGCATCCCTCTTGAAATGCAGTGCCCAGAATTGCACGCAGTACTCCAACTGCGGTCTGACCAGCGCCCGATAGAGGGGAAGTATCACCTCTTTGGATCTATTCGTCATGCATCTGCTGATGCACAATAAAGTGCCATTAGGTTTTCTGATGTCTTCGTCACACTGCCGACTCATGTTCATCTTGGAGTCCACTAGGACTCCAAGATCCCTTTCCGCTTCCATGCCACCCAGCAGGTCATTTCCTAGGCAGTAGGTATGCTGGACATTTTTCCTCCCTAGGTGCAGCACTTTGCATTTCTCCTTGTTGAACTGTATTCTGTTGTTTTCTGCCCACTTGTCCAACCTGTCCAGGTCTGCTTGCAGCTGTTCCCTGCCCTCTGGCGTGTCCACTTCTCCCCATAGCTTTGTGTCATCCGCAAACTTGGACAGAGTACACTTCAGTCCCTCGTCCAAGTCGCTGATGAAGACATTAAAGAGTATCGGTCCTAGGACCGAGCCCTGCAGGACCCCACTGCCCACACCCTTCCAGGTCGACACCGACCCATCCACTACGACTGTCTGGGTGCGACCCTCTAGCCAATTCGCCACCCACCGGACTGTGCAGTCATCCACGTCACAGCCTCTTAACTTGTTCACCAGTATGGGGTGGGATACCATATCGAAGGCCTTCCTGAAGTCTAAGTATACGACATCCACCCCTACTCCTGCATCCAGACGTTTTGTAACCTGGTCATAAAAAGAGACTAGATTAGTCAGGCATGATCTACCTGCTATGAACCCGTGCTGGTTTCCCCTCAGCATAATTTGTCCTGCGGGCTCTTGCAAATGTGAGCCTTGATAATTTTTTCAAAGACTTTGCCAAGGATGGAGGTGAGACTGACTGGCCTATAGTTACCTGGGTCCTCCTTCCTCCCCTTCTTGAAAATGGGGACCACATTGGCCCTTTTCCAGTCCTCTGGGACTTGGCCTGTGCGTCACGAGCGTTCAAATATTCCCGCCAGTGGCTCTGCAATGACATCGGCCAGTGCCTTCAGTACCCTCGGATGGAGCTCATCCGGACCTGCCGACTTAAAGGCATCCAGTTCCTCTAAGTGACTCTGCACCATCTCAGGGTCTACGCATGGCAGTCTGGCGCCTTGCTACTGCCTCTCTACAACCCCAGTGAGAGACTTGTCGTGCCCCTCGCTTAGGAACACTGAGGCAAAGAACTCGTTGAGGAGTTCAGCCTTGTCCCCCCTGTCCATCACCAATTGCTTCTGCCCATTTAGTAGGGGTCCTATTCCCTTAGGAATAAGGGAAAATGTTTTTAAAATAAGCTTCTCCGTGGATCTCCCAGTGTCTTCTGGGGTCTCCCTAGTTGTGCATGCTCCAAAGTGGAAATTTCTGCACTGTGCAGAGCATGTGCACAGACCTCGTAACCAGTCAGAGTTCAAACTCAAGCATTCCTGACTTCTCCCCTCCCTCCTGCACCAATTCCTTGACCACACTGTGTCCATCTATCAGTGATCAGCTGTGTTTGAAGTCTCTACAAAACCAGGTGTTTGGTTTCTCCCTGTTATCTCAGGGAAAGCAGGACTGCCTTCCCCACTCTGGACTCTTTGCCATTGTTGCTGTTGAAGAAGTCTTCTTCCTCTAACTCTTTTAAAACAACCACATTATTTTACCACCACCACGGTAAGAACATCTGTTCTCATAGTCTGCCAGTTCTAATGGAAGGACTCTTGTTAAATTTGGGCAAGGACCTGTTTTGGATTTCCAGCCTCTGCTTTTGCTGGAAAGGGGCAAGTTGTCATGGCCTGAATGCAACTGAGTTCCTGTTTCACTGTTTCTCTGCAGAGGGGCTGTGAGCTGCAGCTGATTTTCAGATTTTACTTTAATAGCAGGGTTTTGTTTCGTTCTTTGTTATTTTTACCAAAATAGCCTTTCTTACAAAAAGACAAATCCAATTCTATCATTTTAAATTATGAGCTTCAACGTTCATATTGTTCTTCTTTTTGTAAAGTTAGATTTGAGAACAGTTGTGTTGCACTAAAGATTTATTCCTTTGGAGCCACTTTATGGAGTGCAGGGGTTGCACTGGCCAGAGATTTGGCACAGTATAGCACACCAGCTCTTCTAAGGGAGAATTAAGATTTAATTGATGGCTAAAAATTAAAATTCTGTGCCTTGCAGCGTCTTTGCCCTGCTTGTATGGCCTGTCTGAATCAGTGTGTGAGAAGAATGAACTGCAGTTTCCATTCTTTTTTTCCTCAGCCTTAATCTATTTCTAATTGATATCAATAGGGTTTTAAAACTTAATGACAACCATTTAAAAGGTCACAATGGTTACATACCTTTCTGTCAATCATTTCAGCGGGAACATAGCACCTAAAACTGGAAGGGACGTCCTGGCCCATCAAGTCCAGTCCCCAGCCATCTGCATCCTAAACCTCAAAGATAAACATTCCTGACGGGATACCCCAATGCCCTTGGGCTTTTCCCGAGCCCTATAAAAAAGCTGGTAACTTTAGGGGGGCCCTCTCAGTGGGACCTCCCCTTTTAGGAGCCCTTAACTAAGCGGGGGGGACTTCCCTCCCCTGTGGGAACCCTCTTTTCCCTGCAATTCACAGCTCCCAGACCTGGAGGGTGGCCCTCGTCCTCTGCGCCAGGCTGCTCTCTTGCCTGCAGTGGGCTTCAGGGGGGTCGCTGTCCCCTGGAACAGGGCTCTGCTACAGAGGGCTTCTGGGGCCTCTGGCTTGGCCCTGTCTGCTGGCTCAGTAGCCCGATCACTGTCTGGCTCTCTGGACTCAACTGTTTGCTTTGGGTCGGAGGCCTGGGCTGCCTCATGCAGCACCAGGCTGGGTCCACTCCCGGACCCTCCATGCAGTGCCTCCAGCACTGAGGTCCCAGGCTTGTTCTGGGGGTTGAGGACCTGAGCCGCCCAAGCGCTCAAAAGATCCTACTCCATGCACCAGCCTGTGCACCGTGTCTCTGGCCACATGCCAGCAGTTGCAGACCCAGCTGCCTCACGCAGCTCCCAGGATCTGGACACCGTGTGCCACCGTGTGCCATGCTGTACACCGAGAGCCTAGCTGCTGGAGCCGTCAGCCGTTCCCCGCTGATGGAAGTCTTCAGGGGCGCTTCTGGGCTACTGCTTCACCCTGCTAAGCAGGTCTCCTCAGCTCTTCTAAGCCCCGCTCTTCTCTCTTCTCTCTCTCCCAGACGTGCTTCCCTCATGCTGGGCACGCAGCTCCTTTTATACGCTCCAGGGCTCCGCCCCTGAAGTCTTCCAGACCTGAGTGTTGCAGTCTTCAATCAGGTCCACCTGGGGGGGGAGGGAACTTCTCTCCCCATCCTCTCAGGAAAGGGGCATGACTGAACTCTGGCTGCCTCCTGATTGGGAGATGAGCTCCACCAATCAAAACAGCGAGATTTCAAGCCTGGGACTCAACCCAAGCTCCACAAGGCAAGCCTGCTACGCATAGGATGCCCCCACCTTGACATAAAGTACGTATACACATGCAGTGAGGCTATACACATGTTGAGGTAATTACTGTGCTCCAGCAGACTCCAGCGTCACATGTATCAGCATCCCCGCATTGTAAAATGACACTGGTGACACTTTAAATAAAGCTCATTCAACAAGCTTTAGCTAAAGCTCCCCCACCATTTTTCAGTGTGGGGACGCTGATACACATGACACTTTTGGAGCCATTCTAATTAAAGCCCCTGCCCCCCCTCCCCCCACTCACGGAGCATGTGTATAAAGACCCACAGTTTCACTTCCCTCATCTCCAAAATTATGTAGTTTCAAGAAAAGGAGCACAGAAGGGACACATGGTCAGGGGCATAGAAAAGCTTCTGTACAATGAAAATTGAAGAGATAAGGACTTTTCAGTTTACAGAAAAGACAAATGTGGGATGATATGATAGAGGTCTAAAAAATAATGAATAGCATGGAGAAAGAAAATAAGGATTTACTATTTACCATCTCACAATACCAGGACTAGGGGAAACACAAGGAAATGATTAGGAACCAAGTTTAAACAAACCAATTCTTTTCACACAGTGCTCAGCTTCTGGAACCTGTTGCCATAAGATGTTAGAAAAACTGATCATTTCAAAAGAGGTTTGAAAGATTCAAAAGAGAAATGGACAGATTCATGCATGGTACATCCATCAAAGGACATTGAACATGATAGGGCCAAAGCCTCCTCCCAAATTAAGATTTCCTGGGTCTCTGAATTCTGGGAGCTCTACAAGAAGAGAGAGAGAGGAGATGGGATCAGTTTGGATCGTCCTTGCCTAAATACTCTTCCCTTTAGCAAGTGCAATTGTGACATTATAGGATAGTGAGCTAGATAGACCTGTGGTCTGACCCAGTAGGGCACTGCTTATGTTCTTAATAAATCCCTTGGCTTTGAGGCAGGATCAAACATACCTAGGCCATCCGTAACAAATAGGAACATTTTACATGTGCTCTGGGGCTGGAGGGGAGAGAGGGAATGCTTTAATTAGAGCGGCTCCAAGAGCCACTCTAATTAAAGCACACACAGCATCTTGTGTATCAGTGTCCCTGTTCTTCACCATGATGGTAGGGGCACTTTAACTAAAGCTCATTCAACGAGCTTTAGTTAAAGTGTAGGGATGCTGATATGCGAGACACAGAGCCTGTCTGACTGGAGCACACCAGTTAGCATGCTCCAGCAGACTCGATTAATCAAGTCTGCTCCAACACACTGTAATGACAGTGTAATTACAGTGTGTTGGAGCAGCCTCCCCGAACATGTACAGGCACGTATATCTAACCTGTTCTTTAAAACTTTCAGTGAAGGGGATCTTACAACTTCTGTTGGTAGCCTAGGCCAATGCTTAATTATCTTTGATATTGCTAGAAAGTTTTTCCTACTTTCTAGCCTAAATCTTCCTTGCTGCAAATGAAGTGGATTATTTGTTAGTTTTATACCACCCCCAGTCAACAATAGCACAATTGATTGCATTCCTCTCCCTATCAGCCTTTTTACAGATTTGAAGACTGTTGTCATGGCCTCCCTCAGTCTTCTCTCTTTTTTTAGACTAAGCAAACAAAGTTCTTCCAACCTCTCCTCACAGGTCATGTTTTCCCAATCACTTCTCATTCTTATTGCTTGCCTCTGGACACACTCCAGTTTGTCTATATTTTTCTGAACAGGCAGTGTCCAAAATTGGGTGGAATGCCCTATTTGCAGTCTCACCAACACTGAGCAGAGAGTTGTCTTTTGAGCACTACATACGTCACTTCTGTTAATACAGCCCAGAATGAAATTAGGGTTTTTTGCAACACCGGTACATTGAGTCTGTTCCTGGTTCTTATGACTTCCAGATCCTTTTTGTCGGTACTGCTTCTTAGCTTTTCCCATCTCTGTGTGCACTGGATTTCTCCTGTCTCTGTATAGCTCTTTGCACTTGTCTTAACTGACCTTCATCTTGTTAGGTTTTTTTAATTAGAATAATCTATAGCTGCCTAGGTCATCCTTTTGTTTTTTCCCTTTTGTTTAAAGATAGGTACAGTACTCTGTGCTTCTCCATTTCTCATGCCCCTGCTCTCATGCTCTCTCACAGATAGTTGCTGATGAGAAGATGCTGCTTTAGTTAGTTCCTCCAGTATTCTAAAGTGAATTTCCTTGGCTGCCACTGATTTGAATACATCTAACTTATTCCTTAATCCATTTTTCCCTAACCTGGCCTGTTCTCCTATCACATTGTAAAACTAATGATGATAGGTCCCCAGTCACATTTTAAAACTTTTTTTCTGAAAGTTAAAGCAAGATGGTATTGAACACTTCCTCCTTCTCCATGCCATCTGTAGGATTTACCTTCCTAATGTATTTCTAGAAAGCAGTCATAACAGCCTGGACTCTTTTTTTGCTAGATTTAACAAATGAAGGTGTTTTAAGGTCACCATTTTCCCTGCTTCATTATGCCTCTTTCATGAACATGGGGAATCAGAAATATGTGCAGTATTCCACGTGAGGATCTTGTCAGTGCCTTGCACAATGACCATTAATATTTCTCCTTCAATGATTGTCCATTCCACTTCATGCATATTCCAGATGAGGTCTAATCAGTGCCTTCTGAAATGATGTTAATGCTTCCATTTCTCTGTTGGAAATGCCCCACCTGATGTATCCTGAAATTGCATTTACTATTTCCATAGACTCATCACATCCATAACTCAGTCAACCTGTGGCTGATGAATACCAGGTCTTTCTACTCTGTTTCTAATTTATGAGCCCCTAACTTAGAGCAGGGGTTCTTGCTCATAGTACCTAAGTGCATAACCTGGTACTTCATTCCACTAAGTTTCATTCCATTTCAATTACTCTAGTCCTCAAAAGCATCAGATTCTTCCTGTATGATATTCAGATCCTTCTCTGTATTGACAGTGTCTGTCAACCCAATGTCTTTCACACTCATTAGTATATCCCTGCTTGTTTGAAACATTCAAGTGCCATTGTCATTATGGAAGTTAAATTGTGGTGGAACCAGACTACTTCCGCAGGCTTTTCCACTATCATCTGGGTATCACAAATTTGATGTGTATTTTGAGACATTGCCATGAATCACAATAATGGTTGCTCTAAGCTACACAAAAAATGCCCTTTTCAGTGGAATACCATTTATTGAATCCTATCAATATAGGAGGTGTAATATCTTGTTTCAGAAATCTTTTATGGTGGGCCAAGATGGAGTTGCCTTGGTACACAACATGTCAGAGGGTGTGGAAGCAGTATTACAAAATACAATCCAAGTTTCACAGGTCATAAGACCTTGAATAAAGGGCCTGATGATGCATGAAACTTCACCAGTTTGGTAGGTCTGTGTTAACACAGTAGTACCCTGATGTTATAGCAGAAGGTTTGGTCAGGCATGGGATTATCTCTCTGACAGAAAGTGATTTTGAGAAGGTTCAGATTTACTAACATTATAATCAATTTGTGAGTGAAATTACTTAGTAGGATCTTAGGTAAGGTTTAGCCTTCCCCCATTTCCTAGATACTATTCTCACAGTTGTGGGACTGCCTGCATCTCTGTCCCTCTTCCCTGGTCTCTCAGTATGCACACTTAGGTGTTAGACCTCATTCCTCTACTCATCCAGTTAAGGGATATGGCTACTCCCTCTACTTGTACACATGGAACTAGGTGTCCTCAGCTAATCTGACTGGGTTTGGGCACCTGAAGTTCAGGACCCTGTGGCCAGACAGCCTTCTTAAATAAAGATATTCAACAGTTAAAAACAAAGATTTTAGAGCAAAAAGATTTTAAAACAACAAACTGTGTGCATACTTGCCTGTTAAATAGAGGTTTGTTGTTTCCTGATGGCCACCTAGGCAGGCCTAAGTACCTCTGACAACTCCCAGCAGGGTCCTGTCTCAGTCTGATTCCCCCATACAACTACTGCTTGTTTCTTTAGAAAGTATCTCGCCAAATCTCCCAGGAATTCATTTGTTCTTCTATGTTTAGTGGACCTTTGCCTGGTAGTCAAAACCCAGCTTTTTAGGTTGCTTGGATAGGAAGCAAAATCAGAAGGTGGCTTCACTCATTTTTCAGGCAGCCCTCTGAATCAGCCACATGCATGTAAACATCCAAAAACCAGGCCAGCTAACAGTATTTATAAATTACTACCATGCAGCTGCATATCTATGTGTGTGTGTGTGTGTGTGTGTGTATATGTATATATGTGTATATATATATACACACACACACACGTGTGTGTATGTATGTATATGTATATGTACCAAGTACTAGCAATACTACACATCATATGTGTGTATATATATAGATATAGATATATATCACAAGCATGGTAACAAGCATGTCAGAAATCTACCTACAAAACCAAACCAAACCACATTTATGTCTGTTACAAAACTGTCCTGCAGCCTTCGTCTTTTCAGGGTTACAGCATGGCTGGATCCCATTTACATAATCAAGACCAAAGCATTTTTTGAGTAGGGTCTCAACATAACTTTGTATCATATCTGAGTTCAATTCCAGCCGTCTTTCCGGTAAATACCTAGTAACGAAGGAGCATCTGTCATTTGTATGTTCTTATTGGTTTCTTACGGGTTCAGACCCTGTGGTTTTTGGAACTTTTCCTGGTGATCTGCAGAATGCAGGATTATGAGAAGTGAGGGAGGGAATCGGAGGGAAGCTAAGGAAGGTGACCCTTGGAAGTGTTACTCTTGGGGAGGTGGAAATTTAATCTTGTAGATTAAAATTAGCAAAACAAATATCACCAGATAAACTAGGTAACTGCTTCTCTTAGCCCTAGCTGCTCAGAGCACATCAGCCCTAGAAAATGATTGAGAGGGTTTGGCCACATTAGGCAAAAGATTTGAATTCCCTTGGAAATGAAAAGGAAGGAAGCCAGCAGATGCTTGGCAGTATTATTCTTATACTAATTCAAACCTTGCTGCTTCAGCTCCTAGACTAACCCTAATGTTGCCCATCATTACTACACAGGGGGTCATTCAACTGGAGCCATTTAGGCTGGTCAGGGAAGGCTAGACTGGACATCTCAAAGTATCAGTCTATTGTAGCCCACATCAGCAACCCCCTTAATGGTTTAACTGTACTGAACTGCTTGACTGACTCCTACTATAATGGTTATTAATTCAGTTTTGATCTAGCGCCATATTTTAAAGTTGGCATAATAGATAAGAATAGAGCCATCCAAAGGAGGACTAAGTAGGTCCTAATTTAACTTGTAGAAAATCTAGTTGACCTAGTGATTAGATGTAAGGAACACAGGATTGAGCATATCTGAGACAGAATTAAATAAAGAAACATTTAATTTTATTAATAAATACACTGTGTCTAAGAATCAGGAAACTGCAGGTTCCTCCAATGCAGTAGAACTGAATACAGTACCAGGTCCTAGCAATACTAGACATCTAATCCTGGTTATACTACTGATCCCTTTTATGACTTTAGGCAGGTTGCCTGGCCTCTCTTTTTCCAGCCCCCCACTATACAGCAGAGTGGGTGATGCACAAGAGTGCTGGTCTCAATTTCCTGGCACTAATTACAGGACATTTGGGTTAGCATTAGCAGATGCTGTACTTCTGACACGTAGCAGTGTGCAATGACTACTGTTCCTGGGATGATGCATAATCCTCAGAACACACCTAAAATGTATAGTGTTTGTGAGCATGTTAAGCACTGCACATTTTGTTACTGATGATAACAATCCCTATTACATATGATTCATATTTAAGTCGAAGTCATACCACTAAAACATGGCATTTCAGTTTGAAATAGACATTCTGATCAATATATTCTGTATATAAAACCGAAGCTTTATCTTCCTCTGAGACATTGAGAACAGTGTTGGAACAGCCCCGTGGCTCTGCATCAGGGGAAAACCATTGGAGTAGCCAGAGTCTGGATCTCGCTCTAAGTTCCTGAAACAATGGGTGTTCCTTAGATACGGTTCTTCAAAACAAGAAGCAATATTTTGAAAGGAACTGGAACCCGAAACATGAAAGCTAATGAGGTTCAGGTATTGCTAAAATTAAAACAAATTAAAAATAAAGACTAATAAGCCTTTTGGCTAATGGGGAGACAATACAACAGGGGGTGAAACAACCCTTAGGACTGTCCTGCTGACAGTCTCTGTGGCCTCCCATGGATGTGTCTGTCACATACCCTACATGACAGCACACAAAACAGGTACATCTTCCTTGTCTAGCTTGCTATTTGCAGAGCTGGAACCAAGCCAAATCAAATACCCATGGGGAAGTTTTGATCCAAGGACAAACATGGTGGCAGGAACCTGTCTTTAGTCATTTCATTCTTCTCATTCCAATAATATTACCCCTATAGAGTAATGCAAGCCAAAAATGAATACCCAGGGGGAAGAGGTGGGTTTTGAGCTGCCCCTGGTTCCCCTGAAATTAGTGCTTTACATCTAGCAATATCAGAGTTTACACCTAGTGATCAATTCCTCATGCTGAGGCACACCTGGATGACTATCATCCCGGCTATCCCAGCCCTTTTTAGAAGCAGCCATGCTCAGCATAACTCATAATGGACACTGCTTAAAGATCAAGGAAATAACCTTCAATTCCTCTCTCCTACTCTAATTTCAACCAATTTGCTCAATATCTTTTAAAGGTTTTCTAGCTAATCAAATCTATTCCACATTCTGAAGATAAAACGTTCCCCACACATCACAGGGGAACATAAGCAAGTTTCTTCTATGCGTTGTATCTATCATAATTATTTTTTCATTAGAGAAATATTCTGTGTTCCTCTTCCCCTTCCCATCTCTTTCTGCCTGCATTCTCTTGAGCAGAAAGTGACCTCACCGACATGAGAAATGTTCATGAGAAACTTCACATTTTCATGGAGTGATATCCCACCCCCCTTAAAGCTGGTGGCAAAAGCCTCCACTGATTTCAAGGAAGCCAAGATTTTCACTTCATAACAGTTGGTGGGAAATTCCCCAACCTATCAAGCAATTCCTGATTATGCAGACTTGAAGGTGCTACTTAAGAAAGATTTTATTGGAAATTGATAGGCCAAGTGCAGGCTATAGGATAGGTGACATATGACAGAGAGAATCTGATCATAAAACCAGAGAGCTAGAAAGGACCTCCTCAGGACCATGTCCATATATGCAGGCATGTGCAGTCTGCTGCAAACCTTTTTGTGGCACCACAGAATCACACCCAGAACATTTAAAGATACCCCGCACTGCAGATTTGCAGTATGATGGCAAAATTTGCTTCCAGGATTTCCTGGTAGAAAAAAAAAAATGCCGAGGGAAAAAAAGCGGCATGATGCATGCTACAATAGCATGCACTGGAACAAACAGAGGCTCAGTCCTCCAGGGAGATGCTCTGGCTGGCAGCCAGAGTGTCACTATTATTTTATTTGTGGCCCAGCTGCTCTAGCATGCCGGGAGCTGGAAGGAGTGGGGAAAGGGCAGTTTTCCCAAGTGGGACAATTTGTCTCTCACCAAAGCGCGCGTGCAGGGGTGTGCACTGCAGCACACAGTAGTGGCAAAAATTTGTGCCATTACTATTTGTGCTTCTGTAAGTGCACACCCCTGCACATCTGGATGTGGCCCAAGAGGTCATTAAGTCCACCCCCCTGCTCAAGGATCATCCCTAACTAAACCATCCCAGTCAAATGCCTCAAGGAAGGAGAGTCCATAACTTCTCTCATAGGTTCATGGGTTGTAAGGCTGGAAGGGGCCTCTGAAGATCATCTCAGTAATGTGTTTCAATGCTCAATCACCCTCAGAGTGAAAAAGTTCTTTCTATCCAACTTATATTTCCCCTGCTGCAATTTAAGGTCATTATTCCAAAGCAGAGGTGTTCTGGACAGGGAGACAGGGAGAGAAGAGGTAGGGAAATGATCAGAGGGAGGATGGCACATGGCATTCATTATGCTAGTAAGGAGCCTGGGCAGAGAAGAGTAGTCAGAGGCGATAGGTAAGAAAACTGAGGGGAGATGCCAAAGGCTGGAGGGACAGGGACCTCCTAGGGAGGAGAAGCAGGGCCGTGTCCAGATGAGCACGGCTATGCAGTGTATGGTGCCCCCAGCCCATCTATGGTGCCACACACCGTATGTTCAGGCATTTCCTGCACTGCTACCTTGCAGCATGGGGAGGAGGGGAGGTTTGACCCTAGGAGATCCCAGGGTCATAAAAACCCACATGGAAAAAAAACAGGGAAGTGCATGTGGCTTTAGCACATGCTGCCCAAAACCGGAGCCTGGCCCACTGGAGCCATGCTGCAGCTTCCAGCCAGGCTCCAAGCTGCAGGAGCGCCACAGCTGCAGCTTCCCTAGCACCCAGGACCCTGGAAAGTACTGCTGTGGCCAGCACAGTTCTGGCCCCAGTCCCCGCTACCCCACCCAGGGTAACTTGCCGCACACCAGTGGGCACATGGCGCAGGCATTCATTCCCCAGGAATGAGTAGCAACGGCACAAGGTGTGCCACTGCTTCTTGTCCCCAGGGAACCAAACATCTGAGCTCATCTGGACACGGCCCAGAAGTGTTAATTTTAGACCTGGCAAGTAGGTGCAAGCTCACATAAGGCATTTACCTGAAGATGAACACTAAGGAGGGTGTATTATTTACATTGGTGCATGGGTGCATAATAAGAAACTACCAGATGAAAGTAAAATGGAATATATAAAGTGATCATCTTGAAAGTCCTTGATGGTGAAGTGTGTTGAGCTGTGGAACAGCCTCCCAAAGGAACTGGTGGGTGTACGCTGTAAGGTTGACCAGTCAGGCCCTCAGAAAGCAAGTGTGTAGAGCACAGTGGCATTAGTCAGGGTGCTAGACATGAAACTCTTAATTGCCCTTTTCCATTTATCATTCCATTGCAGGCGTATTTTTAGCCTTAATGCTGCAGCTTCTAAGGCGTTTGTGGGTTATTTGCAATTTTCAGAGGCACATCTAAACTTCTGCAAGAGGGAGGAGTATGTGTGCAGTCATATACTAAATAATCTTCAGCTCAAACAAGTCCCCTATGTCTTGGATATGTGACTTTTTAAAAACTTAGCCTTGTTGCCTAAAAACTATTGTTATGTGGCTTGCAATAACCATTGCAATTGAAGATGGAGATGGAACAGTTTTCTTAAATGGATCCATCTAGATATGCCTGGATAGGCCAGATTAAATTTATTTTATCTAAAGGAAGATTGTTAATTGCCCTGGTATTGTAAAAATATTATTTTTTCTTTTCTTTTTTTTCATTCTCAGACTTTGTCCTAAGACTTTATTTATTCTTGAAGCTCCCTGCTGTGCACTTTAAAAGTATAGGTGTAGGTCTTGGAGGAATTTTCTCAGCATGGGAAGGAAACACAATCAGACTAGGATAATTTAATTTCCCCAGGCAACCTTGATCTCACCTTCACCTTTGCAACATCAAATAAAATAAGGGGTGTGCTTAATAGTTAAAATCGATGAAGTCTTCTTGTTAAAATGAGCTGTAAGCAGCACCAGTTGCTTTCCTCTGCAGTGCTTAATCCTGGAAAACCGGTACACTTTTTTTCTTCCTTTAATCCTCCAGTTGCTGAAGTACTGCCAGGTTTCTGTCATGGTGTTTGGTCTAGGACTGAGTTTCTGGAAAGGCAGAAAAAGTTGAAGAATGAGACCAGACTGCCACACGCCAAGCTCTTGAACCTGTAGTTTTCTACCCGTCAAGCCTGGGCAGCATAGAACAACTCTAGACTTGAAATGCACACAAATTGCTGGTGGATTCCTCAACCTCTTCTGCCCTGCCTGAAGAATACCTTTTACCCATCTCCTCCTATACATGTACACAGTGTTAACAGATGATTGACATCTAGTCTCATTCCCCAACCCCTGCCCCAAATGTCAGCACTAGTCAGCCCATGGGAGCTGCAGTAGTTCAGAATGGGTAGAGATCAGGGCCTCACATCATCAGAATTGCACTGATTTTAACCACACATGCTGATGGTTCGGTGCTCCATGGCTAAATCCTCACGTGGCCTTTTGAAATGAAGGGTCTCAACTTCAGTTATTGCTGAAAACCAACGCTGGAAAAGATCCTTCCACTAACACTTGAAATCCAGGAGGGACCCTTTGTTGAATTATTATGATGCAATACATCCACTGGGATTGGCAAAGAATTTATGACAGCACTTGGGTTAAAGCCCCACTGAATGATTGTAAAGATGCCAAAAACAGCCTGCCCATAGGAGCGATCAGGGCCCTATCTCTGAGACAAGCCAACAGTGATACGTCTGTTCATCCTTTCTTCATCCTGCAAGTTAGAGCTCAAATAGCTCTTTTGAAGCACTCCCTTCCTCCCTCAACAATTTCACACTTACGCCTAATTGCCTTGTCCAGCAGTTGGCACCCTTGTCTTCAGCCAGAAGTTAACCCCACACCCTCCTTGCATGCCACTCTGAACCCCTTCCTCTATCCGATCTACTGCTCTGCTTTCTGCCCTATTTGCTGCCAGTTGTACTTGCCCTTCCCAATCTGCCATATGGCATATACAAAAGCTGCCCATGCCACTTGTTTCACATGTCCTGCAGGTTCATCACCCCTGCATTAGTAAATGATTAGGATATTTTAAAAAGCCTGGGTAACCATTACGTGCCAAACTATGAATTGAACCAAAAAAACCTCTGACTTAGGCCCTAATCCTACCATATCTTCTTCATGGATGGACCCCTAGCACTCACCAACAGCCACAAAGTAGTAAATGGGGCTCCCTGCCAATGCAGGGGGTGGGCACATACCACTGCACTTGGAGCACTGGGGCCTCTCTCAGAAATATTTGCTCTCGACTGATGTGTATCTGACCTTTTCCTAAATGGTCTTTACTATTCACAAACCATATTTTTAAAATCTCTACCCCCCCCCCCCTCCGTGTTCTTTAGCTGCTTCCTGAAGGCTAATTATTTTCACTCCCTGAGGATCCTTTATGTATGAGCATATGGATTTTTCTTTTTGCTGTAATTGTGCTTTGAAACCTGCATCTTTTAGCTTCCATATTAAATTCTGGTTTTCCTATCTAAAATACATGATGACAGCTTTAGGAATGTGTACATGACTAATGAAGGTGGCCCTGTTCCCTCTTTGACTCTGTTCATTTAATAATACAGCTCACTGTGTATTAAGATGTAAGCATTGTCCTGTAAATGTCTCCATACATTACATGAATGATCACTGTAGCTTTGTATTATATTATTTATTTTCCATCCATACCCACAAGACCTATTCTGTTTCCTACAATTTAATAAAAAAAGAAATCCTATACCTCTACCAGAAACTCTTTAAATCTGCTGGTAAACACATTTATAAAAATAGCTGATGAGTCACCATGGAAATTTTGTCCAATATGAAGATTAATTACGCCGTGTTTAGACAAATCACTGCATATTGAAACACACTTTCTCTCCAAAAACTATAGCCCCAAGGCATTTATCAGCTCAAGCTTACCCAAAAGGGCCAAACCATTTTAAAGTTTGTTTTGTGATTTTGAAGCATCTAATCCTGTTATGGCTGTGATTATGAATGGGTACTCCTAACAATCAGTGGTGTGGTTGGTGGAGAAGGCTTTGGAGACACAGACTGTCTAACCTGCCAGTTTTATATTTGATTTCAGAGACATAAACATATAGGACCAGCCCTGGGCTGTGTTATAGCTATTTGCACTATATCACCAGGATCAAGTAACCCTAAATCCTCCAATGGATGAAGGGAGGGATCCTCCAATGTGATGAAGATAGCATAGGAGTGATGATACCAGCCCCTTCTCTGTGTCCCACACACAAAGCATGGCTGGGGCCCCTGCTCGTCACCAGCAGTTCTGTGGGTGCCTTGGTTGGTGTACGGTTAGCCCAGAGTTGGAAGAGTGTAAAGTGGCATAAAGTAACTGCTGCTTCCTGTTGCAGAGCTGTACTGTGATCTTTCACATGTAACAGGGGATGTGACCCTTTTTTTAAGCAGTGGCTTTCCACAGACTTCTTACTTCCTCTGAGTAAAATCCTGGCTCCATTGAAGTCAAAACTTCTATTGACTTAATTGGGGCTGGGATTTCACCGTCTGTTTGATTTTTCAAGCTGTGAGTGGAGAGACTGGCCTGTTGCGCCTCACTATTTTGATCTGATGAATTGACTTCCCCTGTTGGACAGTAGCACCAAGTTGTGACTTAGGTCAGCCTGTTCTTAGCCAAAACTGGTTAGGTGTATTTGTCACCTTTAATGAGTAGCCTCCTACCTCCTTATGTTCAGTTAGCTATCCTTGAATAGTCAGTTTTCCACTACAGCACCAATACTGAGCACCAATCCAGTATTGAAAAACAAAAAAGCAAAAGAAAGCAGAATTGTGATGTTTCATTGCTGGGATCATAGTCCTGCTAATTGCTGCCTTTAGGGAAAATGGCATATTTATGGGGAACTCTATTACTGTCAGTGAGGGCTCCCTCCCATTCAAGTTCTGCATACACATGTGTCTTCAAGCTCAGGGGCCCAAAGTTATAGTTGTATTTATGTGGAGTTACATAGCTTGCAGGATAGCAGACAAACAGCCACAGTATCTCTGTTTTGTCTGTTCTCTGTAATTCAGTAGGTAACCTGCTTGGTGAATCACCTTGGCCAGGGATGCAAACCTATGGCTCACAGGCTGGATTCAGCTCACAGAAATCTGATTCACCCTACAAAGGTCTGATCCAGGCCAAAGGGTTTGGTGGCACAGAGCTGCATCATGCTGCCCATCCCTTCCATAGTGCTTTCCTTCACTGCAGAACATGCTTCTCTGCCACATCTGCTCTTATCCTCTCTGCAGAAGGGTTGGAGATCAGCCATGAGGGTAAGCTCAGGCAGCTAGTCAGTCTTGCGGGGTGGAGACTTGTGTGACAGGGGCCCAGGTTGCAAAGGTTGGCCCATGTTGTCATGCCCATGCACTGACCTGGGCAGGACTCACCTTGACTTTTTCATTTTCTGCCAGCTAGATAGTGGTGTTTATGGCTCAGTGCCATCAGCCCTCTGTGAAACATCATGCACTTGCGTTGCTCTGTGTACAAATAATGTACATGATATACAAAGATCTCGCTCTCTCTGATTTGAACATTGGCTTTTTCACTGAGTTAAGAATATTACTTCCAAGGGGCTTATTACACTCTGTTACATGCTGTGGATATGTATGTCCCCCTATCACCATGATACCAGGCTTCTTTTCTACATTGTTTTGAGATAGGGGAGTGCTATTAGCCCCGTTCTACAGATGGGAAGCTCGGGCACCTAAACCACGTGGCACCTAACCATGTGGTTACCCTGAAGATGGATACATCAAACACAGAAGCTTAGGCACTGATCAGATTGGAATTGTGTTTGTGTGTATTGTGAGAAACAGCAGAAAGACTAAAACAGAGAGAAGGCAGAAAGGAAACACAAAGTACAGCCACAAAAGCACTTGACTGTCAAAGAAAGAAAGTTGAATGCAATAGTGTAACATAAGGGAGTGAGCAGGGCAGCAGCCCTGGGTGCTGCCATTGGAGGGGGTTGCAAAAATGGCAGCCAGTGCTGCTATGTGCCCCACTAATGGCAAGGGCATAAGGCTGCCCTGTTATACCTCACAGTGAGGGAGTAGCTTCTGGTTTAAAGTTGCCTGAAGAGGGCTTGAAGCTATGAACAGAGAGACTGTCTCTTGTGGCTTGATTCCTCCTGTGTTCAGGGAAGGAGGACTTTGTAAATGGCACTGAATCAAAGACACTCAACTCCATCACCAATTCTTCCTAATGAAAGCTACCTGGCTAACTGCACAAGTTGCAAAGTAAGTAACAGCACTCAGTCTTTGGAACAATAGCATCCCATTAAACAAGAACATTTGTATTTGAAAACATCTGATAAATTTTGCAACTTACTTCCAGGAGGCCTACAAGAAGAGAACCTCTCCAAACATCACTCTAGAAAACATGAGCAATGTCTGTTGTTCCCTCCTCTGTGCTTCCAGTACACCCTGCCTTTTGGTTTGGTTTGGTTTTGTTGGAGACTAAGCTGTTGAGGGTGAAGATTTCATTTTGGGGTTTTTTTCAGTGCTAAGGACATTGTCATAGTTTAAAAAATGTTAAGTGACAGCAAAATTTTTCAGTTGGCCCACGTGATAAGTAACTGAAAGCAGGTGGAAATATTTGGCATCATAGTTTGTTTAAAAAGCAGGTTCCTGAATGGAATCAAAAGGAGAACACCAACAAGGGGGCGACAGGAGAAGCCGGGTGCCTCTGAGATGTAGATGAAAAATGTTCTTCTCGGGTGTGTGGACAAGATGGAAATAGACTCTGCAGCCATAGGGGATAAGGCTGAAATCGCTGGCCTCAAACTGCAGCGGAGGAAATTTAGTTTGGGGACTAAGAGCAACTTCGTCACTATGAAGTAGTTAAACACTGGAACAGGCTACCCAGGGAAGTTGTGGGATCTCCATCCGTGGATATTTGACTAGATGCTTTAGTCAGGGATGGTCTTAACTTGAACAGGGACCGTGCTAGATGACCTCATGAGGATCCTTTCCAGCCCTGTGATCTCCAATTTAGAGTTTCACTGAGTGGAGAATATTACTTCCAAGAGTCTTGTTATACTCTGTTACATGCTGTGGATATGTATGTCCCCCTATCACCATGATACCAGGCTTCTTTTCTACATTGTTTTGAGATAGAAGAGTGCTATTAATCCCATTTTACAGATGGGAAGCTTGGACACAGACTGCCTTCTGTGTTAAGGATGCAGATAGACACCTAACTGTTTTCTGAAATCCAGCTAGGGTCCTATCTGCCTCTTTAGCACATCAAACTCTTTAAAAACCTGGCCTCATATGACTTGTCCAAAGGCATGGACTTGAACTCAGACTTGTCACCTGTCCTAAGCTGGTGCCCATGCTACTGGACCAGTAAGTACCCTAACTTATATTGTTAAGCCTCATTTGGTTACACACCTTGTTGAAGCTGATGAGTGTGACAGCTGTCTTTTATCATAGATAAATGCAAGTAAGCCATTAAGAGGAGTGAAACCCAAACCAGCAAGGCTTGAGTAGTACCTAAACCAGGTGGCACAAGGGGTTACCCTGAAGATAGATACATCAAGCACAGAAGCTTAGGCACTGATCAGATTGGAATTGTGTTTGTCTGGGCATTGGACAATTGGACAACTGGGTCTCAGTATTGTCTGGGTATTAAGGACCTGAAGCACAAAGAGACTAAGGAAATTACATAAGGACACACAGGAAGTCTGTGGGAGAAATAAATCTGAAACCTAGGTCTCCTGTCTCCCACTCCATAAGACGGCATGTGGAAGAGCTGAGACGCATGGCCTAGACCTGCTCAAATCAAGTGCACATTTCAGTGACTGTGAAGGAGCAGAATCTATTAACAATGCCATAATTTATTGCCCTGAAACCCATTCACAATTGAAAATTGGAGCCATGCCTACACAACATTAAGGTCTATAGGCTGTACAGGAGGGATAGAACGGGGAGGAAAGGCGGAGGTGTGGCGCTCTATGTCAAAGAACAATTCACATCCTCAGCGAGCAGCACTGGGTCAGAGGAGGGGCACAATGAAGTGCTCTGGGTCAGAATACACGGGGGTCGAGGGGAAAGGGACTTAACAGTGGGGATCTACTACAGACCACCCAACCAGGGAGAAGAGCTGGGAATTCTCAGGTCAGCTCGTGGAGGCAGTTAAGTCAAGGGATGTGGTCATCATAGGTGACCTAAACTATCCGGACATTTGCTGGGAAGAGCAGTCAGCCAGGTTTGACTGCTCATGTAGGTTCCTAGCTGGGATACAGGACCTCCTTCTAACCCAGGAGGTGCACAGTCCCACCAGGGGAAATGCCTTGTTAGACCTGGTCATGGCCACAAGCGACAACCTGGTGAGGGGACTGTGGGTGCTCGACCACCTGGCGATAGCGATCATCGCCTACTGGAATTCACCATCCAGCGCAAGGTGGCAAAGGCCTGCAGCAAGGCAGCAGCCCTGGACTTCAGGATGGCGGATTTCAATGAGCTAAGCAAACGGGGGGGGGGGCGCCACTGAGGTCCTGGAGAGTTGGGGAGTTGGGAGTCCAAGAAGAGGCCACTATAGGCCAGTCAGTCTCACCTCCATCCTTGATAAAGTCTTTGAAAAAATTATCAAGGCTCACATTTGTGAGAGCCCAGCAGGGCAAATTATGCCGAGGGGAAACCAGCACGGGTTTGTGGCGGGCAGATCGTGCCCGACCAATCTAGTCTCTTTCTATGACCAGGTTACGAAACACCTGGACACAGGAGGAGGGGTGGATGTCGTATACTTAGACTTCAGGAAGGCCTTAGATACGGTATCCCACCCCATACTAGTGAACAAGTTAAGAGGCTGTGACGTGGATGACTACACAGTCCGGTGGGTGGCGAATTGGCTAGAGGGTCGCACCCAGAGAGTCGTGGTGGATGGGTCGGTCTCTACCTGGAAGGGTGTGGGCAGTGGGGTCCCACAGGGCTCGGTCCTTGGACCGACACTCTTTAATGTCTTCATCAGTGACTTGGACGAGGGAGTGAAGTGTACTCTGTCCAAGTTTGCAGATGACACACAGCTATGGGGAGATGTGGACACGCCAGAGGGCAGGGAACAGCTGCAGGCAGACCTGGATAGGTTGGACAAGTGGGCAGAAAACAACAGGATGCAGTTCAATAAGGAGAAATGCAAAGTGCTGCACCTAGGGAGGAAAAATGTCCAGCACACCTACAGCCTAGAGAATGACCTGCTGGGTGGCACAGAGGTGGAAAGGGATCTTGGAGTCCTAGTGGACTCCAAGATGAACATGAGTCGGCAGTGTGACGAAGCCATCAGAAAAGCTAACGGCACTTTATCGTGCATCAGCAGATGCATGACGAATAGATCCAAAGAGGTGATACTTCCCCTCTATCGGGCACTGGTCAGACCGCAGTTGGAGTACTGCGTGCAATTCTGGGCGCCGCAATTCAAGAGGGATGCGGATAACCTGGAGAGGGTCCAGAGAAGGGCCACTCGTATGGTTAAGGGCCTGCAGACCAAGCCCTATGAGGAAAGACTAGAGAAACTGGACCTTTTCAGCCTCCGCAAGAGAAGGTTGAGAGGTGACCTTGTGGCTGCCTATAAGTTCATCACGGGGACACAGAAGGGAATTGGTGAGTATTTATTCACCAAGGCGCCCCGGGGGTTACAAGAAACAATGGCCACAAGCTAGCAGACAGCAGATTTAGATTGGACATTAGGAAGAACTTCTTCACAGTTCAAGTGGCCAAGGTCTGGAACGGGCTCCCAAGGGAGGTGGTGCTCTCCCCTACCCTGGGGGTCTTCAAGAGGAGGTTAGATGAGCATCTAGCTGGGGTCATCTAGAACCAGCACTCTTTCCTGCTTATGCAGGAGGTCGGACTTGATGATCTATTGTGGTCCCTTCCGACCCTAACATCTATGAATCTATGAATCTATAAGAGTGGTCGTTCCTGAAGGAGACGATCCTCCAAGCCCAAAGGGTGGCAATCCCAACACAAATCAAAGTGGGCAAGAGTGCTCAAAAGCCCCCAAGGCTCACCAGAAGCATCCACAGACATCTCACAGCTAAGAAGGAGGCATACACCCAATGGAAGGGAGGGGCCATCACCAAGGAGGATTGTACCTCCATTGCATGGGATTGTAGCGGAGCTGTTAGGAAAGCTAAGGCGGAGATGGAACTGGGACTAGTGACCTGGATCAAGGATAACAAGAAGTCCTTTTTTAAATACATAGGGGGTAAAAAGAAGGTACCGGGTAACTTGGGGCCTCTGCAGGACACGCTTGGAAATCTGGTGGTCTCACCAGATGACAAAACTAGCCTATTTAACAATTTCTTTTCCTCCGTTTTTCTGAGCAGGGAACAGGTCATGGCTTTACGAGCACTAGTGGTGCTCTGGTGAGGTGCCAGAGGACTGGAAAAGGGCCAATGTGGTCCCCATTTTCAAAAAAGGGAGGAAAGAGGACCCAGGAAATTATAGGCTGTTAGTCTTAGCTCGGTCCTGGGGAAGCTCTTTGAGAAAATTATCCAGGTGCACATCTGCGAGGGGCAAGCAGGGAAGTGTATGCTTAGGGGCAACCAACATGGGTTCATTCGAGGCAGGTCCTGTCAGACCAACCTGGTGGTCTTCTACGACCAGGTCACAAAATCCTTGGACTCAGGTGTTGCGGTGGATGTAGTCTTTCTGGACGTTAGGAAGGCCTTCGACACTGTCTCTCACCCCATTCTTGTTAAAAAATTAGGAGATTGTGGTGTCAATGCCTACACAGTCAGATGAGTCACTAATTGGCTAGAGGGCCACACCCAGAGAGTGGTGGTGGACGCGTCATTTTTGACCTGGAGGGATGTGGGCAGTGGGGTCCCCCAGAGCTTGGTCCTAGGGTCCACACTGTTCAACATCTTCATCAGCAACTTGGACAAGGTGGTGAAAAGCACCCTGTTCAAATTTGCAGATGACACTAAGATGTGGGAAGAAGTGGGCACGCTAGAAGGGAGGAATAGGCTGCAATTGGATCTGAACAGGTTACAGAGGTGGGTGGATGAGAATAAGATGGGGTTCAACACTGACAAGTGCAAGGTGCTGCACCTGGGGAGGAAGAGCCAGCAGCATACCTACAGGCTGGGGAACTCCCTTCTCTTCAGTGCAAAGGCAGAAAAGGACTTTAGAGTCATTACTGATTCCAAAATGAACATGGGCCAACAGTGTGGGGACGTGATCAGGAAGGCTAACTGTACCTTGTCATGCATCCACAGATGCATCACAAGCAGGTCCAAGGAGGTGATCCTCCCCCTCTATGCGGCACTGGTCAGGCTGCTGTTGAAGTACTGCGTCCAGTTCTAGGCGCCGCACTTCAGGAGGGATGTGGCCAGCATCAAGAGGGTCCAGAGGAGGGCCACCCACATGATCAGGGGGCAGCAGGCCAGGCCCTATGAGGGGAGGCTACGGGACCTGAACCTGTTCAGCCTTCACAAGAGAAGGCTGAGAGGGGATCTGGTGGCCGTCTACAAACTAGCCAAGGGGGACCAGCAGGCAATCGGAGAGTCCCTGTTCCCCCGAGCACTACTGGGAGTAACAAGGAGTAACAGCCATAAGTTGACGGAGAGTAGATTCAGGCTGGATATCAGGAGGCACTACTTCACAGTCAGGGCGGCTAGGATCTGGAACCAACTTCCAAGGGAAGTAGTGCTGGCTCCTTCCCTAGGGGTCTTCAGAAGGAGACTGGATAATCACCTAGCCAGGGTCATTTGACTCCAGCACTCTTTCCTGCCTGTGGCGGGGGGGTGGACTTGATGATCTGCTCAGGTCCTTTCCGACCCTACCAACTATGAAACATATTACCTCCCATGAAGTTAACACATCATCACATATTAAGTTTTTGGTTACCTGGGGGTAACAGTGCAGTTTGTATATCCTAACTTGATTTGATTAAGGGCAGTTTATTTCTAATGAGCCTTATTTCCTATGATTATGTTTGCCCCCTTGCTGCGTGTTTGGCCTCTTGCTAACTGCGTACATATTTGCGGGGGTAAGGATGTGCATGGCATCATAGCAAAATGTGTGTGGAATGTCAAATTATTTGTTGAATATAAGCTATTGAAACAGCATACGCAGTGTGCCTGAAGTGGTTTTTTAATTAATTTGCTTTCATTAAGTGCCAGATTTCCTAAGCCAAGCATTGTCTAGTTACATTTTATCTTTCATAAAGCAAAACATCTAAAACTGTAATCGAAAGAGGAACAGAAAAGTCATATCCAACATACAAATCTTTTGCTTATGCTGGATTCTTTCCTTTAAAGCACAAGGCAGGTCAGGGTAACACCTTATAGACTAATCCATGCAGAGTGTCTTTAAGGTGTCACCTTGCCCTGCCTTCTGCCTAACTTCTGCCTAACATGGCTAACCACCCTCTTTTTCTTTAGGCAAGCCTGTTTTTTTCTGCAGTTCAGATACTGTTTGTATGAAGCTGGTTGTCATGAATGAGTTGTGGCTGTTCCCAGTGTAGTGACACTATTAGTGACTCTCTGTACCGTGGTAATTGCATTTCTGCTCTGAAAAGTGTCACTGGCAAAAAATGACACAACTTTGCACATTTTCTCCAGCTCCCTTTATGCATTCAGGGTCCCATCTGCTGTCATTAAAAATAAACTTTAATCCTGTAAAATCTCTGTGGTTTTGAAAGAGCACTGGAAGCTACTCCGGCATGTGCGGGTCATTGACAGAGCTGTTTGCTGAGCTCTGCTTACAGGGCTGGTAAACAACACCTGTGCAAACCCATTTAAGAAATTTGATGCTAAATTTGTTTCATACTACCCCCAGATTAGGCTCCTAGGTTCTGATACAGAAGAAAAAATTAAGATCAGCCTTACAAAGCTTCATTCTTAAGTGTCTACCCACCTAGAGGAATCCACAATTCAAAGTGAGATGCCTAGGTTTCCTGTGCAATGCAAGGGGAAAGTTAGACTTATTGGAATGGGATCCACAGAATGCAGCAAGCTGAACAAAAAAACACCTCATCTGACCAGGAGGAAATGCTGGAGAGAGGGGCGAGGCACGGGTACCTCACTTTCAGCTAGAGGGCTGCACCTTCCCCCACTCAGTGTTCATTTCCACGAACGCTCTCTTAGAATTAGGTACCTAAGCCAGGACAGTCTATAATATGGCAGATCCTGTGCCCAAACTAACGAGCATTTTAAATAGGTTAAGCAGCTGATTAGGTTCTGTCACACAGTTGGTATTCTAGAAAGACAGAGAGAGTTGGTATCAACTAATACTGTGGGGCATTTTTTCCGTGCCAATAAGCAAAGCCATAGTCAGGCATTTTGGCACCCAGTGTAGGTCCTGTGCAGAGTGCCCCCCCTGCGTACTACCATATAACAATACTTCCATTTGATTCGGCATGCCCTGTGTGAAGGCACCCAGTGCCAGTGAACTGCTGGCATGGCCTTTGCTACAGTACTACCAGGAAGCCTCTTCATGCTACAGGTTTAGTAAATCATCCACTACATAGTCTCCTATTTTCTTACAACTGGTTTGCTTTTGTTTTCGTTCCACAGTGGGCTGTTTATCACCATTCATGACAAAGGCCATATTGCAGCCATGCTCAACTCCTGGCCAGAAGAAGATATAAAGGTATGTTTCACTTCTTCTTTTACAGTTGGGTAAATAATAGCATGTGTAACAATGGTCATGTCTACACATCGCCCTACAGTGACGTAGCGACGCGCTACATCGCCATATGGCAGGCTACAATGACGTAGCAACCACATGGGTCTACATATGATCGCCAGCTACAACGCTGTAGTGGCGTGCTCCCCCGGTGAGCACATGTAGACCCAGGCGTGCTTCCCCCCAGTATCGCATACAGCTACAGTCACATAGTGACGAAATCTAACCATGCTCTGTGCACACAGCGCAGTAACCATCTGTACTGTGCCATGCTTTAGTACTTCCAAAAGGGCAGTACTTCCAAAAGGAAGTACTAAAGCATGGTGCCGTAGCAGCGTCACTGGACAGCGCCATGTAGAGACATGTCCAATGGGAAGTAAGCACTGAATACGGATTTTAGTGCCAAATTTTCTTGAGTTAATTTAGAGATTTATTCTCTGTTTGGAATTCACATATTCACCAGAGTTTCTTTCTCTGTGTTGCTTGGAGCCACACACTCTGTCATGGACTTAGCAAACAGTGCAGTTGTATTTCTTTTTATCTCCAAACCTGCAAAATAAAATATTTAGCCCATTATAAATCATTGGATTCTCCTACAAAGATCCCAGGGGTTTTCCACTTATGAAACAAACTTAACTGCTCTTTCCTGTCCCTGAGCTTAGCTTTAAGACACACAAACATCTTTTTTTAGATTTTCCCTTTGCCAGCAAGAAATTCTCATGGGTCCTCTTCCCTATATGCCCACTTGTTCTTTGTGGAGCAGTAAGACATATTTAGGACTTTGCATATACCTACTGGAGATGATAGTACCTTTCTAACTGATGAGCTGTGTTTCCATTATTTTTCATTCCACATCCCTGTGTCTCTGTACAGTAGCCCTTTGAAAGCACGAGTTAAGATACATTCTCTGGCCCAAAGAATCCAGTTAGAGGACCAGATTCTGCACACATTTGCTTGGGTTTGCCACTTCACTCACAGATGTATTTCCACTGAGGTTAGTGGGACTTTTCTAATAGGAAGTGGAGATGTGGTAGGAAATGTTTGCAGGGTTGGGCCCTTGAGCAGTACCTAAGACATGGGGTTGATGTCTTATGTACATCACATGTATGTACCAAAGGTTTTGTTATATCTGAAAGACGGCTCAGAATATATAGTGTCATTGTTGTTGACTAGTCTGTAAGTCTCCTTCACAATTCCTGAGGAGTCACACAGTGCCTGGAGCACTTTCAGCTTCTAAATATCAGATTTTATATTCCACAGCCCAAAAAAGTGCTTATACTCCACCCAGCAACCTCTCATTTTAAGTTCTCTCCAATAAAGCTTGAGGCCAGGATAAAGCCTTGGCACTGAATTAAGACAGAAATAAATGTAGGGCATGCAGATAACCACCTTCCACTAGTTTGGATCTGTTTGTGCCTCTTACTGCTTCTTTGTGGGCCTCTATGGACTCAGCTTCAGTCTCATATCTTCCAGATGTTTCTTCCAGGTCAGTCCACAAAAAGTTGCTGAAAGCTGAAATCTTATGAGTATTTTCCATTCCCCAGAATAATCCAACAGAATTTAAGAGGTTTCCAAAAGAAAAGTCAATATGTTCCTCTAATGTCAAATTTTGAATTGGAGCAAACAAAGGAAAACTAAATATCTTGCCTTTCTGTAGGCTTTCTGCCCAAGAATTTCAACATTTTCCATTTGTCCAAAAATCTCAACATTCCTTTGTGGCTGCTAGATGTGTTTTTTCAGATGGGGAAACTGGCATAGAGGCTGGAGACAGACATTCAAAAAGCCTAAGCCTGAATTGAGTCAACCTTTGCAGGTTAGTCTAGCCTGGCTAGGCTAAACCAGTTTGTAATTACACTGGCATTCTCTCTGGACTGAGGAGATTTAGGCACATGCCTGCAGTGCCTCAGGCTAGAAGCCAGGGGGCATTAGAACAGCCCTGCCTTCCCTTCAAGTGCTGACCTGAGCGGGGAGGGAGGGTGGCGCTGTCCAAGTCTGGGCAGGATCTCTGCATCCCAGGCTTTTCCTTGCTGGCTGCTCAAGGAGCAGGAGAGTTGCCAGACCCCAGCCCTGGACTAGCACTCTGAAGCAAGGTGGGGAGGGGTGGGCTGTGCATGCATCTGTTGATGATACAGAGCTTCTCAATCTGCCTCCCTGCTTCTTTATACAGTCTGCAGCAAACTGACAGGCAAGCAGCAGCAGGGGGCTGATAACAGTGTTTGTCACCCCATCCGCAAAACAATAGCCTCTCTCCATTATTTCAAGCTCTTCTTAAACAGCTTCCAAGTTACAGCTGACCTGGTGATTAGCTCCAAAAAACCCTAAGTGGTCACTGTTTTGTCTGCCAGTCCCAGTGAAACTGGAGACACACACACAGACACCTCTCAGCATTAGCTAGCATACCATGTGCCTAGGGTCCATGGGGCTGGGGCCCATGCTGTGGGAGGTGGGAGGGAGAAAGGGGGTGTTCCTTGCTTAAGCAGCAAGTAGCAAGAGGGGTTGGGGCACAGAGAAGCCAAGCAGACCCTGTTGTACCTGCAGTCTCTGCCAGAGCTCTGGCCAGGGAGCAGGGGGGTAGGACCAGCCCTGCTGTGGAGCAGAGAGCCCCGCCCAGCCCAGAGAGCATGCTGGGATGCTGAGGGAGTCTGATTTAACTGAAACCAGAGAAGGGTCTAAGACAGAGATTGCATAAACCAGTTTGAACCAAATCAGTTAAGTCTGATACTACATTCAACCAGGTTTATCTGAAACCAGTTTTAGCCATTTTCAAACTAGTTTATGTGCACTGAACATCTGTTCTGTTACAGATTTAAACCAGTTTCTGGTCACTTAAACTGGTTTATGTGTAATGTCTGTCCCTAGCCAGAAGACAGACTGTGAGCTGCCCAACATCACTGAGAGAGTGTGTGGCAGAGCAATCAATAGAACCCCAAAGTTTTGCTTCGTTATCCTGTAGCTGTCACAGGACTGTCCTCCTCAGCTAGAGAAGATGAGCTTTGTTTACTTGGTGTCATACAAAGAAGGACTCCACACTAGCATACCTGTTGCTCTTGTCCATATAGTTTGTCTTATTACAAAGTGCTTCACATTTTTGGGTCAAATATCTCCTTTGCAGTTCACACAGCAGAGCAAATTACCTGCAGGTTTCTGCTGCTTTTACTTTTTTCAGTCCTTGGCATCTGTGTCTAGTGGGTACAACACTCACTCTGGTTTCACAAATCTGGGATGCACAAAATTATATAACAAATTTACAAAGTGAAAAGGGAAGTTCTGCATGAGTAACAGGGTGTGGGAGTCCCTCAGCAGCCAGTTGCTGACCCCAGAAGCACTGGGGGCAAACTGGAAGTGCCACTGGGAAAACCAGAAGTGCCGCTGGCGCTTCTCAGGGCAGGCACCGGCTGGCGCACCCCACTCCCCAGCTGGCAAGGGCCAATTGCAGGGGGGGCCCTATGCATCATCTATGAAGTTCTGCATGGTTTGTTGAGGACACAAAACAGGATCTGTGGCTCCGGAAGATGATTTGGTTAGTTCTGACTTTTTAAACAACAATATAACAGAAATGTTATGTTGCTCGCATAAAATTTGCATTGATTTCAGTGTAAATCAAATGAGAGTGGGAGTCATATTAGAAGAGTGAGCATGCAACCAAAACAGATGGAACCATGTCCACTGAAAAGGAGCCTTACCCCACTCTGGTTAACGCTCAGCACTGGTCTACAAAGAGAGCCACAGGGGAAAATCTCCGCAAATGGTGTTGAATAAATGCATTTGCTACAGAAAAAGCACTGCTGTTTTCCCTTAATTACCATCTCGCCACTATAATGGTATTGTATACACTTGATCCAGCTGCCATATAGTGTGTGGTGGGTCTACAGCTGTGTTGTTCATTTTAATGCATTTGCTCAGAAATTTTGTTTTGGGAGGCCCTAGCTCCTAGTGACAAGAAGCTGGCAATTCTCAGCAACAAAAGAGCAAACACTGTAGGTACTTCTGGATGCCTTTCACATGATCTATATGACAGAGCACACCAGCATTTGCTAGGGAGGCAAAATGCAAATACAGGTACATTTGTCTTATGGATCTTTATCATCCTCCTTGCTCCCACTCCTCCTGTGATTATCCCTGGACTGGTTCTGTCTCATTCTTTTCTCCCTCAAGTTAACCAGTCATTTTTAACGGAGTGAAAAACAGAACAAGGTCCTGGAGAGATGTACATTGCTTCTTTTGAATAGCAATGTTTGACTATTCATCAGCAGTGAAACTAAAGCCATGTGACACAAGTATAAAACCTCCCATGGCATCTTTCTTTAATTATCTGAAATATGCTAAAAAAAATCCATAACCAAAAATCCTCCTGAACCTGAAAAATTGTCTTCCTAAGTGAGTATAGAAGTTATGTGCCCTAGCAACAATCCCACCCATCTTTCTTATTCCTCACCAAAATTAGTAAATCTATTGAGATAATGTCTAATCCTCCATTCTCTTGTTTCTTCTAAAAAGTACACGTGAGTGTATGCTCTTCAGGCATAAACTCTGCAGATCAGTAAATAAAAAGAACCTCTCCACAGACTTCTCCTTTGATAGCCAAGCCAACATTAGGTCACCCTCATGCAAATAATCCACATGATCTGGGTTTGAAGGCTTCTTGCCCTGAAATTCATGGCCAGAGATGGAAGCATTGGACTTGTCACTGTACTAACATGTTTTTTCTACATCAGGGCAGCTCTGCCATATCTTTCTGTTCTCACTGACTTTGTTTTGTCTTGGAGGAATACTGCATGCTTGGGATAAGACTGGCAAAAAAGAGAGCTAGCCTAAAGCTAGTTAACTTAGATCAAAGCTTGCTAGATCATCATAGTGTAACATAAGGTGTCTGATTTTGAAAATGTTGATCATGCTTTTATTTCTTTATCCCTTTTCTGTGAGAGATTTTGAGCATTATAAGGTTCCAAAAGATAAAAAACGACCCATCCGAGAAAGAGGCACTTGCAATCAGATGTTGAGCACTACCCTGGGAAGCAGATGGTAGTGATCACATGGGCAGGGCTGAGAGTAGCCTTGACACGTGTGTGTCAAGTGCCACAAGTCAATTAGCAATTGGTTCAGGCAAGGTAAATTAGTCCATTATAGACATAGACCCACTACATGGTTTGCTGCTAGCATCTGAAGGAGAGAGAAGACAAAAGTAAAAGAGGATAGAACAAAAATAAAATGAAGAAGAGAACCGTTTGCTGATGTCTTGAGAACAGGAGCCAAGAAAATAGGTGTCCATTCCCAGCTCTGCCACAGACTTCTGATGTGAGCTTAATCAAGTCACTTAACCTCTGCATATTTCAGTTTCCCCATCTCTGGAACAGGAGCAAGAATACTGACCCAAGATTTCTTCACTGACAAAGTTTGCGAATGCATACAACATGTTATGGAAATCTTGGCTGACAGGCACTATAAGTGAATGGAAAGTATTATTTTTATAAACACAGACATCATGATTTAAGGATCAGTTAATGTCAGTAGACCACCAGTTGGGTCAGTTCTGGGAGGGGACTTGCAATCAGTGTACAGAGACACAAGTAAAATCATATTGCATGGACTAAGGCATGTTCTGATAGCAAGCTCTGTTCAGTGAAGAGAGATACTGTATATTGAATAAGCAAAAGCATGTAGCTTTTAAATTAGGCCAACTTGAACCATCTTAACATAACCTAGCCATTCCTGTGTATGTGTAAAATGTTAGCCCACTTCAAAGATTTCTCTAGGGAGACATCTGGTAGGTGCATGTGTTAGATCAAGGGTGGAGTAAGAGGTGGAGTAGGTAGGAGATGGATCAAGTGTATACAATACCATTATAGTGGCAAGATGGTAATTAAGGGAAAACAGCAGTGCTTTTTCTGTAGCAAATGCATTTATTCAACACCATTTGGGGAGATTTTCCCCTGTGGCTCTCTTTGTAGAGCAGCGCTGAGCGTTAACCAGAGTGGGGTAAGGCTCCTTTTCAGTGGACATGGTTCCATCTGTTTTGGTTGCACGCTCACTCTTCTAATATGACTCCCACTCTCATTTGATTTACATGTGTTAGATCAAGGGTGGAGTAATCCTTTTGCCAGAAATTACTAATAATCCTTTGCCCTTTCTTTTACTTATGCCTGAGTACAGCCTGCCACTGCCACTCTAGATCTGGAGTCCTGTGCTTCTGTGCTTCCACTGGGCCTTGCTGGGATCCTGCTCATCCCCCCGCCAATCACCAGCTTGCTCCTCTGCATCCCGTCTGACCTTCCTTGCCATTCATGTCCCATCTGAGTTGCACTTGAAATCTTACTTTGTTGGACCATGTGAACCTTCGCTGCTTCCAGCCAGAGTAGGTGGTGTCTGTCTCGCCTCAGCCAGGGCAACACGTCCTCCTTGGGCTGGGTGGGTGATTGAGAGGTAGCAGAAGTTTGTGTGCTTCATCTGCATGCTCTCCTGATGCCACGTAAACCTGAAGAGCATTATCTCCAGGGTGAAGCACTTCTCATGGGGTTCAAATCCTGCAGTCCTTGTTCAGAACAAACCAGCTTTGACTCCAGTGGGAGTCCTGCGTGAGTAGGAACTGCAGGATTTGACCCTAGAGAATGACCTCTCCTTTGGCATGCAGCTCCCACATCTCCTTCAGAGCTCTTCACTCATTCCTCTTCTCCCTGCTGTCTGCACCATGCTCGTGACACTCTCCTGATGGCTGTGGACACCCTTCCCTACTTCACTGCCTCAGGTCCTTGACTCCCTTTATATTCAGAGCAGCCTCCCATTCCACTGCACCGAGTGCCTTCCCGTTCTTCAGGTGTCTTTGGAAGCCTCATCTGTAAGCCCTCCTGCTAGGAAATTTCTTCCCCCTCTGCTCATTTCACTGTTCCCACTTGAGGACTGGATTGTGGAATGGCATATTTTATACCTAGTATAATGGGCTGTTACGGGTGTTCAAAAATCATGAAATCAGATTTAAAGCCAAGATCATGGTTTATCAGACAGTCATGATCCCTGTCTTACTGTATGGATCTGAGACATGGGCAATGTACAGAAGATGCTTCGAGTCTATGGAGAAGTACCATCAACACTGCCTGCGGAAGAGCCTTTGAATCCAGTGGGAAGACAGATGCACCAACGTTAAGTGTCCTCTTGCAAGCAAACACCACAAGCATTGAGGCAATGTTAGTCCGAAAACAACTTTGCTGGGACAGCCACGTCATCCAGATGTCTGACTCCAGACTCCTGAAGCAAGTCTTATTCTCTTAGCTCAGACAAGGCATACGCTCAAGAGGAAGCACTTCAGGGACGTTCTCAAGGCCAACTTGAAAAAATGCAACATCGATATCAACTCCTGGGGGGACTATTGCCCAGGACCTCCCCAAATAGAGGAAGAGTCTGCTGCAAGAATCTCAGTACTCTGAAACGTCATGATGACAACAGGAGATGGAAAAGTGGGAGCGGCAGAAACAGTGTGTCATGAACCAAACCATAAAAACCGGAGCACCCCATGCCTTGCAGAAACACCTGCCCAAGTTGCAGTAGAACGTGTCAGTCCTGGATTGGCCTTGTCAGCCGTCTTTGGACCCACAGATAAGGGAATTCTGCAAGACGATCATCCTTGACTGAGAGGGATTGCTGATGATGGCCTACTATAGTGTCACTTACATTTATGGCACTATGAAAATATAAATACTGGGTCGTAGAGCTTGCAGTGTGTCAGTTTTGTGGTGTCACATTAGTTTTATCAGTCAGAGGCACCATCTTCTGTGGTGTTAACGTTTCTTTGCTGGAGCTACCCAAAGTTTTTTGGATCTATACAAAGGTAAATTAGGAATTGTTTATTTCTGAGGCCCTGCTTGTCTGTACTCTTTCTCTTTCCCAGTCGTTTTCTGTGTCCCTTCCCTCCTTTTTGCTTCTGGTTTTCTTGCTCTTGGTTTTGGCTTTTCTTTTTTTCCTCTTGAATTATTCACTCTCATGCCTTCCAAGTCTGTGCATCACAGTTACCCTCTGGCAGGATGTTCCCACCAGCACACACACATGCACACACATGTCCCAGCATAAGAAATTCCCTTTGGGACGATGTGCAAGGACATCAGTGCCAGAGACTTAAAACATAAGGCCAGTTCAGCTCATCACCACGCCCTTACATCCATGGATATGTCTGCCTTGCAGTGTGGAGGTGTCTGTCTTCTTCCTGCTTGTCAGCCCATTCCAGCCCAGCTCTGATCTTTCTTTCCTTCCCCTCGCCTTTTTGAATGTCTCTGTGCTTTCCTCCCCTTTTCTCTCTTTTTTCAGTCTGTTCTCACAGAGTCAATGCTGCCATTTCACTCATCCCTCACCCAACAGAAATGATACAAAAAACAGTATTACGCATTCTAGTTGGTCTCACTTTGCTCTCTGCCGTGCGCTGCTGGCTGCAAGGATCATGATCTGCTACGTCTGTACAGAGTTCTTTCCCTGTAGTGCTGTAGAAAGGAGGACAGCACATCTGTTTCTTGCATTTCTAGTGGCACAGCTGAGGAACTGTGTCTTTGCCCATGGGAATATGTGGTGGGGGAATTTAACCTTGGGTGGACTCAGAATTCCACGATCCCTTTCTATCCCAAATGTTCAGTATGGTAATAATCTTCCATCTCCAGGCTGTCACTATAAAATTGCATTGTCAGCCTTCCACTATCCATAACAGGGCTAAATAAAGCATTGGGAAAGTTATGCAACTCGTTTGATTTCTTTAGGCTGTTGTGGTGACTGATGGAGAGAGAATTTTGGGCCTAGGAGATCTGGGCAGCTACGGCATGGGAATCCCAGTGGGGAAGCTTGCCTTGTACACTGCCTGCAGTGGCGTTCACCCACAACAGTGTCTCCCTGTCCTGCTTGATGTTGGCACAGACAATGAGGTAAGACTATTGTCTTCGTGTGCATGTATGTGTATGTGAAGCTAGGTTTATGTAAAGGCCTGAGATTTGGGTCTTAGATCTGGAGTTAGAGCCAAAGACATTACAGATAAGAGCAAGGCAGTTGCCAGCTTGCACTCCCAACTGGATAGCTAAGAAACTCTAGCTCATGTTAGGAGTTCACATAAGCACTGAATATCCTCATATGCCCCGATGAAAACCCCGAGGTGGAGCTTTGCCAGCTGGAGTTGAAGGGTCAGCTCCATCTTTCAGCATGATAAGGTGAGTTAAAAGACCTCAGGCGGGCAGACACAGATTTACTTTTCCTGTGATAATTATGAGGAAATGGACACACATCTACGTCTGTATGGAGGCAATTGTATTTCAGCAAATGAAGGATCCTCACTGGGTGGTTTGGGATTAATTAAGTTCAATGTTTTGTCTGATTGCACATGATAAGAGGGCAGAAGGAATCCATCTGTTAGCAGTTTTCGCCTTATGACGCTGGCTCAGCAGAGCTGAACTGCAACCACTTAGCTGTGCCAGAATGGACATCTGTGAGGATGTGTTTTTAAAGTGAATAATCTATGGTTATTTGTTGTGGCCAGGCCTTGTCAAATACACAAGAAGCTTTTAAAATGTATTTGTTTCTTATTTGAGCATAAACAATCAAAACACATGATCCTTGGGAGAAACCTCAACGCCTCCAAACGTGCATACCAAAAGACAGAAACCTGAATCAACAGACTGGCTTTGTAGAGATGCTTAATACTCAGGGACCTCATTTGCAGTGTGTTCCCATCGCCTCTTTAAAACCCAAACCAAGTGTCCTATGCTGGGTACTCAAAAATACAGAAAACCAAATGAGTGGCTGTTACTGAAAAATCAGGTCTAAGTAATTTCTCTCAAAGCAGCAACTGGAGAGTCAGTCAAATAGACCGGAGGTTAAAACTCAGGAAGTCCTGGCTTGCAAATTTGGCCTCAAACCACTATCATGTTAAAAAAAAAACCTATTTTAAAATTATTTGTTTGTGAGTTTTATGCTGAAGTTATACATTCCAAGTCTCTTCCTTGCCTGTACTTTTCTGAGGACTTTCACATACTTTGGGAGAAATAACTTAAGGTTTTCAGAATTTGGATCGCCCAAATGGCTCGTGATAGCACACAACAGTTGCAGGGACTGGTGATAGAGTCCTTACAGCCGTGGTAAAGTGCAGTAAGCTAACCCAATTTGTGGTGTCAATGCCACACTACTTAATGTTCACTGTGGGGGTGTCTGGATGCACTGAATGCACACCTTGCGGGGGTTATTTGACCCCAGCAGTCTTTCCTGCCCAGAGCAGGGGGGCTGGACCCAATGATCTCATGAGGTCCCTTCCAGCCCTAAATGTCTGTGAATCTGTGAACACAAACGTGTGTTTTTTTCCTGTAAATGTATGTCCTAGAAGAAGAACTGAATCAGGAATAGAGGAAAACCCCTGTCAGATTTCCTGCTAAAGGAAAGCAGCTGTAATTGTGTGGCTCTGAAGACAGATTTAGTTTTAGCGTACCGGCCAACATTTACATTTTATAAGTCTACAGGACAATCAGGCTCCAATGGGAGCCCCCCCCCATAAGAGATGATTCAGTTCCTCAGTGCAACATTGAAAACATCCCTCTGGATGTCCCACCTGCCTTCTGCTCCCATTTTTCCTGTCGCATTTTCCAGAATGTGGTTCCTTTCTCTGCTGAACGGGCACTTTTGGAGGTATCACTTCCTGTCTGCCTGCGACAGGATGCAGGTCCCAATGTAGAACGGTTTTGGTCTGGTTGGAAAACAACAATCGGAGCGTTCTTCAGCCCCAGGAAAGGCTCCGAGATTGGAATTAGAAATGGCAGCAAAATCAAGTTACTGTTTGGTGAGAGAATAGCCTGCCTACGTTCACATACAGAGCTGGCGTTGAGGACTAAATTGTTCAAGCAGGGAGCAAAGGGTTTTGAATCCTTCTTTGAGATTAGCCACTGAACTTCATGTTGGCTGTCCTGCACCTAAACTGTAAAACACTTTGGCAGGGGAAGAATAGAGGCCTGAGTTTGTTCCTGTTTTGTGGACAGAGGATCCCACATAGTGCTAAGAGCACCACATTTTGTGACTGTGTTTCCACAATACAACACTTTGCAGAGCGAGTTTATAGATAATGAACTCAAGCTTTGTCTTGTTCTGTGTATTGACATGGTCGGAGGAGGGTTTCATGGTGCAGAAACCGGACAAGCCCGCTACATTCGGTTGTTTTAGGGACAGTGATTAAATGCGACAGGAATGTGACAGCCGTTTTGGGAAGGCCTTGAGGGTCATCTCCTTCCAGCTGTGGAGCTGGCACTGTAAACAGCATGCTTTGTGTCGTAGGCTCTCCTGAATGATCCACTTTACATTGGACTAAAGCACAAGCGGGTACGTGGGAAACAATACGACGACCTGATTGATGAGTTTATGCAAGCGGTTGCTAACAAGTAAGTGAAAATTTGTGTATGTCTCCTCTTAGGTCCTTCCATTTAAAGAAAGAAAACCAAGTTAAGCCTCTCTGGAAGTAAACATTAGCTTAATTGAGAGTCAAGCAAAGAAAATCCACTTAAATGCAAATCTCATGGGTGGTCTGGGAATAACCCTTTGTGTGTGAACACTCCATGTCAAATTTATTTATGATCTTAGAAAACCGAGATGGGGACTTGATTATTTATAACCATTTCCTGTGCATACACCAAGTTTAGAGGTGCTGACTATATAGTCCCTGGACTGTATCTGGCCTCCAGCATGTATAGAGAAATATATAGCACATATTCAGAATCTGAGATTTTTATTTTTTTTAAAGGTAAATTTCTACCTTTTGTGGTTGTAGAGAAAACCTTAAAACTGAAAACAGAGCCTGACTTTGTGCAGGAATCTGATACCAGCTTGGAATTTATCCTGAGAGATGTGAATATACTGCCTAGATTATAGGTCATGTTAACTTTGAAATGGGCTTGGAATCAAAGCCCCTGGTAAAGGATGTGAAATTGTGGGAGATAGGAGGAGGAAAGGGATGCAGGAAGAAGAAAGGAAAAGATGTGCACATGAAATGGGAAGATTGGACACTAGTTAAAGATAATCCAGTGTTTAGGGTGCTGATTTTGGACTCAGGGCACTGAAGTTCAATTCCCTGCTCTCCTTCCTGAATTTGGATCTAGATTTCTTTTGTAGATCAGGTCAGTTTTTGCTGTCCTTGGGTTCCCAACCTTAGGGTCATCACCATTTGGTAGATTTGTGATCAGCGATGACCACTGCCCCTTTCGTCAAGGCTAGCTGCGAGGAGGAGGCAGATCCAAGAACCCTTTTTTCCCATTGCAACATGGGGCCACAACATGGAAAAATCTATGAGCTGCTGCTCACTGCCTCTATGGACATGCTTGGCAGTAAATTTGTTTGCCCTTCCTGGAAAGAGGACCGTGCATTAAAATTTCTATGATTTGCTGTAGGAGAAAGGAAAGTTATTTTGAAAAAAAATTGGAAAAGGCCTAACCTCTCGAGGAGCATTTTCCACCTCTGCTCAGCACAGACAACATTAATCAGAAACCACAGAGTGCTGCAGCATGTTCTCGTGCATGCCTGATTTACAAGCTGCTCCACGCTGGCTTGTCCTTTGTATTTGAAGGAGCCACGTTGATTATTGAGAACAAATTGCATCCCACCCTCTTCTGTTTGTCTCCAGCAGCCTGTTTCGGTGTGTCTGCCTCCCCAGCACTAGGGTTAAGTCACCCATTAGGTTGTTCTTCAGGGTGCTAGTGGCAATGCCCGCCATTTGCACAAAAAGAGTTTTACAAATAGTCTTTCCCATGGCCCAGTAAAGGGTAAAGAATTGAAGAGGGGATAAGCAGTAAGAGTTCAGGACTGTTCATTTACAGTTGCTGAAGCAAATTATGAAATAGATTGAGTGTCTTATGGACTATGATAGTACAACAACAAATTTACGTTACTATCTCAGGGTCTAGTGGAAGTGAGTACTCAGATCAAGGAGTCAAGAGACAAGAGGTGAAATTCTGGCCACGTTGAAGTCAATGAAAGTTTTACTCAGATCTCACACCACTGTGTGGCCATAGGCACTTCACCTGCACTATTGTTGCAGTTTCCCCATGTATGACATGGGGATAATAATTGCTACCCAGCTTTATAGGTCTTAGACTAGCAGATATAAAGCACAGTACATAATATTATAACATGATCACTACATTGATAAGTGTATCAGGAATATTTAGTGAAGATGTACAAAGTGGGGAAAAACTGGAGCTTGTGCTCTTTTTTTTTTGTTTCCCTGTTATGGATAAAGAAGCTTGGCTAAAATAGTTGGGTCTTTACCGTTTGTTTTTTTATAGTAGAAATTTCCATCCTGCCTAATGAGGAAGATTGGTGACTAGAGAACTAGTGACGCACAGCTGTGAAATCTCAAGGGAGTAAAAGTAATTGTAAGCTGAACAGGGTTTTAGGCTGTTTAAAATAATCCTTCCTATTTTAATTACAACTTCCAGTGAGCATTGTTGAGAAAGGATGTTCCCTAAATTCTTGTCTTTTCACCTGGCAGTGAGATCAGAGGGTAGCTCAGGAACTGCTTCTTTGGATATAGAGGAGGGTATGGTACAAAAGCCTTGATAATGGACCCATCCATCATAAATCTGGCTCTGGGATTTGCATTCATGATGTTGAATGCAACATTTGCTGAATAGGCAGGATACAAATTCAGCTGCCACTGTCACATGTACTTCAAGAACAGAACAAAAAAGACAGGCAAATCCCCACTCCTTGTCTGCCACTTCTCCCACCAAAACGTGCCTCCAGACAGTATGCCTCTCCTGTGCTAGCAGTTGGAGGAAAGATTAGCTATTGTTTTGCTATGGCGAGGCTCAATAGGCTAATCCCAGAAAAAGGGAAGAAGGGACTGTTTCCCCATGGAACAGGCAGCTCCCAGCTCGTGGGGAGTGACATTGTAAAGCAGTGCCATCCAGTGATTTAAAAAACATACTGGGAGCCAAGAGTCCTGTGCTGCATTCCTGGCTCTGCCTTTGCCTTTGTTGTCTAGGATAAATTAGATGAATAAGCCCAGACTCAGAAAATCTCCTCCACACAGTGCAGAGATACTTACCTGGCAGTGGGTTGCAGGGGGGAAATCTACTCTTCTGAGATGGCTAGGTGAAAGTGTGTATTGAACTGAATTCTCATCACCACTGTTAAGATCATTTTAATAGTTTCTGTTATTTTTAGTGCACATCTTATGACATAGTCAAAAGTGGGAGCCCTGTGCTGAACTGTGTTCTTAGGATCATAGGAAAGTATGGCTAGAAAGGACCACTTGAGGTCATCTAGTCCAGCCCCTGGCTCAAGTCAGGAATATCCTTAATTAAAGCGCCCCAGTCAAGTGACTTGCTCTTGAAAATTTCCAGGGGTGGAGATTTCACAATTTCTCTAGGTAGCCTGTCCCAGTGCTTGACCACTCTCAGCAAGTTCCTCTTAATCTCCAACCTCCAACCTCAATTTCCTCTGCTGTAGCCTGAGGCCATTGCTCCTAGTCCTGTCCCTTATAATCCCAGAGAAAAATCTAGCTCTGTCCTCTTTATAATCTTCCAAAACTGGATGCAGTACTGCCAGTGAGCCCTTATCGGTGCTGAAGAGATTATGAGAATTACTTCCCTTGATTTGCAAGAGATTCTCCTGTTAATGTAACCCAGTTTTTGCAACAACATCACACTGTTGTCTTAAATCTAGCTTCTGATCTACTGTAACCCTTGTTGTCAGATTCAAATCTGACAGATGCATTTGGTTTTGAATTTCCACCTAAACAGTTGGATGTAAACCTAATATGAACTCTGCGAGGTCATAAAATGCGGCAGAAAATGGCTGCCTGTTAAGAAATGGCATGAGGGTGCTTTCTTATTGTAGTGAATCTGAGTTTGTAAGGATACCTTTACTTGTGAGAGGGTGTGATTTCCCTGAACTCTGGAAGGTCTGCTCTGAATTTAGTCATGGGATGATCCTGGGCAAAGTGCTGTTCCCAGGATAAATCCAAAATTTGTATTTTTGTCTATGATGGGTATATATGTTGGAACTCTTTTTTTCTTTTTTTCTTTTACCTGTGGTTTTTTTGTTTCTTAATGCTAAAAATTTTGCAAGAACACTTTCCAGATTGCCCAAAATGGAAGCTGGTTGATTGGGTATATGGCTCATCTGGCTTACAAAGATGCTTTTTAATTCATATAACAATCATTGGTCAGTTCTTTTACAGAAGCATCTGTCCTATCAAATAATGGCTGGCTAAGGAGACACACTTCATAAAATGGAATGCATCCAAGCGCAGGAAAGCAAATGGAGAAAAGATTTATTGTTCTAATATAGTAATAATATCAAACAGATGCTGTTCCAGTTGCCTACATTCAGAGGCAAAGCCTTGAGGGTTCACGGTAGTCATGAGTAGTGGAACAGTGGGTTCACTAGTAGCACCAGAGTTAACACAATTATATTTTGCAATAAAATGAGAGACAGGCATTTTTTAAATGCATCATTAATGAAAGCCCTTTCCCAAACATCTGGATGAAATATTTGCAAATTTCCAGTGTTTGAATCTCCACTCATCGCCATCTCACCTAAAATGCCTGAAATATTTTCCTAATGAAAACAGCACAATTCCTGCTTTTGAATCTCTTATAACCTCCAGTGGGAGCAAACCACATGAAAAATGTGCCCTCCTGAGGCCAAAGTATTGACTTGTGGATTAAGTAGCCTCACAAAATGCTAATTGTCCAGTTCAAGTAAAGTGTTTTGTTGTAGGGACCTAAACGATTTGTATTTTTGCTGTCCACGGTCAGTAGCTTCTGCTTCTGGGCTGGAGAATATTCAAGGCTGGAGCGTCCAGGGATTCCCGTCAGAAAAAGTATCCCATTATATATGAGAGGCCCATGCATTGGAGAAATTTGCATGTGCGATTCAGAGATCCTAATGTGCCAAGATTTATTCCTTTCCACTGCAGAGATTTAAAGCCAGGCTCGTTTTGTTGAGTCTCACTCTGCAGTAATAATGAGCTGGATCTGCAAGGCCCCTTTCAAAACAAAATAAGCAAGACCCAGGATTTACCAATGGTATTTTAAAAAGGTTGTCAATGGAGGGTTTTTCCCTCCACTGCTGAATTCCATCCCTCTTATATCTTTTCTTCCTCCCGTCCCCTTCTTTACCAGTCTCATTGTACAGTATTAGTGTTGCTCTGTGGTTCCAAATGGTTAGGAGTGTTGATGGATGGGCCATCCCAAAGTACTAGCCTCCCTTTTGAAAGTGAGCTCGTTCGCTTGCTGACAGATGCTGAGCAAGCAAAGTAAGGCTTGGAGAGAGGCACTTCCACACTCCAGCAAACTGTCACCGAAGCCTCATTAAGCTGTCATACATTTTCTCCCGTTTCCTTTCCCATCACTGCTTATTACCCAGATAATTACGAAAACAGAAGCTTTCTCTTTTATCCGCCTGTCCCACTTGACAATGTACAGGACACAATCATAGATCAACTGCCGGAGCCATTTGAATAGGAAGACAAGAGGGAAAGTATCTCTCCATAGGTGGCTGAGTCTCTTGTTTGCGTTGAACCAAATTTCTTTTCAACTGATCTCTTCCCAGTATTTTATGCACATACAGACTAGCTACAGGAAAGGTCCCATGAGTTTCTTTTGTTTCAGCAACTCTCTAATGCAGTACACTGCAAATTCAGTGACAGATTTTCTGAAGCTAAATACTAAAATAATTTTATGAGACAAAAACCTCTATATGTATTAGGATGTTGAATATTAGTCAGTTAATTGAACCCAAAGGGATAAATTCAAGCCTATAAGTGACACTAGCACTCACAAAACTCCTCTCTAGCCCTATAAGCACCTAAGGTCCCTGAGTGCCTACATTTTTGCTGCAAGGCAACCTCTTACAGTCAGACCGTGCTGAGCAGCTTAGTGCCTAGCTCATGTTTAAACCCTGTTGGGATTCTTAAAGTAGGCCTAAGTCCTCTGCATTTTTCCTGGCAGCTCCCTGGCTCAGTGTACTGGCTTTGGTGCATCTCATTCCTCAGAATGAGAGGCAAGGAATTTTTGTAATATTTTTTATTGGGCCAAGGGTATAACTAGGAGAGCTGTTGGACAACTTTTCAGATAGCAAGAGTTCTTCCTCAGGTCCAGTCACAACAATACTCCCACCCTACCTTGTCCAGCACCTAACTCTCCCTGTGCAGCATATAAAAGCAGAGGGACCAAACCTGAAGTTGTGAATTCCTGTAGGTAGCAGAGCATCGAAAAGCAGTGGGTCTCAGTGCTGAAGGCTGCAACACCACTGGCTCATTTATGAATCTTGCCTAAATTATCAAAACTGTGTTCAATCAAATCTATAAATAGATCCTGGTTTGTGCAGCCAGCCCTTTCTTTAGGTTGGCAGTAAAATCCTACACCCAGGGGCTAGGGACAGACAGTCAAAAAACCCGAGGCTGAATTGATTCAGTCTTTGCAGGTTTCTGTAAATTGCTTAGATTGAACTGATAAGAAAGTGAACTCACATTAGGAAGTGAAAGGGAGCCAGACCCCTGCAGTGGCCCATACCAGGCGCAAGGGGGCACTAGACCTCACCTCCCAGCCTGGCGGCCAGTGGGGAGATGGGTGATTTCCCCAGCCAGCCCCCTCTTTAGCCTCCAGTCCGCTGAGGAAGGGGCATGGGGGAAACCCCTCCACCAGACCTCCAGCCAGGGTCTCCCGAGCACTGGGGAAAAGGGAGGAGGGAAGCCCCCAGTGGGGTGTTTCTCCTCTCTCCCTGTGCCCAGAGCTAGCCCCACTAGCCATGCACCTTCCTCAGTCTGGGCAGGCTAATAAGTGCACCTGGGGGAAAGTCTGCCCCCCCCTGCCTGACCCCAGCCAGGGTATCCCCTGGAAAGGGGGGAGGGGGGAAGCCCCCAGCAAGGCAACTCTTCTCCCCATGCCCAGAGCTGGTCCCCCTAGCCATGCCCCCTCCTCAGTCTGGGCTGAGCTGAGCTGAGCTGAGCTGAGCAGGGGGTGTGGGGGGAAACCCTCCCATCCACCTGGCACTGGACCCCCAGCTGGGGTCTCCCCAGTGTTGGGGAAGGGGGAAGACACAGTGGGGCGGTTCTCCTCCCCTTCCTCCTACACTTGGAGCTAGGAGCTGGGCTGATCACCTTGCTATGCCCTCTCCTTGGCCAGCGGCCAGCTGAGGAGGGAGTGGGGGGGAAACGCCCCCCCCCACCTGGCTTTGGACCCCCAGCCAGGCTGTGCCCAGCATGGGGGGGGGAAGCCCATAATTGGGGCTGTTTCGCCCCCACTCCCTCCTCAGCTGGCCCTCTGGCCGGGAACGGGGTGTGACTGGCTGATCACCCTGGCTTCTAGCTCAGGTGGGACTGTGGGTTTTCCCTGCAGGTGGGAGCCCGGCTGATCACCCGGTGACATTTCTTCCCCGGCCAGTAGGCTGGCTGAGAAAGCAATGGAGAGGAAAAATGGCATCCTCTTCCCCCTCCCCCTTCCACCCCCATTCGAGGCCCCTGCTGCCATCCAAGGAGCAGCTGAGTGAGGCACCACCGCTTCACTGAAGCCAGCTCAGGGGATCAGAGCATCAGCTGCCTGGCACCTCCTGAGCAGAGCTGCATCCTGGGGCCTCGTCCCTGGAGCTAGGCCCCGATGCCCCCACCAGCTGAGGCAGGAGTGGGAGGGGAGAGAAATGCTGGGAGCTGGGTTGATTCCCCAGCTGAGAAGGGGGTGAGGTGGGGAAATCCACCCTGCTCCTGGCTGCCGGGGATGGAAAAGTCCCTGTTGGCAGCTGGGAACAGGGCCAGCCCTGCTTTGTTGGAGCAGAGAGCATAGCCCAGGGCTGCAGAGCATGCTGGGATGTTGAGGGACTCTGACTTAACTTAAACCAGGAAGGGGTCTGGGACAGAAGTTCCATAAACCGGTTTTTGACCCAAATGAGTTAAGTCTGATAGTACATTCAACCAGGTTTATCTTAAGCCAGTTTTGGCCATTTTGAAACTGCTTTATGTGCACTGAACTGATGTTCTGTTACAGGTTGAAACCCGTTTCTGGTCACTTAAACTTGTTTATGTGTAACTTCTGTCCCTAGCCAGGCTAGCTTTGCTCAGTTTCAGTTTTTGCTTTGTTTCACAAAGAACTACATTCCCTGTCTCTGCTTCCATGCAGTTGGGCTTTAAATTATCTCAGTATCCATCCCTGACTACAATGGAAAAGCTTTCCATGTGTGCACAGCTCATAAATGTAGAATATGCTTCTGCAGCCTGTCCCTACGAACAGGAACAGACGTAACAGCCCTGGAATCCTGAACTAAAACACGTGTGGAGTCTTTCCAGCAACTTCTTTGAGTCAGGCTTGTAATGAGGGGAAATAACAGAGCTCATCACATAACACCAGTGGTCTGCTTCTTAGCAAACATATATAATGTCAAATAGCAGCATTTTGGCTTTATTAGCTCAACTGTGTTACTGAGTACGGACTAAAGTCTTTACATCACTTCTATGGCATCCCTGTGCTTCATAACCAAGGATCCTGGTTGTCTCTGTTTAAAAATCCCAAATTCTCTCATTAAAAGAAAAAGAATCCCAACTTCTCTGATTAAAAAACCCAAATTCCACATTTTTCCACTATTAAAATGAAACGCCACTGTATATATAGGTATCAGTTGGACACAATGTTTTATTGATATATTTACAATTGTAAAGCAGTTTGGAAGTCTACCAGAAGGGCTGCGCGAAGCTTTGGGTGGTGATTCGATTTGGAGGAGATTCAGTCCGATTCAGTGGCAGAATCTCCGAATCCGAATCGAATCGGGGACCAATTAAAAGGTCCGAATCGATTCAGAGCTCTCTGAATCTTCAGAAAAGATTCAGAGAGCTTTGAAGATTCGGGCAGTCCCCGAGCTGCAAGGAGATAGAGCTGACTCCGAACTGGTAAGTACTAGGGGTGGGGCTGGGGACCATGGGGGGACCCCTGCCAGCCCTTGGACTCCCCCGCTCCCCCAGCCCCCCCCCCCACCCGCTCCCCCAGCCCCACCCCCCTATGGCTGCCCCTGCCCACCCCAGCTCCTCCTACTCTAAAAAAAAGCCCTGGTGCTGACCTGGTGCTGCTGGGCAGGGGGCGATCCCTGCTTCCCCCACTGCCCCATGCTGCATGGGGGCTCTGCACAAGCCCCCTGAACCCCCTCTGCTCCCCAGCACCCCCACAGGTACCCCACCCAGGCCAGATCTGGCCCTTTAAGAAAAAAAAAGCAGAGAAAAGCCCCAGGACTCGCAGCCTCGGGACTTCAGGGGCTCATGGAGAGCCCCACATGTGGCAGGGGGCAGCAGGGATCGCCCCCCGCTCTGCAGCACCTGGTGAGCTGGAACTTTTTTTTTTTTTTACAAGTGCTGGTTGCTGGGGCAGACAGGGCAGCCATTGCCATGCTGGGAGAGGGGTGGGGGATGGGCCTGGCCTGGCTGATTCAGAGATTATGCTGCTGCCGAATCAAATTGGGACAGCGATTCGAACCACCAAATCAAATCACTGTCCCCCTAATCGGCCAAATCTGAATCAGCCAAAACCAAAAAAAACCTTTCAGTGTGGCCTTTCTGACTTACGCACTTACAGCCAGACCTGATTTATTGCAGCCAGTGTAAGGATTTTGCAAAGTACAATGCACAGCCCCTCTGGGTTCAGTATATACACCAGAAACACCTACTGTTGGGTACTTGTCATTAAAGTTGCCTCCATGACTAATAATGAAATGAGAATGTGTTTAAAATTATAAACTCTTACTAGAACAATAATTGGATAACTGGTGATAAATGAAAATTGTACAATGAAAATATTGAGGATCAGAGTAGGTGTGTTATATTGTTCCCCTGTGGGGAATACACAGTAAACTGGTGATGCAGTCCTTAAGAAATCCTAGTATGCTGAGTCCGTGGAAGAGAAGAAGGAAAAGCAGTTGCTCCTGGACCTTTCCACTCTGGTTTCAGTTCTCGGCACCTTGTGAATAATGAAGAGTGAACAGAGAAGCCACCTGCTGTGGTCACTTCGGGCAGAAATCTGCTCTCCTTGTCTCAGAGGCTTCAGGTAAAACTGAGCTCTGTGGCTCACAGCTGCCAGGTGCTTATAGATGCTGGTTGCTAGGAAGTATTTCCTTCACTGGACACATGTTGTACACCCAAAGTGGCTGCCACCTATTAGCATTTCCCCACTCATCGTGTTCAAGGGAGTTTTCCTAAGATGGATACAGTATCTGCCTATCACTCCACTAGGTGTGCTCAGGTTGCATTTTGAAGAGTCCCCCCTACAATTAGGAAAGATTGCGTGGGGAGTTTACACAGGCTCTAGATAGGTATAAATGACACGTGTCATTTCCATCTGTGCTCCACAGGTGATGTGTCTGGAGGAAGGGCAGATGGAATGGCGGTCCTTGCTGTTGTCTGTCTTTGCAGTTGGCCAGCTCTTGTTCATATCCAAACCTCCAGCTAACAGTTAAATCCGCAAGCCATTCTGGCTATACCCTCTTCCCAGGAAACACTATACAGTGCACAGGCCCTTTCGCACCTCCATGGGAAGGGAGAACAAGGCCCTATGCATAGTGAAGTAAACCTTCCCTGGCTCCTTGTAGACTTTCTACCTCTGAGCCTGATAGCAGGCATTGGGATGGACCTAGCCTGACTCTCGCCCTTCACCAGAAATGTCTTGGAACAGACTGAGGCCAAGTGCAGATAGCAGCTCCTGCTATTCTTCTGATGGATACAAACAGGAAACAAAGTTCGTGCTGCAATTTCCAGGCTCTTCTGCAGCAGGGCTGGGCCCTAAAACTTCTGTCCAGTGAGCTGCATCCAGGAGTGCGTGTGGGCACGCTAAACATGGTTTTGTGTAATCCAGACTGTTGTCTTCCTGTTTCAACAAGGCAAATAGACAAGTAAGAACAAATGTGTCTGCTCTGCCTACGTGTCGCCTCTCACTGCTATCAGTGCAGTATAAACAGTGATATAATTAGTGTTTATGAATCACTCCACAAATGCAGAAGTCTGTACTATATGTGTGTGGGTTTTCTGGGACAATAAAAACTCAATAACAGCAATCTCTAATTTAGCAAACCAAGGGGTTCTTTTCTATGTATTCAGTTATAATAGGGAAGCCTTGAAAGCCTCTTAGAATAGTCATATTCCATAGAATGAAAGGAGTGTTTTTCTTCAAGCCTTATGTCTGAAAATGAAATGAAAAAGCAAATATTCCTTTCTTCCCTGACAGGCAACAGCATGGTCTGCCTTTCCAGATGGCAAAACCATTTCCCTATGCCCGTATGCCCTCTTTGGAAACCCAGAGTTTCCCTGCCTTGTCCAGAAGCACATGCAACCAGACAATTTATGTGACCAGTTTGGCACCCTGGGCAAAACCATGCCAGAGAGCAAGGGCAGGGAGAGGTGGTCAGTCTTACCTGCCCCAGGGCCTCCCATCTGCTGCTGCTGCTTTGCTATCTGCCCACCCACAGCTACTACAGCAGGAGCCACTACAGCTGGTCCACATCTGGGTTCTGCTACAGTGGAAGGGACTGCTGCTGTGCAGTGAAGACTCCTGTGTGTGCCGTCCCCTCTCAGTTGGTACCCAGAGATAGTAAGATGGGATAACTTGCCCATCCTTAGTTATGCTCCTGAATGCAACCATGGGAATGATGGAAGAGTGAAGCTGTTCAGCCAAGATCAGGATATGACTGAACAGGCTGTACCCTGGCTCAGCTATATCCTATGTGTGTGGCCTACCTGAACTACAGCTCAAAAGGCTGTTCTCCCAGGGAGATGTGGGGAGGCAATACATGCAACAGCAAGGTTTAACCTAAACCCTGAATCTTTGTAAAGCAGGATGCACAATGTGCTTACTCTCCACTCCACCTGCCCCCCCAAGCTGTTTCTTCACTGAGTTCTGGTTCTCCTGGCACATGCTCTTCTGGGACTTCTGGCCACCACATTGTTTCCAGTTTGGATAAGAACTTATGTTCCCTGACTGAATTCCTGCGTCTGATAAAGATAGACTTCTTGTTTGCTTCAGCTGTACTCCCATGGGCTTATTTCTCAAGGGGCTTAGGAAGTGAATTGCTTTTTTTATCCTTTAGAACATCCCACCCAGGCCCAGAATTACTGTACCTGCTTCATCTTCTCTCATTACTTCAGGAGAACTTGGCAGAACCACATAACATAGTCAGGGGCATGCAGACATCTCCTTTTCATATACAGTGAAAATGCAGACCCTCAGGCTACGGCCTTTGGTTTCTACAGTGAATTCTGTTGACCTGCAAAATCTCATATGCACCTGAGGGGGAAACAATCCCTTTTCTTGTATAATCAAAGGCCCCACTTGCAGAAGTACATGCAGCTCAGGAGTTGTTGATATCATTACCCATCACTTGCAAGACATGGATTAGTCAGATGCCTACAGTGGTTCTTCCATTATGAAACTAGCATGCATAATCTTAGTTATGGCATGCAGTATAAAGACTTGTAGTGGTGTATGCAGTATAAAGATTATAGAATCATAGAAAATTTGAGTTGGAAAGGACCTCAGGAGGTCATCTAGTCCAACCCCCTGCTTAAAGCAGGACCATCCCCAACTACATCATTCCAGCCAGTCCTTAAAAACCTCCAAGGATGGAGATTTCACCACCCCTCTAAGTAACACATTCCAGTGCTTCACTGCCCTTCTAGTGAAATTTTTTTTCCTAATATCCAACCTAAACATCCCTTGCTACAACTTGAGACCATTGCTTCCTGTTTTGTCATCTGTCACCACTGAGAACTCTAGCTCCATCCTTTTTGGAGCTCCCCCTACCAGTAGTTTCAGGCTGCTATCAAATCTCCTTTCAGTCTTCTGCAGACTAAATAAGCCCTCAACCTCTCCTCATAAGCCACGTGCCACCTAACAATTTTTGTTGCCCTCTTCTGGACTCTTTCCAACTTGTCCTTATTCTTTTTGTAGTGGGGGGGCCCAAAACTGGACACAGTTCTCCAGATGTGGCCTCACCAGTGCTGAATAGAGGGAAGAATCACTTCCCTTGTTGTGCTGGCAATGCCCCTACTAATGTAGCCCAGTATGCTGTTAGCATTCTTGGCAAAAAGGGCACACTGGTGACTCATATCCAGCTTATTGTCCTCTGTAACCCCCAGGTCCTTTTCTGCAGAGCTGCTGCTTAGCCAGTTGGTCCCAAGCCTATAGCAGTGCACAGTATTCTTCCATCCTAAGTGCAGGACTTTGTGCTTGTCCTTGTCCAGCCTCATGAGATTTCTATTGGTTCAGTCTTCCAATTTGTCTAGTCACTCTGAGTCCTAGCCCTACCCTCCAGCATATCTACTGCTCCCCCGAGCTTGGTGTCATCCACAAACTTGCTGAGAGTGCACTCCATGCCATCTTCCAGATCGTTGATGAAGATATTGAACAAAGCCAGCCCAGGACTGACCCCATGGGGCACTCCACTTGATACCAGTTGCCAACTAGACCTTGAGCCTTTGTTCACTACCTATTGAGCTCGATGATCCAGCTGGCTTTCTCCCCACCTCACAGTCCATTACTCTAACTCATACTTCCTTAGATATCGCCAATGACTGAAGTGAGGCTGACTGGTCTGTAGTTCCCTGGATCCTCCTTCTTCCCTTTATTAAAGATGGGTAGTATATTTTCTCTTTTCCAATCATCTGGGACCTCCCCCGATCACCACAAGTTTTCAAGGATAATGGCCAGCAGCTCCGCAATCACATCGCCAACTCCCTCAGCACCCTCGGATGAATTGCATCCAGCCGCATGGACTTGTACACATCCAGCTTTTCTAAGTAGTTCCTAATCTGGTCTTTCACCACTGAGGGCTGCTCACCTCCTCCCCAAACTCTGCTGCCAGGTGCAGTAGTCCAGTTTCTGACCTTGCCTGTGAAGACTGAGGTGAAAAAAGTATTGAGCACTTCAGCCTTTTCCTTATCACCTGTCACTAGGTTGCCTCCCCCATTCAGTAAGGGACCCACACTTTCCCTGACCTTCCTCTTGTTGCTAACATACTTGTAGAAACCCTTCTTGTTACCCTTCACATCCCTTGCTAGCTGCAACTTCAACTGCGCTTTGGCCTTCCTGACTTCCTCCCTGCATGCCGGAGCAATATGCTTCTACTCCTCCCTAGTCATCTGTCCAAGTTTCCACTTCTTGTAAGCTTCCTTTTTGTGTTTAAGCTCACCGAAAAGTTCTCTGCTAAGCCAAGCTGGTCACCTGCCATATTTGCTATTCTTCCTGCACATCAGGATGGTTTGTTCCTGTGCCCTCAGTAAGGCTTCTTTAAAATTGTCAAACAAAAATGATAAAAGATCTCTGCTTTTCTCTGCAGTTTTATTACAGTGTTAAATTCAAAGAAGAATTGGAATCTTCTTTGTATAGATCCTTCCACAAAGAAACTTGTGGAGTTTTTTCCATACGTGGCATTTCAATCTACAGATGAGGAAGTAGTTTATACTTTCTGCCCACAAAGGCCATGTCACCCTTGGTCTGCAAATACATCACACGGAGCTCAAGGACTCGGCCTTAGAATGATCTGATATATGTTGGACAGATGCTGTCCAGTTCTACATGTATTGCTGTCCATGGAGACAGACGGTATAGCACACATTATGAACTTACTATCCACATCTTTCTTATTAGCTTTGTCCAAAGTACCACTGTTGCTTTATGTTGATCATACTAGTCAAAAACACTACAATAAAAGATGAAGCATGGATCCTTATTGAGAACTGCCTAATTTCCTGAATTTAAATGTTCACATTTTAACTGTAACAGCAGACTTGCACTGTTGGTAACATTTAATCAGGCGTGGAGTATCTGAAACTAGGGTCAGATTCTAATTTCCTTCTTCATGTCAAATAGTGAGTTCATTCAGAATGCAGTAATTATATCTAGTTAATGTAGAAATTACTTGATGAGGCTCTGCAACCTGTGTTACGCAGGAGGTCAGGCTAAGTTATCACATGAGTTTTTTTCTAGCCGTAAAATCTAGAACTTCTTTTAGTGTTCTGAAACCATGGAGGTAGGAGCTGGATAAGTTGCTAGATGGGTGGCTGATAAGCGGGGATCCGGGTTTTTCCTTTCCCATGGAAAAACCACGGATTTTACCTTTTACCAGAGGCAAATGTGGATTTCTCATTTTACCAGAGAAACCTGTGGATTTTGCAGTTTTGTGACAAAGCCCTCTGCAGGCTGGCAGAGTTTCCACCTGCAAGGGGCTGGGGGGAGCCGGAGGAGGGCGGTCAGGTAGGGGCGCCATATGAATGTATGCACATGGCTGCTAGGCAGCCTTGAGAGCAGCTCCCACAGGTAAGTTCAAGGGGAGGTGGTGATTGAGGCCCATGAATGGCGCATGACCACGGGTCGGCCACCACCCACAGGTGCCACCAGCAGCGGCAGCCAGGGGCAACCATGGCCCGCCCACAGACTGCCAGCAGCAGGGTGGCAAGTGGTGATCGCCCACAGGTGCCTTTTTGCAGGGGATGCACTGCCACATGCAGGGGGTACACATGCACTATGCATAACCCCTGTTGAGGCCCCCATAGGGCAGGAGGGATGGGGGGAGGGAGTTGAACAGGGATGGGGATGGGACTGCTGACCAGCCAGGCCATGCCTGGGGCTTGGGGCCTGAAGCTGCAATGCGCAGCTGCAGAGCCGTAGCGGGGAGTGGGATGGGGCCACAGGTGGCTTGTCTGGGCAGGGGGCAGAGCTGGCTCCCCGCTGCTGTGCTCACTCCTGGGAGGATCCAGGCCCCCAGCTCTGTGCACTGGGCAGGGGTGGGGTGGGCTGCCCACTGCAGGCTCAGGGGGGCTGCATCCCATTACTGCAAACACTCCCGGAGGGAAAGAGGGTCCATGCCTGTCAGATCTGTGTGCAAGGCGGTGGCTGTGAGGTGGGGAGTGAGGGGCGCCAGCAGGGCTGGGGGGCTATGGTTGGGGAGTGAGGGGCACTAGACTGGAGGGCTGTGGAGGGGAGTGAGGTGCACCAGCAGGGCCAGGAGGGCTGTGGAGGGGGCTTTCATTTTAATCACGGATTTTGGGGGTTTTATCAGAGAATTTGCAATTTTTTATCAGGGAAAACTAGGTTCTCCTGCATGTGACACTGGAATTCAGAGAGACACCTTTCCATGGTCAGTGAGCCTTCCCTGATGTCTGCTCATTGCCCAGGTGGTTGCACATGTGAAATCTGCACACAGTGTCTTGAGCATGAATTACCTGAATTAGTACTTGCAGCTAGTCTAGTTAATTTGCTATTGGTAGCTTTTCCTGACTCTTGTGCACTAAAGAAGCAGTCTAGTTCTTCAGCTGTAGTCCAAATAGAATGTGTTTTAAACAAAAGGTGTTTAAAAATGGAAAAAATTGTGTTTGTAAAACCATATGTTGTGATAGCATCTCCATTTCTGCTCCAGTGTGTCCCCAGGCTCTTTTAAATTCATCTTCTGCTCACCAAAAGGAGGCCAGAGAGAAGCAAAAGCCATCTCTCAAAGCTTAAATTTTACAGCCAGCAAAGATTCAAATTACTCACACTAACTGGAAAGCCCCACTTCCACAAAGAGAGTTCCAAGAGTCTCAATAGAATTGCAAAAGTCCCAATAAACGCACACTTTAATGTGCTCTTGACAAATGGGAAGGCAGTCAAATCCAAAATTTGAAAGGTCAAGAAATGAAGTTGCATTTTAGTGGAAAAAATCTTTGCTTCTCAGTGAGTGCATCTACACGTGCAATTAATTCAAAGCAACAAACTCCAGTACTTACTGCCATTTGAATGTGCCCCTGGGACCGCAGCATGTTGAACCAGGTTGGAGCAGCCCCAGCTGACAGGGGACCCAGCCTGCCAACCTGGGGCTGCTCTGATCTGGGTCAACATGCCGCAGAGGGGCTGACCAGGGGACGAGGGTGCTCCAGCATGGAGCTAGCCAACAGGTAGACACCACACTGAAGCACCCTCATGCCCCAGCCAGCCTCTACCTGTGTGCTGCTGAGGAATAAAAAACTCCACAGCAGGATAGTACTTGTCTTTAAAAGGACTACCCTGCTGCAGAGTTAATTAGTTTCCTGTGGCCTAATAGGTCTGCACACGTAGATGTGAGACATTTACTGCAGAGCTAATTAGTTTGCTCTGCAGTAAACATCTTGAGCACCTGTACATGTGATGCCATTAACATGTACACATGATGAAAACTTTACTTTGTGTGGCTTAATGGGATCACAGCGTACACATGCAAGACTTTTGGGGGTTTTAAATGATTTTACATCATTGCAAACTAAACTACATCTGGGTGTAGTTTAGTTTGCAGTGTTACAAATTGCAATAATGCAGCTGTCATCTCACACCCCAGCTGCAGGAGAGGTGGGCAGGCTCTGCAGAAAAAAAGGATCAGGCCCCTCACTAAAGCTTCTAGCTTTAGCAGGGCCTGCTGAAGACAGAAGTGTTGAAGGGCCTGATCCTTTTTTTTTTTTTTGGCAGAGCCGGCCCACCTTTCCCGCAGCCAGGGGACAAGCTGCTGCCAGGCTGAGAGGCCCCTGAGCTGTGGGGGGCCCTGGTCCTTCCCTCCACAGTGGTGACACCCTCCAGGGCCACCCAGGCAGGCTGCTAGCAGGCCAGGTGCTGCCCCAGCTCTAGGTCAGGGAAGAGTTGGATTAGGCCGGATGCTGCCTAAAAGCTGGGGCAGCACCCAGTCCTCTAGCAGCCAGCCCAGATGGCCCAGGGGAACGCTGCCACTGTGAAGGGAAGGATTGGGGCTCCCCACAGTTCAGGGGCCACTCAGCCCAATGGCAGCTTGCCCCCCAGCCATGGGCAGGCTCCAACTCCGACAAAAAAAATGGATTGGTCCTCTCACCATAACGTGACGGAAAAATTTAAACGGTGGGTTTCAATTAAAAACCCATTGTTTCAATTTAGGGGGAATAGAATAAAACCGTAGGGATTAAAACCCCATCACATGTACTAGCGCTCCTTGTGTAGACATGGCCTGTGTGTGGAAGAAGGCAATGTTGGCATTGTCTTTCTGGCTGCCTCGCAAGGTCAATCCAACATTCCCCGAAGTATAAATTCACTGCTGATTTGCAGGCCATGCAGCTGGAGCTGGTAATCATGGCATATATGCGTGAAGCCTTAATACCATCAGCTGTGATCACAACAAGCAAAGTGGGATAGAGAAAATAAAAAACTTTAGCAGAAAATTTCAACAAACACAAAAACTTGCCGTGTGGAAAAATCAAAAGACTTAGGCCTCTTGATGTAAACTCCAAATTTTCCATAGGAAGTTCAGAATTTTCACAACTTTTTGTCAAGATCCATGTTTTCATCAAACACAAATTTTGACCCAAATTTTCAATCTGCCCCAAAGCACAGTTGAGCAGCCAAGCCAGCAGGCACTTGAAGAGCACTTGGGATGAGGGGGCTAGTATCTGCCCAGGAGACTGCCAAAGTAAGCCGAGATGTTGCAGGAAGGCAGTTTTGTGGTCAAAGTCCTCTAAGCCAACAAGTCAGCACAATGTTAGAGGCACTGTACTGCTGGGGATGGTGTCTTCTGAATGAGATGCACAGCCAAGGTCCACCTATCAGGCTTATTATCATTAGAAGCTCTGTCCCCCTTTGTTGGATGGATTCTCATTTGTGTCATTACACTCTGCCTCCCTGCAGTCATCTTTGCATTTTAACAAAAGACAGTATTCTTCATTTTCTGTCCTAAACTGTTTTTGTAGTATCCTAGGCAGACAAGGTTCCTTGGGTGAATTTGATATCTTTTATTAGACCAACCCATGTAGTATTCTTGCATGTGAAACAGCTGCCATGTTCAGGCCCCAAATTGGCTACATTTTACTGCTGGATACAACTCAAATATTCTTTGTAAAGTGCTTTGAATTCCTTTAAGATTAAACAGGCTATGTAAATGTAATATATCACGCTGCCACTGCTTCTGTTGGTCAGAGCTGCTCTGACTTTTAGCAAACAAAAAGGCAAAATTCGCTCATCACGTCACTTGGATGCTCCTGAGATGGTTCTTACAAAAGCAAGAGTTGTTTTACCCATGTTCTCTGCTAGGAGCACCCTCATAAGCACCTGACCATGCTAAAATGGACCTGATTAAACAAAACCATACAACGAAGCCTGATACTTATGGTGTGTTTTTTAAAGGGATCTCAATTCATTAAAATCTAATTCCGTTTAATTTCAGTGGGATTCATGTGCCTACATTCCTTTTAGCTGTTCTGAACATGTCAGTCTACAGCTGCCTTTGGGACTCAAATCCTGACGTTCATTTTTGCATTGCCAATTCTTGCAATACTATTTAAAGTCTTATAGTATTTGATATTTTTACTTTGGCCACCAGCTTCTAAGATCCTAGAATTCCATGAAAATCTTATTTCTGTTTTTCGCATAGAAGTTACTGGCCCACCAGTTGCACAGAAAGGTTTGAAAATGGCACGGGAGCACATTATAAGGGCTCAAAACTGGATGGCAAAGAAAAAAGAGATACAAATTAATTTTCATGAATCGAACTAATTTTCATTAATTAGCAGTAATGCTAATGTTAAAAGAGCCTGACTTGTGATTTTTCAATTTTGAGGTTGCCTATAATTGATTCTGTTCTACTTTTCTAAATACCTCAATGAAGTGATTTTGTAATCCATCACTATTAATCAATGGCTCTAGTAGATACACAGGAGGGGTATTGCTAGGATTCAGAGTGACTTAGACAAATTGGAGGGGGAGACTGAGAGGGGACTTACTAGCAGCCTTCAGCTACCTGAAGAGGGGTTCAAAAGAGGATGGAACTGGACTATTCTCAGTGGTGGCAGATGACAGAACAAGGAGCAATGGTCTCAAGTTGCAGCAAGGGAAGTTTAGGTTAGATATTAGGAAGACTTTTCTCACGAGGAGGGTAGTAAAACACTGAAGCAGGTTACCCAGAGAGGTGGTGGAACCTCCATCCTTGGAGGTTTTCAAAACCAGGCTACACAAAGCTTTGGCTGGGATGATCTAGTTGGGGATGGTCGTGCTTTGAGCAGGGGGTTGGACTAGATGACCTCCTGAGGTCCCTTCCCACCCTAATCTTCTATGATTCTATGGTTCTGTCCTGTCACACTTGCAAAGAGAGAGACAAAAATGTCACCGTTGTGAAACATCTTTACATTGTTCTCAACATTTGTTTGTTAGAGTCAAGAATAGCTAAAAAACAATGCATCTTGCCTGATTATTGGAGACAGGTGTGTGCCGAGGTAAAAGATTTCTGTGCTTGAAACAAAAATATGTTGAGGAGTAATTAATTCTCATTAAAATATGAACTTGTAGTCATGGAAACCCACCCTTGTGGTATTTGCAGTGATGGCCATTCAAATAAATGCTGGCAGATATCATCAATTTTACTAAAAACAATTATTTTTTATTTCGGAGCTGCCACATATGCAACTGGTTTTGATGGAAAGAATTTCTCGTTTTTTAGGAAAATGCCAAGTGTACCTGGTTAAAGATTTGTGGAATAGCTGAAGTTCCTTTGCACCCAGAGGAGGCTGGCAGCATAGTCCAATTCTTTTGTTTTTCTTTGACTCGGTTGAATATACTCGTAATGATATTTTGTAATGGTGTCGCATCATTTTGGTGATTGTCACTTTTTTCTTGCTTGTCCAAAACCAGCTACTTGGCAAGTAAGAGGACTGCTCACTTCACTACACCACAGTTTTCCAGCTGTGTTCATGTTATTCATTCCTTGCACAAACTCTGTGAAAATCCAAACCACCCCTTTAATTTCTAAGAGTTAGGAGTGGAGTGAGATCTGGGAAGCTTCACTTTATTTTTTTTTTAATGAGCCCCGGTCAGCATTCAGTGTTTCAGGAAGTGTTTTGATATAAGAGGGGTCCTTACTACCTGCCACCATCTATGATGAAAAGTTAAACATTTAAACATACATAGGCAAACTTATACCTGGCTCATCCCCTCAATATCCTGTGCTGCTCGCTGGTAGTTGGCAGCCAACGTGGCTTTTAAAAAGAAATTTTAAAAGATCAGTGAGATATTTCAGTTGAAGCCATATACTCTCTCAAACCCTGTAAAAACTGTTCAGGGCAAAGGAAAAGGGGTAGCCTGTCATAAAAAAAAGTATAGCACTTTCTTCTTGCATATATTTTGTAATATAGTTACATAATGTGGTCAGTGCTGTAGCAAGTGGGGGGCAAGCGGGGCAACCGTCCCAGGCACTGAAGCAAAGGGGTGCCAACAGGCACTGCCCAGCTGGGGTGGGGCACGGGATGGAGCTGCGAGTGGCTTGTTGTGGGTGCATGGGGACAGGGAAAGTGTGGCTCCCACTGCTGTGTGCACTCCCGGGAAAGCATGGGGGGCATGCACCCCACGGATCTGTGTGCAGGCGAGGTTGGGCTGCCGCTGTGGGCTTTGCCTCGGGGGCCAAACTTTGTTGCTATGGCACTTAAGGTGGTGATCTGCTCTGTAGGTCATCTGGTAAGTGGTATGAAAATTAGTTTGTCTGGTTAGATATTCAAGCTGGGATCATCAGATTAGGGCATCCAGGCCCCATGAGTTTAAAAGCCAGGCTTGAGCTTTAATGAGTTGGGTGCAAACCACATGATGGAAGTAGAAAAAACTGAACTGCTCTGTAACTGTGATAAGGCTACTGCACATCATCATGCCATCACCCCTTTGAGCTCACCAAATGAGACTAGAAGTGGCTGACTTGCAGCACTGTGGCCTGGCAGTCAGTTCTGTGTCAATCTGCTCTTCCAGGGAGAGACATAGACATCTATCTGTCTAGCACGGTGGTTCTCAACTGGGGTGCTGTGAGAACCTTTCATGCTTTGGCGTGTGCAGCCCTGATGCGGCCAGGTGAAACTACCCCACACATCTCTGTTTTCAAGAAGAGCATGCAGGGCTGGAATAGGAACAGCTGTGGGAAGAGCAGACACTCTTCTCTACTTTGGGTTTATCAGATCACCCTAATGCAAGCAGGAGTGCACACTCCTGTTATGCTGCTTCTGGAAGGAGAGCTTTAATATAAGAGGGTGTCCTCCACTATCTATGATATGAATAGTTAAACATGTAAACATACGCAGGCAAACTTATATGCAGCGCGGCAGGAGTTGCATGGGCTAGTTGCACCGGGCTGCAGCAGAGGCAGCATCTCAGTTGAGAACCACCGAGGTAAGCTGAGGTAGTACAACTGTGGTTCTCAACCAGGATGTTGCCCAAATTCAAAAATAGTTATGGAGGGTGCCTTGAATCTAGAAAGGTTGAAAAACACTGGTCTAGCCTATTGAACAAAGGTTGTGAGAGGTGGCTAGATTAGTGTGCAAGTAAAGGTAGAGCAAGAGCCAATGGCTGGAAGCTGAAACCAGACAAAGTCAGTTGAGAGCTAAGGCACAACTTTTTTTTAAGCACTAAAAGAAATTGCCAAGGGAAACCATTGAATTTCTTTCTCTTGATGTCTTCCAAATGAAACTGGACGTCTTTCTGGAATAGGTAACAAGGCAACTTTTAATGACTGTGATATAGAGGAGGTCAGACTATATGACTCTATGGCCCTTTCTGGCCTTTAAAGTATGAAATCAGAGTAATGGGCACACTTGTTTAAAACCTGTTGATCATGAGAACAGTTATTATTGACTGATTTGGGGTAAGTCCACACCCTGTTTTTACCTTGCTGTTCTTTGCTCATTTGTCCTTACAACTCAAGCTTGAAGGATGCTGAGACATGGCAAATAGGGTGCTACTTTTGTGTTAGGAGTGGAAAAAGGAAGAAAAAGACTTAATAGATAAGTGGAAAAGAGAACTGTAAGGGCGCACCCACACGAGCACACACGTACCTCTTGCCCCGCCTCAAACCCCTTTGAGGTGGGGCAACAAACACGTGCAGGAACAGTGCAGGGAGAAAATTAGACTCCTGGATATCTAGGGGGTCTAAAAAAATCGACATGGGCTGCCAGAGTCTCTATGGTTGCCCCTCGCCCTGGTGCTCACCGGCCGCATGTTTCAGCACCAGGGCTCCAATGCTGGTGAGTAAGGGGTGGGGGGGGGGGGGCCGGAGGAGGGAGAAAGGGATCATGGGGGGGGTCTCCACTGGCCTCGCCCACTCCCCCAGCCCCCCCAACCCCCACCAGCCCCCCAACCCTTGCCCTGTCCGTCCCCATCCCCCCAAGCCCCCCCACCATCTCTGCCCCACTACCCCATACTTAAAAAAAAACCAAAAAACCCCAGCACTTACCAGCAGTTGGAGGTGCTGTGTGTCTGCCTGGGGCCCCGCTCGCACAGTGCAGGACAGGCTGACAGTCCCAGCGGCCCCAGCCCGGCCCTGCTGCCCCTGCGCTGCCCTGTGCTGCCCGGGGGGCTCTGGGGGAGTGGGGCTGGGTGGGACAGCCATTGGGGGGGCTGCAGCAACTGGTAGGGGATGGGGCCAGGTGGGGCAGCAATTGGGGGGCTGGGGTGGGGCATGTGGGCCTTGTAAGAAGGGTGGTAGCCCCTGTGACGGCCATTTGGCCCCTGTTGGGGGCCTGTACCCCTTGTGTGGGGGTTGAACCCCCTGTTTGGGGGCCATACCCCTTGTGAGAGTGCTGATCCCTCTGTTGGGGGGCCGAACCCATTGTGTGGGGGTTGAACCCGCTGTTGGGGGGCCGTAGCCCTTGTGAGAAGGCCAAACCCCTTGTGTGGGGGCCATCGCCCTGTGGGAGGGCAGCACAACATGTATTCATGAATTCATGAAACGTACTTAGAGTTCACTTTATTATTATGATAAGAGACTTGCTTTAACACTGTAGATATATCAATAAAACGTTGTCCAACTGATCTCTGTCTCTGTCCCACTCTCTCTCTCTCTCTATAGTGGTCTTTTGTTTTACTTGTGGAGGAACATGGATTTGGGGGTATTTTACAGAGTGACTTTGGGATTTTTTTTTATCAGGGATTTTTCAGTTTTCCAACAGGGAACACCAGAATTCCTGCTAGGGAGGCCAGTGGCAGGACTCTGCCTGCCCACAGCTGGCACCTTGGACCCAACTGACTGTGGCTGACCTCCTGGACAAATGGGGCTGGGAAGACATGCTTTGACAGTTCAAAGCAGGCCACCACACCCGGAACATCTTCCGGGCGATAGCTGCCCAGATGGCCGGGCAGGGGCACACATGGCAGTAGTGCCGCACAAAGGCCAGCCCTGCAACTGCAGTCCGCTGGCAGCTGGCCCAGAGGGGCAGATGCCTCTACTGGCTCTGCAGTCCCCATCTGGGTCTGGCAGGTGCACAGCAGGTCACAGCCAGGCAGCAGCCCCCACTGCCAGACTGCTGCAGTGGGTAAAGCATGCAGGAAACTCTCAGGGCTGCTTCAGCAATCCAGCTGGCACAAGGGGTAGTGTCCCCAGGTACCAATTGGCTGGGCCCCAGAAGCTCCTGGGAGGTAACAGGCCTGAGCTACTTGCCAGGGTCGCTTTTTATACTGCTGGGGCCAGGACAGTGCAGCTTTTTAAACTGCTGGGGACAGCACAGGTGGTGGCCCTGGGGTCTAGCTCCCCCTGGCGGAAGATCCAGAGGAGCCAGGCAGGGTTATTTTGCCCCAAGTGGCACAATTTGCTCCACGACAAAGTGTACGTCCAAGCACATGTGCTGAGGCAAAAAGCCCCGGCTCAAATTTGCATCGCTTCTATTTGAGCTGCTGCAAGCGCACGTGCTTGCATGTGTGGACACGCCCTAAGAGTCAAGAGTCATTGCTTTTAAATAACATTTAGGCTCCTAATTTGTCTAAATCATTTTACAAATGGGACTTCAACTCCTAAGACACTTCAAAAATTTACTGTACCTCTTCTAGCAACCAAGCAGAGGAAAATTGGAGAAAGTGTCAGAACAAGTCCTCTCACATTTTTGATGCCATAGGATTTCTATAACCTGTCTGACCTTCCTGTTTAAGTGTCTCAAGATGAAGTAATAAAGAGGCACAATAAATGTGCTCATCATTGTCTCCTTGCTGACAGACACATTTGAAATTGAAAATAATAACAAAAAAAATCTGGGGCAGACTGGGAGAGCCTGAGCCCTGACACTCAAAGAGCTGTGAATGGAGCTTTTGATGATGGTAATCTTGTTTGTTCAATGAAGCATGATTTGTCTGGTATCAGTTTCCAGTGCACAGCCTTGGTGTCCCACTTGTTCACATCAGATTTCAGGGGCAAAGGGGGAGATCTGAATGGCACCACTCTCTTTGCATTGCTTAAGGTCCCAACGAGAATAATTAATTTTAAATACAATACAGTCTTTCCTTGTGCAGAACTAAAGCATGGAGGTTACTAACCACATCACTCATTCCTCAAGCTCTTCCCATTGTCTGTTCAGATGGGTGGAAAGAGAACTCTATTCACATTCCCTTTAGTTTACCATCCACATTGCCTGAAGTTAGATAAATGCTGAACGTTTCAAAAGATCCCTGAAAATCATACTGCTGTCTGGAAAATGTTCATTCGCAATTAATACCTATGGCGCCTGTAACTGAAAGACTAGGGAAATAGTAAGTTGTTGTTTTTTTCTCATTTATTTACTTTCTGTTTTTTGTATAACTGGTTTACTTCATTTGTGTTCTGGCCTCCATAGCAATGTGGAAGCGAAAAAATATTTGTTTAAAAAAAGGTCTAGAAGAAGTTGGAAAAATCACACATTGGCAGGCAGAAACAGAGACAGATGCATGTAATCATGCAAACAGCTCTTCACTTGCTTTTCAGCTGCCTGGGATTCAAGTGGGCCCTTGATGGTTTCTCAGGGGAAGACCATTGTCTTTCTAAAGGAATATACTGAACCCAGAGCAAAAGCATGTTTCCTTTCTGTCTTAAGGCTTGCCTGCAAAGACTCCTCTGATACTATGTCATATTATTATTTAAAGTTATGCCAAAGTATATATATGTGTATGTGTATTTATATATGTGTGTGTATATGTGCTCTCTTTATATATAATTATACACACACACACATATATATGTATACTAGCTGAAGTACCCATTCTTTGCCCGGGTTGTTATTTTTGTAATTGCAGTATTTGTTTATTCTCAAATAACTTAGTACAACATATTTAGGTCAAAAATATTGTTTGTTTTTAAAGAACATAGCACAACATATTTAACATGTAATATTTAATGTGGAGCAAAAAAAGGGCACGCATCAATATAATAATGGCAATTGAATTTTAAAAAAGGCAAGTGGCAATATAATAATGACAGTTGAACTGCATTCACTGCATGCAAAATGGAGAGGTACCAGTTTGTTATCTGAGAAGTGAAGTAATCCCAGTCCATGGAAGCCCCAAAAAGGGTCAAGTGAAAAATAACCCGCCTATAATTTTCTTTGGGTGATATTCAGTGATTTTGGAAGGTTTAGAGTACATAGGACCAGCCATTCTTGAGTTATAGGCAAACATACATACATACACTTCATTATATATATATAATATATATATATGCTCAAAAACCTATTATAGCTCCTGAGAAGAGTGCACTATTTAATCTCATTATGTGAAGGGTCAGCATTACTGAGTATATTGACTCTCATTGTGAAGACTGCCTCACATATTAGATATAAAGATATGTAATTTTAAAAGAATTTTTCCTACATTTGTAATAAAGTCTTTGATGTCCAATTTAAGGACTGACAATGCATGATTAGATGCTGGAAAGCTCAGATATGAACTAGAATATATAATAATATTTGGCATATTTGGCATTATGGTAAGGCCTTCCATAGTGCTTTCTGTCTCAGGAAGATGCACATATTTACAAAAAAATGATGAAAAGAGATTCAGAATGCCCTTGTTGGATAAGCATTGTTATTCCCAGGAGGAAACTAAGGAACACAGGTATGAAATGATTTGCCCTAAATAACATGGCAAGTTACTGGCAGACCTGATAATAGAAGAAAGATTATCTACTTCCTCTGCTTTAGCCATAATTCCTGACAAACAGGAATCAGCTCAAATGGGAAGGATGACCTAGTGCTTAAAACATACTCAGGAAGTCTGGGTCCAGTTCCTGTCTCTGCCACTGACTCATTGTATGACCTTGGGCAAGTACGTTGTTTTCCTGTGTCTTGCGTTCATCCTCTTGATCGTATGAACAACATTTACCTCCCAGCTCTCTGGAGTGATGTTCTGAGCCTGCTTGATGATGTTTCTAAAACACTTCGTGATACTCAGAATGGAGGAGCTGTAAAAGTACAAAGTAAGGATACTTTTCCCTAAAATGGCGGCAAGGTCTCTGATTAACCTGATGATTCCATTAGTGTGATAGATTTAGACATTCTCAATATACCATGTCCTTGATTGTTTGCCTCTGCTGGTATTTCATATATATTTGTGTTTCTGTACGTGCAGTAATAGCAAGTACATATGTCATCCTATATTGTGAAGAAATTGCTATCCATTTGTAATTGTCCTTTTATCTACAGGTATGGAATGAACTGTTTAATCCAGTTTGAAGATTTTGCCAATGCCAATGCTTTCCGTCTCCTCAACAAATACCGCAACAGATATTGTACATTCAATGATGACATTCAGGGTAAGTAAAAATGCAGTTGGGAAAGTGAGACTTCAACCCAGTCCAGCACACAGGGAAATACAATTCAGTTCACAAGACCATTAGAACGTAAGTGTCTATGGGGCCCCACAAAAGCAATTAAATAATAAACAAAAGCACAATAGCGTGTGGTGAAAAGTGTGCCTCCATCCTTTAGCTTTAGCATCCTTTAGCTCCATTTAGCTTTTCTGCAAATTTCTGCTGCAGTTCTTGTTGTGAGAGAAAATATCCTATATGGTTTCTCCCGGTGCATTAAATTATTAAGGCAATTTCAGGAGTTTAATTTTCTATAAGCAGGCTCAAGCAGTAAAAAATGTAACAGTTGCATAGGTTGTTTAATTTTCATATGTTTTATAAGCATTCAGTAATCCTTGCAATGACTCTGTATTATTATCCTCTCCACATATACATGGGGAACTGATATGGTGATAGCCAACCCCTGCCTTTAGCTTCACTCTCAGTATTAATGGAAAGTTAAGTTCTTTTTCCCCAAAGAGACTAACGTGACTTTCCCAAAGCCATGGAGAGTGACATAGTTGGTATTAGAGTGTTAGACCATAGTTGTTCTCAACATAGTGTATATGAATAAACCCTTTCCTTTGCTTGAAATCATTGCAGGAAAGAGTGTTTTTCCATCCATCCATCCATTTAAGAGCAGGGTCTTCTTATGTCAGTTATATGTCAGTACACTAGCCAGCCCTTACCTCTACTTTTTGTCTTCTCATGTTTTCTTCCATTTTTCTTAGCCCTGACTGACACGTAAAGGAAATTTGGAGAGTCAGTCTTAATCAGTTATTACAATCATCCTATTTTGCATCTGAAAAAGACCAAATGAAACTATCATGCCAGTGGTATTTTTCACTCAGTGCCTCTTCCTATGAGAGGAGCCCCTCAGCATAGTTCCATATCCACAGTGTCATCTAATAGTCCTTTTGCATCTATGAAGTCTTCTAAGTTTGGGAGTTGGAAGCACAGTGGTAGCTAGTCCCGCTAGAATAAATGTGTTTTGAAGAAGTATGTTTAGCAGAAGAGGATGAAGACATGCCAGACTGGGTAAGGTAGACGTGCAAGAATCTAATCTAATAAAGAGACTAGGAGGAATGGCTTGAAGATGGCTGACCCCCTTCTTCAATAAAGCAGGAGATAGGGGTTCTGGTACTGTGCAGGTTTTCACCGTGGAAAGACTGTGAAGGATCAGATTCAGGTCTGGACAAGGGTTTTGCTGAGGATGACAGAAAGACTGAGCATATTTAATTTGTAAAGGGAGGAGTGGTAGGAATTGGGTACTATGTCAGAAGGAGAAAAGAGGGAACTCTGAGGGGAACTCTGAGGCACTGTGTATAGACTCAGGCTGGAGCAAATTAATGCTCTAAGTTGGGAGAGATGACAGCTGGACACCTGGGGGCAGCTCCTATATCTGGCTCTTCAAAGTACAACACTTTTGGTATAGTTTCACTGAGCAGGGGATGACAGGATTTGGCAGAGCTCTGTATGAGCATGCCCAGAGCACAGGTCTTGGCTGGTGCTCCTCACTTGAAACTATGCAGTTGTGCATGGGCATCTTTGAAGACCTGACCCTGGAAAGATTTCCCAATAAGCCAAAGTTACCATATGCTAAAACAATTGATACTTAACCTTTTTCCCAGCTCCTGTGAAATAAAGCATAGAGCTTGCGTGGATTTTATTGTAGTCTATTAATTACTTGAGCAGCCATGTAATGAGTCATGAAACACTAACCATTATTTGGGGGGTTTATGTAGTTGCCTTTTTACAGTAAGTTAAAGAAAGTAGATGATGCCAAGTCTGAGACTCATATTCCAAAATGTGTGCAAATAAACCCAGGAAAACTTGAAGTCTTTCCCACTTTCCTTAGCATTCAGTGACATGATTTTGGACTTGCTCATTGTCTTGTACAGCTCACCTACTTTTCCACCCTCTCTGAATTGGCCACCGAGCCTAATGGAGTCTAACTTGCATTCCATGGAGAGTTAGGGTAGGCATGAGAGAAAATAGGGGATTCCCTATTGAAATTTATACCCTCCTTTTACCAATGTTTATTGATTTCCCCATCACTTGTGACCCCTTTGGTATCTCAGGCCTTATCTAAAGAAGAAAGTTGCACCAGTTTCACTTAAAATGGTTTTAAAATTATCTACTTGACCTGGTACAGAACCCCGAGTAAACACTCTCATTTCACTTTCACTCAAGCCAGTAAAGAATAGGCCTAATTCAGTTTGAACTCAACGTACTGCTTTAGCTGACAGTTTGCACCGATTTCACAAAATAAGATTTAGGCATGACTTTAGTCTTCCATTTAGGCCAGGCCGAAGTGGCACTAATTTAAGCTTAGTGGCCAAGTGGTGTGAGTCTCAGCAAAATCACATCTTAAGAGAAGCTAAGTTAGTTTAAGGCTACAAACACATTGCATTTGTCCCAGGATAAGCCGTTTTAATCTGAGACAAAGTGCAGTCCTGGGATTGCATCACTGAATCAATGGCAGAAAGGTAGCAGTGCATTCAGTCACTCACTAAACCCAGATCAGAAGGGTACATGCCAATCTCAGGATATTTCTGTTCCAGGACCAACATGGACACAACTTGTCCAGAGACAAATGCAGTGTATGTTCTGCGTGGACACCATGCACTGAGGGTTGGGAAGAAGGCGGATGTCACTAGGCCTCAGACTCCCTTAAGTCTCTGTCTATTTGGCCTCATGTTCCTGTGTGAAAAGAAACTATCTTTTGACATTCTCATCCCCGCAGTATTTTGTAACCAAAAACTTGCTTCCTTCCATGAACATCCTAGCCCAAAAGTAGGAGTGACTCAGGAGATAGAAACCATTCCCAAGCCTGGCCAGCCAGCTGAGGCTGAGTGGGAAGTTTGCCACATATCTTGAACTGGGAAGGGGTGACTGCTCTTATTATGAAACCATTTGCCAGGGCCTGAAGCTGGAGCTGGCTCACAATGCCCCGCTGTGTGGGAGTTCCCTTTAAGGGACCGCAGCTTGATGACATCACCTCTTTCCCAGCTCTGTCTGGGTTCATTCAAGGGACAGCAGCTTTCATTTCAGCTCCAGGGAACTTTTTTTCACTGTCCCCTCCCCTTGTTCAATAGCAAAGCAGAAGAATGGGCCAGCAGCAAAATGGGGGGAGAGGTCTGGAGCATTTATCTGATGGTGTCAGATCAGAAGCAGACTCAGCATCCACTCTCTGCCACTGTGACATGGTCTGACCCAGTAAATGGCAATTCTTATGTTCTCATGGTGCACCTCCTAGCCCTGCTTCACTTCTCCTTGCCCAATGATGTTGAGAAAGTAAACAATTCAGAACGCCCACGCTGGGCTAAATCCTCGTGCACCACCGGGACAGGGCTGGTGCATAGGCTTCTGCTTCCCTCGCAGACAGGAAAATGCCCATTGTACTAATCTGGAGACCACGGAAGCTCTGCCTCATGAAAAACTGCCTGTCTTTAAAAAAATCTATGGTGACTGTGGCTGGGCCCCAATCTCTTTTAGTGTGAAATCAAAAGGCTTGTCTTTTTCAGCTCAGTCTTCTCAAGTGTGCATTGAATCCCCATCAAAATCAACTGGAGTTTTCCCATGGGCTTTAGTGCATGTGGGTTCAGACCCGTACTGCAATCAGGCTGTTTAACTTGCACAGCTGAGATCTTTACGCGAGCACCATGGAGCTTTCAGTGCGGTGCAAAACTATATGCATCTGGCTGCTACATACAGCAAGGCCTTGAAGAAGCCTTGCCTCAGTGAGAACAACCGCTTGTATTGAACAGAGCCAAGTTTCACCACTCATTTATGAGCATCAAATAGATGAGTGGCTTTTGTGGGCTCTGATTGTTGGTCATACGGAGAACAGCACTTAGAAGCTGTCAAAAAATATATGGTTGTCAACGAAAGCTGTAGGTTGTGCCATTATTTGTACAGTACTTGATCATGTATTTGGAGAGTCTCTTGTGCTTATGGATAAGGGGAGAGAGTTTGGGATTTAATGGGAGCATTTCACAGAGAATCATAGAAACATGGAGAAGTGGAGCTGGAAGGGACCTCCATAGGTCGTCTAGTCCAACCCCCTGCCCGAGACAAGACCATCCCTATCCAAACTATCCCAGACAACCATAATCTAAACTCGACATAAGACTACTTGCAACCCTGACACAACATAGACCTAACACCCTAACTTGCCACAGGCAAAGCAGGGGAACCACAGCAGCCAATGTCCTGTTTCTGTGAAGTGTTGTCAAAGACTGCTCAAGAGATCCTGGGTGCAGAGCCATGTCCCCGCTGCAGAGGAAGGCAAGAACTCCCACAGTCCATACCAATCTGACCATAGGGTAAAATTCCTTCCTGACCCCAAATATGGTGATCAGTCTGACCCTGAGCAGAGGGGCAAGACCCTCTTCCCAGGAACCTCTGGCTTTGCTCCCAGCGGGAATATTGGCACACCCCAGTCAAAGTCCCCCATTTACCTGGCTATTTCCTGACTTGTGAGAAGCTTGAATGTTCTCTTGAAATTAGAGGACTTCTCTTGACATTTTGAGAACTTTAATTTCAGGGTGCCCAACTGGAGATACCTTGCATTAGCCTAATTTTCATGAAGTGCAGAGCAGTCCCCTCTGCAAATGAAAGCCCTTCAGAGTGTCCTAGAGAAAGGAACTCCATGTCATTGGCCACGTTGGAAGGCTTTGACCTTAACATCTGTACAATGGAAGTGAGAAACAAACTACACTGGTATCACTTCACTCCTCAGACTCATGCTGGGTTAGATTCTGTTCCACCTATCAGGCACATAAGTAAACTTGGGCATCTGCACGTGATCCTATTTCAGCCCGCTCAAGTCCATGAAAACCAATTAATGCAACAGGTGATTCCTTCTCCTCCTTGCTGCTTTTCTGTGACTCAGTCTTGAGGATCAGACGATGGTATTCTATGAAAGTAGATACTGGGTGCATCTACACAACATGCTACATCGCCATAGTGATGAGCTATGGTAATGTAGCATTGGCGAGCACTAACTGTGATGCCACTACTCCTGCACAGTAGCAACGAGCCACTATGCAGTAGCTCATTGCTACTGCACAATAGGGTCGGAAACAACCCGTGCGCCACTGGGACTGCCCAGTGCCAGCTGTGCAGTGGGGCACACATGAAGACACACCTGCATAGTAGATTTTTAGGGACTTGAACAGGCTGGAATAGAATAGGATTTAGGTGCCTAAATTCATTTAAATGGCTACTAAGTGAAATAGAATCTGGCCTGGTGTGTCTACTCAGAAACCTTAGACTTCAAGAGAACAGTCCCAGGTCCCAAGTGAGAATAGATATGGGTTTATTACAAAGCTCCAAGTCTGAACTCCCTCAGACATTTGGTTGGGTTTGAATCCAGGTCCTCATGCTGCTGCCCATGCTGCAGGCACTTTTCCACGTGCTTTGGTTAATAAGCCTCATTTTTGGCAATTCATTTAGTCATTTCAGATGATTAAAACTTTATAGTATCTTTCTTTGTTGTTTCAGCTGGCTTGGAATATGTATTGGTAATTATGACAGGAAGCTAAAAGGAAAGAAAAGCACGATAGGAAGAGAGTGCTGGAAGACACGATGCTATAAAACAAAGGGAGTTATGTGCTGTCGGACAGCTTTTGAACAGGCATTTTCTCTATAGGGACCCATTCCACCTGCATGGGAAGGTAGAGCGGGATACTTCTCATTCCTGCAGGGATTTTCCATTACCCAGCCCTTTTGGACCTGTGCTTTCTAGCTGATGTTACTATAGTTATTAATTAAGGGCCAGCTTCTTCTTTTGCATCCTTTCTGTAACTGTATCTCCCACTGACTTCTGTGTAGGGCAAACACATATCCTCTGCATCCATCCTTTGTAAGTATAAATTGGGTGTCACTCCCTTGACTTCTGGGGATGACTGTTTTATAGCTGCTGAGGATCTGGTGTTAAACCTTTTAAGGCTTTAATGGAAATATATATACTTCTTCCCCGTACATTCATGATTGGTTTTAACTTTCACTGGATAATGTCACGGACTACTTCTTTGAACCATTATCCTAACCCATGCTGTAAAAAAGCATTGTCACTTAACTTTCTGTAGAGCTCTTTGGGGGCCTCAAAATGCATAACAGAAAATCCAGGGGAATAGGAGGGCTGGCATTAGTTTAAGCTGAAACTGGATGAGTGAGGAGCTAGCTCTAGGTCTTACTTGTCTGCAAAATATTTAAAATACCCTAGATGTTTGGGGGGGGGGGTAATCTTAGAGAACAAAAATAGCATAACTCCTATGAGTTTTTAATTATTTTCAGCCTCTTCTAGCAATTATTGTGCAAGATGGGAGAGTTTTAGAAGACAAAAATGTATTGGCACTGGTATTATTGGAAAAAGTAGTTTGCTTCTTTGAAGGGAACAGAGAGTATGGGTCAGGACTGAGAAAGGAGAAACTGCCTTTTCCAAACAGCCAACAAAGATTCAAATTACTCACACTAACTGGAAAGGCTGAGAAAGGAGAAACTGCCTTTTTCCACATCTCTGTAACTGGTTTTAAGTCCAGCATAGGTAGATGGTGAGCAAAGGCTCTTTGGTCGCCTACAAAAAATACACATTTGTTTTTGGTCTGTTTCCTAGTACAGAATTGTAGGGTTGGAAGGGACCCAGAGTTACCTAGCTAGCAATTACTTGGAGAAGCTAGGTGCTTTCAAGTCAGTAAGGCTGGATGGGATGCATTCTAGGATACTGAAGGAACTGGCTGAGGTAATTTCAGAGCTGTTACCTATCCTCATTGAGAATTTGTAGAGGGTGGATGAAGCTCCAGATGTCTGGAAAAGGGCAAATATAGTACCCATCTTTAAGAATGGAAAGTGGAGGATCCAAGGAATTACAGACCAGTCTGGCTGACCTCAGGGCCTGGAAAGGAAACTATTGTGAAACACCTAGAGGAGAACAAGGTGATGAGGAAAAGCCAGCATGGATTCACCAAAAGTAACTCATGCCTGAAACACCTGATTTCCTTCTATGATAAAGTGACAGGCTCTGTGATGAGGGGAGAGTAGTGGATGTGATATACCTTGACTTTAGCAAGGCTTTTGACATTTTCTCCCATGACATTCTCAGTAGAAAGCTAAGGAAATACAGACTCGATGGAAGTACTGTAAGGTGGATACAGAACTTTTTGGATCAGCATGCTCAACAAGTAGTCCTCAATGGCTCTATATCTAGTTGGGAGGAGGTATCAAATGGAGTTTCCGGGGGGTGCCATGGGTCCAGTGTTGTTTAATGTATTCATTAATAATTTAGCTCATGGGATCTGGTGCAGATTTGCAGATAACACCAAACTGGGTGGAGTTTCAGATGCTCAGCGGGATAGGGCTAGGATCCAGAATAACTTGAATAGACTGAAAAAATGGTCTGCAATCAGTCAGATGAAATTCAACAAGGACAAATGCAAAGTTCCACGCTTGAGACAAAATGGTTGCATGCATAAATAAGGACTGGAGAATAACTGGCTAGGCTGCAGTACTGCAGAGAAGGACCTGGAGTTACAGTAGGCCATAAGATGAATATGAGTCAACAGTGTACTGTTGTTGCAAAAAAAAGACAGCAGTATACTGGATCATCTCTTGCAAATCTAGGGAAGTGATTTCTCCACTCTATTCAGTCTAGGCAGAGGGACATTGATTTGGGCACAGAAACTTTAAAAGAAGTGCCACACTTGCAGGTTATTGCATTGCTGCTAAGAGAGGGTGTCTCCTCCAGAGCAGCCAAGCCTTTATGTGCATTAAACAGGGAGAGGCTAGGATTTTTTGTGATATCTCTTATTAGACCAACTGTATAGTTGGGAGAGGTTTTTCCAGCATGAAATACCCTTCCTCATTTCTGCAAAAGAGGCAGACACAGGCTGAGCTAAGTAGCAGAGAGACGTATTTCACATTTCAAAAGGGAGTTTTACTTCCTATCCCAGGACTCACTTTTCTGTACAGTTATGTCCCCTGAATGGCTTGTTGTAGACAATGCAGAACAGCTGCCTCCTGCTTTCCTGGGCCCCCTTCTGATGGCAACAACTGAAGTGCTTAATCTTCCCAGCATCACTGTTGAAGCCAGCAGTTCTTTCCCCACCACCTTAAATGCTCTGGGTTTCCAGTGCTCTTAAACTGTTGATATACAGAGCAAAGAATCTGAATTAGTTTCTCTGAGTGTCCCCTTCTAGATCTGTGTCACTGGGCTTGATTGCTTCCAAGCAGTTTCAAAAGTTTATTTTTAACCATCTTAGTGCAGTCACTTTGAGAAGAATGTCAACAGTCTGACTACACTTGAGCTTTGAGTTTAGAGCCATTTTTACACATGCTCTGGGAGGCACGGGTGAGGGCATTTTAATTAGAGAGCCATGCTAATTAAAAGTGCCTGAGCATCACAACACGTGTATTAGCATCCCCTACACTGAAAAATGGCAGCAGGGCACTTTGAATGAAAGCTCATAACATATTATTGTTCAGTGAGCTTTAGTTCAAAGCCCCCACCACCATTTTTCAATGTGGGGATGCTGATAAACGTGATGCTAGAGTTTGCTGGAGCGCATTAATTTCTGCACTCCAGCAGTCTTGATTAATCAAGTCTGCTCCAACATGCTGGATTTCCAATGCATCAGAGCCGGCTCCCTGCACATATATAGGAGCCCCAGGAGACTAAGATGGAAATATCACTGCACGTCTTTGCCTCATTTTAATTCTGCTGTTTTATTTGCAAGTATTATCAGCATCTGGGAAGGTTAATCTTCCTCCAAGAACCATCTGAATGGCAAATGCTGCAGAGGATTACTCTGAGCGAGGGTTTGAAAAGGTTGTGCAGCAAGGGATTGATTGCTTCCTGTATGTAAAATTGCATTTTTTTTGCTTGCACTTTCTCATCACAGTTATAATGGTCTTTTCTTTTTTTATAATGGTCATTCCTGATCTTTGGCAACCATTTGAGAGACTTCAGTGGGGCAAGGAAAGAGAAGGAAAGACTGACTGGACTAATGATTAATATTTTCAATTAGCTGGTTCCCAGTTTTCTTCACTGGATGCGCTGGCCCTTGTTACAGTCAAAGGGTATTACTGGGGAGTATCACCTATACCGGGGGTCAGGAAATGTAATGAAACGGCTAGTGTTTGTTGGCGTGCTTCCATCGGCTGGAATGGGAACTCTTCCGTTGTTTGCCATAAGCCCTATACAGCTAATGGCTGTTGGAGGTTCTCCTTTAAGTGGCAGTGGCATGTACCTTTGATGAAGGAGGGTGCAGATTTTACAGTGACTGTAAGGAACAACATCTGGTAAACAGCTCTAGCAGTCACAACCTTGTTACCATATATATACACGTGGACAGGTGGCAGCCATCCTTCTCCATGGTGCTCACTGTGGAGCTAACCGAGGTGTGTACTTCAATTACTTGAGCAAGTAAGTGAGGATTTGCCCCCCACTGCTGACATGGACTGTAGTTTGAGAGACAGGGTCAGGTGCAAGGAATCCGACCCCAGACTCTTCCCCTTCATTTATGCCTCCATCGCAAACTTGGCAAGCACAGAGGAGACGTGGGAATGCCCAAAGGTGTGCAATGAAGTGTCCTCATCCCTCTGCCTATCTACTGAGGGGCCCAAAGACACTTCATATCTCTCTCCCACACAGCCCCTTCACTTGTGTCGTATGATTGATACTGTTAAGCTGCCCTACAGACTAGTAGGCCAAGAGACCTCTGGGAACAAGGCAGCCGTGGGACTGTAGGTGTCAAGAAACTTGGCTGCCCAACAAGAAACTGCACTTACAGTTGAAAGGCTCATTGGTTTTGCCAGTTCTGTGAATGTTGGTTAACCCTGAGGTCTGTCATATATTGTAAAGCTGTGGCATCAGCACTCAACCTGCATTTCTCTTGAGCTCCACTCCCAGTCCTGCCACTGACTCATTGTGGAAGGCCTGTCATAGCCCTCTCTCTGTCTGCTTTCCCCGTTTGCAAAACTGGGGTAACACTTCCTTACTACATATAGGTGTTCCCAGGCTTGATCATTTTATGTTCATGCAGCGCCTCAAAGATGGAAAGCACAGCACATACTAAGGGGCATGATCCTCACTGGTTTTACACTGATCCAGCTTCATTGATATCTGTGGGGTTATTGCTGAGTTGCACAACCATGAACGAAACGTCAGATCCTGAGTATTTTAGTTCTCTGTAACAGCAATATTCAAAAACGACCTGGAGCTTTCTTGCTAGTGGACAGGCACTGCTGCCTGAACTTGCTTCCTTTTTAATTGTCCAAGCCTTCCACTTTTTTCTTGATACTGTCCCTCTGGGCAGCCAGGGAGGGCGCCTGAGGCCTCTTTCACTTCAGGACTGCAAAGAACAATGTGATTTATGAACGCTTTCCTTCTTTGCCCCTGACCTTAAAACAGACTAGCCATGCTGGCTCTCCTTTTCTAATTACTTAAGGAAGTAGTTATCTGGAATAAGGACATTCAATCTACTTGGAAAACAGAGAGACCCGCTTGCTGAGGGGCCTATTTCTGGCCAAGCCTGTGGTAAGCTTTTTGGGTTTCTTTCTTTTGCAGTCCTTTTGGAAATAGAGAGCATTGATTAGCCAACTTCTTACACAAACCAGCTGTGAACTTGCCTGCTCCACTGAGATGCTTTATTGCTCCAAGTTCAGAAACTGTAATTTCAAAGATAAATATTGATCTGAGGCCAAGGTACAATAATATTGTTACTTGAGCAACAGGGGCAAGATGGAGTTGAGGAGAAGAGGAGGGATTAGAAACACATTGGAGAAGAAACCTTATTACAAATGGCAAAGCTGAGTGGCGCCCTGCCATTGCTCAGGCCTATCTGTAATTAAAGTGCAGGGGAATGAGTAATGGCACACCCTGTCCCATAGGCTTATGCACTGCTGAGAAGCACGTCATCTTGTGGACTGAGTCAGGGCACCCTTTATCCAGCCTTCACCCCACTTCTTCCATTCCTTGTAAATAACTTGTTTAAAAAAGACCTCAAATCCCTCTGCAGGATGTTCCAAGAGCATTCATTCTTCTGCTGTGTAATGTAGGTTCAGAGGCACATGCAGGAACCAGGAATAGTCCCAACTGGCCCCTGTAAGGTTTAAAGCAATTTCACATGGAGCCAAACCAAGGGAAACGTGAAGTTTCTCTGCTTCCAAATCTCCCCTTTACTAGTCTCTCACATGCATGTTCTGGCCACTTCCCAGCTTCTATCACTGTGAAACCCATCGCCCTTCCAGAGAGCTGCTATATCCTTCCACCTCCATAGTTTGGGATTTTCTCCCCCAGCCTGTGACTTTGCCCCACCACCTGCACATTCTAGACAAACAGGATGGTGTAATGAAATAGGGCAAGTGCTGGTACCATTTTCCTGGAATGAAACAGACCTGCTCAGCCCAACCCAGCACTATGAACAAGGGCTGGAGGATTCTCCTTTAGCTCAAGTGACGAGCAGAAAGACTTTTGGTTCCATCCTACCTACTTACCTAACATGTCCATGCCATAGTTATAACAAGGGACTGTTTCTTCCAGGAACATAGGCCCTTGCCACTTTTACCAACTCAAATTCTTGGTAAGGTGGCAGGTTAGACCAGGCCCATACTAGAAAGTTTTCCTGGCCCAGCAATTCTAGTTTGGTTGTACCATAGCAGGGTAGCCTTAATGTGTACCAGCAAAAAACTCTTTTTCCTTGTTTAAATTCTTCAGGGTTCCAGAGCAAAATTAGCCAAACCAGCTAAAACACTTCTGTACAGTATAGCTATGTCCCTACTTGGGTTTTTGCTGGTATAGCAATATGGTTTAAAAATTGTACCCCAAACTGATATGACTTTGCCAGTAAAGGGGAGCCTGTACACATCACAGGTTTTAATCCTCATTAAATTAAATAGGTTTATAAAATTTAAACTTATTTATTTTGGAGTGTCTCATCAGTGTTTGCACGCACTAGGCTTTCGAAAGAATTAAGCTTTGGAGCACTGCATCAGTGTTTGCACGCACTAGGTTTTCGAACTAATTAAGTCCAGTCTACGGCCAGCACCACAGAGGAACAGGACAGTCCAGTGCTGACTCCCCCCCGCCCAGGGGCCCCCACCCCATACCCTGTGCTCATGCCCATGCAGCAGGAAGCTGGCAAACCACACACGAAAAAAAAAATGGAAGCAATTCAAAATCAAAAGCAAGTCAAAGGGGTGAACTACAAAGAAGTCGCAGTCATCTGGTGGACAAAGAGATTCATTGCACGTCTTTGAGTGCCTTTGTGTTTGCATGCAACAAATCCATGGATGCGACACTTTAATTCCCGGTGAGCCAAACTAAACTATTCCTGAGGAGTTTGACTTTAATACACATGAAAGACTTTTAAAGTGTCCAGAAATCCTGCGTGAGCAAACAGACACGCAGTTGCAGCACATAAAAGGGCAAAAAATGTGGTGTATATAAAGCCCCAAGGTTTCTAGTGTAGATGTGGCTAAGGAAAGGACACACATTAACTGCTAGGATGTTGCCCAGCTCTGGTCCTGTACCAGTCTTGTGTATTTATGCCACTGGTGAAATATAATCCATCTGTCTCATCATGTATATGGTCCACCTCACTGTTCCAAGACTTGAACACCTCCCTGTCCTGAACTTCAGTGGGAACTGAGAAGTAGAGAAAGAAAGTGTTTTGCCTAAGGTTTCACAAGCAGCCAGATTGGTCAGGAATCCAACCCCAAATCCTCCTTCATTACTTTTACTACAAGATCATCTTTCCTCATGAATATAAATAAGTGTCACTTATTTAGAAAGCAAATCTCCTACTGCATGGACCTGATTTCTGTGGCTGCCTATACACCTTCTCTGGGGGGGGCGGGGGGGGGGCTCATCAATTAGACTGGTTCCCAGGCAGCCACTCTAATTAAATCAGCATCATGTGTATTAAGCCCCCGCACAGATAAAAATGGTCACAGGGGGCTCCTATACATGTGCAGGGAGGCTGCTCTGACACGCTGTAATCACAGCACATTGGAGCAGACTCGATTGTTCGAGTCTGCTCCAGCATAGTAATTACTATGCTCCAGCAGACTCCAGCATCTCATGTATCGGTGTCCCCATGCTAAAAAATGGTGGTGGGGTACTTGTTCAATGAGCTTTAGTTCAAAGCACCCTGCCACCATTTTTCTGCACAGGAATGCTGATACACATGACACTCCAGGCGCTTTAATCAGCACGGCTCTCGGACCTGCACTAATTAAAGCACCCCTGCCTCCCCGGGTACACTTCATCTAAACCTCATTCAATGAGGTTTAAAGTTTCCTGTGGCCATTTTAAAACAGGCAGGAACTTAACACACGTAATGCTGGAACAACGCTGCATTGTTCTAATTAGAAGGCATAGCAGACTCAATTAATCGAGCCTGCACCAACCTGTCCTAATTAGAATGCCAGTGAACACGTGTATAGGGAGCCATTAAGACTAGGAAGTTTCTTTATCACTGTACAGAGGAATCCCGTAGCAAAGTATTTACTTATTATTACATACATTTCTGTGGCAATCATCACAGTGTCTGTGGTACCTTAAATATATTTTAGGATACCAGAAATGCTGCTTTACTCATCACTCCTAACCAATTACGGTAATAGATGAAGTGAAGAATGTGTTTCCTTCATTCCTTTTCCTGCCCTTGTGACAGTGTATTTAGCAGAATTCGCAGATCTATTGGGATCTGACAGAGCTGCACCATGAGTGCTTCTTCTGTGGCCTAGAGTATGGGTGATAATGCATTAGTTAACGCTTGGTTTTTGCAGGCTAGGATGGTTTTTCTTTTAAGCTGAAAAAAAGATGTGTGTGCTCAAACTGCATCACTGACAAGTAGTTTGCACTGAGGACCCCAACTTTTAACATCCAAATCATCAGCCACAACAGTTGCAAAATGTTCTTTGCTGACATTGTCTGATATTGAAATATTTACAGTGCCATCTAGTGGTTCTGCCAGCTCTAGTTCATGCTCTGTTAATTAAGCTCTTTCATTAAGCTCGTTTGACTGTTGCTGAAAGCACCACTTGCCTACTGGGTTGCCATGGAGAGCTGCTGGAGTGACTCAATCAGTGTCTACCTGATTAAAACTTGGCCTGCTCTAAGCCTGGAAAGGAAGAGCAGGAAAATGTGAAATGATAGAAACCTGGCAAAACAGGATAATTAGCCTGGAGTGTGTGTGGGGAGGGGAATCTTTAGCCCAGCCTCACCACCTGCTATCCTTCCCCACCTCCTGACTCATCCACTAACAATAGGCAGGGATTGCTGAGAGGCCAGTCTGTAGACCTTGCAGACATAGCTAGACCAGCCCAAGGACCACAGCAGTAGAAGTGATGCAGGAAAGCACCATCCAGCTGTGTTGCAGATGTTGTTCTGGAGCACAGAGCATTGCACCTGACTCTGCCCGTATGTTCCCCTCACATACAGCTGTGCCCAGTTAAATCACATGCCCCTCACCAGCCTGGAGTTCCTTTAGCTCCTTGCCTCCATGGTCTTTGTGTGGTAAGACCCAGTACACGAAGTGTGGGGAGGGGGAATTCAGCCCAGAAATTTGAACCGATTGAAGGGGCAGATGGAGGAAATTTTGAGCCATTTGTCCAGGCAACTGTGGGGACTGCAGACGATCTCACTGAGGCTGTCACACCAGGCAGTGTATCTTGCCTGTGCTTTGAATGACATCCCGCTGAAACAGCACCAGAGGAAATTGAGGGTGGAGATTAGGAGGAACTTTCTGACTCTGTGGATGGTGAAGCATTGAAACAGACTGCCTGGAGAAGATGTGAAATTTCCATCCCTGGACACTATCAGGAGCAGGTTAGACAGACACTTGACACGAATGGTTTAATCAGGGGTGATCTTGCCCTGAGTTGGGGCTAGACTACATGACTTCCTGCAGTCCCTTCCAGCCCAGCTTTCCTCTGAACCTATGACCATGGACTGATGCCACTGAACCTCTCTTCCTAAAATTCTTCTCACCTCTGGGCTGACGGACAACCTGGTCTTTGGGCCAGGGATAAGGGGAAGGGGAATTATGAAAAATACAAGAGAAGAAGCAGGGGTCTGAAAAGGAACTAGAAGAAAGGTTTGAGAAGTCACTGTTCAAACACCAGCGTGGGATTTAGGAGTCCCAGGTTCAGTTCTCTGCTCTGTAACAGGCTTCCAGCGTGAACTCAGGCCTAAGTCCCTGAAGTCTGAAATCAATGGGAGTTTGGTGTCTAATCCCTTTGAGGATCTGAGCCTTAGGGCTACTTCCTCATCCATCTCTCAGACATCTGAGTGGCCTAAGACGTCCCAGTGTCATCCTGTTCACCCTGCTTGAGTGCTTGGAAAGCAGCGACCACAAGTGGTGGTGGAACCTCCTGGTGCTGGCTGCTTTCTGTGACCACCTTAGGGCTAAGACAGCAGCATGTACCAAAAGAAGTTGCATGCAACATTTCTTCAGGAATAGGATCACATTTGGGTATCTATGTCCACTCCAACAGCACTTAGGTAGGTGGAATAAGATCTGACTCTTAGTGTCTCTGCCCATTCACTCCCCCTCTGCCAAGTTGGGACAGAAGCACTGTCCTTGCAGGAGTGCTACAAGGCTAAGCAGATAACAGATTGTGGGTCACTGCTTGTGTAGTGATGGGGCCACGTAGTGCCTGAGAGAGGAAGTTTCCATGTTTTTCACAACCAACTGCTGGGTGGAGCAAAGGGCACGTTGTCCCTCTGCATCATGCTCACTGTTCTTGTGTTCTGTGTTTAGGTACCGCCTCTGTTGCAGTAGCTGGCATCTTTGCAGCCTTAAGAATCACGAAGAACAAACTATCCAACCACAAATTTGTTTTCCAGGGAGCTGGAGAGGTAGGGTTCAGGGGTTATTTTGTTCCTAAATTCATCCTTTTGCCTTGCAGTTGAAAGAGAAAAAAAAGGAAGAGGAAATAGAGACACAACATCCTCCCAGAGCAGGGGTTGGCAAGGTTTTGCAGCAGGGGGCCACTGTAATGGAGTTTAGCTCCAAGCTCAGGCCAATTTAACCCAGCACACACCACCAGAACCAGAGCTGCAACCACCCGCCCACTCCTTGCCCCCTGCAAAGCCACCACCACCATTTCTCCCCAACCCCCAAGCAAAGCCTCCTACCACAGAAACATGGCCAAAGCAATGCAGAAGAGGCCCCCCAGCTCCATGGACTGGATAAAATGACTCCACAGTTGGGATCCAGCCCATGGGTCATAGCTTGCCAGCCCATGTCCTACAGTATTTTACTGAGCTGTATGCAATGAGGCTGCACAAAAGTTGATAGAGGTTTGATGCAGGTTTGTCGAATATTACAGACAACAATGCTGGAAGAAGCCCAGCTTTTCTGTTGAGGTCCAGCCTGAGTCCACAGGGATGGGGCTTACAGAACACCAAATTTTTCTTCATAAGCTGAGCACTTGGGACCTGGACTCACAGGGTCAATAAACACAGAACTTCACAGCACCACTTTTCAGAGCACTGCATTTCCTTTCAAGGCAGAAATCCTGTGTGTCTCTGAGTGTGTCCAATGCTAGGCACAAGAGGCAAGAGAGAGAAGAAGGAAAGGCAGGAAGTTAAGGCACTGGACTTGTACTGAGGAGATCTGGGTTTGGTTCCTGGCTCTGCTACTGCCTTCCTGTGCGACTCCGGGCAAGGTGCTTAACCCTTCGGTGGCCATCCACAAGATGGAGATGGTAGAACTTCCTGTCTCCAAACCTTTTTCACATGCATTCAGATTGTGATCTCATCAGAGCAGGAGTTGTCCTTCCCCAAGTGTATGTGCACTGCCTTGGTTAGTGCCTGTTTGTGCAACTGTAATAGCAATTGCAGCATAGTGTGTCAGGGACAGCTTGTTTGGTCATGCAGCAGTGGAAGAAAAAAGTGACTCTCCACCTCTGAGCATTTCAAATGCTCTGTTTCCAGTACTGCCCGAGTTGCTTTCTGCTGGCTTCATCCTGATGCCCCTCCAGCTTCTGCTTACCTCCACTCCATTGCCATGACAAGCATGAAGGTCTTGGGCAGCTCTTCCTGGTCAGATCCTAGGCAGTGTACTCCATCTTCAACCCCTCTGACCAGTCCACTATTTTGGATGCAGTTGGTCGCCCCTTCCTTGACAGGTTGCCTTCCCATCCCAGCAGTGCAGCACAGCTTGCCCAACTGAACACTTACTACTTGTACTGTGGTGGCGCCTTAGGAGTCTCAGTGGCTCCACTGTGCTAAGCACTACCTAGGACATACGGATAGTCTTCTGCTCCAAAGACTTATGGTCTGCCTGTTTTTTTGAGAATGGGGCCTGGGGGAAGTAGCAACTTTTTAATATCTTTCCCCAGGATGTTGCAGGTTGCTTGGAGAAACTAACCAGAGAGTTTCCATTTATATCTGCTTTCCAGGCTGCGATGGGCATAGCTTCTCTCATCATTATGGCCATGGAAAAGGAAGGCATTTCCCAAGAGGAAGCCATCAAAAAAATCTGGATGGTGGACTCCAAAGGCCTGATTGTCAAGGTAAGTCTACCCCGACTGCACTGCTCTGCTGGGAGAGCTCCAGTTATACCGCATGTCAGCTCTAGTTTGAAGAGGTAACTCGCAGCAGGGAAAACATATGGGGGCACAGGCAGCCCTGCTGTTCTTCTGCACCTTCTTACAGAAACCAAAGGCAAATTTGACCTGGTTTGCATGTTTCCAGGTTTGTCAGAAAGATCTGGGGACAGCACCAGGGACTTAGTTAGACAGGTAAGACAGAAGGACAACTCTTCTAGTGAAGCTTCCTACAGTAAGGGTTAAAACTTGTTTGTATGCAAGACAAGAGCTTTCTCACAGGACTTTCTTGAGACTCTGGAGTGGATAGCCTCAGGAATTAGGAGCTCACTAGAGGCTGCATCCATTCCCACTCCAAGTGTAAGGAGTCCTTCAACCTGCCTCCCCCAGCATAAACCTCAGGTAACGTGCTCAGAAAAACTCCACACACCTCCCACAACGTAACACTGTACTGCATGTGTCATTCTCCATGGAGAAGAGGATGGAAAACCAAACTGCGCCTGGGTGCGTTGAAGTCATATCACTTAATTCATGGAAGACGTTCGGATACTATAAAGATGAACACTTCATAATAACAGGACACATGAGACACTGAAATTGTGGAAACACGGTTTACTAAACCATTGACCCAGACTTCTGTCATTTCCCATAAATGCATCTGCTCCTTTTCCCTCACAGGGGAGGAGTCACCTGAACCATGAGAAAGAGATGTTTGCTCAAGATCATCCCAATGTGAAAACGCTAGAAGAAGTTGTGCAAAGAGTGAAGCCGACAGCTATTATAGGTAGAGTCACTTAAACATGGACCCTTTCTCATCTGTGTAATTCTTACTTTCCTTTGCTTTCTACTAAGGGCTCCTTTACTGTCCCAGCCAAAAAACAACAGGTCTCCATTTTGCTCCTTTACTATCCAGCCCCCTTTCTGGAGGCTGCGGCTCACAAGGATTATCCTTCCTTCTCCAAATACAGACATTGCTGCTCCTCAGTTGGGTAGGGATGGTACCCTTGGGTTTAGCAGATATGTGTCACCCTAAAGGAGGTGACCACAGCCCTAGTTAATCAATGGAGTAAAAGGCTGGTATCCATTCCCAGAGCCAGGTCTCCTGAAGAATAAGCTCTGAGTACAATCACTAAGTCACCTCAGACAAATGCTCTGTTGGCCAACTGGTGGGTCTCATATTGATCCCCTACCCAGTGAAAAGGAGGCCTTTATCCTGAGACTGTTTTTAACATCATGATGAATGCAACAAGGACAGGACTTGTCTGTAGGCCTCTCCAAAGGGCTCACCTGTTCACTCACACTAGTGGAGCAGTAACAACAGATGAGATTTAAAGAGACTAGGACTCAGTCTAGGCATGAGTTAGGAATTGACTGTTTCCTCTTTTCAGGTGTGGCAGCCATTGCAGGAGCTTTCACCGAACAGATTTTGAAGGACATGGCAGCTTTCAATAAGAGGCCCATCATATTTGCCTTAAGCAACCCCACAAGTAAAGCAGAGTGCACAGCTGAGCAGTGCTATCGCCTCACAGAGGTAAATACACTACTGTGTCTCACTGCAGTTTAGCAGAATTGCCAGAAGATTGTGGCATGCACTGTCTGGGGCTACAGTGCAGAGTTATGTTATCTTATGACCGTAGAATTAATTAGTATCATAATTGATATTATAGTGCTTATAATCACTGAACTATATTTATGTTAGCTTTTGAAATGGGGTGTCACTATCTTCTAGAAAGTTGTGGAGGAGTACCTTGAGTTAAAAAGGTTGTGAACCCATAAGCTGTGGAGCTTTTGCAGTTGATCCTTCAAGAGCATCTGCAGGAAGGGTTCCTGATCCAGGGGAATACTGTCCTGCTCCCCCTCACAGGTCCATCTACAAAACCTTGCTTTGTGTATCTGCAAAACCATGGAGGGCTGAGCACAGGCCTTTTCCCAAGCTTTGCTACCATAGCTGGGATGGTCTTTTCTTGCCTTCCAAGATAAATTCACTAGTGACTGAGGCATTGAAACACTATGGCAAAAGGGACTTGATCTGTACTAAGATAAATAGGTCAGGGTGAGACCAAAGGCCATGCTTTTTGTCTGGTACCAGGGCAAATGGAAACTAAATCCCTGAGAATACTTTTCTGTAAGAACAAAGAGATAACTGATCCTCTTGTTCTGGTAAGGAAACCTTCTGTCAGGTTAAAAGTTGGATCCTAATGATGAACTCTGCATTTGCCATCCCAGTCACCAGACTTCTCTGAGATCCTCTCAGGTCATGAACAGTAGAATAAATTCTAAGTGTTGTTCCCCCAAGATGTGTGTCTGTCTGTCTTCCAACAGGGCCGAGGTATATTTGCAAGTGGGAGTCCTTTCCCTAAAGTAACCCTGCCCAACGGACAGACCTTCTTCCCCGGCCAAGGAAACAACGCCTATGTGTTCCCAGGAGTGGCACTGGGAGTCATCGCCTGTGGAGTCCGGCATATTTCTGATGATCTCTTCCTCACCACTGCAGAGGTTACACACTTGAATTCAACCAGCACTTTTAAAACAATTTAAAACAGAGCTTCACGGTGATTTGTTGATCTGCATGAAGCTAGTTAAAGGCTTCGCCTAGGACAGGGTGCTAAACATAGATTCATAGATTATAGAGTTGGAAGGGACCACAATGGATCATCGTGTCCGACCCCCTGCCCCTGGCAGGAAAGAGGACCGAGGTTAGATGACCCCAGCCAGGTGACTATCTAGCCTCTTCTTGAAGACCTCCAATCTAGGTGATAGCACCACCTCTCTTGAAAGCCCATTCCAGATCCTGGCCACCCTTACTGTGAAAAATTTCTTCCTAATGTCTAACCTAAATCCCCTCTCAACTAGTTTACACCTGTTATTCCTAGTCACTCCCTGGGGCGCCTTAGTAAACAGCACTTCCCCTATTCCCCGTTGACCTCCCCTAATAAATTTATAGGCGGCCACAAGATCTCCCCTCATCCGTCTCTTGTGAAGGCTGAAGAGATTCAGCTCTCTCAACCTCCCCCCGTAGGGTCTATCACGAAGGCAACTAATCATGCGAGTGGCCCTCCTCTGGACCCTCTCCAGATTCGCTGCATCCTTCTTGAAGTGTGGCGCCCAAAAGTACTCCAACTGCGGCCTGACCAGTGCCGCATAGAGGGGGAGCATCACCTCCTTTGATCTATTAGTCATGCACCTGCTAATGCACGACAAGGCCTTGTTGATGGCCTTGTTACACTGCCGGCTTATGTTCATCTTGGAGTCAATTATGACTCCAAGATCCCTGTCTGCCTCCGAGCTGCTGAGAAGGACACTCCCCAACCTATAGGTGTGCTGGGGGTTCCTCCTTCCCAGGTGGAGTACCTTACATTTATCTTTATTAAATTGCATCCTACATGGATTTCACCTTTCCCCTAAAAGTCAGGCTTTTAGAAAAATGGCTTTACCATAGCTGTACTATGGCCGAACAACATGATTTGAATGCAGACCTCTCTTTTTTTCCCATTTTTTCCAAAATGGTACACGGCCCACTATATTGTTTTTCCATTGTACTGGCTCAAACTCGTTATTTAGTTATGCAACTTGTATGCTGCCCATCCCAACAAAGGCTCAGGGTAGCTTACAGTAAGAGAAACAGAACAACTTAAAAGGGCAAATAAAATAAATAAAGCACAGTAACAAAATACAACAAAGTAAATCAGAGCTTCACTGAACATCTCAGCCTAACTTTGATTGCTTAATACTGAGATATGGAACATTTGACTTTTGAGTAGCTTTGTAATGCATTATAAGGATTTCTCCCGAATTTTTCAGCAGTTGAATTCTCAGATATGTGCTTCCTGTCAAAGCCTTATGAGAGAAAATGGGGCGATTGCTTGAAAACATCCCCTCTGATTTATCTTCCCCCTCTTTGTAGTCTATTGCTGAAGAGGTCACGGAAGAGCACCTGGCAGAAGGGAGATTATATCCACCCTTGAGTACTATCAGAGATGTGTCCTTCAAAATTGCTGTTAAGGTAAGAATTTATCAGAGATGTATCCTTCAGAATTGCTGTGAAGATCCCTTCCAGCCCTTCTTTTCTGTGATTCTACTCCCCACATTTCATATGAAGTCGTGTAATGCAAGGCTCCACCCTCAAACTTTGGCAATGATTTTTCTGTTGTTTTCACATTTGAAGTAAACCGATATTGGTGGATACTTCTCTAAATGTTAGATCCAAAAATGAAATAGTCTAGTGGGAACCCTTCCATGGACTGCAGTGGGCCATTCAAAGTTACTGGATATGACACAGTCCATGGTAAATTTAGCAAAGGAAAATTGCAAGGCCTAGCAGTTAAACACAGTTGCAGTTGTTCCTAGTTAATGGATGAATCATAAATTAACCTCCATCCCTTATAGAGTCCTTACCAGTTACAAAATATAGACCTTGACATTCTATATGGAAGTGCTGAATTTAACACTAAGAAAATGAATTTTACATGCATTAAAGCTTAATCCTCTATTTTTCGTGTCCCATGGTACGTTCGGGTTTGGGCTGTGGCAGCCCAGGTCCTGTGATAGAGAAAGCAGGAGTTGCACTGGCAAAAACCCTGTATTAATCCTTTTCAAATTTATAGCTAGCAACAAAGGGAAAACCCAGAGTAAAGGGAAACCTCCACCAGACAAGAAGTCTGCTGGAGCATGCTAATGAGCATACTCCAGCCAGCCTCCACATCTCATGTATCAGCGTCCCTCTGCTTCAAAATGGCAGTGGAGCTATTTAACTAAAGATCATTTGATGAGCTTTAGTTCAAGTACCCTTGCCACCATTTTGAAGTGCAGGGATGCTGATAGACAAGACGCTGTGGACGCTTTAATTAGAGCGGCCCTCAGAGCCTCTCTAATTAAAGTGCACACTCCCACCCCGAGAGCCTTGTAAAAATGCCCTAAGTTACCAGAAAGAGTGAGGACAAGCAAAAGCCATTCCTCTTGAGCATTAATGTTTGTATGGGACTTGAGCAGAGTGGGTTCACTGTTAGGCACCTAATTGGTAAACCAGGCCGTGGTCTAGGGGGTCTGAGTTTAGGCAGGTAGGCACCTAAATACCCTTGAAGATCTGGCCTTTAACCTGTATTTAAGCCTTTAAACCAGTCTCATTGACACTGATAGAAGGTGTAGGTGCTTAATCTTTCCAAAAGGTCACTGATTCAGGTGTTTCAGCATGGTTTTAAATGTAGAAATATAGGTCCCCAAAATAAATCATTTGTTTTTGGTAGCTACAGTTTGGCTCCAGTAATTTAGCCCATGGCCTCTTGCCTCCGTTTCACATGTCCTAAAGATGGCAATGATTGTATTGAAGTTTCTTCACAGCCCTGGGAATCAGGTCATATTGGTTTAGTGTAGTGCTCTAGGGCACAGACAGAAGTTACATTTCTTGTGTGATCAACCCCTTGAAAGTGACACATGCACGGCTGCAGAGCACTTTTAAGTGGCTGATTGCATGACAAATTAACCCTCCTCACATGAGGGATCAGAAGAAGGTGCTTCAGAGCACCTTAGGGAATTTATGTTCCCTAGGTTTAATTTGGGGCATGATTGGTACTGGGCTCATGAAGCCCAGCTCTGCCCCCCAGTCTGTCTGCCGGAATAGAGGGGGAGTGAGCTGCGGGCTGGGTTTTGTCCAGCCTGAGCTGGAGGGAGAGAAGGCACATTGGAGCCACCCTGCCTTGCAGCCTTCCCCAGCATCTCCCTCCAGTTCAGGCTGAGCAAACCCGGCCCACAGCTCACTCTCTCTCCCTCTTCCCCCCGCCTTTTTTGCAGACAGCCAAGGAACTGGGAGGGGACAGGGCTGGGGGAGAGAGGAAGCTCCTCAGCTGCAGGCAGGCTTCTCGGGCTCCTACAGGCAGGCTCAATCCCCCCACCAGACCCACCCACATCTGTTGGGTTTGAGGGGGGCGCTCTAACTCATGACACTGTATGTAAAACACCATGAGTTAGAGCAGGGGCCTGCACGTCTGTCAGGCCCCCTAGTGATCAGTAATAAGAGGTATATTGTGCAGTTTCCTGCACAAACAGGGGACTGGCCTTGATGGCCCAGCCTGTCCCTTCTAATATTATGTTCCTAGTAATAGGCTCCTTTTCCAAGCAAACTACACAACAGTGTGTCTTGCTTCTCCAGCTAGAAGTGCTTTCTCATACACAGAAGTCTTGATTTTGCATCTCCTCATCAGCATTTGAATGCAAGTCAGGCTAGAATTGCAGACTCTTAGAAAGGTAGGACTAGAAGGGACCTTGGAAGGTCACCTAGTTCCACCTGCTGCATCAGGCAGCGTCATCCCCAGTAAAACTATCCGAAACAAATGTTTGTCTAAACCAGAGGTGGGCAAAGTCTGGCCCATGGACCAGATATGGCTGGCAGTGAACTCCATTTCCCAGCAGCCCCTGGCTGCATGGCTGGTGCCAGTTTTCATGGAGACCCCAGCAGCAGCTGGGGTGTGATAGTGAGGGGCCAGGGTTTCCATGGAGACCAGCCCTGGCAGCGCTGGCAGGTAGCAGTAACACCAGCCTCCTCCTGGTGGGGGGACTGAGTAGGGGCCGTGCTGCGGATGGGAGCAGGGTGGGCTCAGCTGCCACTACCTATGCAGGGTGGGCAGTGGTGGTAGTGGTGCTGCTGAGAGGAGTGACCATAGAGGGCTACAGGGAATTTTGAGGTGGCTATAGCACCTCCAAGCCCCTCTCCCCAATGCAACCCATGCTGGCAGAGTGCACGGCAGGGCACAGAGCTGCTCCAGAGCCCAGCTAGGATCTTGCAGCAGTGACAGCATGATCCAGAGCCAGGGCAGAGCCATGATCTGCAGCCTGCATGCCCCAGGCAGGGACATGCAGGCAGAAGATTGCAGTTCTGCCCCAGTTCCTTGCAATGGTCACACCGTGGTCCAGAGCCAGGCAGAGCTGCGATCTGCTGACTGCCCAGGGCATGCAGGCTGCAGATCATGTCTCTATGGCTCTGGATCATGCTGTCACAGCAGGGCTGCTGCTGGGGTCTCTATAGAAACTGGCCTCAGCTTCGTGGGCTGGGAAATGGAGTCCGGCCACTGGCCGGATCCACCATGTTGCCCACCTCTGGTCTAAACAGTTCTTAAGAATTGCCAAGGATGTAGACTCCACAACCTTTCTAGGGAGGCTGTTCCAGTGCTTCACCACCCACATAGCAAGAAAGTTTTTCCAAATTTCCAACCTAAATTTTCCTTGCTGCAGCTCTAGGCAATTATTTCTTGTCTTATCTCATTTGGTGACAGAGGATAGTCATCACCCTCCACTTTATAACAGCCCTTCAAGTATTAGAAGACTGTCATCCAGTCCCCTCTCAGTCTTTGCTAGACCAAATCACCCCAGTTCATCCAACCTTTCCTCATAAGACATGTTTCCAAGACTAACAATTGAACTCTCTTATTTGTCCACACCTTCCTTGAGGTACAGTATCTAAGGTCTCCATGGGAAGTCATATAAGTGCTGAGGGGAGCAGAAGAATCAACAGTCCTTTTAAGACAACTCAGTGTGCTAGTGCTTTTCTGGCAGCAAGAGCACCCTCTGGGCTCATATTCAGCTTACAGGTCACTAGTAACCCCCAGGTCCTTTTCTGCAGCATTGCAGCCTAGCCCCGGTCTGACTTTATGCATGTGACTGCTCTGTTTGAAGAGCAGGGTGTTGCACTTTTCTTTACTGAATTCTATTTGTTTAATTTCAGACCAGTTCTCCAGTTTAGGAAGGTCAGCAGGAAAAAGAAGCAGATGAACTTCAGTGCTAACAAGTACAAAATAATGCACAGGGGGTAAGAGTAGCCTCTACTATAGAGAGACAGTGCTGGGCTCTAAAGCAGCCATTACAACTCAGGAAAGATATCCTAGCATCATTGTAGATATTCTCTAAAAACATCAGCTCCATGAGCACTGGCAACCAAAAAAGCCAATAAAACACCACGCACCATTAAGAAGGGAATTGAAAACAAAACAGAAAGCATCCTTATGCCACTGGTACACCCATATCTTGTAGAGTGCATGAAGTGCTGGTCTCCACATCTCAAAAAGGATGTAATAAAACTAGAAAGGTACAGATGTTGGCAACAAAGGTGATCAGGGGCAAGGAGCAGCTGTCACACCAGGAATTACTGGAAAGGCTAAGATTCTTCAGTTTGGAAAGGAGAAGGCTGAGGGGGGATATGATAGAGGTCTATATACTCATGAAGGGTATGGACAAAGTGAAGAGGAAACTGTTATGCATCAAGTCCCAGAATACAAGCATTAGGGGGCACCCTCTGAAATAGCATAATACAGGTTTAAAAAAAGAGGAAGTACTTTTTACACAGCATCTAATTAACCTGTGCAGCACATTGCCACAGAGGTTGTAGGGACAGACAGTATAACCGGGTTCAAACAGGGGTTAGACAACCCACAAAGAACAGGTCTACTGGGAACTATTCAATTGAATAGTAGGGATGTGTCCTCTGACATCCCTAAAACAATAGTTGATTCCAGAGAAAGTATGACGTGGGATGGATAACTCCAGACATGCCCTGTTCATATACTCTGCCATTAAAGCATCAATTACTGCCTTTGTCAGAGACAAAATACTGGACTAGATGGACCAGTGGTCTGACCCAGTAGACAGTTCTTAGGTGCTTATGTGAATCCTAATAGGATCCTCCAGAGCGTCAACAGCTGTACATGTTGGGGCCATTTGCAAATTATCTCCCTTGTCCATCATTCTAGGTGGTAAAAAGTATTGGGGTTCAGCTGTACAATGTGTAAAAATAAATCTGTCCCTCTCTTTTGACCTGATCTAATGTTTTGCTTTTTTCTGTGTAGATTGTTGACTACGCCTACAAACATAATCTTGCTTCCTGGTATCCAGAACCCAAAGACAAGGAAGCCTTTGTCAGGAACCTCATCTACAGCCCGGATTATGATTCATTTGTCATTGATAACTACAGATGGCCCCAAGATGCCATGCAGATTCAAGCTGTGTAGTTTCTGATAAACTCTGACCCATAACTGCCCATGTTTCTTTCTAGCCTATTGTTATAAATGAATATTGAAGCTTGCAAAATCTTAACCTGTAAATTGATTCAAGCACTTTCTTACTCCAGCTGCCTTTTTCCTTTGTGAGCACCTGAATAGGGAAAAGCAGAGTCAACAGAAGGTTCTCAGTACTCCAGTGGCAGGGACATACCATGCCTTACTCCAGTAGATCCTGCAGTGCCAATTTCCCATTCATTTAAAGCACTCCTTCACCTCAAGTGAACAGCAGTTTCCTCTCCACAGCATTTTGCTTCTGGACAAAAACAAATAGTAGATGATATATTCTAGAATAGCAAGGATACAGTGAAACATAAGGACCCTCAGGAACTGGCTGGGGTCCTCTCTTCCCCAAAGAGGTTTGATTGCTTCAACCTATATGGTTGTTCACTGATTTCTACTTAAACAGAAACAAATAATTGCCTAATGCACCATAGTATCACTCTCATTTTGAAGCACTGTTCTCCTGTCAGTTACTGACATGTAAGTCAAGAAGGAGTATCTGCAGTGAAGCCATTTGAGTCCTGCAGTGGAAGTCCTTTCCAAAAAGCCCAGTTTGATGGTTTACTTTAATAACCAGTGGGGTCATCTACATATGCATATTAATGCAAAGCAATAAACTCCAGAGCGTAGTGCTCTGGAGTTCATTGCTCCAGGAATGCTGTTTGCACATGCACCCAGGATCACAGCACATTGAGCCAGGTCAGAGCAGTCCTGGTTAGCAAGGGACCCCGGGAGGCCAGCCTGCCAGTCCAGGGTTGCTCCCCATGGCTTCCTCATGCCCCAGCCAGCCAGGGCAGCATCTACATGTGCACTGCAGAATAGTAATAAACTCTGCAGCAGGATAGTACTTGTATTTAAAACTACTATCCTGTTACGGAGTAAATTGGTTTTCTTCAGCCTAATAGGGATGCACGTGTAGATGCATGATGTTTACTGCACAGCGAATTAGTCTTCTGCACAGTACACAGCTTGTGCAGATGTGTCCACTTCATGCTAACTAGTGAGGAGCATCCCTCTGCTGTTTTGTTTTCCAACCAGAATTTTACCAAAAGGGAATGTTACTGGAAAAACTTGAAGATTTCATTTTTAAGAGTGAGAACTTGACAATGTAAATTTGCTGTTTATTTATAGCCTTGTTCCATTAGTCCGTAGGAGCAAGTGGCTGTAAACTACATCCCTACAGTCAGAAAAGCAACAACTTCAGTACGTGTGTTCCAATTTCAACATGTTCTCCTTACCCAGGTACGAATATGGCCAACAAAGCTCTCAGGGAATATCAATAAGCCTTTTTGCCCCACTTACCTTAAAGCACCACCCAAAGCATCATGTGCAATAAATCATATTTATGCTGCTCCTGTTTAAATATAGGCTTTACATCTACAACTTGTGGCTCACCAAATGTGACTGCCAGTCCAAAGGGATGAACAGCTGGCTATTGCTAGACTAAGCTTTAACATATTAAAAGGCAAAATAGGAGCTGATCAATTTTAAAATTCTACAAATTGCAGCAAAAGTCCTTCGATTTTGTCTGGCTGCAAACAGGCTCATCACAAACCTAAGTAATTCTGGATGGTACCAAAGGTCAGGAATACTGAGGCATGGGACTTACATTAGCCAGGTAGAAGACATGACACGTGGCATCCTCACTAGTGTCTCAGCAGCCTGAACTCCTGAATTGAACTGTTTGTGAAAACTCTCTTTTCTGATTGGTTGTGGTGGTGGGGGAGGGAAGAGGGAGAGGTGGTATCTGAACATACCAGGTGACATGATTGCACCCCATGCAGCCCATTGGCGAATAGAAAGTTTCCTTTGAATTCAATTAATAAGCAAAGCAACAGGAGACTGAAGTGCTTCTCAAATAGCAAGTATGTCTCCAGCCTTCTGGAATGTCATTATCCTTATTCTCCCGTCCAATTATGAGGTGTTACACTGACAAGCTAATCTCAGTAGTAGTCTGCTTTGCCATGTACAGGTCCAACAGATCCCATTCAGTGGTGTTGCACTCTATGTCAATGTAAAACCTCTGAGCATTGTAACAAAATTCTTTTGTGAAGACTTCAGACAAGATGAATGTGCAGACTATTTTATTTCAGATCATTAACAAATGTACAACAAATCTTTACTTGACATTATAGACAGCATTTTTGTAATGCAGCAACAGCTCTCTGTACTGTTTGTGGACTTTGTATAAGTCATTAAAGCTTAGTTGAAATATGCAAGGCTGCAGCAAGTTCTTTCAGTTTAAGAATCACTGACACCAAAAGTTGTCTTAATGGGTATTTTCAATTCACGGCTACTCCCTCAGCAGCTGAAACCAGCTGAATGTGAAGACTGGTGTGGTAGTGTATGCTCTCTCAGAACCCAAATCAGCAAGGGGGGAACCACAGACTCATTGGGTGCCTATACATGTGTGCCAATGCGTTCTGATTAAACTTGATTAATTGAGCAGGTCAGAGCAGAACTGATTAATTGAGTCTACTGGAGCATTCTAATTTGAACACTCCAGCATGCTGCCATGTCTCATATATTCAGCATCCTGCATTTCAAAATGGTGACAGGGACCAAATGAGCTTTAGTTAAAGTGCCCTGTAACAGGGAACCCTAACCCTGTTACTAAGAGACCGGGTGGCCCCTTTAAATCCAGAACCTTCCAGTCACGGCCGGCCGGTCAAGTAGGGGTTAAGGCTCAAGCCCTGCCAGCCGGTCAGGTGACTGGAAGAGGAAGCCCAGGATCCTACAAATGGCGAGTGGGGAAGGCCAGGGGGCAGCAGGGAGGTGGACTCCTAATGACTATGTTGCTGAGACTGCAGTTTCTGTCGGAAGACTACACCATGCCCAGAGTCATCATCACGATCATCTAAAGTAAGCAGGCATGTTGCCTCCCTTGTTTAATGTTAACAACCGGTGGTTTGGGTGAGGCTATTTTGGGGAAGGAAGAGGCCTCATTGGGGGCCCACTGCAGTGTGGGGACCCCAGCGCCAGAGAGGGCACAGCATTTTGGGGTTCACCAACCCCAGCGCCAGAGAGGCACATCATTTTGGGGTGCACCGACCAAGCTGCCAGGGTGCGTGCAGCATTTTGGGTGCACCAACCCCGGTGCCAGAGAGGGCGCAGAATTTTGGGGTGAGCTGACCCCAGCATCCGAGAGGGTGCAGTATTTAGGGGTGAGTAGACCCCAGCACCACAGAGGGGCAAGAGCCCGAGCGAGGGGGTTTTACTGAGAGCTAGAGCCTGGGAGTCAAACCCTGATTAGTGAGTTTTTTTCATCTTGTTTGACTGACAGGCCTAGCTAGAGAGAGAAAAAAGGGGTAGGCCCACAGCGGACTAGACCCCAACATAAAGAGGAATTTTCAAATACCATCTGTGAGGCTTAGGGTGCGGTGTAGGGAGCCGCAGATAGTGCCCCCTGGCATCAGGGCAGAAAATGGGCAGCCTACTGTTTAATTACATCATTTAACTAATTACCAACAAGGCATGGCAGGCGAGACGGTGGGCGGTTGGCCCATAACAGGTGGGCAGGGCTACAGTGAGATCAGCCCTGAGAAGGCCACCTGTTACACACCCCCACAGCCATTTTCAAATACTGGACACTGAATACACTAGGTGCTGCAGCATTTTAATTAAAGCGTCTCCCAAACATTAGTGCCTCCTTTTTCCTCCTCTCTGCTTCCCTTCTTTGGAGAAGATTCCCCTAACACAGCAGTTGTCAATCGGGGGTATGCAGAAAGGTGCTAGGGGGTATGCACAGGCAGGTGGGGACAGAGCGCTGCCACCCACCACCCCGTGCCACCGCCTCCCAGGAGCCGGGCTGAGAGGGGCGAGGTACATAGGCACTACACAGGCACAGCAAGCTGCACAAGCACTGCCCAGCTGGCTGGGGCAGGGGAGCTCCCACCGCCCCAGCCAGCTATGCATGAAGTGGTGGAGGCCACCACCGCCATCCACCACTTCATGCATACGCCAGCACCACCCACCGCTGCTGCCACCCACTGCCCCACACCACTGCATTCTAGCTCTCCTCCTACCCACCCCGCTGCACATCTGGCTGCCACCACCTCCCTCCCCACTCCTGCTTCACATCTGGCCACTGCCACCAGAAAGGATACACCCCTTAAAAAAGGTTGAAAACCCCTGCCCTAACATATTCGCAGAGCAGAGCATGGTTCCTGCAGAACAACGGACACATAAAAAGGAGGTGTTATTTTTCTCCATTTTAATTTTTCACCCTCTATTCTCTCTCCAAGTAAAAAAAAAAAAAGAACTATGAGCCTTCAAGAAAATCCAGCCACTCTGTCGATGGAGAATGAAACAGACTAAGTGAAACTTGTGCCATGCTTGGTAAAAGCAGCTAGAGGCCCTATTGCTGAGGACGAGACAAAAGGGATTCTGCAAGTTAAAGTAACCAGTGCTTGTAAGGCCTTGTTTAGGCTTGTCTCCATCACCCTCAGGCTGCACCCAGAAGTGCTGCCATGAACCAGAACCCTACCACTCCTCCTCTCAGCACTTGCCCATCACACAAAGAAGGTAGCGGAGCCACCTGAGAGCAGCCCGGAGCCTGTGTCAATAAGCATCTATGAGACAGGGAGCCAAAGAGGAGCTCTGGGACTGCACTCAGGGCCACTCAAAGACAACTGTATGGGTTGGTTTTTGAGCATTGAGCCACACACATCAGGTGTGAGTGGCAGAGACATGCCTCATAGTGGCCCTTCAAGGCATGGCCAAGAGTGATGCGGACCAGCCCAAAGAGACCCTTTTAAAATCTACCTTGTGTAACCGCAGTAGAACTTCAATCCTTCCTATCTGACTTGAGGACTTGGTCTCTCAAGGACACGATTTCTCCACTCATCTGGGGCATTGCTGGTCCTGCACATCTGATCTGGGAAATAAAAGCTGCAGTAGATAGCTGGAGCATCTCTGCAACCTCAGGCAGCTATGGGCTGTGGTTCTGCACATCCCTGGCTAGTTCACAATGACTCAGAAAGGTAAGGAGTCAAACCTTACAAAGAATCCAGGTTGGACCTTATTATCCCAACTAAGTTAGGTACAGTTTGGCTGTGTACTATCCAAAGCCAGAGGCAAATCACTGAAGATATTTAAGCTACTACCAGACTCTCCCTTAGCAAGTACGGAATTTCAATGTCAGGATTCCTAAAATCAAAACCCAAAGTCAGACGTTTCTAAGGCAAGTCCAGCACAAGGATGCAACATCAGAGAAAAACCTGTTTTATCTGGAGTCAGACATGCACAACCAGAAATTTCTGCAAGTTTACATGAGCTGGACCTGTATAGTCCTTGCAAAAAACAAAACTCCTAAGAGTAAAATAAGGTCCCACATAAGCTATAAAAACCAGTCATGTAATATTCTACTGACCAGCCACTGAGGGACAGTACTACAAATCAATGTTCATGTGTTAATGTTTTGCTACAAAGAAAAGTGACATCAAAGGTAAATCAAATCCATGTGCTGTAGTGCTCTGATATGGCCCTTACTAGGAGAGGATACCATTTTGGGAGTGGGATTGTGTTTTTATTTCCTTTTCTGAAAGATGTGGACCTTCCAGTCTTCAATCTAAGAATAAGCAACAGCCCATGAACAGCAATTTTTTTACAAATGAAGCATTCACGAATGACTTGTTCTCATCTTTGTTGACTGCAGAGAAGTAGAACGCATGTGCATGAATGCACAGAAGAAGATAATGCCCCAACACACAGAGGGGGTTTTAGACTAAGTCTGGACCAAATGCTCTAAATAACTGCTGCATCTTCCAGTGAAAAGAACCAGAGTCCAAAAGAGCTAGTCATGGGACTCTCAAGCAGCCACAGTCCTTTCCTTCTTCTATTAGGTGGTGTCATGGAAAGACCCAAAGCCCTGAAAAAGGGGGGAAAAAGGGCAAATGGTTCCTGCAGTTACAGGAGCTGTCCATCAGCATCTGGCTGCAGGCTTCACCCTTTGTTGCTCACAACTGACAGTCTGCTCCTTCACAACCCCACAGCTACATTCAAGACAGCGAGGGACTCTGGTACCACAGTGATGGGCACAATATGGAAGATAGCACTATACTGACTCACCTACCACATGGCCCTCCCCTCCAAAATTGGGGCGTGTCCCCTAAGCAGGCAGGTGATTCTTCTTCACTGGAATAGAAGCACGGTGCCTACATGTGTCTACTGGCTGCCGCTTCACCCTGGC